>NC_134097.1:112002246-112613496 GCF_000715075.1 Nicotiana tabacum | reverse complement strand
GAAGTTGGTTGGAAGTTGCACTGCCTCAGCTGCAACTAAACCTACCACCCTAACCATGATTAATTTGATAAACCATATCTTTCAATTACTTTAATCATTGGAACATTTTACTTTACTATACTTAATTTATTATATTAATTTATAGATGCTCCTCCACACATGCATTCTGAACTGAGAACTGTGACAACTGTTTCTGCAGATCAACCCCTTTTCTTGAACAATAAATAAGCAAATACTATAGTAATATTATAGTTAAAGAAAAAAATAAAAGAGGCGCAATACATCACACACACACACACCCATTCTTGAATTAAAAAGCAATCTTTATGTGTTTTGTGTTTATATGTATTTTTTCTTTGGGATTGATCTGCAAATGAGTAGGAGAAATTGCAGCCAATCCAAAGATTAAAACTTCAGTCTTTTGACTGATAAAGAAAATGCTGTGACTGGTTTTGAAATTCTTGGCATATTTTTTCTTGGATTTGTTTGAGTGTTTTAATATAGGAGGTAAGTAATGGAGTCAAGAATGGATCATTATGAGATCATGGAACAGATTGGGCGTGGAGCATTTGGTGCTGCTATTCTTGTTAATCACAGGCAAGAGAGAAAGAAGTAAGTTGAAAGTTTCTAACTTTAATGCTTATAAGATTTGAATTTGGTGCAAGATTGATTTTGTATGTTGAATTAATAGGTATGTGCTAAAAAAGATCCGTTTAGCTAGACAAACTGAACGTTGCAGGAGATCTGCTCATCAAGAGGTACATTGTACTTTTTTTTTCCCTTTTAATTTGGTTATGGTTTTTGCCTTTTGTGCTTCTCTCTTTCTTAAGCTTAAATTGTTGACTATAATGGCCTTTTGTACTGAATAGTAGATGCTCAGATAGAGTATGCTAAAAGAAGAAAAGATTTGTTTTAGTTTAATCTTTTTGAATATGGTGGCTTTTGTCCTGAATAGTATATGCTCAGCAACTATTGATTTTGGCTTTCACTTCTATTTGAGGTGAATGAGGCTCTTGGAACTCCTCTATTTAGTTTCAGAGTTGAAATTTTCCTTTGTGAATGATTCTGATTTTACTTGACTTTTGTCTAGCTTCCCTAGTCCATTGAGGGTGTTCTCGTATCAGTTGATAAAGATTTGACATCTGTGATTCACTCTATGCTGGGAGTTTAACTTCAAACAGTAAATGTGCATTCTTGCTAGATTTCATCTCCTAATTCTTAAGTTTTTCTAGTTGTGTTCTGTTTTAACTCTATCAATATACTTTTCTCATTTTGACACGTTCTCATCTCTGCTCTTGCTGTTTTTTGGCGCATGAGACTCTTCCCCCTATGCAAATTTACACAAACGCATAGCTATTTAAAATTCCTGATGTGGACTTTATTGCAACTTGGATGTGCAGATGGCGCTGATTGCTCGGATTCAACATCCATATATTGTTGAATACAAGGAAGCATGGGTAGAGAAGGTGAGGCCTTATTCAAGTGCTGAATTGACTACAATTTCCTTGAAAGTGGTGATTAATTTTCTCTCATGTAATCGTATGCAGGGCTGCTATGTTTGCATTGTTACTGGCTATTGTGAAGGTGGTGATATGTAAGTCTATTGAATAATTTTTCATTTTTTTTTAAATTTTAATTGCTAAACTTAAGTTTCATTATCCCCACTTCAACAATGTATATTATGATAGGGCTGAACTGATGAAAAAAGCAAATGGGCAATATTTTCCAGAAGAGGTACGTTGATGCTGTATTTTCGTTTATCATTTAATTACGGTGTGTTCATTATGTATCTAGATTGTAGATTATGGACAGGAGTAAGCAAGTTAATAGATGATTTACGAGTTAACTTGTTCATCTGGTTGGGATATTAAATTATTTATCTAGTACTAGTATAAACTTCAATTAGTTTTCATTTTCAAGTGTCTCATATTTCAAGGAAATGTTCACCATACAGAAACTTCTGAAGTGGTTCACTCAACTACTGTTAGCAGTGGAATATCTGCATTCAAATTTTGTACTGCACCGTGACCTTAAGGTATGTACCTTTAATATCCGTTTGTATCGTTTTATTTATTTTTCTCTCCAATATATTTACCGAGATAATTTCTGTATCCTTCTGTGGCAGTGCTCAAACATCTTCCTGACTAAGGAAAAAGACGTTCGCCTTGGTAACTACCAATGTTTATGTTCTTTTATTGAAGTGGAGATAATTGCAGGCAATTTTTCTGATGTAGGCCTACATATTTTTTTTTCCCCTTATACTTTTTGTTCCAGGGGATTTTGGCCTTGCGAAAACATTGAAGGCTGATGACTTGACTTCTTCAGTATGTATCTGATACTCAATGCTTTTCTTTGTTATTTGCACCTATACTATGTAAGCTCAAACTAGTTTCTTTTCTTAAAGTTAAATGTTGGTTACAGCATGGAACGGGTGCTTCAAGTTGGCATTTCAATGCTTTCGGTTAATCATTTACATTGAGAAAGTTAATCGGATAAAAGTTAGATTAACTGATAATGTTGTTCTATATTCCAGGTAGTTGGAACCCCCAATTACATGTGCCCAGAACTTCTTACGGATATTCCTTACGGTTTTAAATCAGACATTTGGTCCCTCGGTATGTTTCTTCTTTACTTCTTTCAAGTTCAAGTGCATTTATTCGTGTTGAAGTTCTGTGTATACATTCATTTGCAATATTTTTGGAAAGAAACAAACATATGTATGTCATCTGTTACTAGTGACATTTCATTTTATAAGGTTTTCTTCTTTCCTGATGCTGTGGATATTGGTCTGTTGTCACAGTAATTCGTGTTTATTTGATATTTACATGTCATTGTGTCTTAAAACCGTTCGCTTCTTGACCAGGCTGCTGTATGTATGAAATGGCTGCTCATCGCCCTGCATTTAAAGCATTTGTAAGAACTCTTGACTTTGGTTTTTTTAAGCTCCATCGCAATTCATCGGGTATATAATGAAATGGTAACTGACCTAATATTTTGTCTCTATTCGTTAATTCACATGCTTAAATTACTGAATCTGCATACATAGAGACCTTGGGATTGGGGGTGCCCTCTGTAAGTTAGTGAATTCAAGTGACAAGTTAATCCAAATTTCAACTGTATTGTTGAAGATAATGTAGCAACAGAAGAGAGAAGGGAGAAATGGAGAAGAATTGAGAGATAAAAAATTACTCGATCAATTGATGTCAAATCAAAGTACAAATGGCCTTACTTATACTGAGAACTCAGCTTAGACTCCTAATAAGATCAGAACTGTATCTCTAACGCAAAGATAAAGGAAAAAAATCAAACTAAAAAAAGGCAGCCCGGTGCACTAAGCTCCCGCTATGCACAGGGTCCGGGGAAGAGCCGGACCACAAGGGTCTATTGTACGCAGCCTTACCTTGCATTTCTGCAAGAGGCTGTTTCACAGCTTGAACCCGTGACCTCATGGTCACATGGCAGCAACTTTACCAATTACGGCAAAGGCTCCCCTTCACAAAATGATAACAAAAAGAAGAAGAAATAAGGTCATAATGATGAACGATAAAATTGAGTCTAAAAAATTCGATATCTAAGTGATAATTATGAAAGTAACTGCAAAATAATCTGGAAGTATTGAAGAATATTGCAATAGTTCATCAACCTACTGTAAAAACCACCCAAATCTCTTAGAACCTTCATCAGAAGATCTCCCGAAATGCTGGGACTTATGTTCAAAATATGCTTGTTTGATGGTATAATTTCTGGATGTATCCTGCTTCATGTCTGCAATAATTTACTGTGGCATAGTCTTGAAAACTGTTAGTGTTGAATGATGTGGTGAGTCTTGGTGCATAAGCAATTAAGTGAAATTTCATCTCATATAGTATTCTCTTTATTGTGTGTTTGTTTCCTCAGAATGAGAACCTTTTTGTTACTTATACTGAATTTGACACTTTATAATGATTCAGGACATGGCGGGACTGATAAGCAAAATAAACAGATCATGCATTGGCCCATTGCCATCTTGTTATTCTCCGTCCTTGTAAGTCAGGTCTTTGTTTTCTTTTGCCAGCATAATTTGTCTTTGTGCTAAAGCTTCTGTTTGTCGATGTTTAATTGATTTATTGTGTTTGAATATTTAGTCGTGTTTTAGGGGACAACTGTATCTTGTAGATACATTGCTTTGGTTTCTTCTTCTTTCTTTTCTTGTGACTGTTAATGTTCTGCAATGGTCTATCTTCTCCTTCCTCATAACACTTGTGTCACAAATTCTTTACATTTGAATCAAATGTAAAAACTTTGAAATACTAGAATTTGAAATGATGTGTACTCATAGTCGTAATCCTTATGGCAGATGCCACCTGTTCAAGTGAATATAGGCTTCCTGGTAAAACTTTTATAAAGTAGTAATTCTTAATTGTGATTATTCTATTACTACGACTAACCCATGCAAAATGCAGCATGAGAAGCAAAAAATGTGGCATTCCTATCTTTCTTGTTCTCTCTTTGATCAGGATTTAGTTGAGTTGTACGTGTAATAATATCACAATGCAGAGATACTCCACTTAACTAGTTTTTCAACTTTCAACTAGTGACATATGCAAGTGTCGATCTTGACAGTGTGAATGCACTTTTCTTCTGTCATATGCTTATATTTGAGATGGTACATTTCATTGTCAGTATATAAGTTAAATATTGTTTTCACAGAAAAACACTTATAAAAGGAATGCTGAGGAAGAGCCCCGAGCATCGGCCTAGTGTAAGCTTACCAATCTTGCAATTAAATTTTTGTATCATAATGTCGTGTCAGTTGGCTGACCTCAACATTTTCAGGCATCCGAACTCCTGAAGCACCCATATTTGCAGCCTTATGTTGATCAGTACCGACCATCCTTTAATCCTCTTCCATCAATTTCTCCTGAAAAACCTCTCACTGCTAATCGTGACTCCAGAAAGAATATGGCAGAAAGCCAAAGTAGTACCAGTACATGCAGTGATAAAGATAGTTTGAAGTCAAGTGAGAAGAACTTACAAGGAATGGCTTGCAATGATGACCAAAAAGGCAATAACACGGATGTTGCCATTGTTGATCATGAAGACTTTGAGCAACATTATTCTAGTGAGGAACATCATGCAGCCGATGCTTTTCCTGAAGAAGCAGAGGACGACGGCTCTAGGAATATTTTGCATGAAGAGAACAAATGTGATGCTGAAGCTAAGCAACCCAGAACAATAAAAAACATTATGTGGGCTTTGAAAGAGGGAAAAATGAGAGAACATAGTTCCCCAATGAGAGCCAGCAAGGCGAAGGTCGGTGGTACAGGTGCAAACAAAGCCAACATTGAAGCATCCCTGAAAGTCCTAAAACCGAGTTCACCTACTCCTACCTCTAAATCTAATGCACAGACACCAACTCCTGGATCAACAAAGCAGAATCAAGGAATACATACCTTGAAGCAACAGGTATCGGTTCCTAATCCTCTTATCTTGATCAGTACTCGCTTCTGAGTTTGATAAATGTATTATATTTTAATTACCTTCTGCTTGCAGTTTCCTACCACTGAGTCCACCCCAAAGACTAAAACAAGACACGAGGGGATCTCTCCCTCTGGTGCTATAAGACAAGATGATAGGTTACCTACAAGGCCAAGACAGCGAACACCTCCTAAGCTGACTAAGCAACCATCATTTTCTGGAAGGCTACAGCCAGTGGGTCATGATGCTTTGAATACTGAGAATGATGAAGTAGAGTGTAGTCCAAATGACCAGTTGCATGACCCCGAAAGTATGTCTAATGCTTTTACTGATGGCAGTGACATACAACCGAAAAAGAAAGGCTCCGAAAGGATCCCTAATTCTTCTCGTGATGGTTGTCATATACATGGCACAAGTAACGGCATGCTACATTTGCGAAAGGTTTCATCAGGAGCTTCAAAAGGAATGCAAACGGAGAGCAGCAATTCTGCTTCTTCGTCGGTGTCCATCCAAGGATTTGAACTTTGTGATGATGCAACAACTCCTTTTATTAAGTTGACCGAACAAATGCTGGGAAATCATGAACGAGCTACTGAAACTGAAACCACAGGATCAAGACCCTCTTGGTCAATTACTACATCATCACGCTCGGATATTGCTAATAGTTTGAGGGAAAACCACGAAGATATCCAGAAATCTGAAGCATGCTCCATTGAAAATCTTGAGGAGCATCATCAAAGTTCGGATGTTGGTGCTTGTGAAGAGAAAGCAAATTCATATATACCTATAGACACTGCCTCTCCGCTTTTGAAAGAGATTGCTCTTTGTGAGGGTGATTGCACAACCAGCAAACCTGATACTACGACTGATATTTCGTGTTTGACAAACCCCAGTTTCACATCCTGTGGTGATGACAAGTCTATGGAAAAGTTTTCATCCTCAACAACAGAATGTGTCTCTACCACTACTCCACTTGTTTCCTCAAACCAAAACAATCTGCAGCGCTCAAACTTTACTTCGAAAGCCAATGGTGATGAGAAGTTTTTTCCCAAGGAACTCTTTTCCTCAAAAACTGAAAGTGCCTCCCCTTCCTCCCCTATTTCAGTCAGCCAAAATAGTTTGTTGCCAGACAAGGCAAGTGTTCCGCAGAACGTGGTTCTTGAAAAAGCAGCTTCTCCTCAGTTCAAACCAGCTTTTGATGATGTCATACATGTCATAAGACACAGTAGTTTCCGCGTAGGTGGCGAGCAACCGCTAATTGACAATGTGGAGAGAAATGTTGATGTTGGGAAACTTATTAATGTGGTAAGAGATGATCTTGATTTTAGTCTAACTTCTCCTCCTGCTCCCAAATCATCTGCTTCTGGACTGGTAAGTGTTAAATCCAATATATCAGACAGTGTCCATTATAAGGAAATGGATGTGAGAAACCAAAGCAGTCCCACCTCTTCAAGTCCAAGATTAGATTCTTCAGAACAAGCAAAGCCCAGCACAACAATTGTGGATGAGGATCGACCAGTAAAGGAAATATTAGATGTCAAATCTTTTCGACAAAGAGCAGAGGCACTAGAAGGGCTGTTAGAATTATCTGCTGACTTACTTGAGAATAACAGATTAGAAGAGCTCTCTGTTGTCCTAAAACCATTCGGGAAGGACAAGGTGTCGCCGAGGGAGACAGCTATCTGGTTAGCTAAGAGTCTTAAAGGAATGATGCTCGATGATTCTGGACGAAATTCATGATCTATCATGGGGATGGCAAGTTCATTACTTTTGTTAGTGTTTCTCTACACTTGTAGTTCTTTTTTCCTTGAACTTTTTGAAGCTTCAACTTTCAATTGAGTTCTCCAAGGGAAACAGTTAAAGAGGTTCTTTGACTTTTCCTTTTTTCCCTTTAGTATCTTAGCAATTCTTTCTTTCCAGTAACTGTAAATAGAGAGCACACAAATTTGAACAATTTTTTATTCTGCTAAATGTTAGAATGTCTTCGAACACGAATTTTGAGATGTTGCACTCTGCTGTTTCTTGGATGCATAAAACTTTCAAGTCACTTAGTTCTAATGTATTAGATATACATGTGTTTGTAGCCTACTCCAGCTATAATTTTGTGTAATTGAGAATGATAAGTAGATGATCAGTAGCTTAGCTGATTGTTGAGATCATCCACATTTTGTTTATCAAATATATAAACAGCTTGGACATTATGTTTTATTATATACCAATTGTTTCAATCTTGTCTTTGTTGCAAATGATGTTCTTAAGTAATTTGCCACTATAACTGTTGATGATACATAGTACTTCCAGTTTGTTGCGTAAGCATGTCATGAGCGACCTGCCTTCTAGCTTTCACCAATAATTTAATAAGTCATTTGTTCATGAGCTATTTTCGTAAGGATTTAATACAAGAATCGGTTGTACAATAAATAATACGAATGTCCCATCATTATGTGGTGAATAATGGCGGAATAACTGTATAAGGTGAGTACCAACATACAAATTATTATGCAAAAATTGCCTACTTTTAGTGCATTTTTGTCTTTATATTCTCTTATCAAGGTATCACTAAAACCTATTATTACTTCACGTACATATAGATTTTTGCATAACTTAGTAATACCAAATTAACTAGGGAAATCAAACTTTGATTAACTAATCAAATATTGTGTTAACAGAAATTAGATTGATAATGAGTTTTATATTGCAATGCAAATGTTTTATTAGCTATTTAAAATGTTGTACCGAAAATAACTTTTTCATTTTTCATTTTGGTTTCTTACTTTGCTTTGCGGCTCGTGTTTAACCAAAATTCTGAGTCTTTGGTCAAAGCTAGAAAGAAATTCGGGTTACTGATAATCAGGAGACGAAAATAAAATATTTTTGAGAATGATGGTAAAGCAGTAAATAGTTTTGTATTTCAGTAAGATCTCAATAGTATTTCGTGTCCTTACAGATGTTGAGTCTTTCCCCTTTTATAGTTGATTCTAGGAGAAGATATAATGTCTTTATCTTAATGAGGCAATTATGAGCAATAAATGATTTTTAAAAGAAACGTTACACAATCATTTCTATTTAATTCAGATTCTCTAACGTATTTGACATTTAATGCTGTATTTAGACTCTTTTACGTCATCAGATTCGTATCTTCAACTTCTTCTGATCTTTGATCTTTAAACGACTCGAATAGGTACGAGACTCGTACCTATTTTAGTAACGGTCCATACCTATGTTGCTTTCTTTTTCCCCTATCTGTTGTCGTCCGTGCCTCTTGGCTATTTATTACGTTTTGACCTTTTGACCAGTCCACGTGTCATGACACGTCATCTTCAATATTCAGACTCAGTTTTTTCCCAATACAGATAGTCCCCCCGCTTTTCATTTATTTATCCATTAAATATTTGGGAAGTGGACCTTCACAAAAAGGGAATTTCTTGCTGTAATCAATGCTATGACATTACTGACGCCCCAGTTGTCTTTTCTATTTAATGCTCTGCACACGTGTCACCTTCCGATTGGTTTTGTAATTCTGCAGCCTTTTTCCAAGGTTTATTCATCCCTTATATTCACGAAGCGATAATTGTCTTTATTATAGGCTTTCCATCATTACACTTCTTTGCTTGACGGTTGCTATTATATACATATATATATCCTTTTTCCCTTTGTCATTTTCTTCATAAACCCTTAACAGATCCTTTACTCTTTATTTCTACTCCTTTCTCCTTGAGTTCATCCTTTTCTCTGCAATGGCCTCTCCGAATCCTAACCCTAAAAGAATCCCAATTCTTGATAGCTTCCCCAATGCCCCTGTAAGACATAGAAGAGGAAGAGGAGGCAGGCTTCGTAGCCTAGGATCCGTTCGTGGTGGTGCCTCTGGTTTTGTCATGCCTTCTTCTAGCTCCGGTACTATTTCCAGAGGTTCTATTACTAAGAAATCTTCCTCTAAAGGTAAAGAACTTCCTGAGCCTCTTCAAGAGCCTTTAGTTGAGGAAATAGTACCCAACGACCTATCTTTTGAGAATGATAGGAAATCTCTTCGTGAGCAAGTTGTCAATTTAGAGAAAGCTGACACTTTTCCTTCTTTAATCACTGAACCTTTGGTTTATTCGAAAAGATTGCAACTGGAGAAGTGATTTTCGTATAGTAATCCCTAATCCAAATCAAAGAATATCTTCTTTTAGGATTGGATTTTCTTTTGTTTATACTTACCCCTTCACTTTGGGATTTATTCCTGCTATTGACCCAGTCATACTTGATTTCTGTCGTTTTTTCAAAATTTGTTTGGGACAAATTGGTCCCCTTGTATGGAGAACATTGGCTTGTTTGAGGTATTTATCTGTTAAAGACGGTGTTGATTTTTCCTTTCCCCACCTTATTCATCTTTACCACCCCAAGTTATTTCGCAATGGAGTTTTTACTCTAACTGCAAGAAGTAAAAGGGTCTTAGTAATCCCTGAAGATGACAAGGACCGCGGGTGGTACACTCGTTATGTTGCGGTACGCACAGTTGATTTGGTGGGTGAAACAAATATCCCCTTCCCTGAGAAGTGGAACTTTGCACGTAAGTTTTTTTTTACTTACCGTTCTTACCTCTTAAGAATTTCAACTTCTTTTCTAATTTCATCCTTTTTTGCTTTTCTATAGCAACCATGGGAGATGTGGAACCCGTTCCTAATTTCCGTAGTTGGGTAGATTTAATCATGAAAGTCGTGCCTATGGAGGTGAGAAAGTGGAAATCCATTTCCAATTTACATGGTTGGAAAGTGAAAACTCACGGTATGCATCTCTTTATCATTTTTCGTATGACAAGTCCTTTATTTTTTCTAACTTCTTTTTTTTTTTTTAAAATCCTTCTTCTTGTCAGGATTTTCTATTCGAGGAATGACAACTGAAGTGGCTACTGCCTTTCGAGCCTCTTCTGGTACTTCTCTTTCTGTGGAGAGAACTCAAGCTAGGCTGTCAAAAAGGAAAGTTGTAGAAGAAGATTCTGAGGACGATGAAGACGAAGACACCTCTTTGATAGCTAGACCAAGAGCCAGGAGACGCATAGTTTCCGAGAATGAAGTTGAAGTTACCCCTGTCTGTGCCTCTCTTACTGAACCTGTTCACATTCCCTCTGAAGATGAAACCACTCTGAGGGACACCAACGAATCTATTCATCGTCTCTTCGTTGGTGGTTTTGAAAGTGGAGAACTAGGTCCAGTTTTAGATGAAGTTCCTCTTTCTTCCTCTGTTCCCATTCCTTCTTTTCCTGCTTCTTTACCTACTTCTGCTCCCTTACCTGCTTCGAGTCCTATGACACCTGTTATTTTCACTTCTTTTACCACTCTTCCTTCTATAGCTCCCCCTTCCTATGTTCAATATGCAGAGAAGGGTTCTAGTAGCAGAAGCTTGGCTATGAGGAGCGTTACGCTTGAAGTTCCTGCTAACAACAGCCTTTTAAGGAAGTCTGGTGGAGCAGATGACTGGCTTAGGCCTTTGATTGGAGATATTGAGAAGAAGAAGATGGACAACCATAGTTGCTTAACTTTGATGAATGACATTGTTCATTCTACTTTGAATGTATTCTTCCTTTACTTACTAACAAGTTTTTTTTTTTAAATCTTATTTCTATGAATTGTCACTGCAGGCTAACCTCATTGGTACAGAATTGATGGGAAGAATTTCCCTTCTGGAAAAGAAAGCCCGTGAGTCTGAAAAGTCTATCCACGAGGCTGAGGAAATAGCCAGGGGAGCACAGCTAGAAGCAGCCAATTGGAAAGAGCAGTTTGAGAATACTCAGGGAACTATAGAAGAATTGCTAGAGAGTAGAAATCTCCTGGAGCAACAAAAGCGAGGTCTGACTTCTGAGCTAGCAGTTGTCAAGGCTTCTTCAAGCCAATTTGAGAAAGATAAGGAGCGCCTTGAGTGTTCATTTTTAGAACAACTATCAAATTGTAGTGAAGAGATCAGAGAACTTAAGGTACTCTTGGCCAAGAAAGAAGAATATGCATGGGAGTTAGTGCAAAGCTTGACTCAAGCTCAAGTTGATTTAAAAATCTCTTCTGATAAGGTACGTACCTTAGAGAGTTCTCATGCCTCCCTTGAAGCATCCTTTGAATCCTCTTTAGCTGAAAATCAAGTGTTAAAGAATGATCTTGCTATGTGGGAAAGGGAGTATGAACTTCTTGAGGAAATTTTAACATAGAGGTGAGTTGGGCTTTTCTAAACTCTCGTCGTGATGCTTTAATGGAGATCAGTCAAGAAAACTTTGATTTAAACTCAGAGTTGGCCAAAGTTTTAGAGACCATTGAGAGAACCCAACAACCACTTGACTTTCCCTCTCCGTCAATTGAAGCTCCTGTGGCTGAAGAACCTTTAAATGAAGAAGTCGTTGCTATGGCAGTTGAAGTTGAAAATGTTGCAATTTCAGCTTCAGAGGGTGAAACTTCTATGACTCAGTCTGTGGAAGTTGAAGCTTCTGTGACTCTTGCTTCCCTCGTTGATTCTAACATTTCAAGCTCAGCTGAAACCGTTCCTGTTGCTACTTCTTCAGAAGTTGCCACCGTGCATGTGGCTGAAACAGAAATTAATATTGCAACTTCTGATGTGCTAACCCCTTCAATTGGATGATGGTTTTATTCCTTAGTTTTTAATGGATTTTTTGGTGAAAGTCCCTAGTTATCATAATGGGGCACTTGTATAAACTTTTATTGACTAAGTTTCTACTTAGTCTTTTTAATTATATTAAGAAGTTTTGTTAGTACTTCAATGTGTTCTATTCTTGCCTTTTCCTTACATATTTAGGACTTATAGAATAGTTTAGAATTTTTATCCTTTGAAAGTGTTTTATAATTCTTCTCATGACTTATTAACATGAGGTTTATAAAAGAGGGCCCTTTTATTTTATCGACACTTAATGAAGAAGATGTCTCAACTTCACAATGGTATTATAATACGATGAAAGAAATAGGAATACACATGTATTGTATGAAACAACTGTGACAAGTTTTATTCATGAACTTTAACAAGTTTGTTTTTTGACTATTACATGTATTAAAATCCATCTATGACTTTCTCATAACTGTTTTTCTTGTAACAGATTTTTATATAATATAAAATAAACAAGGTTTTTCTTCATAACCTGTTTTAGTACATAGCCAAGACCCTATCTTTATATATTAAGAAGGATTTGAGAGGTGACTTCGTTTATGAGTTTGAGAGATGACTCTGTTGTTCTCATGGAAAAAATATTATGATGAATTTCTTGTGTTTGTTGAACACGATGATGAATGCTGAAGACTTCGTAACGTTTTCTCAACACTTGTCTCTTTGTGGCCGACTTTTGTTCGATATTCGTATTTGTTTATCTACACATATCTATGTATAATATGTAGTCCCCCAAGTATTTGAGCGGTGAAGTATGAAGCCTCGAGCACTTGTTTATTTCTTTCTATTTGGTCCTTTTCCTGAAACAGAAAAAGATACGGGACTCGGAGGTGTGATTATAGATGAAGACTGCCTAACTCGTGTGTATTTCCATCAGATTAATTGTAACCCTGGGCTGGGAATTTTAGAACACTCCATTTTGCCTTGCAGGTCGTGACTCATCATTTGGCACGAGTTAGGGCTTTTGCCTAGCATCTAAAATCGTTAGTAAAACTTTAATAATTCAAAAGAAAAAATTTTAACATGGTGATACCTGACCGTGGGTACTTTCTCAGAAGTAATACCTCTTTAAATGGACAACATTCCAATGTGAGGGTAAAACTTTGTCGTCCATTGTCTCCAACTCGTATGCTCCTTTTCCCGCAATGTCACGAACTTTGTATGGTCCTTCCCACGTTGGACTTAGCTTTCCTGAATAGCAGCCTTTGCAGATTGGAATACCTTTTTAAGCACGAAGTCCCCAATTTTGAAAAATCTAAGGCGTGCTTTCCTATTGTAATATCGTTCAATTACTTGCTTTTGTGCTGCCATTCTTATCAATGCAACTTCTCTTCTTCCTTCAAGCAAATCAAGGTTGACCTGCATCTCTTCATCATTAGACTCCTCCGTTGCCCGAATGTACCGTGTGCTTGGTTCACCTATTTCAACTGGAATTAAGGCTTCCGCACCATAAACCATTGATAATGGTGTTTCTCTAGTGCTTGTTTTTGTCGTTGTACGATAAGCCCATAATACTCCAGGTAATACCTCAGGCCAATTACCTTTTGAATCCTGTAACCTCTTCTTCAAGTTGTTGATAATGACTTTGTTAGTGGATTCCGTTTGTCCATTACCCACTGGATGGTATGGCGTAGACGTTATCTTTTTAATCTGCCAACTTTGAAGAGATTCTGTGATTTGAGCTCCTATGAATTGTGGTCCATTGTCACAAACGTTCTCCCTTGGTGCTCCAAAACGACATATTATATTTCGCTATATGAAGTCTTTAACTTCCTTCCCTCGTACCTGTTTAAATACTCCTGCTTCTACCCATTTAGTGAAATAATTTGTGAGTACAAGTAGAAACTTTACCTGACCTTTTGCTTGTGGAAGTGGACCTACGATATCCATTCCCCATTTCATAAAGGGCCACGAGGCTATAACAGGGTGTAGTAACTCAGCTGGTCTGTGCATATTATTGCCGTATCTTTGACATTTATCACATTTGGACACGAAACTGTTTGCCTCTTCTTCCATCTTAGGCCAATAATATCCTGCTCGAATCAATGTTCTTACCAGCGACCTTCCCCCTGCGTGATTTCCACAATGTCCTTCGTACACTTCCCTCATCACATATTCTGTTTGAGAGGGTCCGAGACACCGTGCTAGTGGTCCACCGAACATCTTTCGATAAAGATTTTCTTGATAAAAACAATATCGAGCGGCTTTTTTGCGAAGCGCATGAGCCTTCCCTTTGTTAATAGGCACGGTTCCGTGCTGTAAAAAAGCAATAATTTTGTTTCTCCAATCCCATGTTAGATGATTAAAATTTACCTCATTCTTATCAGGTTCGAGAACGGAATGAAATAAATGTATGAATGAAGCATTTGCGTCGTTTGCTACGTCAACTGCAGATGCGAGATTAGCTAAAACATCTGCCTCCACATTCTCATCTCTTGGGATCTGCATTACCTTCCAAGTTTGGAATTGCTTAATTAGTTCCCGTACCTTTTCGAGATATTCTTGCATTCGAGTTTCCCTGGCTGTATAAGTCCCCAGCATTTGATTGACCACGAGTTGAGAATCACTCTTGATTATAATTTGTGTTATGCCGAGTTCTCTTGCCAATTCCAAACCTGCAATTACAGCTTCGTACTCTGCTTCATTGTTAGTTATAGAATGACATTTTATAGCTTGCCTAATAATTTCACCCGTAGGTGGTATGAGAACTATACCCAGACCTGCTCCTTTTATATTAGATGAACCATCAGTGAATAAAACCCAAGTCCCCGGGTTTGCACCATTAAAAACTTGTAATTCTTTTTCTGCTTCTAAATGCATCCCCTGACTAAAATCAGCCACGAAATCAGCTAGTACTTGAGATTTTATAGTGGTCCTGGGTTGATAAATGATTTCGTATTCACTTAGTTCTATAACCCATTTTGCTAATCTTCCTGACAGTTCGTGTTTATGCAAAATATTTCGAAGCGGAAAAGCAGTAACTACAATAATGGGATGACATTGAAAATAAGGTCTTAATTTTCTAGATGCCATGATCAAAGTTAATGCTAACTTTTCTAGTTGTGGGTATCGTGTCTCATCATCTAATAAGGAATTACTTACATAATAAATAGGATATTGTTTACCTTGGTCCTCACGGACTAAAACAACACTTACCGCAACTTCAGATACAACCAGATAGATGAGAAGCTTTTCTCCCACCTTTGGTTTTGCCAATAACGGTGGTTTTGACAAATAAGCTTTCAAATTTCTAAGGGCCTGTTGACAATCTTCATTCCATTCAAAATAATCTTGCTTTTTGAGTGCAGAGAAAAACTTTAAAACACTTTTCTGAGGATTTGGAAATAAATCTCCCCAAAGTTGCAATTCTTCCCGTTAATCTTTGAACTTCCTTTTTATTAGTAAGGATATCAGGGATTTCTTCTATTGCTTTGATCTGAGAAGGATTTACCTCAATACCACGGTTAGAAACAAGAAAACCCAAAAGCTTACCTGATGCAACTCCAAATGCACATTTTTCTGGGTTTATTAAATTTTCGCAAAATTTCTAATGTAACAGATAGATGAGAAATATGATCATGAGACTGCTGGGTTTTGACGAGCATATCGTCTATATATACCTACATTGTCTTTCCTAAATATTCTTGGAACATTTTGGTGACCAACCTTTGATAGGTTGCCCCAGCATTTTTGAGACCAAAGGGCATTACTTTATAATAGTAAGTCCCCTTGTCTGTAATGAAAGAAGTTTTTTCTTCATCACTAGGGTCCATTTTAATTTGGTTGTACCCTGAATATGCATCTAAAAAACTTAGAAGTTCATGTCCTGCAATTGCATCAATTAACTGATCTATATGTGGTAAAGGAAAAGAATCTTTTGGACAAGCTTTATTAAGATCTGTATAATCTACACAGACTCGCCACTTACCATTTTTCTTAGGTACAACAACTGTGTTGGCTAACCAATTAGGGTACTTTACCTCGCGGATTGACCCAATTTTTAATAGCTTTTGGACCTCATCTTGAATCACCTAGTTTTTGAAAGCCCCTTGCTTTCTTTTCTTTTGCTTTATTGGTGTAAAGGATGGGTCTTCGTTTAACTTGTGAGTCATCACATCCGGTGGTATTCCCTGTCATATCAGCATGGGACCAAGCAAAACAGTCCACGTTAGCTTTTAAAAATTTAATCAACATACCTCGTATATCTGAGCTTAAATTGGCTCCAATGTAAACCTTCCGTTCAGGCCACTGTTTGAATAATATCACAGCTTCGAGTTCTTCAATTGTTGTTTTGATATTTTCATTCTCTTCAGGTTCTTGAATTGTATCAGGTCTCGAGTCTAAATCAGTCTTTTCTTGTTCAACTGAGGTTTGATCCTTGAATCCTTCAACTGTTTCCTGTAATTGCTATTTTTCTTTATTTACAGTACTCGTACCTGTTACAGCGTTGATACTCCTAACTGTCTGGGAATTTAATAACTTGATGTAGAGTTGATGGGACAACATCCATATCATGTATCCACGGTCTCCCCATGATCATATTGTAAGCCATTTCCATATCTACCACTTGAAATTTAGTTTCTTTAACAACACCTGCAGCAAAGGTTGTTAGAATTACCTCTCCTTTTGTTACCACACTTGAATTGTCGAAGCCTGACAAGGTATGCGCCTTGGGTATCATTTTGTCTTCAGCTTGCATTTCACGTAATACCCTTAGTAGTATAATATTTACGGAACTCCCTGGATCAATCAAAACTCGTTTTACATTAGTATCATGTACAAGTAAAGATATTACCAGTGCGTTATTATGTGGAGTTATCACTCCTTCGGTATCTGCATCATCGAATGAAATACTTTCATTTTCTAAAACATGTCGTACCCGTTTCCCGTGTGTAATTGTTACTTTAGAAACCTTGTTGGAGGTTGTGTAGGTTATGCCGTGAATATCTTCTCCCCCACTTATCACATTCACTGTTCTCTTGGGTGAAGGAGGCTTTGGTGGCTCTTGCCTATTTTTCATATAGGCTTGTTTACTTTTTTCACTAAATAACTCAGTAAGGTACCCTTGCTTCAATAGAGGGTCCACTTCACTCTGCAAGAATCTACATTCTGAAGTTTTGTGTCTGTGATCATTGTGGAATTCGCACCAATGATCTGGATTGTGTCTATTTAGATTTGACCGCATCTCTTTTGGCCACCGCACCTTATCTCCCATACTTCTCAAAACAGCCACGAGCTCGGTGTCACACCTCCTTTTTACGCACCCGCGAGGGCGCAGGGGAGTTTTTCCAATTAAAGGACAATCGAAACGGGATTGGTTTAATTATTTCAGAGTCGCCACTTGGGAGATTTAGGGTGTCCCAAGTCACCAATTTTTAATCCCGAATCGAGGAAAATAATGACTCCATATTACAGTCTGCGTACCAGAAATCCGGATAAGGAATTCTGTTAACCCGGGAGAAGGTGTTAGGCATTCCCGAGTTCCGTGGGTCTAGCACGGTCGCTCAACTATTATATTCGGCTTGATTATCTGATTTTATACAAGTGTGAACTTATGTGCAAAATTTAACTTTTAACCGCTTTTATCATTTCACTGTTTTTATCAGGAATTGCAACGTCGTGAAAACATATCTCGAACCACGTTACATCAATGCACCCATGGTTGTTGACATATGTCGACTCAGTTGAGATTTGGATTTGGGTCACATAAATGTGCACCCGAATTAAGGAGAATAAATTATTAAGACGTGCCTAAAGCAACTAGCGTATTGTTGTTTTGGGTAAGGCCGAAAAATTCGCTAAATGGCCTGTCCCGAATTCTAAGTGTTTTAATGTATATACAGTTAGAGGGCCCCGCAGCTGTGTATATTTTTATTTGACAAGGCTCGTCTCGTTCTACTTTTAAAAGGAATTCGCGACGTCATGGATATGCCTCTCGGATCACGTCACAATCAATGTACCCGTGATTAGAAATACATTTCGAATCCGTCGAGATTTGGATTTGGGTCACATAAATGTGCACCCGAGTTTAAGAAGGTAAGGTTTATTAAAGCGTATCCTAAAGAGACTAACGTGTTGTTATTTTAGGAGGGTTGTGAGATTTGCTAAGCAACCCGTCCTGGAAACTAAATGCTTCAATAATATACATTTAACAAGGGCCCCGCATCTGCGCGTTTTGTTTGTTTTCATCGAGGCTCATCTCGTTCTTATTTTTAAAAAAAGATATCCTATAGCAACTATGTTTCTTGTCGTGTTTGTCTCTATCAATCGAAAGCCGTAGATAGTCCTAATTAATTAATGCTTGCAAGTTATTTATAACAGAATTCGGAAATGCTTAAAATCAGGGACGAGGCTGCGTGCACAGTCAGTCGAATAAATAATCATGGGCCCAAATCCAACCCATGCGTGATGGGCCAAACCTGGGCCACTGCTTGCTCGAAGCAGGCCTGCTTGGCCTGTTTTGACCTGAACTCGACCTTCACGGGGTTAATGTTACAAATTTTATGTTCTTTGTCTTAACAGGTAGTTTATTAGTTATATGAGACCATTAATCAGAAAAGGAAGAACTTAACCCCCTTGTGTACAGTCTTCATGTTTGGCATACGTTACAGCATATGTGGCAAAGTAAACTAAATCTGAGATGCAAACTACTTCATTGAGACCACTTTTATCTAACAGCATACATATACAATTATCATTCGATACCCTACATTGACATCAACTAGGCCTGCAAGCTAACTTCAGTATCCCAAAATATGAGCTATTAGACATTACATGACATTCAACACAACAGTACATATATATAAACAACATCTGCAGATCTTCTCTTTTATACTCATTGCTCAAACTTTCGAGTTACATTGGTAGTGTAATTGTGTACCTGGTATAGAGGACAAAGAAGAAAGGAATGATCAGCTGGGCAGTATGCAGTAAACACAGCAACAACAGGTACACAGCAACAGCACAGCAACAAACCAACAACCAAATGTTTTCCACAATCCACGAACAACCAACAATAATTCCCAGAACAAAAGAAACCAGCAAATAGTCGAGTGCCAAACCAGTAATTCCAGACGAAGAGTAATGAAACACCAGAAGTAAAAGAGTGTTTAATGCAGCAAATACCAACAGTTCAGCAACCAACAAACAGCTCAGTCAATGCAGACGACAGAACTTGGCCAAGGCAGCTTGACCAATATGAATTCTTATTCAACTTTCAGATGGTGTTTGGTTACAATCTATTTGGAAACTAACTTATGTTTTTCAGCTTTCTTTAAACTCAGTAAACCTTTCTTCAGACTAAAAGTTTCAGCTTTAAGACTAACAATTCCAGCCTTTTTTCTCTTTTTCTGAAGACTAAAAAGTCCAGCCCTGTTTTTGTTTTCCAATGGCCTATTTATAAGCCAAAATGACCTAGTGTAGTTAAGCTGCCTCCCCTGCCAATTGGCAGAATGCCCATACCCTTTAAGCCCATGCCTAAGCATCTTTGGTGCCAGCCCCTTTGTTCCCCACGCCTAATTTTTTGTTTAATCAAGAGTTATGGGCATCATTTGTTATTCATTTTAAGCCCCATACTCTTGTGTCTTGTTCCCCATTGGTATTAGTTTAATCCCAAATTAGTGCCCTACTTGTCAGTTTATTTAAACTAATCTTTCTGTCCTTTTTAACACCCCAGAATACCCTTGTTAACCCTTGATTATTACTGCCCTGCCTATTGCAGCATCAGGGCATTCTTGAACTGATGAAAGTTCAAATTCAAGACTGCCTGGACTGAAACTTTTCAGTCAGTTTTTACAATGCAAACAAACCATTTCAAACAATGCTGGGGCATTCAGTCAGTGGCAAAGTTCAATTAGTCATGCGACATTATTAGCTCATTCGATTTATTAGTTATGGAAAACTAATCGACGACATTTATCGAGTCGACTATACTAATTATAACAGGTAATAATCAGTCGCTCATATAAACTATACGTTCAGGGACCTAAAGGGCATCAGACAATTTTTGTTCAATTACTGGGGCCTATATGAGTTAACTTATCTGACGATTAAACTAATCGACGATCATGTTTATCACAGAGTACATTCAGAACACACACATAGAAAATCAATCGACCAAATAAAGGGTCTTTGCTAGAGATGGAAGAAAACAGACAAAGTAACAGACCAAAACAAATAACCACAACAATAAATCATGCTGACAACTTAATTAGAACTAAACAAAGAGAAAAGGAAACTTACCGAAAAAGTTTGAAATCAAAACGGACCCAAATCAGACTCAACTTTGAACTCTTGAGGCCGAACAAACTTTAATCAGGGTGTTCTCACATGAGAACACCTTGACTAAGGTCTATTAGACCTCAAACCCTTGTCAAGACCGGCCGGATTCCCCAGGTGCATGTGTTATAAGGTCTGGCTTTTCCAGATCTGGATTTTTAAGAGTTGTGGGTAGATTCGGACCAAACCAAGCTTGGTTTGGTCACGAGGAAGGTCAGGGGAGTGTCTGGTATGAAGATGGGGTAATTTGGTATAGGTCCGGGTTCGACTCAAATCTTCAAACGAAGATTCGAGACGAAGGAAAGTGATTCGAGGCTAGGGAGTAACAGATCCATGTTCAGGAGAGTGAGGGGGTCTTAGGGTGTTCAGGAGGTGGCCACCGGCGTTCATGCCGCCGGGTTTTGGTGGAAGGGAAACTAGGGCGGCTTGCTAGGGTTTGGGGTTTCAGGTTTGATCTTGGGGACGAAGGGATGAGGTGCTGGTATAGGGGGCGTGGGGGTATGATAGGAGGTTTATATACGGGGAGGTTGATTGGATCTGAACCGTTAGATCAGATGATCTCAACGGCTTGGATCTGATGGTGAAAAATGAGACGGGGTCGTTTGGTTTAAGTGAGGGGTTGGATCGGATTGGTTCCTGGGTCGGGTTTTGAAACGGGTTACTGAAAGGGGTCCTGAGCCGTTAGATCGGCCTGTACAGACGGCTCAGATCAAACGCCTTTATACGGCGTCGTTTGGGAGGTTTGCCTGAGGCCTGGTTCGGACTGGGTCTGAATGCTGGTTTTGGGCCCTTTTTTGTTTCAATTTCTGGGCCCAAACCGATTTTAATCCCCCTTTTTTTTGTTTTCTAATTTCATTTTCTTTTAAAACAAAAAAAATAACAAATAATAAAAATAATGAAATTAAAACTAAATAACAAGGCAACAAAATATTTAAGTAAATAGACCTAGAACGAACGATGCACATATATATGTTTTGAATTTTCTTTTAATGTCACACATTTTTGTATTTTGTTTGATAATGATTAAATGCAAAATGGACAGACCCTCAAAAGACTAACAATACATGTCATGAAAAATTTGTACCGCGGGGTCACTTGTCACTATTTTTATATTTTGTTTTCCTTTTGGAGTGATTGCTCGTGAAGCAAAAATCACGTGCTTACAGCTGCCCCTCTTTGCACGAAGACACGAAGGGTTTTCGCGCCAAGATAAGCGAGCGATTTTTACCCGTCCGAATACTCCGTGTGAAGCATTTTTGAAAAAGATTTGACCGAACCTTTGCTTCAGAGGTTTCCTACATATCCTGGGCTGAAACAGGAATCAGGTCAATGTAGTTCGGGAAATTTTGGTAGCTGGGACTACCGTGTGACTGTATTGCTTGCTGCTGTTGTGCGCTGTTGCATGCTGCTGTAGGATGCTACCGCTCACTAATCTCCTTGTTACATTATTCTTGAAAGGAAAAACAAGAAGCTAAGCTAGAGTGTGAGATCTCATATATCTTCAACTTGTTCTTGTTGTCTTGCTTTCTTGTCGGCTAACGCTTTCCTCTGAAGCCTTTATTTTGTGAACTTTGGAGATGATGCTGGTCCATCGCCTTTCTGAATGCCAGTTTTCATCACTTTGTTTGATTTGCTGGGAACATGGCTTTCTTCTTTAAATCTTCCACTGGTTTCTTCAGTGGTATATCTCTTCATCAGTATTGTCATACTGGGCATGCTACAATGTTTCTGAACTGCTTCTTCTGAGACGCGTTCTTTCTTCCTTTTGAATGTGCGCTTGCTTTGGCAGACTTCTGCTTCTTGGCGCTGGGGATTTTATTGTTTTTCCTGCTTGGGGCTCTCTGTTGTAACCTTCCGTCTTCAGGTGGGGCTACTGATTCCAAACTATAGAGCTAAAAGTGTTCCCGCATTATACTGGTGGGCGACCTAGAACTTAAATGTATTCCCGCATTATACTGGTGGGCGACCTAGAACTTAAATGTATTCCCGCATTATACTGGTGGGCGACCTAGAACTTAAAAGTATTCCCGCATTATACTGGTGGGCGACCTGGAACTTAAATGTATTGCCGCATTATACTGGTGGGCGACCTAGAACTTAAAAGTATTCCCGCATTATACTGGTGGGCGACCTAGAACTTAAATGTATTCCCGCATTATACTGGTGGGCGACCTAGAACTTAAAAGTATTCCCGCATTATACTGGTGGGCGACCTAGAACATAAATGTATTCCCGCATTATACTGGTGGGCGACCTAGAACTTAAATGTATTCCCGCATTATACTGGTGGGCGACCTAGAACTTAAAAGTATTCCCGCATTATACTGGTGGGCGACCTAGAACTTAAAAGTATTCCTGCATTATACTGGCGGGCGACCTAGAACTTAAATGTATTCCCGCATTATACTGGTGGGCGACCTAGAACATAAATGTATTCCCGCATTATACTGGTGGGCGACCTAGAACTTAAAAGTATTCCCGCATTATACTGGTGGGCGACCTAGAACATAAATGTATTCCCGCATTATACTGGTGGGCGACCTAGAACATAAATGTATTCCCGCATTATACTGGTGGGCGACCTAGAACTTAAAAGTATTCCCGCATTATACTGGTGGGCGACCTAGAACTTAAAAGTATTCCCGCATTATACTGGTGGGCGACCTAGAACTTAAAAGTATTCCCGCATTATACTGGTGGACGACCTAGAACTTAAAAGTATTCCCGCATTATACTGGTGGGCGACCTAGAACTTAAAAGTATTCCCGCATTATACTGGTGGGCGACCTAGAACTTAAAAGTATTCCCGCATTATACTGGTGGGCGACCTAGAACTTAAATGTATTCCCGCATTATACTGGTGGGCGACCTAGAACATAAATGTATTCCCGCATTATACTGGTGGGCGACCTAGAACATAAATGTATTCCCGCATTATACTGGTGGGCGACCTAGAACTTAAATGTATTCCCGCATTATACTGGTGGGCGACCTAGAACATAAATGTATTCCCGCATTATACTGGTGGGCGACCTAGAACATAAATGTATTCCCGCATTATACTGGTGGGCGACCTAGAACATAAATGTATTCCCGCATTATACTGGTGGGCGACCTAGAACTTAAAAGTATTCCCGCATTATACTGGCGGGCGACCTAGAACTTAAAAGTATTCCCGCATTATACTGGTGGGCGACCTAGAACTTAAAAGTATTCCCGCATTATACCCCGTTCTTCCGAGAAAATTTTCGACAATCGGCAGAAAATTTTCTGCCCCGGTTTTTGGTAACTTCCATGGCGTCGCATCTTGCTGCCATCATCAATCCTTTGTTTTCCTGCAGCAGACAAAAGGATTTAATTAGTTTTCCTTGTGGTGGTAGAGGGTGCCTTTCTGGCGAGCAATTTTTCTCTCTTCCCCTTTTCTTGCTCTTTGTCCCCATAATTGGTTGGCGGGCGAAGTTGCCTGTTGGGGGTCTCTAGCCTGCTGGGGATTGGTTTTCAATTTATCCCCTTTTCTGCTTTCTCTTTAAACACATGATGTGGGAGTCTGCTTCTAACTCCTGAAACCACTCCCTTTTGGAGCTTACTTCTTCCAAAATTTCCGGGCACAATCCCTGCATTGCCTGGGGAACGGCCTTTAAGACTGTTTGTATTATCCTGCATTGGATGAATTCCTCTTCGGTTTCTGGTAGTAAGCTTTGAAAAATCCTTTCAAGACACATTTTAGGAAAAGAAATAAAAGCTAAAAAAAGGAGAAAATCTTTCTGAAAGAATATTTTGGTGGGAGAAGAAACTCAAAAGAACTTATCTGGAGGATACGACTGGTCCCTGTGATCATGACGTGCACCATAGATTCCCGACCCAGTCTATTTGTATCAATCGCTTTGCCCGATGGTCCGACTTGCTGGGGATGATAAAGGAGTGTCCGTTTCGGATGTTGTAGCTTTTGCTGATCTGTCTTGTCGCCTCATAGTGCCCTTCGAGGGGTTTTCACTGATGAGACTCTCTCGTTTCTCTCATCTCCCGGCGCCTTATGGTGCCTGTGAAGGTTTTCACCAATAAGACTCTCATTTCATATCCCTCATCTTACATCGCCTCTCGGTGCCTGTGAAGGTTTTCACCGATAAGACTCTCTCATTTTATTTCTTTCGAGGATTCGGGGTGTTGTAGATACGACCCTCTCTTCTGGAGATTCTTTTGACTATCAACTCATTCCCAGTCTTACGATCCTCTTCTTTGCTGGGGATCAGTGTATTAATCTCGGCCTTATTCGCCGGACTTGGCATCTCTTGAACATTGATCGGGAGGTCTTTTGGATGTTGATGTTGGTTTTGGTGTGGGATTGAAAAAAAGCTATAAGAACGAAAGCAATTTGAAGGGCGATGTGCTACAACTTTTGGAATCACCTTTGTTGGAACTTAAAACATAACATTTGCCCCAGTTTTCTTGCTTGGGGAATTTATTTTTTACGCTTATGTTGAGCTACGTGTGTTACGCACATTGTGCTATATTGTGCACACTATGTA
Source organism: Nicotiana tabacum (assembly GCF_000715075.1). NCBI lineage: Eukaryota > Viridiplantae > Streptophyta > Magnoliopsida > Solanales > Solanaceae > Nicotiana > Nicotiana tabacum. Next base: position 112,588,597 of record NC_134097.1, on the reverse strand, counting down.
CATTATGCATCCTATATTTGCTATGATGCACACTATGACCGAGCCGTGAGGCGCCTACGTATCCTCTTTGAGGAATCAGGTCAAACGTAGTTCCCACGGTTTTGTATTTCTTGTGATTTTATCTTCTTCTTCTTCTTTTTTTCTTTTCCTTCTTTTCATTTTTCTTTCTTTTTCTTTTCTTTTTCTTTTTTTTCATGTCTTTCCCTTTTTTTTTCATATCTTTCCCATTAGTGATTCCAAAAGAGGGGCATTGAAAGAATTGCTTAAGGCTCAAAGGGGGAAGCAAGGGTTAAAAGTGTTTGGATAGAAGAAAGAATTGCCTCCGTCATCTCATTATCCAACAAATGCCAAATACAAACAAATAAACCAAAAATTGCCATAATTAAAGAAGTTACGCATAATATCTCTTGACTGCATCTGAATTGATAGCCATGTCGACACATCTACCTTCGACATCTGTCAAACACAAAGCACCGTTGGACAATACTCTGGTCACGATATAAGGCCCTTGCCAATTTGGGGCGAATTTGCCTTTTGCCTCGACCTGATGTGGGAGGATCTTCTTCAATACCAGCTGCCCTACTTCAAGCTTCCTGGGGCGCACCTTCTTATTATACGCTCTTGCCATTCTCTTCTGGTATAGCTGACCATGGCACACTGCTGCCAATCTTTTCTCATCTATCAGGCTTAACTGTTCCAATCGAGCTTTGACCCATTCATTGTCATCAATCCCGGCTTCAGCGACAATTCGGAGGGACGGAATTTCGACCTTCGCTGGTATCACGGCCTCAGTTCCATACACCAATAAATAAGGAGTTGTGCCTATGGAAGTCCGGACGGTAGTGCGGTACCCCAACAAGGCAAAGGGTAATTTCTCGTGCCATTGTCTGGACCCTTCCACCATTTTTCGCAGTATCTTCTTGATATTCTTATTGGCTGCTTCGACTGCTCCATTCGCCTTGGGACGATATGGGGTGGAATTGCGGTGTGTAATCTTGAATTGTTGGCATACCTCTCTCATCAAGCTGCTATTAAGATTCGCACCGTTATCCATGATGATCACTCTTGGGATCCCAAATCTGTAGATGATATGGGAGTGAACAAAGTCCACCACTGCCTTCTTGGTTACTGATTTGAAGGTTTTAGCCTCAACCCAATTGGTGAAGTAATCAATGGTCACTAGAATGAACCTATGACCGTTGGATGCTGTCGGCTCGATGGGCCCAATGACATCCATGCCCCATGCCACAAATGGCCAGGGTGCTGACATCGTATGTAACTCTGTTGGCGGAGAATGAATCAAATCTCCATGTATCTGGCACTGATGGCATTTCTTCACGAAAGTGATACAGTCGTGTTCCATGGTGAGCCAATAACACCCTGTTCGAATGATCTTTCTTGCCAACACATATCCGCTCATGTGTGGTCCACAAACTCCAGCATGTACCTCAGCCATAACCGTCGTTGCCTGCCCGGCATCTATGCATCTCAACAATCCCAAATCCGGGGTTCTTTTGTACAATACTCCTCCACTGAGGAAGAAGCCATTCGACAAACGCCTAAGGGCTCTTTTTTGGTCTCCAGAGGCATGTTTTGGGTATATTCCCATTCTGAGGTATTCCTTAATATCATGGAACCAGGGTTCGCCATCTGCTTCTTCTTCTATGGCATTGCAGTAGGCGTGCTGATCACGGACCTGGATGTGTAGAGGATCAACATACATTTTGTCAGGGTGGTGCAGCATTGATGCTAAGGTGTCCAAAGCATCTGCAACCTCATTGTGAACTCTCGGAATGTGTTTGAATTTCACTGATCGAAATTGCTTGCTCATATCATGCAAGCATTGTCGGTATGGTATGAGCTTTAGATCTCATGTTTCCCATTCCCCCTGAATTTGATGTACCAAGAGGTCCGAGTCTCCCAAGACCAAGACGTCTTGGACATCCATGTCAGCAGCCAGGCGCAGACCCAGAATGCAAGCCTCATATTCGGCCATATTGTTGGTGCAGTAGAAGCGTAGTTGAGCCGTAACGGGATAATGCTGTCCTGTTTCAGAAATGAGTACTGCTCCTATTCCAACCCCTTTCGCGTTTGCAGCTCCATCGAAGAAAAGCTTCCAACCCGGTTCCTCAGGTAATTCCAACTCATTCGTATGCATCACCTCTTCGTCAGGAAAATACGTTCTTAAAGGCTCGTATTTTTCATCAACGGGATTCTCTGCCAAATGGTCTGCCAATGCCTGGGCTTTCATGGCCGTCCTCGTTACGTAGATGATATCAAACTCTGTGAGCAGTATTTGCCACTTTGCCAACCTTCCCGTGGGCATAGGTTTCTGAAAGATATACTTCAATGGGTCCAAGCGGGATATGAGATAAGTAGTATATGAAGACAGGTAGTGCTTCAACTTCTGAGCTACCCAAGTTAGGGCGCAGCATGTTTTCTCGAGTTGAGTGTACTTGACCTCATGTACTGTGAATTTCTTGCTAAGATAGTAGATGGCCTGTTCCTTCCTTCCTGTGTCATCATGTTGCCCCAGTACACAACCAAATGAATTTTCCAAGACTGTCAGGTAAAGGATTAGGGGTTTCCCGGGCTTAGGCGGGACCAATACGGGTGGATTAGACAGATACCCTTTGATTTGGTCGAAGGCCTCCTGACACTCTGCTGTCCAACCTACCGCAGCATCCTTTCTTAGCAGCCGAAATATGGGCTCACAAGTTGCTGTGAGTTGAGCGATGAACCTGCTGATATAATTGAGTCTACCCAGCAAACTCATTACCTCTGTTTTGTTCCTTGGTGGTGGCAAATCTCGGATGGATTCAATTTTGGATGGATCTAGCTCAATCCCCCGCCGACTGACGATAAATCCTAGCAACTTTCCTGAGGGAACCCCGAATGCGCATTTGGCCGGGTTAAGCTTGATATCATACCTCCGGAGTCTTTGGAAAAATCTCCTTAGGTCTGCTATATGGTCCTCCTGACGCCAAGATTTGATGATCACATCATCGACGTACACCTCAATCTCCTTGTGTATCATGTCATGAAACACCGCAGTCATTGCTCGCATGTATGTTGCCCGGCGTTCTTTAATCCGAACGGCATTACCCGATAGCAGTAGGTTCCCCATGGCGTAATAAACGTTGTCTTCTCAGCATCCTCCTCGTCCATTAGGATCTGATGATAACCCGCATAACAATCCACAAAGGATCCAATCTCGCGCCCAGCGCAATTGTCGATCAGGATATGAATGTTGGGTAGCGGAAAATTGTCCTTGGGACTTGCTTTGTTGAGGTTGCGGTAGTCAACGCACACCCTGATTTTTCCATCCTTCTTTGGGACTGGTACCACATTGGCCAACCACTCGGGATATCGAGTGACCCGAATGACCTTCGCTTGTAACTGCTTAATCACTTCTTCCTTGATCTTTACACTCATTTCGGTTTTAAATTTCCTTAGTTTTTGCTTGACCGGAGGGTATATCGGGTCAGTGGGTAATTTGTGAACCACTAAATTGGTGCTTAATCCAGGCATATCATCATATGACCAGGCAAAAACATCTTTGAATTCCCTGAGAGTTTTGATCAATTCTGTTTTGACATTCGGCTCAATGTGGATGCTAATTTTGGTCTCTTGAACGTTATCAGCGTCTCCTAGATTCACAGCCTCGGTGTCATTTAGGTTAGGCTTGGGTTTCTCTTCAAATTGGCACAGCTCTCTGTTTATTTCTTCGAAGGCTTCACCTTCGTCACATTCAGATTCATCGTCACAAACGACCTTTTGCATCATTGAGTCAGTTTCAGATTGATTTATTAGACTAGGTCGAAGATCCGTTGTGCACGCCATGTCATTAGAACCAGTAAAAAGAGAACTGTTCAGAAGGAAAAAGAACAAGACAAAAATTAAAATGAGACAAAAGAAAAGAACTTTATTAAATTTGCGGGATAAAAAGGGTTCACACTTTTACAAAAACGAAAGTAAAATTTGGATTACACCCTTAAATAATCCGAACAAACAAACAAACAAAACATTAATCAAATCCTACTACCAAGACTCCCCTCGGACCGGAAGAGGAGTAACCGTCCAATTGTTGATCTTGGCCTCAGGCCCCACAAATTGTATCTCTGCTCTGCTGGAACCTTCTCCAGCTTCCACCATACTGATATCCGCGAATAGTCTCTCAAAACTCTGATTCAGGTCTTCATTTATGCCGATCAAAGGTCCTCAAATCTTTGGGATCGCTAACCCCTTGGAACTTGCTTTAACAAAAGACCTTGAGAGGCGTGGCACTGGTTTAGGCAGAGACCAGACCCTCTTCTTCATTTTTCGCGCTTGCTTCCTGTCTGCTGCGGTTGGTTTGAACCCCAACCCGAAAGTTTCTAGATTCTTAGGAAGGGAGACAGGTTGGACTATCCCTTGAAGTTCAACTCCCAGGCCTTTTCCTGGCACAAATCCATTACCCAGCATTTCTGATACCATCATGACTGCTGCGGCAGCTACCCTAGGGTGCGGGATGATTTCTCCTTCAGAAATTTTGTTGGCCGACCCTGTATCGAGAATCTGGTAGACCCAAGGACCTTTGTCATCAGTGGTCTCTATGAAAGGCACAAGGGTTCCGCCCATGGTGCATGTTGTATCCTCGCCGTGCAACACGACCTCTTGTATTTCCCATTCGAACTTCACTATCTGATGTAGGGTGGAAGGCACTGCTTTAGCTGCATGAATCCAGGGTCGTCCTAACAGCAAGTTGTAAGATACCGTGGCGTCCAACACCTGGAATTCCATGGTAAACAAGACCGGGCCAATGGTTAGTTCAAGTACAACATCCCCCGCAGTGGCCGTTCCGTTTCCGTCAAACCCCCGGACACAGATGCTATTCTCTTGGATTCTTCCACGGTCAATTTTTAACTGGTCCAGGGTGGATAATGGACAAATATTGGCGCTTGAGCCGTTATCCACCAATACTCGAGTTACCACCGAGTCTTCACATTTGACAGCTAGGTATAGAGCTTTATTGTGCCCTGTTCCTTCCACCGGTAGGTCATCATCTGAGAATGTCACTCTGTTTACCTCGAAAATCTTGCCGGCGATGGTTTCCAGGTGGTTTACAGAAATCTCACTGGGTACATGAGCCTCGTTCAATATCTTTAACAGGGACCGACGATGTTCCTCGGAATGGAGGAGTAATGACAGTAGTGAGATCTGGGCAGGTGTTTTTCTCAGCTGCTCAACCACAGAATAGTCTTGTACTTTCATCTTCCTCAGGAATTCTTCAGCCTCTTCTTCTGACACTGGCTTCTTGGTTGCCACTGGGTTGGTTTTTCTTAACTCCACCGGAGCAAAACATCGACCTGATCGAGTCAGCCCTTGCGCTTCACAACTGACTTCTTCCACCTGTTTTCCTTGGTACGACACCACTGCCTTTTCATATTTCCAGGGCACAGCCCTGCTGTCAATCATCGGCAGTTGAACCACAGGCTTTATGGTCACCCGTTCTCTACATACCCCTTTCAACACGACTGCCGGCGTGGGCAGGATCCCTGGTATTACCAACTTGCTTGGCTCGGGTTTGCTTGCTATGACGTACGGGCTCTTCCCCAATATCACTACCGGCTTGGCGCCTCCTCCCTGTGACTGTACACTCGTTCCTCCACGGGTTAAGACCTCTTTCGGGGCGGCTTGGATCATCATCACTGTTTGTGAGGGTTTTCTTAATTCTCCTCCCTCACACACCAACTCAATCATGTGAGTTCCGTGGTGCGCTGGCAGTGGGTTTTGGTTGATGTTAGGAGCCTCTGGTGTCTGGACCTCGATCTTATTGGTGTCAATAAGATCCTGTATGGCATGCCTTAACTTCCAACACTTCTCGGTATCATGCCCGAGCATCCCTGAACAGTATTCACAACTGATTGATCGATCTACATTCTGAGGTGGGGGATTTGGTTCTCGAGTCTGGATAGGACTAACCAAACCCAATTGCCGCAGTTTGTGGAACAAAGCGGTGTAGGTTTCTCCCAGCTCCGTGAAGGTTCTTTGCTTCCGCAACCTGTCATTCCTAGCATCTGGATTTCCCCGGAAACCTGCCCCTGAAGGGTTTCTATATGCCCTTGGTGGAGGGTAGGTGTTTTGTGGTGGTGCATATATGTTCTGGGGAGCCGGTGCGCGCCATTGTGGGTGAACCGGAGGCTGAGTGTATACCTGGGCTTGGTGTACGGAACAATGTGGTTCTCGAGGTGGATAGAAATTTTGTGGTGGGTTGTATGGGTAGTTTGACCTGTGAGGCCTGGGTTGATTGTAGTGCGGCCTGCCAGCCCTGGACCAACTGCCTGCCTCGATCGTGGCAACCTCTTCTTTCTTTCTTCTCAGCGCACCTCCCGTGTCGCTTTGAATAGCCTGGGTTGTGGCCTTGAGTGCCGAATAGTTCAAGATCTTGTCCGACCTCAAACCTTCCTCTATCATGACCCCTATTTTGACCACCTCGTTGAAAGATTTTCCAACCATTGTCACCAAGTGACCAAAGTAGGTTGGATCCAATGTCTGCAAAAAATAGTCCACCATCTCTCCCTCTCTCATGGGAGGATCGACTCTAGCTGCTTGTTCTCTCCAGCGGAACCCGAACTCGCGAAAACTTTCCCCGGGTTTCTTTCCAGTTCTTAATAACGTGAGACGGTCAGGGACTATCTCTAGATTGTACTGGAAATGACCTGCAAAAGCCTGCGCCAGATCATCCCACGTGTACCACCTACTGAAATCTTGCCTGGTATACCATTCCAGTGCAAATCCACTCAGACTTTGGCCGAAATAAGCTATCAAAAGCTCATCCTTGCCTCCTGCCCCTCTTATTTTGCTACAGAATCCCCGCAAATGTGCCATGGGATCACCGTTCCCTTCATATAAATCAAACTTGGGCATCTTGAACCCAGCCGGGAGTTGGATATCTGGGAAAGGGCACAGATCTTTGTATGCCACGCTGACTTGATTGCCCAGCCCGTGCAAGTTCCTGAAGGATTGTTCCAGGCTTTTGAACTTTCTCAACACTTCATCTTGTTTAGGGGCCTTAACCGGCTTTTCAATCTCTGCCGGTACTTCCAAATGTGGATTGTAAGCCTGTGGTTCGGGTGCATGGAATGTAGGCTCAGGGGGATAGTATTGGGTATCGTGAGCCTGAAACAATGGCTCACTGGTCGTTCGCTGCAAAGGGGCTGATGTAGGTCCCACAAAAATGGGAATGTTGGGTGTTGGGAGAGGTTGATGGGGTGGTGGAGCTTGGGAATCATGAGGGCTTCTTTCTTGATGATAGAGGGGATTTGGGCGGCTTGTGGAAGGACCAGAGTGAGGGTACTCCGGCATGTGTCCCAGTGTTTCAGGACTCTTTTGTGTTTTGGCTAGGGCTAGTTGCATTGCATTCATTTCTAGTCCCATCCTTTCAATCTTTTCCATCGCTTCTTTTAACAACTGGCTCATCGGCCTTTCTTCTTCATTGCTATTCTCCGAAGTAGTCATGCTTGATGCTATCGGTCCTTTGGATCTGGTTTGGTATGAATGTGTTGCCAGAATTCTTTAACAACTAACTGTCTGGTATCAGACAACAACAAACTTTGTTAGTGTTAGAGCTTAACAGATTTGATCATAACACATAGAGGATGCAATGCACCTAGGCAGTTAACCGTTTCTACATGCTTTGCTTCAAACAACATGCGTCATCCCGGTTTGCTCATTCGTCTTTTTAAAGTATTTTGCGAAACCCCGCGTTTTATTTTTTTTGCATTTTCTTTTCTTTATTTATTAAAAGCGGTCGAATCTTATGGGGATTGCCTACGTATCACGTCCCCGCGTGAATCAGACCAGGCGTAGTTCTGCCTTAAAGTAAAGAAACACACAATTCTTGTGAAATCATTAAATTCATTCTCAAAATTTTGCTATTACAAATTACTTCAAGCAAGGAATAGCAATAGTACAGACTCCACAGTTCTCAACCCGTTTCGACTAAAAGAAAGGAAAACAACATATGAAAAAGCGACAAAGCCAAATAAACAGGACTCAACCAAAGATTAATTTTCCAACTTAGGGACCCGCGAGGCATCATTCGGCCTTTCCGCGGCCCTTAGTGTGAGGTCCCTCTGCAGGTTTTTCAGCTCATTCATGATTCGGTGGACGCAACCCATGATGGAAACAAGGAGGGTCTTTCGAGGCTTTTGCTCGCATGCCAGGCATCTCATGTAGATGTAATGCCCAATCTCGTCGATCTTTCCCCGAATGTTGTCCCTTTCCGCGAACAACTACCTTATCTGTCGGTTCTTCAATCCTAGTGTTTGTGCATTGCTGGCAAGCTGGTCCTGGAACATCTCCATTTGCCTTTCCATTCTGGTCATTGCCTCGTAACATCGCCTTCTGTCGGCTTGGGCATCTCGTGTTTGCTTGAAGATCCTCTCTTGAAGAGAGGCATTCGTTTACCTTAATGTCCCGATGCTCAGTTCATAATCCCTTATGACTTGTTGCAGGCGCTGCCTCCGAGCTATCGCACCCTTTGCCCACTTGGTCCGCAATCTTGCTGTGCTGGCCTTGGCTCTTTCCAAATCTTCCTGGCATTCCGCAACCTGATCCTTTAACCCTGCTATCAATCTTTTATCTGCCCGGCTTCTCAGCTGGCTATTAGCCTCTTTTTTCATTCTCCGGATCTGAGCTTTGAGGATTTCACCTTCTCTGATTAATCTGTTCTTTTCTCCCTTGTGAGCGGCAGACTGTAATTGGCACTCAAACCTCATATCCTGAACTTGTTGCTTCAGTTTGCCTACTTTAGCAAGATATTCCCGCTCTTTGGCCAACCAGCCCCACTGCTCTTGTGAAGATTTGGCAAATTCTTGCAGGTGCGGTCTTTTGGTCGGTCTTCCAGATGATGTCTCCCCTTTGTACCAGGCCTGATACCCGGGCGAAACTTCCCCTTTTGCCCGATTCATTACACAAGTATTTGCTTCTAAGTATTGACATTGGCTCCAAATTTGACGCACCCTTGCTTCGGGAAACTGGCCGTCGGGACTGATCTCGATCACCTGGGTGCTTAGATCCTCATCTTTCGGCACTATCTGATACCTCCCCAGTTGCCTTAAAACCCGATGCGGCGCGTATGGTTGAATGCTCTTGAGTCCCATTAAGAGAAAATGGGGTCTGGCTGCTGGCATGTATATGACTTCGTCGATCGGTAACCATCCTAGCGCCCATTGTATTTGACTAGCGTTGAGGGTACGGAAATATGAGGTCCATGCTATGACTCCTTCTGGTAGGTATGTCTTATTAACTCTGGTATAGAACTCCTCTATGCAGGTCTTTCCAGCGGATCCATGGCTCAGAAACTGGGCTCGGTGACATAGGTGTTCGGTCATCCACATTTGCAACAACAAATTGCAACCCTCGAAAAAGCTTCCTCCGGCTTTGCAAGATGTGAGAGCCCGGAACATATCAGATACTATCATGGGCGCCAACGTACTATCACTCTGTGTGAGCAACGTACTGACGACCCCTGCTATCTTTATGTCAATATTCCCATCTTTTCTTGGGAATACTAGTAGTCCTAAGAAAGTTATCATGAAAGCAATCCGTCTATGTTCTTCCCACTTTTGGCGATTACCTTTGCTGCACAACTGGTTTTCTGGCTTGTCGAATCCTCATATGTGACCATATCTTTGATATATGAAACTCATGCTGCAAAAACCTTTTGCCAAGTCAGGGTTATGAATTGTTCTGACTATCTTTAAGGAGTCCAGAAACCGGTGTATTGCTACAGCTCTTGGAGCAATCAGGTATTTGTGCCTCAAAGGAGTCTCAGCGCTGCCGATATACCCTGCTATTTCTTCTAAAGTTGGGGTAAGTTCAAAATCTGAGAAACGGAAGACATTGTGCGCAGGATCCCAGTGGGGAACTAGTGCCCTTATGATATCTCCTCGTGGCCTGATATCCAACAAACTCGTGAGGCCTTTCAGATACTTCTTGATTTCGTCATGCCCTTCTTTGCCTAAATCATTCCACCAGAGCCGCAATTGGAGGGGGATTTTACTCATGATTGAAAAGGGTTCATTCGGAGTCGTGCTCATTCTGCACATTTATTAATAAGATTTTAACAAACGACACTTATTCTGATAAAAACAAAAATATATGCGATTTTTTGAATTTTGAATTTTCGTATATATAAAAAAAAACTTTCTAAAGAAGTCAATAACGGAAAATATTTTTTGATTTTTGTTTCGAAAACTGGGAGCCTAAAAGAACTCTCTAGACCTTTGGCAAGACAAATACTTTTGCAACAAATAAAGATATATATACATTTTTTGAAGTAAAGAAAGACTTTTTGAATTTTTCCTATATATATATATATACACATATTTGCAACAGATAATAGAAGTAAAGGCAAAATAAGACTCCCTTTTTTTTAAAAAAAAATTTTATTTTTATGGCAAGACAAACTATATATTTCTATTTATATTTTATTTTTGAAAAAAAAACAAAACAGAACAATGACTTTTCAAAATTTCGGCAGGGTTTTGACAGTATTTGTTTTTTTTTTCAAAAATAATCAATCAATTCCCTAACCGTTATTTCTTTTTTTTTCACAATTTTCCAAATATTCAAACACCGGTCGGCATGCGGGCATGAGACAAATAAATGCACGGAAAACAATAGGATGCATCATAATGGTCTTCTCATATCAGGTCGCTAGTCCTAGACGGACCCAACCCCTGTGTTGAGTCCCCTAAGTCATATGCAACATGATGCAAATAAGCGTTCCTACTAGGGATCCGGCATGAAGTCACGTTATTCTATGTTCAAAACCTGGGTCGGTGTTCTAGACAGTGTACCCGAGCGGACAACTCGAGTTGAGGAAGGAGCTCCTTTCCGGGAACCAAAAGGCCAGCCGGCTTAGAAACTTTCCGAGCCTCTTTTATTTAGGGTATGACACTAACAGAATAGGGAGTCTCAACCAGTGAGCACATCCCCGGAGGTAAGAAGAGAAAGGTTTCGGCACAGTTTATATACAGTTCAAATAATATCAAAGCGGTAAAAGCAGCATTTAGCACATTAGGCTCAGAACATGTAATAATCAGATAATAAATAAAGCCAAATAATAACAATTATTCTAAGCTCGAATTCTTAACCCTGAACCAGTGGTTCTGGGTCAAAAGGATCCCCAGCAGAGTCGCCAGAGGTGTCACACCTCCTTTTTACGCACCCGCGAGGGCGCAGGGGAGTTTTTCCAATTAAAGGACAATCGAAACGGGATTGGTTTAATTATTTCAGAGTCGCCACTTGGGAGATTTAGGGTGTCCCAAGTCACCAATTTTTAATCCCAAATCGAGGAAAATAATGACTCCATATTACAGTCTGCGTACCAGAAATCCGGATAAGGAATTCTGTTAACCCGGGAGAAGGTGTTAGGCATTCCCGAGTTCCGTGGGTCTAGCACGGTCGCTCAACTGTTATATTCGGCTTGATTATCTGATTTTATACAAGTGTGAACTTATGTGCAAAATTTAACTTTTAACCGCTTTTATCATTTCACTGTTTTTATCAGGAATTGCAACGTCGTGAAAATATATCTCGAACCACGTTACATCAATGCACCCATGGTTGTTGACATATGTCGACTCAGTTGAGATTTGGATTTGGGTCACATAAATGTGCACCCGAATTAAGGAGAATAAATTATTAAGACGTGCCTAAAGCAACTAGCGTATTGTTGTTTTGGGTAAGGCCGAAAAATTCGCTAAATGGCCTGTCCCGAATTCTAAGTGTTTTAATGTATATACAGTTAGAGGGCCCCGCAGCTGTGTATATTTTTATTTGACAAGGCTCGTCTCGTTCTACTTTTAAAAGGAATTCGCGACGTCATGGATATGCCTCTCGGATCACGTCACAATCAATGTACCCGTGATTAGAAATACATTTCGAATCCGTCGAGATTTGGATTTGGGTCACATAAATGTGCACCCGAGTTTAAGAAGGTAAGGTTTATTAAAGTGTATCCTAAAGAGACTAACGTGTTGTTATTTTAGGAGGGTTGTGAGATTTGCTAAGCAACCCGTCCTGGAAACTAAATGCTTCAATAATATACATTTAACAAGGGCCCCGCATCTGCGCGTTTTGTTTGTTTTCATCGAGGCTCATCTCGTTCTTATTTTTAAAAAAAGATATCCTATAGCAACTATGTTTCTTGTCGTGTTTGTCTCTATCAATCGAAAGCCGTAGATAGTCCTAATTAATTAATGCTTGCAAGTTATTTATAACAGAATTCGGAAATGCTTAAAATCAGGGACGAGGCTGCGTGCACAGTCAATCGAATAAATAATCATGGGCCCAAATCCAACCCATGCGTGATGGGCCAAACCTGGGCCACTGCTTGCTCGAAGCAGGCCTGCTTGGCCTGTTTTGACCTGAACTCGACCTTCACGGGGTTAATGTTACAAATTTTATGTTCTTTGTCTTAACAGGTAGTTTATTAGTTATATGAGACCATTAATCAGAAAAGGAAGAACTTAACCCCCTTGTGTACAGTCTTCATGTTTGGCATACGTTACAGCATATATGGCAAAGTAAACTAAATCTGAGATGCAAACTACTTCATTGAGACCACTTTTATCTAACAGCATACATATACAATTATCATTCGATACCCTACATTGACATCAACTAGGCCTGCAAGCTAACTTCAGTATCCCAAAATATGAGCTATTAGACATTACATGACATTCAACACAACAGTACATATATATAAACAACATCTGCAGATCTTCTCTTTTATACTCATTGCTCAAACTTTCGAGTTACATTGGTAGTGTAATTGTGTACCTGGTATAGAGGACAAAGAAGAAAGGAATGATCAGCTGGGCAGTATGCAGTAAACACAGCAACACAACAGGTACACAGCAACAGCACAGCAACAAACCAACAACCAAATGTTTTCCACAATCCACGAACAACCAACAATAATTCCCAGAACAAAAGAAACCAGCAAATAGTCGAGTGCCAAACCAGTAATTCCAGACGAAGAGTAATGAAACACCAGAAGTAAAAGAGTGTTTAATGCAGCAAATACCAACAGTTCAGCAACCAACAAACAGCTCAGTCAATGCAGACGACAGAACTTGGCCAAGGCAGCTTGACCAATATGAATTCTTATTCAACTTTCAGATGGTGTTTGGTTACAATCTATTTGGAAACTAACTTATGTTTTTCAGCTTTCTTTAAACTCAGTAAACCTTTCTTCAGACTAAAAGTTTCAGCTTTAAGACTAACAATTCCAGCCTTTTTTCTCTTTTTCTGAAGACTAAAAAGTCCAGCCCTGTTTTTGTTTTCCAATGGCCTATTTATAAGCCAAAATGACCTAGTGTAGTTAAGCTGCCTCCCCTGCCAATTGGCAGAATGCCCATACCCTTTAAGCCCATGCCTAAGCATCTTTGGTGCCAGCCCCTTTGTTCCCCACGCCTAATTTTTTGTTTAATCAAGAGTTATGGGCATCATTTGTTATTCATTTTAAGCCCCATACTCTTGTGTCTTGTTCCCCATTGGTATTAGTTTAATCCAATGGCCTATTTATTATTCATTTTATTAATCAAGGATTAGTGCCTTACTTGTCAGTTTATTTAAACTAATCTTTTTGTCCTTTTTAACACCCCAGAATACCCTTGTTAACCCTTGATTATTACTGCCCTGCCTATTGCAGCATCAGGGCATTCTTGAACTGATGAAAGTTCAAATTCAAGACTGCCTGGACTGAAACTTTTTAGTCAGTTTTTACAATGCAAACAAACCATTTCAAACAATGCTGGGGCATTCAGTCAGTGGCAAAGTTCAATTAGTCATGCGACATTATTAGCTCATTCGATTTATTAGTTATGGAAAACTAATCGACGACATTTATCGAGTCGACTATACTAATTATAACAGGTAATAATCAGTCGCTCATATAAACTATACGTTCAGGGACCTAAAGGGCATCAGACAATTTTTGTTCAATTACTGGGGCCTATATGAGTTAACTTATCTGACGATTAAACTAATCGACGATCATGTTTATCACAGAGTACATTCAGAACACACACATAGAAAATCAATCGACCAAATAAAGGGTCTTTGCTAGATATGGAAGAAAACAGACAAAGTAACAGACCAAAACAAATAACCACAACAACAAATCATGCTGACAACTTAATTAGAACTAAACAAAGAGAAAAAGAAACTTACCGAAAAAGTTTGAAATCAAAACGGACCCAAATCAGACTCAACTTCGAACTCTTGAGGCCGAACAAACTTTAATCAGGGTGTTCTCACATGAGAACACCTTGACTAAGGTCTATTAGACCTCAAACCCTTGTCAAGACCGGCCGGATTCCCCATGTGCATGTGTTCTAAGGTCTGGCTTTTCCAGATCTGGATTTTTAAGAGTTGTGGGTAGATTCGGACCAAACCAAGCTTGATTTGGTCACGAGGAAGGTCAGGGGAGTGTCTGGTATGAAGATGGGGTAATTTGGTATAGGTCCGGGTTCGACTCAAATCTTCAAACGAAGATTCGAGACGAAGGAAAGTGATTCGAGGCTAGGGAGTAACAGATCCATGTTCAGGAGAGTGAGGGGGTCTTAGGGTGTTCATGAGGTGGCCACCGGCGTCCATGCCGCCGGCTTTAATGGCGAGGGAGACTAGGGCGGCTTGCTAGGGTTTGGGGTTTCAGGTTTGATCTTGGGGACGAAGGGATGGGGTGCTGGTATAGGGGGCGTGGGGGTAAGGGAAGGTTTATATACGGAGTAGGGGATTGGATCTGAGCCGTTAGATCAGATGATCTCAACGGCTTGGATCTGATGGTGAAAAATGAGACGGGGTCGTTTGGTAGTTAAACGGGGTCGTTTGGTTTAAGTGAGGGGTTGGATCGGATTGGTTCCTGGGTCGGGTTTTGAAACGGGTTACTGAAAGGGGTCCTGAGCCGTTAGATCGGCCTGTACAGACGGCTCAGATCAAACGCCTTTATACGGCATCGTTTGGGAGGTTTGCCTGAGGCCTGGTTCGGACTGGGTCTGAATGCTGGTTTTGGGCCCTTTTTTTGTTTCAATTTCTGGGCCCAAACCGATTTTAATCCCTCTTTTTTTTTGTTTTCTAATTTCATTTTCTTTTAAAACAAAAAAAATAACAAATAATAAAAATAATGAAATTAAAACTAAATAACAAGGCAACAAAATATTTAAGTAAATAGACCTAGAACGAACGATGCACATATATATGTTTTGAATTTTCTTTTAATGACACACATTTTTGTATTTTGTTTGATAATGATTAAATGCAAAATGGACAGACCCTCAAAAGACTAACAATACATGTCATGAAAAATTTGTACCGCGGGGTCACTTGTCACTATTTTTATATTTTGTTTTCCTTTTGGAGTGATTGCTCGTGAAGCAAAAATCACGTGCTTACACTCGGAGGTAGTGACATTAAAGTTATATCCGCCGAACCGTGCCTTTAAACTTTTGTCATCATCTCGTGACTCTTGTCTGTTTCGATCATTTCTGAATTTCGATGAAGAACCAGAGTCCCTATTCCTCGATTTTTGATCATATTGCTGGCTATCTTGTTTTGACCGTGGGTCTTTTCCTATAGGTCCCATATATGGATCGTACCTGTTTTTACCTGATCTTTTTTCGGTTTCTGATCTTCTGGAACCACCCCTTTCTTCATGATGAAACTTAGGTACGGTATCTTCTTCAATTCGCAGCTTCGTACTATACCTGTTGTAAACATCATTCCACGTGGTTGCAGGGAATTCTCGAAGGCTTTCTTTGAGTCTTCTCGTGGCTTCAGAACTTTTGTCATTTAAATTACTTGCAAAAGCTATTGCAGCCCAGTTGTCAGGCACACGGGGTAGAGTCATTCTTTCACGCTGGAATCTATCAACAAAGTCTCTGAGCAACTCTGAATCTCCTTGTTTGATTTTGAAAATATCTTCCATTCTTTTCTCAACCTTTTGTGCTCCCGAATGTGCTTTAATAAAAGAATCTGCAAGCTCAACAAAAGAATTTATAGAATTTTCAGATAAAAGAGAATACCAGGTTAATGCACCCTTGGTGAGTGTTTCTCCAAATTTCTTGACCAGTACTGATTCAATTTCTTGTTTGGTCAAGTCGTTGCCTTTTACGCCTGTTGTAAATGCAGTCACGTGGTCATGTAGGTCTGTAGTACCATCATATTTCGGGATGTCAGGCATTTTGAACTTTTTCGGAATTGGAAGGGGAGCAACACTTGGCTTCCAAGGTTTTTGTGAGTATTTGTCCATGTCAACTCCTTTTATTACAGGCGGAACTCCAGGGATTTGCTCAATACATTCATTTTGTTCCTTAATCTGTTTCTGCAAGGTTAGTACTAAATTTTGCAAATAGGAATTATTTGAATTACCTGGTTCCCCTTCCTGTGGTTCACTGGTGGTTCCTCCATTTCCAGAATTAACAAGACTAGAACGGGGATTCTCCAATGTATTATTATTAGGAGTTGGTGTGGGTGGTGCAGCAGGCAATCGACTAACTAGAGCCTGAAGAGCTTTGCCGACCTGTGCAACAATTAGCTTTTGTAAAGCTTCATTTGTACCACCTTCAAAGTGTTCAGATTGTTCTTGTTGATCAGCACGAGATTCAGGAGTGCCTTCACGAGATTGACGTGGTGAATTTTGAGGGGAGGGAACCACTTTAATGTTATGTAAATCTCCTTGATTTTGATGGATTTGATTTTCAGGGTTTCCCAAAGTGTTTTCATTGTTATTGTTGGTGTTGTTGTTTGACATGGTGATAACAATGGACAAGATGTAGCTTAAAAGAAAAAATTATCAGATTCCCGGTAACGGAACCAATTTGTTTAACCAAAAATCTGAGTCTTTGGTCAAAGCTAGAAAGAAATTCGGGTTACTGATAATCAGGAGACGAAAATAAAATATTTTTGAGAATGATGGTAAAGCAGTAAATAGTTTTGTATTTCAGTAAGATCTCAATAGTATTTCATGTCCTTACAGATGTTGAGTCTTTCCCCTTTTATAGTTGATTCTAGGAGAAGATATAATGCCTTTGTCTTAATGAGGCAATTATGAGCAATAAATGATATTTAAAAGAAACGTTACACAATCATTTCTATTTAATTCAGATTCTCTAACGTATTTGACATTTAATGTTGTATTTAGACTCTTTTACGTCATCAGATTCGTATCTTCAACTTCTTCTGATCTTTGATCTTTAAACGACTCGAATATGTACGAGACTCGTACCTATTTTAGTAACGGTTCACACCTATGTTGCTTTCTTTTCCCCCTATCTGTTGTCGCCCGTGCCTCTTGGCTATTTATTGCGTTTTTGACCTTTTGATCAGTCCACGTGTCATGACACGTCATCTTCAATATTCAGACCCAGTTTTTTCCCAATACAGCTCGACCAATTTGAATGCGTATCAAATAGTACCATTGAGGATAAAGTGCTCCTGCCAAAAGATTTGTTATTCATACAACTCATACCCAAGACTTTTATATAATTAGTTCCGGAGTTAAATTTGAGTCCCGGGTATGACTTGTAAAAATAAAATTTGAAATGAGTTTATAAAATTGTAGTATAACTGAGACTGTAGTGTTTTTCATTCCTATGAAAGGGTAGGATAATTTGTTTCGGAATAACTAATTCGGGAATAATTAATCATGGAATAACTTATTTCTCAAGGGGTTGTCTGGTTGGAAAGAAGTTATCCTAGGATTAGGTATTTCACTTTTCCATGGGATAAAAAAATACCACAATTCCGGGATAACTAATTCCGGAATTAATTATATTGCGATTTTCTATCAACACAATATAGGATAAACTCTTCTTAAATTTAGTCTCGGAATTAATTATTCCTTATCCCTCGTATCAAACGGGCCCTTAAATGGGAGGAATACTCACTATCCTAAGGCCAATTAAACTTTTTTTGCCGCCACGAATGATTGCTAAGTACATAATAGGATCGGCAAAGGGCCAAATATACCCCTCTACTTTCAAATATTGTTTACTTGTACCCTTCGTTATACTATTGGGCTATCCATACCCCTACCGTCATACTTTGGAACAAAAATATTCCTATTTTGGATGGAGTGCCACGTGACAGCATCAGATTAAAATGACACATTTCTTTTTTTTTTACTCAACCCATTTTACAAAAAACCCACAACCCGAACCATATTTTCATTTTTCGTTTTTTTTTAAAGAATTTTTTTTTGTAAAACATTAAAAAAAATTTCAAAATATTTTCGTTTTTTTAAACTGAGTAGATACTGAAAAGATTTTGCAAAACAAATTGTAAAACCTGAAAAAATCATTTTTTTAACAAAATATTTTTTTTTTGTAAAAACTGTAAAAACATATTTGTAAAAACTAAAAAAAATTGTATTTTTTCAGTTTTTAACAAAATATTTTCGTTTTTGAAAAATGTTTTTTTTTCAATTTTTTTTAAAGATTTTCTTTTTTGTAAAAACTGGAAAAACAAATTTGTAAAAACAGAAAAAAATATTTTTTGTTTTTTAACAAAATATTTTCGTTTTTTAAAAACAAAAATTTAAAAAAAAAAATTGGAAAAAAATAAAAAATAGGGGTCGGGTTGTGGGTTTTTTTTAAACGGGTCGGGTAAAAAAATGGATCGTTTTAATCTGGTGTTGTCACGTGTCACTCCATTCAAAATAGGGGTATTTTTATTTTAAAGTATAACAGTTGGGATATAGATAATCCAATAGCATGACGGTAGGGGTATAGATAGTACAATGGTATAACAAGGGATATACGTAAACAATATTTGAAGGCAGAAAGGTATATTTAGCCGTTTGCCTGTAATAGGATAGTGTGTAGTGTGTAGTGTGTAGTGTGTAGTGTGTACTCTGTGTTATTGTCGCAAATTCCAAAAAGTTTGGGTAATAATAAAACGAATCACCGCGCGAAACGCTTTTGGAACATTCTCAATCAAAGACTCAACTCCTCCAAATGTCTGAAAATCCATTGCAGCTTCTGTTCAAAACTTACGAGAAAGTATCAAACTCTATCCAAAGCCAGCTTGCTCATTTCATATCTGTCCCAAAACCTCCTTCATCTCATAATGATGACCACTCCTTCTCTTTGGTGCTCTCTTCATCTTCTTCCACGAATCTACCTCCTTCAAAATCTCCAACTTCTCAACATTCTGAATTGCCCAAGCAGGTAATTTTCCTTAAGGGCCTTTACTTATTTTGTAGCTTCGAGCTGTGTTTTAGGTGCTGCTGCACTTATTGAAGCACCGGAGGTACGTAGATAATGCCTAATAAGTGTTTGATGAAAGTTCTCACAGATAGTCTGAGCGTCTTTTTCTGTTATTGCCGTAAAAATATTTTTGGCTGTTGAGATAGGTTTGAGCTATACAAACCGAATGGATAATGATGCTAGATTATGTAAGTTTTCACCATATACTACTAAAGAAAAAAAGAAAGATTATTTTTTCGATCAAATGCATGAAGGGTTTTGAACTCCACCTATATGAAAAGTGTCGCCAGTTCCAACGCCGGATAATAAAAGCAGTGGCGCGAGCGTGAAAATAGCTAGTTATGATAAATTTTTTGTACTAATAGATTTGCCTACTTAAGTACGTGGGACATTGATGAAATGGAATTGGCTTGAATATAGCGGAATGGATACAGAGGATTCATATAGCTGATCTGAACTAGTTGGGAATTGAGGCTTAGTTGACGATCTCAATGCATGAGGGTGTTGAAGTTTCCTCCAACTGACAAAAGACTACATAACAAATACATTTCTGAGGAGTGTGGGTAGACAAGGGGCGAGTATTTATGCAGCAATTGATCATTGATCGTAAAATTTGGGAGTTGATGCATCAAAAAATATTTGTTTTAGGAATTTCTTCTGGGTCTCCCGTTCATTAAGCTCTTTGGCATTTAACTGTTTTGAAAGATCGGAAAATTTTAATTGCTCCTCATTCACCAGGAAAATGTTATCCAGTATATGTTGGTTTTCAATTGCTTGCTGGTTGTTTTTTCACACCGCAGTAAAAAAAATTATCAATCATCTTTCTCAGGAGAAAAATGCTGGCCCAGTGACTAAAGAAGATCTTGGAAGAGCTACTTGGACTTTTCTTCACACTCTTGGAGCTCAGGTCAAGTATCCACTTTTTCTATTGCAGAAGTTCTCTTTCTAGTTTCTACGCAGCTGTAAAAACCTTTCAGCAGAGAAAATTTAGTCTGGGTTGCTTAGGCATTTCGGTTGACAAGTTTTTTGAGAATTGTACAGCAATACGCGTTCATTAATAATATTGTTAGCACACAGTTAAGCAAGGTGAGAACACTTATTACCCCTAACTGTGTTATCATTACTGTGAATTGTTCTATTTTGATATTTAATTGTCTGGTTTTATTTTTGCTCTACTATTTTGTTATATATCTAGTCTACCCAATGCTCTTGATGGTTAATAAATTCGCATAAGGGCAGTTACAATAGTGTTCCAAAGGGTTCCTTATCCGCCTGGTTCTTTTTTTTTTTCTTGGTGCCCAAAAATAGATACATTTTATTTGTTGAGTATTCTTGCTTGTCAACCTATATGATCAAAATAGCTCAATTTTATTTTTTTTCAGTATCCAGACAAGCCAACCAGACAACAAAAGAGGGATGTGAAAGAACTGGTATGGTACTCAGTCACCCTAAACTATTATTTTTCTTGATTTCAAAACTGTGAAGCTTAGAATCCCAACTGCTTCGTCATCAGATTCCAAAGAAATTTTTGAATATCTTCATGCAAAATAATAACATTTTGACCTTGTCTTCTCATGCTGTGGACATATCCAAAAGGATCTCTTCTCTTTCGAGAGCTCAACTGAAATTGATATGTCGGATTTCTGTTTGTCTGCATGTGAGGTACAAGGTGGGTGTGCATAAGAAATAATACAATCATTTGGGAAATTCTTGTGCCATTATAAGAGTGAGAGGTTTATGCAGTCCAGAGGATGGGAAGTATAGAAGTATAAATTTTGAAAGGGAGTAAACAATAGGTGCTCTATAAGATGGTGATGTGAATAAGTAATTTGAGAATGCTGCCGATTCCACTGACGCCACATTATTGCTTTTTTCCCTTGCATTGCATTTCATATATAACTTACCCTTATTGGGAAGTTTGGATTGCTCAATGTTGATTAGGAATTTTTCGTTCTAATTTTCTTATTGAATATGTCGCCTATTTAACATCTGTCTGAAACCTAAGAGTAGTCCCTACAATGCCAGATTTAAGTCTTGGGTGACTTATGGTTCTTACAAGTAGGAAAAACAAATAAAATTGAATTTTAGATAAAAGAAGGAAATAGAAAAATCGAAATCAACGAATGGTAAGTGCTTTAGGAACAGGAAAGCATGGAGTAGAGAAGCAGAAAACCGAACATGAAGAAAAAAGAAATAGATATTCCTGAAACTAACGATGCCACCATTCAAGGTACGTTCTAACTATCTTCACTCCAGCCCACTGTCTCTTGGCACTGTTCCCTCTTCACCTGCACCAGCCCGCTGTCCACTGCCCTTCTTTTGTCACCTGCTCCTATGTGCCCACCCCTATGACCCATTCTCAGACTAAAGCACCGTCAAAATCCTGAAATCCATCTTGCAGTCCGCTTTTTTACCCTCTCCCATTCCATCCCTTGGCTCAATTCACACCTCTACCTTCTCCCTCGTCCCACTGGGTCCCTGCTTGTCCTCGCTGTCCTCTCTCCCTTCAGCTACCCACGGAAGTATGCACATCTCCAGCATCATCTCCCCTCTTCCCCCAAACAAAGCGGCATACTTGCAGCTGCCTTTTAACAGCCTTACTTTTATTATAGCGTTTGCGATTAAAATACAAAAACACCCCCTATATTAGATGGTTTTGTATATGTGATTGGACAGTGATGTTACATAGCCCAAGGATCTGCTTTAAAATATTGAGGGCTTATCTAGGGGTAGAGTAGTTACCCCTTATCACTAGTTCAAAATACTCGAACTTCCTTTCTGTTATGCTTTTCATAAGCAATGAGACAAAATTAAGGTGACCACCATATGGGAAGTGTTATACATCGATGTCCCCAATTTATAATGAGCTTTTCCATTATATACTACAAGGAATTTATGTTTTTACCATTCCGCAAGCAATAAGGATTTTGATTATAGAGAATGGTGCTTTTTGTGGAAACTAAAGGGATAGCTTTTCTTTTTGCTTGCAGATGGCAATATTATCTCGCATGTACCCTTGCAAAGAATGTGCAGATCACTTCAAAGAAGTTCTAAGGTACCTAGTTTATCAGCTTGCATGAGAGCAATAGGTACATTTTCTTTTTTCAGAATTTTCATTTTTAGATTCTAATCTACAACAAACAATGTCCCAGTTCCAAACAAATGGGGATTGGGTATACGAATCCTCATCGATCATGTTTCTTTTTATATTTTCTACTGGCAATTTAAAACTATAGGTATGTGATTGGCTTAATATTCTTATATATAGACCATCCGCATAAAAGTCAGTCGTTGTTGACATGTCAAATGAACCAATGATATAATGACACGTGTAATTTTGGGGAAAAATTGGCATCTGTAATTTAAAAGAGAATTACAATAATTAAAAAAAACCCAAAAACCAAAAAAAATAAAAAGAAAATAAAAGTCCTCAAATCTCCCCCTTTCACTTATCCAAAATAGTAGAAAGAATAGAGAAAACAAATGGAGCACATATCAAATTCTGGAAAGACAAATGGCTCAACAACATTACACTCATGGATGAATACCCTAGCATGTTCCAGATTGCATTGGACAAAGGCTCCTCCATAAATCCGAACAAAAGTGGCAATAATTGGGATGTTCATCTCAGAAGAGCAGTGCAAGATTGGGAAGTGGAAAACTTGATAGAATTGCTTGCCAGAGTGGAAAGGTTCAACATGAATGCAAGTACACCAGACACCATTTGTTGGGGGAGTAAGGGCACTTTCTCAGTGAAAGAATGTTATAGGGAGCTATGTTCTCAAAACCAAGTGATCGATGTGTGAGAATGCACGGGAGAAAAATCTATTATTAACAATGATACAATGAGCCCTATATATAATACATCTTCTACTCCTACTACATATGGGATTAGGACATATTCTATTCCTACTACATATGGGATAAGGACATATTCTACTCCTACTACATATCGGACTAGGACATATTCTACTCCTACTATATATAGATTAGGACTATATACACATAACTATCTAACACTCTCCCTCAAGCCGGTGCATACAAATCATATGTACCGAGCTTGTTACATATGTAACTAATAAGAGGACCAGTGAGGGACTTGGTGAAAATATCTGCAAACTGGTCATTCGACATACAAGGCCATGGACTCCCCTTGAGCAACAAAACCAGGTGGTTGCTGATAAAAAGAAGTTGACCGAAAGGTCGCTGGTAAAATTTGAAAATAGTGAGATTAAGCCGAATTCCACACTACAAAATAGGTTCTAAAACACCAGCAAAAACACAGAAACTTTTCTGGAAATTACTATTTATGCCGGGAAATCACTGTTCATGCGGGGAAAAGGGCATTGTTCATGCCGGAAAAAATAAAAGTCGTCAGAATTTGTTGTAATTAATATGCGTAGGCTCGGAATCACCGGAGAAGTAAGTTGTCCTAAAGAAGTTTTGTCAAAAAGTGGCCGGAATGTCTCACACACACAGGAAAAGTTACTGTAGCTCGCTGGAACCCTAGTTCTGGCAGCGTGTTGAGGTACATGATGGACTTTTTGTCGTAGTGATTGACTGTTTCCGAACAAGATCGTAGTGTTGGTTTTTCGCACAACACTTATCGCTGAGGATATAACGCAAATCAATCTTGAGTCATCAACCGAAAAGACGCACGGTGACTGACTTTTCTGTTCCGATAAGACTGAAATTTCTGGGGTTTGATCGCACAAGGGTTTCGGATCTGATGGTGGTACTGGTTTATGCACAGTACCACTGTAACACTGATGAACCCTGGGAACAAGACAAAGTTGCCGAAAAATTGCACGTCGACGAGATCGTTCTTCCCGGATGTCGCTCGAATGACGCACAACGATAATTTTCTCACTGAAGCTCTGATACCATGTGAGAATGCATGGGAGAAAAATCTATTATTAACAATGATACAATGAGCCCTATATATAATACATCTTCTACTCCTACTACATATGGTATTAGGACATATTCTACTCCTACTACATATTGGACTAGGACATATTATACTCCTACTACATATGGGATTTAGGACTATATACACATAACTATTTAACACGATGCATGGTCATGGAAATTAATATGGAAAACTAAGCTGCCTATTAAAGTAATTTGCTTTGACTCGATTGTTCTCCATGAAGCTTGCTTGACACAAGACAATCTCAACAGGAGAGGCCTTCAGCTGGTCAATAGATGTTATATGTGCAGGGAGAATGTGGAAACAGTCAGCCATCTGTTTTTGCATTGCCCAGTGGCCACTGACCTTTGGAACATGTTTTATTATATTTTTGGCCTCAAATGGGTTATGCCACAAAACATAAAACAGGCACACCTGAGCTGGAGTCGATGGAGAGTTGATAAGACCATCAAGAAGATCTGGTTGATGATCCCTACAGCTATTTTTTGGTGTTTGTGGAATGAGAGGAATAGTAGATGCTTTGATGGGATCTCAACTCCAAATCACTCTCTCAAAGCTAGATGCCTACTCAATCTTTTTTGTTGGACTAAGTTAGCTACTGTAACTAGTTCTGCTCATCTTTTGGACTTTGTTAGCTCCCTTGTCTTAGATTGACATACTGTAAAGGGACTAGTTTTTCTTTCATTTTTGCACCTCAACTTTTGTAACTATGCATCTTCTTGATGCTTTTGTTAATATAACATCTTGCTTCATCAAAAAAAAAAAAAAAAAAAAAAACAGAGAAAACAACTCCTTCTTAGTCCTTCCCCATAACCCCCCCCCCCCCATTCCTCACCGTGAAGGAGTTTCAAATCACCAATAATAACTTACCTTGGTTAGTAGGATCATTTTTGAAGTACCAAATGTTCACTTAGAGCCAAGAACCTAACCCCTTTCTCAAAGTGCAAATCTGTCCTGAAATAGCTATATTTATGGTGCTGGGGTTCCATGCTCTGGCCATGCGGCAAATAGCCGTCGCATGGACTGTGATTGCACGGCCACCCTTTGGTAAAACAGCCATATCTTTTCGTACTGATCTACAACTGACAAACAGTTTGAAGTGTTGGAAATGCTTCAAGAGCTACAACTTTCGTCAAGGAACCTTGGTGAAATTTCTTATATATCAAGAGATATATATTTTTGAAGTTGGATACTATTTTCACTAAATTTCAGGCACCCCATGCAATGGGCATGCGGCACATCCCCTGGTTCCAGGATCTGGACGGTGACTTGCAATGCCCACTTGATGGAACCTTAGTCCATTGCGTCACCTCGCTTCTTGTCCAAATCTTTGTGAGTGTCTCATGCCCTGTCCAAATAGGAGACATGGCCTGGAACTTTCCACTGCGATTCATTTGCTTCCATTTTTCTTATTCCCTGATCCAAACCTCTTCCTATTGGTTCCTTAGGCATGTTCACATATCCCCAGCTCATTGTCACCCTCGTGTGAGCCCGCACGCCCTTTGAGATTAATTAAATCACACTGTAAACATGTAATTAGCTTGAATTAGATACGAAAAATTTACGGAGCTTTACAATCTCGATAGTCGGTGACGTCATTGGGCTAGAGTGCCTTTCTGTGATGTTATGACTTAGACTGCTGCCTTGAATGCTCGGAATACCTTAACGAGTTTCTTAGTGAATGTTGATGAACTTTGTTTCTCTTGTTATTTGACAGAGCAAATCCTGTACAAGCTGGATCTCAAGCTGAATTTTCACAATGGTTATGTTACATGCACAATGTGGTAAATAGAAGGTACTGCATTGTAAAGCTTTTTCTGTTTTCAGCTATGCATCTTTTACGTCAAGAAAGAGGACTTAAAACTCTTAAATATGATGTGAACACATTGGCCCCCAAACACTTTAACTTGAATCTTGTTAGTACAATCTTATTTGAAACTTCTCCTCTTTTAACCCTATATTCATGACCTTTTCTTCTCCGTTTTCTGATTAGTGAACTTGATAAATCCTCTTGATGTCCATTATAGAAAAAATTTCTGCAGTTAGAGTATGCGTCCAGTTTGTGACAGAACTAGTTTTCTTGATTGCTTCCCAATCTTGTCTTCAATGGGTCTTTTAAGTTGAAAGTTTTTTTCATCGGGTTAGTTCCTGCCTGCTTGAAGTTTGATATTTAATTTATTCCTGTATTTCTGAAGCGAATTCCAACTATTTTATACAGTTTGAACAAGCCTATATTTCCATGTGATCGAGTTGATGCACGATGGGGCAAGCTTGACTGTGAACAACGTGCATGTGATTTGCAAGGGAATGATAAATTTTGGCCATGAGGTACCGTGAAGCTCTTATATTATGAACAGCATATACAGAAACCATAATCCAGAATTTGTTCTCATTCACACCACCAATCCAAGGAAACAAGATACAGATTTTGCTAGCTACACTTAAAAGAGCATTCAGTTAGTATTATGTATCTTTCCATTGATGACTTGAAGTTGCAACCCTTTCTGAGGTGAAGCTCTGTTCACAGGGAATTGTATAGTTATTCTACAACGCAAAGTGGCATCTGTAACTATATTCTTGAGTGCTGATTATAAACCATTGAAAGCCTGGAACAAACTCCAGTTGTGTGAATGAACTTATTATGTTTTATTTGGAAGTGACAAGTTCTAATTGACCAAATGAGTTATAGGCCGTCGCCTACATCCAACTTGAGAAAGCACTTCCTAAGAGACGAATTTGCTAACTTAACCTGGTATATTGTCTCTTTTCGTCTTCTTGAGCCGAGGGTCTATCGGAAACAACCTCTCTATTCCCTCAGGATAGAGGTAAGGTCTGTCTATACACTACCCTCCCCAGACCCCACTTGTAGAATTTTACTGGGTCGTTATTGTTGTATAAGATCTAAAGAGCAATTTCAGCACCCAAACATCTTCTCAAATTGTTGACACCTCCCCAAGAGGGCAGGATTCTTTTCTTTATCATGTAAACAAGTATATCTTTGCAACCAGTAACATGTGCCCAGAAGAGTAGCAGTCCTAATTGCAATGTTTCTCCAAGAAGAATGTTATATTTGATGCATTTTTGGAAATATTTGTCTCTGTTATTGGGCAACCTTATGTTGACCATTGAATAGTACTTGAATCAAATGGGATAGGGATTGATAGCTCCGATCCTTTATTGTTAATTCAAACTAAGGGTGGCAAACGGTCCGGTCCCGGTCCCAAACTGGTTAAACGGACCCGATCTTCGTGGGCCGGGCTTAAACGGACCCATGCTTCATGGGCTTTTGGGTATATATATACCAAATAAATAGCGTAAATATTTAATCCTACTTATAAAGGACCCAGGCTTGCTACACGAAAATTAATATGAGTAAATAAATAGCGCAAATATTGTTCATATTCATGTTTATATTTATAAATATCGCTCTTTACGGTTGTGCGAGGCCATCCTTTATAAGTAGGATTAAAAACTCTTCTAATATAATGCACAAAGTGGAGGTTAGACGGAAAACTATAGGGTAAGCACATAACAGTAATCATTTTTGCCAATTCTTTCCTATCTTTTCTTGAGTCATAATATAAAATTTCACCGGTAATAGTGTTAATTCCCGGTTGAAATTAATTTGACCTGGTACTAGGGTCAGGCTAACTAGTTGGACTTGCCCTCCGGCCGCAACTTTCATTTGAAAAACTTTAGCTTTATCTTGAGGGTGTATCATTATGTGTCTCCTCAAACTCCCCCCTCCCCCATCAACATAGTTAAAGCTAACTTTTTGCTACAAGTTTTACACTTAGCTTTATTTTTCTCTCTTATTTGAATAAACAATGGCCAAACAAGAGATGTTTTGGCCCGTTTAGAAGGTTGTCTAGAAAAAGTAGGGGTAGTAACAGGGGGAGGGTCATCCGGGGCTTCCTTTGGATTAGTTGGGTTAACTTGAGCAACAGGACTAGTGGGTGTATCATCATCCGGTTGTGTTTCATCTAAATCTATTTCCTGCTCATCTTCTTCATCTATAGTTGGATTACCATAAAGAATTCATATGTTCATCATCTATGCGTTCACCACCACCAACATTATGCACATATTGACTATCCGTAAATTGTACTAAAGTATTATCACTATCAAGAATAGGAGCAGGTGGAGGGCGGGTATGGGGTTTGGGTAGGGGAGGCTGGGGAATTAGAGGAGGAATAGATTAGCCACTAGATTCACCACTTTTGGATTTTTCCTTATTTTTACTAAATATTTTTTTTAAGGAATATGCCATCTTAGTTATAATTATACAAAGTCATTAAATAAAACAAACAAAAATATAATATTAAAACTAAAGAGTTGGAACGAGTTTACCGAATTGACGAACAACTTGTTGAAATTAATTATCGTTGAAGACTTGAATACTTCAATTCACCAACTTCATAATTTTTCACACAAGTTGCAACAACAAAGTAACCAATTTTAGAAGAAACTTAGAGAGAGATTGATGATTTGGTGAAGAAAAATGAAAGAATGAGGGGGTATTTATAGTTGAAAATAGGGAAAAGGTGTAATTATAAAAAGTTTGGGGTTAAAACAAAGTTGGGGAGGTTAAATGGCTATTTTATAAATAGCCAACTACTATTTTGGCAGCCATAACGGCTATTTTTTAAAGGTGCAACGGTCAGATTTTTATTTGAGATTTTTATTTTATTTTTTAAAATTATGACCGGTTGAACCAGCCCACTTAGGAGCCGGTCCCGGGCCCAAACGGTCTCGGTCCTAACAGGCATATTATTTGAACCTTGAATCCGAAATTAGTATAAGTTTGATTTTCTTGTTTATTGTTTATCATTTATGATTATTTCTTGAGTTTGTCTCACAATCTTATTTAAGTTAGGCCCACTACCCTTATGGGCTCACGGGTTTGGGCCGGACCCGGACCTAACCGGCCCACTTGTCACCCTTAATTCAAACGTGTTCTATGGAGAAACAAAAGGTAGCCCTAAAATACCTGTTAAGTGCCAACCAAATAGGAGATGATGTCACTGTTTGCTTTTTAAAACTAATATATTCTGTCGAGAAATGATAGAAGTGAAAAATAAAGGGTGTGTTGTGTTGTAATTGGCTGATCAAAATCAATTGCAAGCCTAATGGAAGAGATGCCTTTTCCATTAAACTTTTTCCTCATTTTTTTGTGGGTTTGTTTGTTTCTTATTAGGAAATATGAGTTTTAGCCAAAATGTCAATATTTTTGGTTTTTACTTTGTTGAAAAAGGTGGCAATTGCGAAAGCATTTTTCTACTAGAAAGTATTTATACTTCTCTAAAATATTAATCTGTATGGATCCCAATTGCCACTTCTGGAGGAAATTATGGAAATCAGCTATTTTCATGACATGATAGAAAATTCTCAAGGTATTCTTTCAAAATTAGTGACAACTTTCCTTCATTTTGGTTGTGCTCAACTCAGAGCAACTCTTGGAGTGGATATGACTCCCATAAAACCTTTAGGAAACATGTATCTAGGAGTATAACATGGCACTTCAAGAAAAACTTACTCAGATCGGCGCATTCACCAAACCATATTAATACCATGGTTCCTGCGAAATTGAGGTAAAAATACATATTAATTACCATGGCGACTGATGCACTTCTTACTTACTGGTATTACGTAGTATTAATAAACCAGGATAAAATCATTCAAGAAGATTCCAGACTGTAACAGATGATCTTCCTCAGCAATCCATGCCAAGATCATGAATCGTCAGGATGGAGACTAGAAGGTTAAAGACGAGTAATTTTCTTATTACAACACGGATTACAAGCATATATGATCTTCACTGCCATCTGATAAAAGCTATAAAGACGAGTATGATATGCCGCTACAAGCACCTAGCCCAAACAAACTAAAAGATAGAGTAGATACTACCCCTAAGCAGTTACTCAATAGTAGCGTGAACCAGTGTCATAAACACGACCCCCAGGGTATTGGACTCTAGGTTCATACCCATGATCCCTTCCACTGCCAAGATATCGAGCATTCTCCCTATAAGAGTCATAATTATCAGCATTATAGGCTGCTGCTTGTCGTTCGCCTGATGGGGAGTTCATTGCCACAAATCCACGAGCTGCTTGCCGTTCTCCTGATGGGGAGTTCATTGCCACAAATCCACGAGCATTGTTAACGCTCATGCTACTACGTGGATAGTTATCCAAAGCAACTTGCTCATACTGTTGTTTTCTGGCATGAGACTCCCTTCCAAGGACTTCATCTCTGCGACTAGCATGCTGAGAGCGAAGGGCAACTAGCTGTTCTTGATATTGTGCATTGATTGCATTTATCCGCTGAAAAATCATAAGCTGATAGTGTTACTCTCATGGAAACAAGAATTGTATAACAATACGAGATTCATATCCGTTGAAGCAAAACCAGTACAAGAACAAGGAGAACCTCTGCACTCCCAATAGTTACCCCTGACTGATCTAAAAGCAATACTAACGTAAAGAATTGTGCAAGACTTTGTTCTGGATTGTCCATATATGTGCCTCAACTATGTAACTGACATTTTAAATGTCAAGAGTAATTTATGATTTACAATAATAAAACATCATTACATGACATGAATACAAAATAAAGAACAGAAGCATGTGGGATAACGTCATAAACTAAAAATCATAGCATTCCTACTAGTCTTAATCAGTTCACTTCCAAGGCTAATTACATCATAACGTGACTAACTTCAAGAAACTATGAAGCAGCACCGAGTCTAATACTATATATTTATTCAGTTCTATTCTTTAATCGCATATTCCAGATATGAGGTATGTATTACTAATGATATTGGAAGGAAACCTCTGTAGCAGCTATGGCAGCCAAGATGTAAATTCAGTCTCAAACCCTACCTATTCTTTCTTCTATCCTCCAGCTACTGCCATTATTAAACACCCTCCTCCTGGAACTCCTTCTCACACTCCAAAGACTGATGCTGCTCCCCTTTCTCTCACATCCATGTATCCTTTCAACATCCCCACAGCAAGAAATCACAGCCTAATTCACTTCAAAATCCATCTTACAAGCCAGATAAGAAAGCTGTTTTCCCCTTACCGTACCTAATTATCTATAAGGCCCATTTACTGTAACTACGAACCACTTTTTCCTAGAATGCCACCTGCATAGTGTCCACTGTCCAGGCTCAGATATATCACGGCCTAATTCTTCCTGATTCTCTCCAAAATTATTCCCAATTCCAATGTCTTTCCTCCAAAATAGAAGCCATAGATGCCGTGATTGCCATTGCTGATTTCCAGCTTCATTTCAGGAATAATTTTCTGCACTTCTTCTATATATCTAATTAGCATAACAGCTGAAAAGGCATAAAGCATCAGGGAAAGTCTCTCACAGAATTTTTTTATTCAACCTTCCCACAGTCTCGCAAGCATCATCAGTTAGATAGACATCTCTAGAAGATACAAAGACAAAAGCCTCAGAAAAATTCTAGACCTAGCAACCCTCTTTTATACCATGTACTAGCTGACAGTCAAAAACTTCATTTAGGTGTATCAAGCTTTCTTGATCTGACGGGCATAGTGGAAACAAAGTTATACACAGTTCCGGTTCTGTAAAACCAATTTATTATGTCAAAGAAAAATCATTTGTAGCTTATTGCAGCAAGTAGATATGACAATTTCTCCTAAGCGGGGTGTTCTAGAAAAGCAGTAAAAGAGCAAGGACAAAAGTTTTAGAACCTAAATATGTGCAGAAGGAAAAACGGATAATAGAAGGAACGGCAAAATACTGTAACCTACAATAATTAAACAACGAAAACCGTACATCTTTTAAAAACTTGAAAGTACAAGCTTAAGCTTGGATCCTTATTCTCAACCTCATGTACTAGACTCTAAGTCAATCCAAATATCGGAAGACGAAGAAATATCATTCAAACTCATTGAGGGCAGACAACTTCGGGAAAGGTGTCCATAGAAAATGTCCAATCATCTACAAGTAAAGCATGGTAAGAGCACAATTTCAGAAAGTGCTCCAACCACTGCCATTCCTAGCAGTAAAGAATAATTTTTGCGAGTGCAACAACAACAACAACAAACCCAGTAATTTCCCACAAATGGGGTTTGGGGAGGGTAAGATGTACGCAGCCTTACCCCTGCCCTGGAAGCAGAGAGGCTATTTCCGATAGACCCTCGGCTAAAGAAAGGATGACGGAAGTGAAGACAGTAAGTATTAACAACAATATCAAACCACCCTAATGCAGTTATTTATCTGCAGCTGCTAGGACAAAGTAGCCTTTCTTGCTCTGAACTCTTTAACCAGTGATAGGCAGAACACACTATACACAATCTATAAACCACAAGAATCATCATATCTGAGATCAATAAGTAAAATGAAACCCAATTATGATATACTAGCAACACTGTTAAGCAAACTTCATTCAAAATCCAAAATTGATAATTATATTAGTTGACCAGTAATAGGTATTTCCCAACTGAAGCTAAGTATCTAGACTCCATGGCCATCAAACTTTGCCAAAAATAATATAAGGTAGGGGTTAAGTTTTATCAGTTTGAAGCACATATAACCACTAACTTGCAAGACATTTCCTCGTTACTAGGCTTGGATATGGCATTTTAACAATTCTCTTTGATCTAACTTTTTTTGTTGATACGTCATATTTTGATCTGATTTCACTGTAACAGATATTGCCTACTAAGGTGTTGGTTTTCTGTTGCGAGAACCTTAAGGAGAAGGCAAGTTTTGAGGAATGCAAGATTGCTCTTTGTTAGTAAGAACTAAGATGTTAAGGGAATATCTGGGTCTCTCAGTTGGATCTATCCAGTTCTGCACAGAGCCACAGAGTTGATAGCTATGAGATATAGATGGAAATTGAAAGCTGTGCATAAATATTCGTTTATCCTAAAAAAGATGCACATAATGCAAATTGCGGTATCGCCCTTTTGATGAACCTCTTTAGAACTTGACTTACTAACGAAGAATTTACCATGTTATGGCAGCACTTAAGTAAGCTGAACTAACCTCCCTATGCCTAAAATTTTCTGCATCTTCTGCATCATTTTGTTCCTTGGTGAGTTTCATTATATCATCAAGAATTTTTTTTTCTAGCCCTTCCAAAGACGGCTGCACCGGATTATCTTCGTAACCAATATCCATGTCTTCTTCACGAGGCTGTGCTCTGGGATCCTTGCCACCTTGATTCTCTAATGCCATCCTTGGATCAGTCCTCTGGCCCTGGTAGTAGGACCTACACGCTTCACTCCCCTGACCTATAGAAAAGGCACCGTCGAATGAGTTGAAGCATAGAAGGACAAACATTAGTTTTCAAAAAAAAGAATTGCTGAATTCAGCAATCACCAGCTTATAAAGTTACCTATTTATCACTAGGACAGTAGAGCGACCTTAATCAGAATGAGCAAATTCAACACACGCAAACACATTCTAACATTCAAAAGCCAGAGTTATTACAAGAGAGGAAGTAAGAATGAAGTAAACCCATATATGGAAAGATAGAAAGAAGCCCAAAAAACTACAAAGCTACATTATCAGCTTGGATGGACCCACACCAAGACTTCAATAGCAGTTGCTGTGAGCAATCAAGACAGCTGTGACCTCATAGTACCTGCATATGACAGCTCTGTGGAGCTTGTTTGCATAAAAAGCTCAAATAATAATCGTTTGAATGATATAGCTAGTAATGGTTTTAATAAGAAGAATTGAGGAGTTCCCTTCTGTTAGTAGTCAATTTATGCACTTCAGCTTTTAAGCACAGTAGGAACACTAAGCAGTCATGCTTCTG
This sequence comes from Nicotiana tabacum, assembly GCF_000715075.1. NCBI lineage: Eukaryota > Viridiplantae > Streptophyta > Magnoliopsida > Solanales > Solanaceae > Nicotiana > Nicotiana tabacum. The sequence continues at coordinate 112,554,600 of NC_134097.1, read as the reverse complement.
CATTAAATAGAAATATATAATCAGACAATTTTCTTCAGGATGATGGGCACTTTTCGCATTCCATATTCCGAGGGGAACCTCCCCACCCCTTCTCTCTCTCTCTCTCTTATGTAGATTGTGAGGATATTATTTATGTTGATCTATAAAATAGAAACAAAATAAAAATAATTTTATCTTAGAGATAAGATCTTGTCAAGATTGATCCCCAGTAAACAACTCAATATTATCCTACTGTCACTCTTGTGACTATTTTCTTGCTCATATCCTTGACAAAATTGAAGGGGAACCTTGAAGCAACGGTAAAGTTGTCTCTGTGTGACCTATAGGTCACGGGTTCGAGCCGTGGAATCGGTCACGGGTGCTTGCGTCAGGGCAGGCTGCCTACATCACACCCCTTGGGGTGCGGCCCTTCCCCGGACCCTGCGTGAATGCGAGATGCTTTGTGCACCGGGCTGCCTTTAGTCCTTTACAAAATTACCCATTTTGTTCATAAGTTGACTATTGTTACGTTAGCTTCCAACCTGCCGCCATCCATTTTTATTTGACTAATAAAATCAAAATTACATCACAAAACAACTACTTCCACTCTATATGCAATTTATTCAAGGGTACATCTGGATTCTGGAACTGTGGAACAGATGTGCTGGTTTTTACAAAAGGAACGAAGTACTCTATCCATCTCATGTCTGACCAGAGAAGCTCTCTAAAATGAACAGTCAGTCCCTCTAACTCTATTATACCATAGGCAGAAAAACACATTTCCCGGAAACTTTTGCATTCATGTGATGCCTAAGATGCAAATACCAAACAGTGATAAAGAGTTTGTTAGCCCAGATACATACAGTTGACACAGGCCCAATCGGATAATGGAAAGCAGAAGGCCCTCTTATAAAACCTAGCCAAATCTGTTGTAGTTTAGTAATGTAAATATTTTATAATTGTTTTTCTCCTTTTACACTTGTAAATATAAATAGTCTCTGCACAATAATAAAATTAGTTTTGGTCAATTACATTTTGACCGACTCACTCGTCTCTCTTTTTCTCTCAACCCTTCTAGGGTTTTCTTCTTTCAATTCCGCCATAGCTAACAAGCTTCTAACCTAACATGGTATCAGAGCAAGAATATTGATTCCTCTCGTCGCAAGCTTTCTTCCGATGGTAATCTTGTTTGAAATCGTCAGAGATTGATTCTGATCGTCGACGTTCAAAGTACGTTCGTGAAATTTGGGGCTTCTTTCAATCTTCGCGTTTAATCGACTTTTCGTGCTTGGATCTTCACTAGTCTTCAAGTTGCTCGAGAGTTTCTGCTAGATTTCTCTACCTAGGGTTCATGGCTGAACAAGACCTTACTTCTTCGAGTTTTCAGAAGAAAGTCGGTATCGTTGTTACTCCTAATCACAAGCCTTGATATTTTTCATTATTAATGTTCATTGCATGTAATTGATTTGGATCCATCTCTGATTACTCAACATATTGCTATAGTTTCTTAGTGTTAACTTTAGTTACTGCTGAAAATGGGTAGTGTGATAGATGATGTTAACTCTACTTCACCTTCCAACGGATTTGCTTCTTTTTCCTTGGATCTCTCACATCCCTTTTATATTCATCCCTCGGATAATCCCGCGAGTTAACTGGTATCTGTACCATTCAGTGGTTGTGGGTTTGTGTTATGGCGTAACAGTATGCTTACTTCCCTCTCTGCAAAAAACAAGCTCAGTCTATTAGATGGCAGAGTCAACCAACCCACTCCTGACTCCCCTTGTTATCCATATTAGGAAAGGTGCAATGATATGGTTAAGCCTATATAACTAATTCGGTATCTAGAGAAATAGTTGTTAGTGTCATGTGTTTTAAAACTGCTAAGGAAGTCTGCGAAAGATATAAATGAAAGGTTTGGTTAGTCAAATGGGTCTAAATACATTCAAATACAAAGGGAGATCAACTCAATTACTCAAGGCTCCTCTAATATAGCTTTTTACTTCACCAAAATGAGGAGTTTGTGGGATAAGCTGAATTCATCATATGTAGGTCCTGTTTGTCATGTGGTGCACAACCTAAGTTCATAGAGGATCAGTTGTTTCAATTTCTTAATGGTCTCAATGAGTCGTAAACAACTGTTAAGAGTGTCATTATGTTGATGACTCCCCTTCCACCAATCAGCAAAGCTTATAGCCTCCTGCCGCAAGATGAGAGTCAAAGAGAAGCTCATTCTGCAAAATTTTATGTGTCTTGTTTGTCCACTAGCAAGACAACAGAGATTACCTTTTCTTGAAAGTGTTATACACTCTTCTGCTCTTTTTCAATTAGTACATATTGACATTTGGGGTCCATGCAACACTAGAACTTATAGTGGCTTCAGATATTTTCTAACTTTGGTTGATGATTATACTAGAGCCACATGGACTCACATTCTTTCTTGCAAAAGCAATGCTCTTTCTGTCCTTAAAGCTTTTATTGTCATGGTCAAAGTTCACTTTCAATCATTTGTTTAAACTTTTAGGTCAGACAATGCCTTTGAACTTGGTGGCAGTTCTGAAGCCACCAAGTTCTTCTAAAGCCAAGGCATTCTCCATCAGACCACTATCCCACACACCCCTCAACAAAATGGGGCGGTTGAAAGGAAACACAAACACCTATTGGAAGTATCCAAGGCTTTTCTTTTTCAATCTACCCTTCCCCTTAGATATTGGGGTGACTGTGTTCTAACTACCACTTATCTCATAAATAAACTTCCTCCGTTGTTTTGAAGAAACTTTCCCCTTATGAGAAACTTCATGGCCTCCCTCCATTTTATGATCACCTGATATCTTTTGGATGTTTATGCTTTGCTACTTCACCTAAGTTTGGCAGAGACAAATTCCAGGCAAGAGCAATTCCTTCTATATTCTTGGGGTACCCCTTTGGCAAAAAGGGTTACAAACTTCTTAATCTCACTACTCATTTCATTTTCTTTTCTAGAGATGTGGTTTTCCATTAACATCTTTTTCCCTATAAATGTGATCATTATTCTGTCTTTCCCTCTTATTCCACATCAAATTTTGTAGATTCTGCAAGCTCATTTCCTTTACCTTCTCGTACTCATGTTGTTTCAGCATCCCAAGACTCTCATGTTCCCTTATTTCCTTCTCCTACCCCTCTATCTGTTTCTCCTTCTGTCTTCCCTTCTCTTCCACCTTTGAGGAAATCCACCAGAATAGTGCACCAACCTTCCTATCTCAAAGACGATGTATGTTCTTCTATCCTTTCCTCTAATTCTCTTCCTAACTCTTCCAAGGTATCTTCTGTTGACCTAGTTCTACCAGCAGGCTGTCTCACATCCTGCTTGGCAAGAGGCCATGCTAAAGGAATTCCAAGCCCTTGAGGCAAACCAGACTGGGATATTGTCCCTCTACCTCCTCACAAGAAAGCTATTCCTTATAAGTGGGTTTACAAAATCAAACAAAGGACTGATGGTTCTATTGAGAGGTATAAGGCCAGGCTAGTCATTATGGGTGACACTCAAAAGGAGGGCATTGATTTCACTGAAACTTTTTCCCTTGTAGTCAAGTTAACCACCATCAAGTGCTTACTCACTTTAGCTGCTAAGTGGGGCTGGACTGTTTTTCAACTTGATGTGAACAATGCCTTCTTTCATGGGGATCTCCATGAAGAGGTTTATATGAAGGTTCCACCTGGTCTTGATGTGTCTACCCCCTCTTCTTCTTCTCCCCTGATTTGCAGATTCAAGAAGTCCCTCTATGGCTTTAGGCAAGCTTCTAGACAGTGGTTTTCAAAACTGTCTAAAGCTTTGCAATTCAGAGGCTACATTTCCAACATGAATGATTATTCTTTATTCACCAAGGTGTCCTCTGATTCTCTCATTGTCTTGACTGTGTATGTTGATGACATATTACTGGTTGCTAATGATGTTCTTGAGATGAACTCTTTGAAGTCCTTCTTGGATGCTCAATTCAAAATCAAGGACCTTGGCTCAGTTCACTACTTTTTGGGTTTAGAGATATCTCTTCTTCCTCGAGGTTATGCGATGAGCCAATACAAGTACACTTCTGACCTCTTGTCTGAATTTAACTGTCAACATTTCTCTCTTGTCCTGACCTCTTTGGACCCTTCTGTGAAACTGATTTTAGACATGGGGAGCCTGTTTCTGATCCTAGCTTGTATAGGAGATTGATTGGGATGCTCAATTTATTGCAACATACTAGGCCTGATATCTCCTTCTCAGTTCAACATTTAAGCCAGTTTCTTCAAAAACCTCAAGTGCCCCAATGTTGGCAGCCTTACATGTTCTCAGGTATTTGCTTAATGATCCAGCTCATCTGATTTGTCTCTCACAGCCTACTCTGACTCTGATTGGGCTGCTTGTACCATTTCTCGCAAATATGTCACTGGCTATTATATTACTCTTGGTGGCAGCCCCATTTCTTGGAAAAGCAAAAAAGCAACCCACTATCTCCTTCGCAAAGTTTCAACTGAGGTTTCTTGGCTACTCAGGCTGTTGCACCTTGGTTTGTCTATCTCTAGTCCAGTTCCAATCTATTATGACAACCAGGCAGCTCTTCATATTGCCAAAAACCAGTATTTCACGAGCACACCAAACATATTGAGATTGACCGTCATTATGTGCACACTTGCTTTGTCTGATTTCTTTGCATTTTATCTCCAGCACCAACCAGTTGGCAAACATCATGACCAAGGCTCTTCCTGGTCAGGTTCATCATGGATTACTTTGCAAGCTTGGTGTGTTCTCACCCTCAAGCTTGAGGGGGGGTGTTAGCCCAGATACATCTCAGGCCCAGTTGATACAGGCCCAATCAGATAAAGGAAAGCAGAAGGCCCTCTTATAAAACTTAGCCACATCTGTTGTAGTTTAGTAATGTATTTTACAATTGTTTTTCTCCTTTTACACTTGTAAATATAAATAGTCTCTACACAATAATAAAATAAGTTTTGGTCAGTTACATTTTGACCAACTCACCCGTCTCTCTCTTCTTCTCTCAACCCTTCTAGGGTTTTCTTCTTTCATTTCCGCCATAGCTAACAGGCTTCTAACCTAACAGAGTTGCTTCACTAGAAGACTCAAAAGGGCTTCTCAAATATAGCAAATGATCTCTACCAAATATATCTAAGCACTCCCTCCGTCCCAGCAAAGAATGGGAGTTTTGGAGAATGAGGGTCAACTCATCTAATTATCAAAGGAAATTCTAACATCAATTCTTTATAAATCACAATTTTTTATGTGAATATACTTTTAAAAATTTCAAAAATCATAGTCAAAGAAAAATTCTTTGACTCGTAAATAGTAATAATGCCAGATAAATTAGGAAACATGGAGTAATTAAGCACCTTGTACATCAAAACAGTAACATAGTCAGGAATGAGTCAAACCAGGGTTCTCAGAGTTAGATTCACAGAGAAGAACAAGAACATTCAAGTATGACAACGAGGATAACATAGATATCCATAGCATCAATTACCTACGGGCCGAGACCTAACAAGCTGCTATGCTTCTATAAGCCTATGGTAGTTTTAAGTCAAAAAATACAGAGATGGGCTTAATTGCTTAATTAAGTATGTTATCTACATCGAAACACACATCAATCATCAAACCCGTATCAAACAGGAATAAAGTAACTACATGCACATGACACTTGCTGTTTGCCATTGAAAAGCATGGACAAATGAGATCCCTGACATGCCGACCACCATCACCACCCAAAGAAAGAACACATAATACACACAAAAACATACATACAGCACGAACAACCATGGATAGGAGAGCATTCTCAATGCAAAGCATGAAACTTCCAACTATATCTGTCATATAGCATTGAATCAAGAAACTTTCCGTGCCTCAGGATTTTCTTGGAAAAAGTCCAACACCAATTAGTGTTCCCAAATTCAATCACAGAATTCAATTGTGTTCAGACCATCAAGTAACTGGGATCAAACTCATTTAATCAAAAATAAAGTTCCAAAAACAAGGGGGAAAACAAATAACTGAAACAATAATAAGTACAGTTTGACTTGGATGGTGACCAAAATGAAGGGCGAAAATTAAAGCAACAGTGAGTCGATCAATCAATCAACTATACCTCAATTCCATACAAAGTTGGGGGTCAGTTATATGAATCCTTTGGAACCATTGCGCTCTATTTGGACTAGAATCATTCGGACGCTACTTTACGCATAAATGATTTGCCTTAGGAAATATCTAAATTAGAGATTCTCTAAATCTCACACTTATCCCTAGACAGGCACACTAAACTTTAATTCCAATTAGTTGATATCACCTATATGGATTGTTTGCTTCCAACATATTTTGTCCTTAGCTAAGTCCACAATGATTCTGATAAATAGTAGGTTTGTTGAGACAATTTCTCTCTATTGGATTTTAGGTTTGCATCATTCTACTTTGACACATCCCATCATCATAGAGTTGCACCCATGGACCAATAAATGTGGAGGTCTACATAGGACATGACTAAATTATATTAAGTGACATCCATTATTTTATCAAAAGGGTAATTAGATGCTTTTTTTCTATCAAAATGGATGTGTGTTAGCAAAGACACTTATGTGGCCATCCGATTCCAATACTTAACTTGATTATATGCCAAAGCATTCCACATCGACGGATTATAATAGCAATACGGAACTATAACTTTTTCTTCGTATGTACTATTTCACCTTCTATCATATGTGCTAATGATTTGTCCCGTCAAATATTGCATGACTACTGTTAGAGATAGCTATGTAATTGTCCCACACTGGATTAGGAGTAGTATCCCCTTTGTATAGAGTAGCTATAAATAGCAACTCTTGTATTGCATCACACACAAGATATCAATATATATCATATTTTCTCCCGTGCCTTCTCACATGGTATCAGAGCTATCGTGAGAGATTTATCGCTGTGCATAAATTCCAGCGATTCCGGGAAGTAAAATCAGTCACCGGAACCCTTTTTTTTTTCGGCGACTTTCAAAGTTGTTTTGCGTCTGCTTTGTCTCGGTCAGTGTTGTGCACAAAATCCAACACTACCACAAGAGTAGTCACTGTCCGGCGACCAAATCCCAGTGAAAATCTCCGGCGGTACTGTAGCTGTCCAAAGAAAATTTTCCGGCGAAGTTCCAACGTTGCGTGGGCCACCTTCCGGCCATTTTTTGGCGACGACTCTTCAGGACAGATTGTTTCCCTTGCAATTCCGAGCCTACCCATCCAGGTTACACCAAATTTCGACCACTTTTTTATTTTTCCGGCGTGAATAGTGATTTCAAAAAAAAAATGGACTTCCGGCCATTTTTTGAAAAAATTCCTTCAGAACAGTTGGGTCTTCTGGTAATTCCGATCCTACCCCTACTGTTTTTATTTCATTCCGACCACTTTGAATATTTTCCGGCTGCAACAGTAAATTTCCAACTGCTACAGTAGTTTCCTATTCTGGTTCAGTGTTCCTTACTCTATTTTCAGTGGATTACAGTTGATTATTTCTCTTATTTGGTAATAATTTACAAGACGTCTTTGGGAATTGATGTTTTTGGGTCTAAAAGCATGAGTTCTGGAAACTCTAATGTTATGATTACCTCGGAACCTTTAATGGGAGGTTCAAACTACTTAGCTTGGGCTTCATCTGTCGAGTTGTGGTGTAAAGGTCAAGGTGTGCAAGATCATCTGATTAAACAGTCTAGCGAAGGAGATGAAAAGGCGATAGCGCTTTGGGCAAAAATTGATGCTCAATTATGTAGCATCTTGTGGCGTTCGATTGATTCTAAGTTGATACCTTTGTTTCGGCCATTCCATACATGTTATTTGGTTTGGGCAAAGGCTCGTACGTTATACACTAATGATATATCTCGCTTCTATGATGTGATATCACGAATGACAAACTTAAAGAAGCAAGAATTAGATATGTCTACTTACTTGGGTCAGGTACAGGCAGTCATGGAGGAATTTGAGACATTGATGTCAGTTTCTGCTAGTGTGTCAAAACAACAAGAGCAGCGACAGAAAATGTTTCTAGTTCTTACACTCGCTGGACTTCCTCATGATCTTGATTCAGTACGAGACCAGATTTTGGCGAGTCCGACTGTCCCTACAGTTGATGAATTATTCTCTCGATTACTTCGCCTTGCTGCAGCACCAAGTCACCGAGTGATTTCATCACAGATACTTGATTCCTCTGTTCTTGCATCTCAGACAGTGGATGTTCGGGCATCTCAAGCTATGGAGAATAGACGAGGAGGCGGTCGTTTTGGGAGATCTAGACCCAAGTGTTCTTATTGTCACAAACTTGGACACACTCGCGAAATGTGTTATTCCTTAAATGGCCGTCCACCCAAAAATGCCTACGTTGCTCAGAGCGAGACTACAGGTAACCAGGGCTTTTCTGTATCTAAAGAAGAATATAATGAGCTCCTTCAGTATCGAGCAAGTAAGCAAACATCTCCACAAGTAGCCTCAGTTGCCCAGACTGACACTCCTATTGCTGGTAATTCTTTTGCTTGTGTTTCCCAGTCTAGTACTCTTGGACCATGGGTCATGGACTCAGGCGCTTCTGATCATATCTCTGATAATAAATCACTTTTGTCGAATATTGTATATTCACAGTCTCTTCCTAGTGTTACTTTAGCCAATGGATGTCAAACTAAGGCACAAGGAGTTGGACAAGCCAACCCATTGTCTTCTATCACCCTAGATTCCGTTCTTTATGTTCCTGGTTGTCCTTTTAGTCTTGCATCTGTTAGTCGTTTGACTCGTGCCCTCAATTGTGGTATATATTTTATTGATGATTCTTTTATTATGCAGGACCGCAGTACGGGACGGACAATTGGTACAGGTCGTGAATCAGAAGGTCTTTACTACCTTAACTCGCTCAGTCCTTCCACAACATGTCTAGTTATAGATCCTCCAGATCTAATCCACAGACGTTTAGGACATCCGAATTTATCCAAACTTCCAAAGATGGTGCCTAGTTTATCCAGTTTGTCTAGATTAGATTGTGAGTCGTGTCAGCTTGGGAAACATACCCGAGCTTCCTTTACGCGTAGTGTTGAGAGTCATGCAGAGTCTGTTTTCTCCTTGGTTCATTCTGATATATGGGGTCCTAGTAGAGTCAGTTCAACCTTGGGATTTCGTTATTTTGTTAGCTTTATTGATGATTACTCAAGATGTACTTGGTTTTTCTTAATGAAAGATCGTTCTGAGTTATTCTCCATATTCCAGAGTTTTTGTGCTGAAATCAAAAACCAATTTGGTGTCTCTATCCACATTTTTCGCAGTGATAATGCCTTAGAATATGTATCTTCTCAGTTTCAACAGTTTATGTCTTCTCATGGAATTATTCATCAGACATCTTGTCCTTATACCCCTCAACAAAATGGGATTGCAGAAAGAAAGAATAGGCACCTTATTGAGACTGCTCGCACACTTCTAATTGAGTCCCGTGTTCCGCTGCGTTTTTGGGGCGATGCAGTTCTCACAGCTTGTTATTTGATTAATAGGATGCCTTCATCTCCCATCAAGGGTCAGATTCCACATTCAATATTGTTTCCCCAGTCAGCCTTATACCCTCTTCCACCTCAGGTTTTTGGGAGCACATGTTTTGTTCATAACTTAGCCCCGGGGAAAGATAAGTTAGCTCCTCGTGCTCTCAAGTGTGTCTTCCTTGGTTAGGTATACAGACCACACTAAACCCTAATCCTCATTATGTTGGTTTGAGTTATCATCGTCTGTCATCTCCCCATTATGCTTTTATATCTTCATTGTCCTCGGTTTCCATCCCTAAGTCTACAGGTGAAGCATCGTCTCATCCAGGATGGCGACAGGCTATGAGTGACGAGATGTCTGCTTTACATACAAGTGGTACATGGGAGCTTGTTCCTCTTCCTTCAGGTAAATCTACCGTTGGTTGTCGTTGGATTTATGCAGTCAAAGTTGGTCCCGATGGCCAGATTGATCGACTTAAGGCACGTCTTGTTGTCAAAGGATACACTCAAATATTGGGCTAGATTACAGTGATACCTTCTCTCCAGTGGCTAAAGTGGCATCAGTTCGCCTTTTTCTATCCATGGCTGCAGTTCGTCATTGGCCCCTCTATCAGTTGGACATTAAGAATGTCTTTCTTCATGGTGATCTTGAGGATGAGGTTTATATGGAGCAACCACCTGGTTTTATTGCTCAGGGGAGTCTCGTGGCCTTGTATGTCGCTTGCGTCGGTCACTTTATGGTCTAAAGCAGTCTCCTCGAGCCTGGTTTGGTAAGTTCAGCACGGTTATCCAGGAGTTTGGCATGACTCGTAGTGAAGCTGATCACTCTGTGTTTTATTGCCACTCTGCTTCAAGTCTATGTATTTATCTGGTAGTCTATGTTGATGATATTGTTATTACGGGCAATGATCAGGATGGTATTACTAATCTGAAGCAGCATCTCTTCCAGCACTTTCAAACTAAGGATCTAGGCAGATTGAAGTACTTTCTAGGTGTTGAGGTTGCTCAATCTAGCTCAGGTATTGTTATTTCTCAAAGGAAATATGTGTTAGACATTCTTGAGGAAACAGGGATGACAGGTTGCAGACCTGTTGACACGCCGATGGATCCGAATTCTAAACTTCTGCCTGGACAAAGGGAGCCGCTTAGCGATCCTGCAAGCTATAGGCGACTGGTTGGTAAATTAAATTATCTCACAGTGACTAGGCCCGACATTTCTTATCCAGTGAGTGTTGTAAGTCAGTTTATGAATTCTCCCTGTGATAGTCATTGGGATGCAGTTGTCCGCATTATCCGGTATATAAAATCAGCTCCAGGTAAAGGATTACTGTTTGAGGATCGAGGTCATGAGCAGATCGTTGGGTACTCGGATGCTGATTGGGCAGGATCACCTTCTGATAGACGTTCTACGTCTGGATATTGTGTTTTAGTAAGAGGAAATTTGGTGTCCTGGAAAAGTAAGAAACAGAATGTAGTTGCTCGATCTAGTGTAGAAGCAGAATACCGAGCAATGGCTATGGCAACATGTGAACTAGTCTGGACCAAACAATTGCTCAAGGAGTTGAAATTTGGTGAAATCAGTCGGATGGAACTTGTGTGCGATAATTAAGTTGCACTTCATATTGCATCAAATCCGGTGTTTCATGAGAGAACTAAACACATTGAGATTGATTGTCACTTCGTCAGAGAAAAGATACTCTCAGGAGATATTACTACGAAGTTTGTGAGATCGAATGATCAACTTGCAGATATTTTCACCAAGTCCCTCACTAGTCCTCGCATTGATTATATATGTAACAAGCTCGGTACATATGATTTATATGCTCCGGCTTGAGGGGGAGTGTTAGAGATAGCTATGTAATTGTCCCACATTGGAATAGGAGTAGTATCCCCTTTGTATAGAGTAGCTATAAATAGCACCTCTTGTATTGCATCACACACAAGATATCAATATATATCATATTTTCTCCCGTGCCTTCTCCCAACTACATCGATGTCAAGATAGACATTTCTAAAATACTTATCTTGTGATATAACATTGCTGACCTCATCATCATTTTATCAAATTGCCTTTTACTCAGGTATCTTAACATCACAAGCAATCCAACAATACCCCTCATTCCAGTCATCCTATTTTATTTTTTAGTGTTACATATGCATCTATCATGATGTCAATTCTCTTGGAAGACTATCTAGATATTGTAGTGTATTCATTTAGGAACCACATTCTCGTCTGATATAACTTCAAGTTTATCCTTCTCATAGAGGCTAAACTGACAAGACATGTTCTAATTTACATATTTCTCCATAATGGCAGCTTTTTGATTGACTCCCTTCCTAATTCTGTCAATTAATACAATATCATCTGCCAACGGCATTCAGTATCGAACCTCATCTTATATATTATTGTTATTTAGCTCATTTATAACTAAGGTAAACAAGTACACACTCAAGGTAGATCTCCAGTATAAATCCATATAAACAAAAAGCTACTATTATCTCATCCCACTATTCTCACACTTGAGATTACTTCCTTGGCCGTATGCTTTATGACATTCAAATCACAAGTATCCACTAAAAAACTTATCTTCATTTTCTATCATTTGCTTCTCAAAACAATGAATATCATATGGAGATTCTTTTCCCCTTACAAATTTTCATCAATCTTTTTAGCTAATTATAACTCAATTCGTGGATCCACTCTACATAAATCTAAACCAGTACTCCATCAACATTGTAATGTCCTCAAGTCTACACTCCAATATTCTTTCCCAAAGCGTCATCATAGGACACATCAGTCTAACACATCATACTCCACACAACTTTGAATATATCCTTTGTTCTAAATTTCTCATATAGCAAATTAATGGTACTATTTCTCACCTGCTTGGCATCTTTCTACTTCTTCGTACAACATTGAAAATAACGGTCTCTAAAGTAGCTTATATGGTCTTGACTATTCTCCTTCACATTGGACGCAACGATTATTCCCACACATTGCCTAGCAAAGAATCAGAAGGAAACTAACAAAATGGCAGTTTGCATTGGTTCCTCACTTTAATCTAACTAATGGATATCTCATTGTAAAAGATAGAGCAACACAATATAAATAAAAAAACACCACCTAGTTTTCTAGGGAAAATACTACTATAAAGGACATCTGAAAAAATGAAACTTTTAATTAATTTATCTACAAAACATCGAATAATTCAGCAGAAAAGAAGAAGGCAAGATTTTTAGAGAAGAAATTTACCATCAGGAAACATGTTGGGAGACATGGAATTAGTGGGTAATTTAGGGCTCTCTCGTTCCCATCTCCATTGATTATGTTCAGATTTTATCTGCTGCTGTTGCATCGTATGAGGGCCTGAGTTATATGTAGCGTCAGCGCCGGAATCAGCACCACCACCGTAATGTCCACCGGGACGTCTCATATTTCTAGAATTTTTTAATTTATTGTGCCACTGGAACCAAAATGCAAGAAAGGGTTTGAAGATGCCAATAATAGTTCATATCAATGGTGATGTCCATATTTGGGTATGCTATAGATGTACCTTTGGTTGTAGTGATTGTACGCTTTTTAATAAAGAGTCTATTAATTTCTCCCTTATTGTTTTTTTTTTATTTATACTTTGGTCCCTCTAATTCGTTTTCTTTTTTGCTTTTTATTTTGAGAAATCTCATCAACTTTAATGGATTTGCCTGATAATAAAAGGGATTACTTAGTTTAAGTGGGGGATTTGCATCTATACCCGTTTTTTGGGTCACGTTTTAACTTGTACCCGCTTTGCAAAAAAATTGCAAGCGTACCCACTTTTTCGCGGTACTTCAGCATACAGCGCTGAAGTAGCAAAGGCAGTCACGCAAAACTTCAGCATTCTAGTAGTCGGGCCTGAAGTAGACCAAGTGTGCTGAAGTTTTTGTTTGTAATTGCTGAATTTAAGCATTCTAGTGCTGAAGCTTTGTTCTCTATTTGCTGAACTTAAGTATTCTAGTGCTGAAGTTTTGTTCTCTATTTGATGAACTTGTTTTTGTTTGTAATTGTTAAACTTAAGCATTCTAGTGCTGAAGTTTTGTTCTTTATTTGTTGAACTTAAGCATTCTAGTGCTGAAGCTTTGTTCTCTATTTGTTGACCTTAAGCATTCTAGTAGTTGAGTTTTGTGATGCTGAAGTTATTTAGTTCATTTGTAAAAACTTCAGCACTAAAAACGCTGAAGTTTTTTTTGTCCTGGATAAGCTTTTTCAAAAACTTAAGTAGAAGATGCTGAAGTTATTTAATTCATTTGTAAAAACTTCAGCACTATATAAGCTGAAGTTTTTGAAATAAAATTTGACTTGAAACTAAATGGTAGTAGAAGGGGAACATCAACTTCAGATTAACGGACATGCAAAGCAAGCTGAAGAATCAGCCAACTCCATACAATCCAAAGAGCTGAGCAAAAATAAACGCAAGAAATTCTTAATTTTTGTTGCACTCTCTACTGTGTTTCAAATTGCAATCACTCTCTTCTCTTCATTGTACATAATGAAAGTCAGAACTCCCAAGTTTCACGTCCAGTCCGCTACCTTTGATGTGTTGTCCAAAAATACAGAAAACTCTTCATTTCAACATTACAATGAATGCTGAATTTGGTGTCAAGAACACCAATTTGGACCTTACAAGTACAGAGACAACACTGTTTATTTTTTCTATAATGGTGCGAGTATTGGAAAAGCCTTTGTTTCCCATGGCAAAGCTGGTTTTCTATAATGGTGCGAGTATTGGAGAAGGAGGAGGAGAAAGGATGTTGAAGCTGTTTAAAAAATGGGTACAAGTTAAAATATTGTAAAAAAAATAGGTATAGGTTAACCCGTGCAATTTTTACAGTTTAAGTACAAATTATACACCAACTGCAGTATATGAAGAGTAATATGAAATTACAATTATTACTAAATTACTTAGGTGATTGAATGCAACTCTAGCCTAAAAACTTGTAGTGTAACATAGCAATATTAGAGTGGTTAGTCTTATATCCCCGCTAAGTCATGGAAGGAGCCTTTAGCTGTAAAACTCAATTAGAATAGACATTATGTTGACTTTGCTTGAATTAACATGTGTATAGATATATACGTAGAATTTTACTTGAACATATCTTACAGGATCCCAAGAATTTTCATCTCATGCTTCTTTTTCTTCATCAGATTACTTCCTTTTGTTGCAATAGGAAAGTTAATTAACGTATAAGTGTAAAATTTATTCATTTGTAATATATATACTAAACTATGGAACTATAGTCGTGGAGACACAATGGGCACTGAATAACACTCATTGACATCCGTTCACAACTGCAATAATATGATATATGAATTATGATGTTCCCAAGGATTGGATCAAAAGAAATGAGGCATGTTAAACGCCATTAGTTCGAATGACAAAAGGCTTTGGAGGGAAACAAAGTAGAAAGGAGAACTCCAATTAATTATTTGTTGCTAGACTAGAGACACATAGAACATGAAATCAAAGATAGCCTTTGCCTTAGCTTCCCACGTTATTGTATGGGGTAAAGTTGATAAACGACAGGTGGGTGCTCGACAAGTTGACACATAGAAGTAAAGATAGGTATGGTATGAGTCAGCAATTAGCTATCATCGGTTATAAACATGTGACCAGTGCTGAATAAGTTCCGAAGGCATTGGAACCGAGAACGAAGTTTTGAAAGGAAGACATCGGTTGGAAAAGACAACATTCAATGAGCAGCCGTTACAAAGAATCTCTGTATTAATGTTCAACCATTATGCAACCGTCAAGAGAGGTTTCATTCATATTAAAGAAAAGTTTGATTTGAGGATCTTGTCTCCCTATATAGAGCTATAACTAGGAGAATTTGTATTCATTATAGGACATGAAAATTATTTGTACACAAAAGCCAAAATTTGCTCTTATTCTATAAAACTACTTTCTCTTTTGTTGTTCTTGATATTGCACTTATTATTGCTACCGGAGAAACTGAGCCCACAATCAGCTTGTATTTCCTTCAAGTTATTTTAGTCAATTTATTTCTGTTCTTACTTATTTATATTCTTGGACTAAATTAATTCACGTGTCTATAAACCATATTACAATTTCAACTGTACCGTTTTACAGGCAAATAGTTTTGTGCCCACCGTGGGGCAAGACAATTGTGTTATTACTTTGATCCATTCATCTATTACTAACGTAGTTTGACACTTTCTTTAGTAAAAGAAAAATCAGATATGGCAGATAACGACGTGAACAACTCTTACAATGTTGGAACAAACAATGAACGTGAGAATGTGTTCCAGCGTGATGATTCAACTAGTAAAACTCGCAACGAAAGAGATGAAACAACTCTGATTCGCGAAGAATGAAATCCTCGGCATGTGAGAAGTCCAACTCCTGATGATATGGATGATGAACGTGTTGTTGAAATAGTTAAAGTTTTGAGGGTGCAACAAAGAAAAATTATGAATCATCTCTCAAGACAAGATCGAGTAATGACAGAGTTGAATTAGGTGCTTTCAATTGCTTCCAATAACTCTAATGGAGGAATTCGAGTTCCTCATAGCGTGCCTGCAAATCAAATAGTGCAAAGAACTGGTAACATCACTTCAAGGGAGGAGTTCGATTTTAATAAAAATGAGACAGGTGGTGCAGGTAGTGGATCCGGGAACGACAATGATGTTAATGATCCTTTCAATATCGAGCTCATGAGATTTATGAGGGAAATGAACGAATAGACCAAAATGCTAAAGAATTCCATGCTCGGATGGATTAGATCCCGGGAACACTATCGGTGTTGAAGTGACCGGATTCAAAGAAGTATACATAGTTGCCGTTCAAACCAAGTGCGGTCCCGGAATTGATTTCGAAAAGATTCAAGATGCCCGATATTCTGAAGTGTGATGGGACTTCGGATCCACAAGATATATCATAACTTACACTATGGCTGTAAAGGGAAATAACTTGGCCTCACACGAGATCGAATCAGTCTTGTTAAAGAAATTTGGCGAAACTTTAACGAAGGGTGCTTTAACATGGCATTCTCTTATGCCTTAACATTTGATTGACTCTTTTGAAATGCTTGTAGATTCTTTCATTAAAGCTCATGATGTGCCAAGGAAAGTCCAAGCTAGGAAACCAGACATATTCAAAATCGCTCAAGGAGAGTCTGAGCTATTGCGAGAGTTCGTAATTCTGTTTCAAAAGGAGAGGATGATGTTGTCGGCAGTACGAGATGAGTGGGTAGCTAAAGCATTCATACAAGGACTCCAGCCACTTAGCTGTGATGCCTCCAGGAAATTGAAGGAAAGTAGTTGGAGTTTCAAGCAACCACATGGGCAGATGTCCGCATTAATTATGAATTAAAAATCAGAATTAAAGATGATCAACGGTGTCAACCAAGGTTCGCACTCATGAATGGAATCAAGAAAAGTTCAAAACTGATTTTGATGCAGATCCGAGGTCTTCCAGAAGTCATTTTCAGCCGTACAAAAGAGCTGATAGGCATGGAAATAAAGTATTTTAGTATTCGGATAGGTTTGTTTCTGATAGAAGGACGGATCGTGGTCGAAGTAGCAAAGCTTTATATGAGAAAGAACCATCGGGGTCTCAGGATTAGCATACCCCAAGTTATCTGATTACAACTTCAATGTCAGCTAGGTAGAACTGGTTTCGGCTATGAGAAATATTAAGAAGGGAAGATTTCTTAAACCAATTCGATCGGACCTAGTCAAAGGGATCCTAATATATGGTGTAAATTCCATTGAACACATGGCCACAGCACTGGGACTGTCGGCACCTTCATGAAGAGGTTGCAACATTATTGAAGAATGGTCACCTTAGAGAATATCTAAGTGATCGAGCCAAGAACAATTATGGGAGGAAACGAAATGTTGCAAAACCAGCCAAACCGGTTGTAGGGTCACTTCTTTGGTGGTGTTGAAGTAATTAGAGTGATATTTTCAGCAACAAAGAAGACAAAGATATCGATAACTCATGGCAAGAGGATTCGAGAAGCATTAGAAGATGATGAAATCACCTTCACGGAAGAAGATGTTGATGGCCTTGTTTTACCACACAACGATGCTCTGGTAATATCGCTTAATATTTTAGATTTCAAAGTTAAACGTATGTTGGTTAATCCAGGTAGTTCGGCCAATATCATTCAGTTGAGAGTTTTGGAGCAAGCAAAGTTGACTGAAAACATAGTGCCGGGAATAAAGCTTCTGGCCGGGTTTAACTTAACAAGTGTAACAACCCTAGGAGAGATCTTACCGCCCACGCATGCCAAAGGCATAACAAAGACCACTTTGTTCGAAGTGATGGATGGCGATATGGGGTACAATATGATCCTTGGTAGGCCTTGGATTCATGAGATGAAGGTTGTGCCATCGGCTTATCATCAGTTGTTGAAATTCCCAACACCGGAGGGGAACAAGCAGAACAAAGGTGATTAACCTGCAGCAAGGGAAATGAATAAAGTGACTTTATCCAGCAGCAAGGCGGAAGGAACGATTAAATAGCAACTATAGGAACCAGTGTCATCTTCCATTTCGGTTGAAGGTGATGGGGAAGAGGAGTCATTGCATTTTTGTCATGTGACTAGATCTTTCCAGCTAACGGAGGAAACAAATGCTACAAAATCGAACGCAGAGGAATTGGAACAAATTGCTTTATTCGCAAAGTTCTCATATAAAAAGGTTTACCTAAGAACGGTATTAAATCCCGAACTCAGGCTAAAAATTATTGAGTTTTTAAAAGCTAACTTTAATTACTTTGCATAGTCTCATTCTGATATGACAGGTATCCCACTAGATGTAGTTGTCCATAAGTTAAGTTTGGACCCCAATTTTCCTCCCGTGAAGCAAAAGAAACAAGTGATAGTCGAGGTTAGGAACATGTCTATTTAAGAAGAGGTAACTCGATTATTAAATATAAGTTCAATTCGTGAGGTAAATTATCCTAACTAGCTAGCTAACGTAGTGATTGTTCCTAAAAAGAATAATAAATTTAGAATGTTTGTAGATTATAAATATTTGAATAAGGCATGCCCTAAAGACTCTTTCCCGTTACCGAACATTGACCAAAAAATCAATGCCATGGCCGAGCGTGAGTTAATGAGTTTTCTTGGCACGTATTCCAGGTATAATCAAATTAGGATGCACCCGAAAGATCAGAAAAAACCTCATTCATCACGAATTTTGGCACTTATTGCTATAATGTGATGCTTTTGGGCTTAAGAATGTCGAAGCCACTTATAAGAGGCTTGTTCATAAAATGTTCGAACAACATATTGGTAAAACTATGGAAGTTTATATTGATGATATGTTGGTTAAGTCTCTTAACGCAGGAAGTCATTTGACTCATTTACAAGAGACATTCAACATTTGAGAAAATACAACATGAAGCTCAACCCGGAAAATGCGCTTTTGGAGTTGGGTCTGGAAAATTTTATTATTTTTTGGTTTTTCAAAGAGGAAGCGAAGTAAATCCAGACAAGATAAATTTTATCGAGGATATCTCTGATCAGTTTACAAGTGTGAAGGAAGTGCAAAAGTTGACCAGCCTGTTAGCGACCCTTAGTAGATTTATATCAAGATATTCAGAGAAGTGCCATCATTTCTTTTCACTTTTGAAAAAGAAGAGTGATTTCATATGGATTCCGGAATGTCAAAAAGAGTTGAAAAACCTAAAAAGGAACTTGTCCAATCATCCGTTAATGTCCAAGACAAAGAAAGGTGAAAAATTGCTAATTTATTTAGTGGTTTCGGAAGTTGCGATAAGTAAAATCTTGGTTCAAAAGGAAGAAGGTATGCAAATTCTTGTTTATTATGTTAGCAATAATTTTATCGGGAGAGGAGACACGTTATCCGCACCTGGAAAAGTTGGCTTTAGCTCTCGTAGTTGCATTTCAAAAGCTTAGACATTACTTTCAGTGTCACTCAATATCCGTAGTGATGACTTTTCCATTCAGGAACGTCCTTCATAAACCTGAATTATCAGGTCGATTGGCTAAATGGGCTATAGAAATTAGTGAATTTGATATAAAATATAAACCTTGAACATCTATCAAGTCATAAGTTTTGGCCGACTTTGTGGCTAGCTTTAGTCCAGGAATGATGCCTTTAGCTGCTAAAGAAGCATTTTCTGGTGTCGGTAACCGTCACCAGTGTGTGGACCTTGTTTACGGATGGATCTTTCAACGTAAAAAGGTCCGGTCATGGGATAGTATTAATCACTTTTTAGTGAGAAACCCTAAGACAGGCTATTAGAACTGTACTTTTGACTAACAATGAAGCCGAGTATAGGGCTTTGGTTGCTGGACTTGAATTAGCCTGGGGACCAGGCTCCAAGGTAATTGAAATAAATTGCGACTCCCGGTTGGTAGTGAATCAAGTATATGGAATCTTTTACACCAAGGAGGAGCGCATGCAATAGTACTTGAATAAGGTTCAAGTGTTGCTTTCCCGGTTCAGGGAATGGTCAATAATTCACATCCCAAGGGAAGAAAACGTAGAGGCGGGGGCATTGGCAAATTTAGGATCATCCACGGAAATGAAAGGAGACGATTCTGGTACAGTCATTCAACTATTGCATTTGGTATAGGACGTGGACAAATATTGCAAATTTAACTTAACCAACTTAATTTGGGATTGTAGAAATGAGTTTATAGAGTATTTAAGGCATGGCAAATTGCCTGAAGATCTAAAAGCATTCTGGGCACTATGAACTAAAGCTGCTCGTTATTGCCTTGTTGACGGTCAGTTATTCCAAAGGTCTTTTCAAGGACCATTGGCTCGGAGTGTAGGGATATCGGAGGCTGATTATGTGATGAGAGAAGTTCATGAAGGGGTCTGCAGAAATCATTACGGAGCAGACTCATTGGTTTATAAGAGCTGGTTATTATTGGCCCCGAATAGAATAAGACGCGAAGGCATTTGTACAAAAATTTGATAAGTGTCAGCATCATACAAAGTTAGTGCATCAACCGGCAAAGCTTTTGTATTCGGTAGTGTCACCGTGGCCATTCATGAAATGAGGAATGGACATAGTTGGCCCTTTATGTAACGAGCGGACCGGTCATTTTACCCTCTAGAACCCAATTTCCCTAAATAAGACTTCACGTACTTGTTTTTACTGATTTATGACTTGCGGGTATGGTTAGTTTGGGATTTGGAAGAGTTTGGGTTGAAATCAAAATACTTGGTTCCTTAAGGTTCACTTAAAAGGCCAAGTTTGACTTCGGTCAACATTTTGAGTAAACAAATTCGGAATCCAGATTTGACAATTCCAATAGGTTTGTATGATGATTTCAGACTTGGGTGTATATTCGGATCGGGTTTTGGATAACCCAGGAGTATTTTGGCGCCTAATAGCGAAAGTTGGCTTTGAAGGTTTAAGAAGTTCTTTAAAATTTGGTTTGGAGTGGGTTTTGGTGATATCAAGTTCCAAACGGAATTCCGAGATCGAGAATAGTTCTGTAATGTCATTTAAGACTTGCACGCAATATTTGATTTTATTCCGAGTAATATAAGTATGTTTCGGCACATTGGAAGTAAATCGAAGAACTTAAAGTTCTTAAGTTTGATTCAATTGATTTTAGGGTGTGATTCTTAGTTTCAATGTTGTTTCGGGCGTTCCGAGAGTTCGAGCGGGTCCATTTTATGATTTCAAACTTGTTGGTATGTTCGGACAGGGCCCCTGGGGCCCTGAGTGCCAATCGGATGAGGCTTGGACCAAGTTGAGAATTTGGAACCACAGCTGAGTGCACTAGATCTGTCATCACTGCACTTGCGGTTGGTCAGCCGCAGGTGCGGGCTAAGCATTGCAGAAGCGGCCAGGGAAGGGCAGCCCAGGTTCCGCAGATGCGGCCCCTCTTCAGCAGAAGCAGTTACCCGACCGCAGATGCGACCCAATCGGCCCAAGGCGATTCTGCAGAAGCGGACCCTTGTTTGTAGAAGCGGGACCGCAGATGCGGCCTTATGACCGTTGATATGGAAATCGCTAGGGCAGTGGCCTTCATTTAATACGAGACTTAGGCATTTTTGACTCATTTCATTCCATTGTTGGGCGATTCTTGGAACTCTTAGAGAAGGGATTTCACCCAACACCTTGAGGTAAGTAATTCCTACACAATGTGAGTTAAATACATAGCTTATTGGTAGATTATAACATGTGAATTTGTAGAAATCATAGGTTTAGGTGAAAACCTAGGATTTTGATAAAAATGAGATTGTACCACGAAAATGGTTATAGCACTTAGTGAAAATCAAATATTTATGTTCCTAAGGTTATGGGTAGCAATTTTCTTTGAAAATTTTCGAAATCCGGGCATGTGGGCTCGGGGATGAAGCTTAGGAATCTTGCATTTAGAGTTGGAAATTACTTTAAGAGTGGGGATATGAGCTTTTAAGCCTATATTGATTAGTTTTTACACTATTTGGATAGTTTTTGATCGTTCGGCACCAAAATGAGGGTTTGGGGCATAAGCTTGGACCGGAAAGTAGGCCTTGAGATGAGGTAAGTCTCTTTTCTAACCTTGTAAGAGGAAAATTTTTCCATAAGTGCACTTAATTAATATGTGATTAATTGTGGGGGCTACGTACGTACAAAGTGATAAGAGTTTGTACGTAGCTACTTTCGGGTAGTTTTAGGTTCACACCATGCTTGAGGATACCATTAATTAATTATATTTTTTATTGTGATAGATGGAACCAAGTTGAGGTTTTTTCAAGGATTTAAAATCTTTATGTTGAAATGTCTATATTTTTAAAAAGAATCAAGTAAAGTGTTACGATTTATTTATAAATTGATATTTGACCGCGTAACACGTATAATCTGCGAGCGGGGTAATTCCTTGAATTTATATTTGGCCGTGTCACACATATGATCCGCGAGCGGGGTAATAGATGCATCTATGGTTCGCGTCGTTCGACCGTCGGCAGTGCACAATTTACATTTATGTTCTATTGTGCCGAACATCCTCGGTGGTATTCGTGTGTGATAATAGAACTGGAAACGTTTTTATAACTTGTATAAATTTGTTGTCGAGAGATCACTTGTTTTAAATAAAGGAAGTGTTTTGGGTTCTTAAATATGATGGAAGGATTGTTCAGTTGTTTTTCTTTCTTTTTCTGAGCTTATTGTTATTTCCATATATTATGATTAAATTAGAAATTTCATATTAATATATTGTTGGCCCTAGTAAGTGTCAGAGTCAACCCCTCGTCACTACTTCTTCGATGTTAGACTAGATACTTACTGGGTACATATTTTTATGTACTCGCGCTACAATTCTGTACCTAATTGTGCAGGATTCTAGGCAGGTGCATCTGGTCACCAGTCAGACGCGTAAATTTGATCCCCCTTTCGAGACTTCACGGTGAGCTGCCTTTAGAGGCGTTCTGCAGCAACTAGAGTTTTCTTTATGCTTTATTTTTCTATCTGATTTCTTCCACACAGTAGGCTAGTGTTCTTTTGTACATTCTACTAGATTATCCACATACTTATGACACCATGTCTTGGCACACGCACTAGTAGACTTATGATTTTGGCATTGTATACATGATTATGGTTCGTATTCGTTGTTTCCTTTTAACTTGACTTCATTGGTAAATTTTTAAATCTTTTAACAAATGAAGAATTTTTATCCACTTAGTAATTTTATAAGATGGGAAATCAATAGTTTGATCAGTGTTGGCTTGCCTAGCAATGGTGTTGGGCGCCATCATGACCTATGATGGAATTGGGTCGTGAAAATATGGTATCAGAGCAATAGGTTCACGTAGGTCTCACAAGTTATGGGCATGCCTAGTAGAGTCTTGCGGATCGATGTAGAGACGTTCGTACTTATCTTCGAGAGGCTATAGGGTGTTAGGAAACTACTCTTTATTCATCTGTTATCGTGCAGTTGATGGTACTAAATTTACTTCTTTTATTATCTCACAGATGGTAAGGACGCATACAACAGACGTTTCATACTTGGGAGGAGCTACTCCCCCCGTTTCTAAAGGCCAAGGCAGAGGCCGGGGGAGGGAACCGCCGAGGTAAGGGACAAGGGCGTCCCAGAGCTACCCCAGTAGCACCACCAACGGATCCAGTAGAGGATCCTATCATGGAGGAGTAGGGCGAGGTGTCTGCCGTAGAGCCAACCCCGGTAGATTTCTAGTGGGTATTCAGGCCATTAGGGTTAGACTTCAGGGCAACAGTCTATGGTACCGAGAGGTTGTTATGAGTATGGAGATCCAGGTCACATGAAGAGGACCTGCCCCAGATTTCGGGGCAATGCAGTACAACAGAGTCATCAACCTATGATTGCAGCACCAGCCGCCCGATCGCCCAGAGGTGGGGGACATGCTGGTAAGGGTCGTCCTAGAGGTGGAGGCTAGGCAAGGGGAGGTCAGCCAGCTACTGTTCAGCTAGGTGGAGGCCATCCAGCCGACGCTCCAAATAGATTCTATGATTTTTTGTCCAGACCAGATGTAGTGGCCTCAGATGTCATGATCACATGTATTATTTCTTTATGCGGTAGGGATCTTCGGTATTATTTGATCCAGGGTCTACCTATTCATATGTGTCATCTCCGTTTTCTCATTTCCTGGATATTCCTCGTGAGTCCTTGGGTACTCCTATTTATACGTCCACTCATGTGGGCGATTCTGTGGTTGTGGATCGGATCTACCAGTCGTGTGTGGTCACATTCTGTGGTTACGAGACTAGAGCGGACCTTCTGTTACTTGATATGATCGACTTTGAGGTCAACCTGGGCATGGACTGGTTATCCCCATATCACGCCATCCTTGATTATCATGCGAATACTGTTACTTTAGTGATGCCAGAGTTGTCGAGATTGGAGTGGAAGGGTTCCTCAATTAGTACAGCTAGTCGGGTCATCTCTTTTCTAAAGGCTCAACACATGGTCGAGAAGGGTTGTTTGGCTTATCTAGCTTATGTTTGGGACACTACAACAGAGTTTCCGACGATTGATTCAGTGCGACTAGTTTGAGAATTTGCCGATGTGTTTCCTTCTGACCTTTCAGGCATGCCACCAGATCGTGATATTGATTTCTATATTGATTTGGCTCCAGGTACCCAGCCTATATCTATCCCACCGTACCACATGGCTCCGAAAGAGTTGAAGGAACAACTTGAGGAGTTGTTAGCAAAGGGGTTTGTGAGACCAAGTGTATCACATCGGGGTGCACCGGTATTATTTGTAAAGAAGAAAGATGGGACTATGCGGATGTGCATTGATCACCGCCAATTGAACAGAGTTACCATCAAGAACAAGTACCCGTTGCCGCTGTAGACATGTGATTTTTGACCCTCCCCAAGATTTTTCACATTTTAGCGTAAAATATTTCATTTAGACCTAATATAGCTATTTCAACTCATTTTTACCCTTTTACCTTATTTTATTACAAGAAAAATGAAAATTACAAAAATAATTCTCTTTTTTAGTCGCTTTTAGTTTATATATCTTTCATAAATTTAAATAAGAATATACAAAAATAGTACCTTGTCTTTATTTCTATATAATTTTGAACACCAAAAATAGTTTCATGTCTTAATATAGTTTAGTTTAATCATAAAATTAGTTTTATCTCTTTATATTATAATTGTATATTAGTTTTGAAGGAGGAATTAGTGTCAGATTGGTTTATCCCGTCTTTATGAACTTTGTAGTTTTTTATCTAGTCTTTGACCCAATTTCAAAGCCCAATAATACAAAACACATACCCCTAAACCTAAAACCTTTCCTATATAGCTACACCCTACACTCTATACCTGAAAAAAAAGGCCTACAATGAGCTAAAGAACAAAAAACAACGCCTAAGGGGAGGGCAGCTAACATATACAAAGAGAACAACCGCAACCCCCACAAAATCTTTGCCGAACCCCCACCTCCTTCGACCACTCCGGCCACCACCAAGGCTCGCCGGAGATTAGCCACCCACCCGAAGAGAGATCAACGAACCAGCCTTAATCTCTAACCTTCAGCAGCCAGAACCCCCCCGCCGTTAAGAACTCGACAGACGTCCACCTCAATTCCTCGTTCCGTCGTCTTCTCCGGCGAAGAGCCTCACCCCACCTCATTCAGAAAATCGAACCAGCCACCCCACCATCTCCAAGAACTCCTCTGTCACTCTCACTTCAATAAATCTTTCTTCATCTCTTAACAGACGCACACACAAAAAAGCTGCGCAGCAACATTACAATAAAAACGCAGCTCATCGTCGCCATTTTTCTGTCATCCTAAACAGCCATGAGATCTACTTAAGTCGGCAGTTTTCAGTCAGTAGTCTGTCGTTCCTTGGGTCGTGCTTCCGCTCGAGGTCGTCGGTGTCCGGTCCGTCTATTTGTTCGTTGATATGTCGTCTGAGTTATCTGTTGGATTTCTGTCCAGTTTCGTGTTCGAGTCAAGTTTAGTCATTGTATATGTTGCCAAGCTATTTAACGGGAGCCCTACTTTAAGGTCCATCTCTTGACATCGTTTTTTTATTTTATGGACTTTATGTGCTTACTGATTCTTAAAGTATGGGTTACATGAGATGATTATTTATTTTGCATGATTAGTTGCTATGTGTGCTTCATGTGTTAGATCTATTGAGTTTAAACCAAACGTCCATTGCCTGAGGTCGATTCGTCCTTTTGTTTTGTTATGGTTGATTTGTGTTTTAATATGGAATTGAATTAATCACATCCTCCAGCCCGTGTGTTTTAATATGTTGCTCATATTAACGTGTTGTTAGTTACTTTAAGGTTTTATTTATTGTTTTTTTGGTAATTCACTGTCTTATATGATCACTCTAATTTACTTGTTAAAAAGGAATGAAGTTTTTTGCGCTACTGTTGCGTTTTTTCATTTCTGGCTTTGTTATGACGATCCATAGTAGATAAACTAATGTTGGTACATAGTCTGCCCCCTTCCCCCAGTAGAGGTGTTTTTGGTATTGGTTTGAATATTGAATTTGGATTGGATGAGGCAAACAAGAATTTGAAAGTATCTTTGGGTTATATGTTTAGCAGTTACATTGAACGCGTAGTTGCTTTAGCCGCATTATTTTAATAATTTACCTTTCTAAACTCGGGTGTGCATTTCATGTGACCCAAATCCAAATCTTAACAACGTTGAATAAAATGTATTTCGGATTGCGGGTGCATTTCATGTGGCGCGGTCCAAAGACATGTTTTAGATGGTGTTGAAATCTTCCTTAAAATAATTAAAAGCGGTTTAAAGTTAAAATGCACATAGGTTTAAAAGTATTTTAAAATCAGATAATTAAGCTGAATGTAATAGTTGAGCGACCGTGCTAGAACCACGGAACTCTGAAATGCCTAACACCTTCTCCCGGGTTAACAGAATTTCTTACTTGGATTTCTAGTTCGCGGACTGTTAAACAGAGTCAAGCTTTTCCTCGATTCGGGTTCGGCCGGTGACTTGGGACACCATAAATTATCCCAAGTGGCGACTCTGAATTTAATAAATAAAATAATCCCGTTTCGATTGTCACTTTAAGTTGGAAAAAACTCCCTATATATACATCCTTTCCGGGGTGTAGGTAAAAAAGGAGGTGTGACAGCTCTGGGGACTCTGTTGGGGATCGAACCCAGAATATCTGGTTCAGGGTTCAAGAATTCGAGCTTAGAATAATTGTTATAGTTGGCTTTATCCATTATCTGAATTTGTTACATGATTTGGGCCTAATGTGCTAATTGATTGCTTTTACCGCTTTGATATTCTGTGAACTGTATATAAACTGTTGCGAAATCCCTCTTCTCTCTATCTAAATCATGAAGAAGTGTGCACTTCATGTGACTTCTTTTCTGTTAGAGTCATATTCCAAATTTAGAACGAGGTTCGGACAAGTTGCAAAGCCGGTGAAGCTTCTGTATTCCCGGTACGCTGCCCCCCTCGGCTCGAGCTGTCCGCTCGGGTAAGCCAAGTCTAGAACAAATAAACCCATGTTTTTAAACCTAGAAAAATACAGCCTCATGCCGGATCCCTAGTAGGAACGTTTGTCTGCATCACATGCATTTGACTTAGGGGACTCAACACAGGGGTTGGGTCCGTCTAGGACAGGTGTACCCAAAATAACAGACCATCTTGATGCATCATATGTGCTACATGTTGCATTTCTTCAAGGGTAAAAAGGTTATTTGGCGGACCAATGATAATTGAGGGCGAATGAAAAAAAAGAGAGAAAAAGAAAAAAAAAAGAGAAAAAAAAGAAAGGTTGAAGTGTGAGGATGAAGCAAGTAGGGCCCAATTATATTTTTGTTACATTTTATTAAAAAAAGAGCATGGAAACTTCAAAAAGATTTTGCACTTTTTATCATTTTTCAAATATAAAATAAAAATCGAAAAAAGAAAAGAAAATCCAAAAAGATTTTATATGTTTCATCATTTTTCGAAAAAAAAGAAAAAGAAAAAATGTGTTTTCTATATGTCAGTTGTTTTTTTTATTATTCTCGCCCATATCCAATCTGCCCGAACTACGCATACCTGATTCTCGTCTTTCGAGGCATGATACATAGGCAACCCACATAGGGTCCGGTCTTCCTAGTAAATCTTAGGTTCTTGGCTTTGCGGGGTCATAGCCAAATTTTGCACTTCTAGCCGCCTTTTGGCCAAATAAGCCAGTTTGCAAAAATAGCCTCAACCATGTCTTCCATGTGTCCAGTAGGGAGTGTTATTGTCTCACATAGTGTTGATTTAAAGTTTTCTCATACAGGTGTGGATTTATTTACCGAAGTTTGAGCATGACAGACACCCTGTGACCATCCGGTCAGGATCGCTCAGTCAGGAGTTGCTTGAGGAGATTTGTTTTATTTTTAAGTTTTGAGTCTGTTCTTCATTTTATGTCGTCTTTTACTTTCTAGTTTTGTACAGTAATGTCAAGCCTTTTGTTATTGTATTTTTGCTTTATATTTGAAAAATATGATGTAACTCAAAATCCAAAAAAAAAAGAGATGTTGCATTTTATATTTCGTTATAAATTTTCTTTAGAATACTAATTCTAGAAATGAAAAATTTTGAGGTTGTTTTTCCTTTAGGCAATTAATATCTAACATTTAAAATGAATTATTTTTATGTTTCCTTTAGTATATTAGGACCAAAATTCAAAAAAAAAGAGAATTTTCTTTTAGTACTTCTTAAAAGCTTTCTTTAAGGTGTTAATTCCAAAATCCAAAAAGATTTTCTTTTGAGGTGACTCTTTGGGAAATTAGTGAAAAATGAAAGAAAAAAAAAACTCTTTTATTTTCATTAGAACTTTAGGATATTGTACATGGAAAAAAATACTTTATCTTTTGTTTATCATTAGAATTTCTTTTTTAGGTAATCAAAATTGAAATCCAAAAGCATTTTGTTTTATCTTTTCCATTGCTCGTTTCGAAATATCGCGTCAGGATATCAAATGAAAAATTCAAAATATATTTCTGTGGTTTATTGTTTAGATTCCCTCCAAAAAAAAAAACGAATCAAAAAATATTTTTTTTCTCTTCTAGTGTTTTCTTTAATAATTTCCCACGAAGTATTTGTCTTGGAAAAAATATATATGAACGTTAAGCTTGAGTTTAGAATAGGTTATAGAACATTAAATCTAGAAAATTCAAAAAAAAAAAGAGATTTGTTTCTTTTATTTACCTTTTCTCGTCAAAGTAGTCATTAAGGTAAAAAGAAAAAGAATGTTAGTTTGTTTCCTTTAATCCCGATATTCCAGAACTACGCAAAGGTCTGATTCATGCGGCGTCATGATACATAGGCAACCTACATAGGGTTCGATCGAATCATTTTTTTATTAAAAGAAAAAAGAAAAAGGAAATAAAATAAGAAATGAAAAAAAGAGGTGGAATTGTGGGATGTGAGATATGAGAGAAAGAAAGGGTGATGATTAAAAAAAAGATAAATGAAGGAAAATGGGCAAGCCAGCAAATGCTAGAAAAGCAAAGAAAAGAGAGGTTGAAATGAACAAATCGGGATGATGCCAACTGACCTTTGTACCCTCGAAATCATTTTAGAACCGATAACTGTGGCTAGGTGCATTGCACATATAGTGAGATTATCTTATGTTAAATTCCCTAACGCTAACGTGATGGCTTCATTTTGTTATATTCATAGAAGAAGGATGGTTGGTTTTTTGGTTTTAAAGTGGTAACTCTTCTCTACAATACAAAGTCAAAATGCAATGGCAGACAACAACAGAACTGAGTTGGTTGATACCGGTGCCCGAAAGTAGTCGGTTGAACAGGACAATGGGTTGGTTGAAGAGGTAAAGATGCTAAGACAACACATGGCGGACATGTATCAGGCCTGGATGACTGGGAAGGCACCACCCCCGCCACCACCTAGCTTCCTAAATGCTACCCTTACCCAAACACCGGTCATAGTGCCAGATGATCCCCCATACTTTCCAGATCCACCCGCTTATTATGGCTTTCCCAACCACCCTAGTAGCTCCATCACTCATCTTCCAATTAACTTTCCCAAAAATTGCCCTCCGGTCTTATCCACCATCCCCAACAATGAACACCCACTCAAAGCTCATGATACCCAATATTACCCTTCAGAGGTTGCCCACAAGGTTCCCAACTCATACAAGCAGGGTCCGCAGGATGGGCCTCATGTTGTAAATGAAGAGTTCACAGGAAGAAAAGGGCGAGTTGGGATACCCAGGAGGCTGAAAGGCATAGAACAATCCTTAAAGAACAAACAAGGAAAGGGAGACCAGGGTAGCATGGCTTACAAAGAACTGTCTGTGTCCCCTGACGTTCGCCTGCCCGCGGGATTCAAAGTGCCAAGATTTAACTTTTATGATGGGTGTGGAGATTCGGTAGCCCATTTGAGGGATTATTGCTGTGAAATGAGAAGTGTTGGCGAGAAAGATGATTTGTTGATGGTGTACTTCAGTGAGAGCCTGACCGGGGCAACTTTGGAATGGCATAATTGTCAAGATGTTGGTAAGTGGCCTATATTGGGTGACATGGCTCAAGATTTTGTTCGATACTTTCAATACAGATCAAGTGTTACCCCAGACCGCTCATTCCTATCTAAAATGGAAAAGAAGCCGGAGGAAAGCTTTAGGGAGTTTGGGCTCAGATGGAGGGAGCAAGCTGCTCGAGTCAATATCCCGATTAGTGAAGAAGAAATGGTTGAGCTTTTCCTACAAGCCCAGGGGCCCACCTACTTCAGTCATTTGATCCGGCCTTGGGAAAGCCTTTCAAAGATGTGTTAAAAATAGGGGAGCTAGTGGAAGAGGGAATCAAGTCAGGCAAAATCATGAGTTGTTCGAAAGACATTCAGAACACCCCAGTAAGCTTGGGTGGAAGAAAGAGAAACAGAAAAGATGATCTGATGGGCTTTCCCGATCAACACTTCCAGCCTCGACATCGTCCCCGTGGATATCCTTGTGCGCCAGATGATCCTCCCCAATGCCACTTCTCTCCACGGAACTCCCAAAATCGTACATCACTTTCCCAGTACCCAGCTCCACAAAATGCCTATCCACCCCCACGAGCCTACCGAATACCTCCTGGATCAGGTTTCCGGCCCAATCAAGCATTTAAGAATGATAGGTTGTTGAAAAAAGAAAAGGCTTTCACCCCTATTGGAGAATCATTCGCCAGTTTGTTCCAAAAGTTGAAGCAATTGGACATGTTGAAGCCGATTCATATAAAAATGTCAAACCCTCTGTCAAAGAAGTTTGATTTTTCTCAAAGGTGCGCATATTGCTCAGATGCCAAAGGGCATGACATAGAGAAGTGTTGGAATCTGAAGAAAGCAATTCAGAAGCTTATTGATGCAAGTGACATTGTCGTGCAAAATCCAGATGCAGCAGACACTAGTCAAAGTCCATCGCTTGTTCGTAATGAGATGCATATGGTGAGTATGATTTGTTTTGAAAAGGAATATGAGAATTCTTCTGAGATCCTCGAAGGTCCACGTGCTGCAAAGTTTTCAGTGCTATCAGAGGTTGATCTTAAGAACGAGCCAGCAAAGGGAACCCAAAAACAATTTATTAATAACAATGTGATGGAGGTTTGTGAGGGTCCTAGTAATGTTGATGCGGAATTCAGTGGCTAGGATGTCGAGCTTGACAATTGGAAAGACGCTCATTTCTTGGTTAGTCAGGGAGGAGTTTTGGTGGTTTATTTTGTTGTCATTTCTGTTGTCCGGGTTATTTCAGGGTTGTAATCTGGATATTGTCTTGTGACTCAAACCCTTCTATCTTTTTATTTTGCCTAGTTTGTTTAGTCATAGTAGCCCGTCTAGTGTTGTCTAGGTTTGTTCTAAGTTTGTGACCCCAGTTTGTTTGTTTTGTTGTTCAAACCCTTCACCATCTGTCTAATGCATTTTTTTGTTTTCTGTAATTTCTAGTCATTTTCATTTAGTTCCCTTTTCTTTTTATAGTTCTTTTACTGATTGACTCTAGTGACATGACATGCACGCATAATTCTCAACCTGGTTTTAAAAATCTATTCACGAAGCAACGAAACAATGTTGAAGATGTAGGGACATTTGATAGAAATAAGTGAAGGCATTTTGAGATCACTTCAAGCCCGAATTGTGTGAAACTGGGGCAGATAGAACATAAAAATACACTATTGAAATGCATCATGCTACATCGGGTGAAAATAACGACAAGTTTGCCCCAAATTTGAAGGGGGCCGTTCGTGGTAGTGGTAGTGAGAGTGTTGTCCAATGGTGCTTTGTATGTAACAGATGTAGAAGGCGAATGTGTGGATATGGTCATCAAGTCTGACGCAATCAAAAGATGTTACGAATGTTTTCCTTGGTTTGTTTAATTGTGTTGTTTTTACTTGGTATGTTTTGAAGATTGGAATGACGAAGGCATTTTGTTCTGCTATCTAAACACCTTATCCTTTGTTACCCCTTTGAGCCTTGTTTATTTTCTTTCATACCCCTCTTTCGGAATCAGTAGCAAAGATCAAAAACACAAGCGTGAAAGATAAGTAAAGGAAAAGGAGAAAAGAAAAGAACGAAAAGGGAGAGAAGAAAAATGAAAATAAAAAAAAAGGAAAAAAGGAAAAAAAAAGAATGAAAAGAAAAAAAAGAATAAAAACAACAAAAAGAGAAAAGAAAGCAAAAAGAGAAAGGAAAAAAAGAGAAAAGAGAAAATCACAACAACAAAGTAATTCCTACATCATGAACTACGTTCGACCTGATTCCTTTTAAGGATATGTAGGCAGCCTCACGGTTCGGTCCTATCGAAATAAAAATCCAAAAGTCCCCAAGCAAGAAACTTGGGCAGAAATTGTGGTTGTTGTAAGAAATTTGATTCCGAAAGTTGTAAGTTTGAACCCATGTGAATTATTTTGAGCCTTTGATATCCTTTCTTTTTAACCCTATCCAAAATCCCACGTTGCGGTCTAAAGAAAGACCTTCCGACCAGTCTTCGAGAGATGCCAAGTCAAGCAAGGAGAGGTAATTCATATCAGGGGCAACACTCTGGTCCAAGCAGAAAAATAATGAAAATGAGAGAGTCTTATTGATGAAAACCCTTACGGGCACCGTAGGGCGACGAGAGCTGAGAGAAATCCAAAAATGAGAGAGTCTTATTGGTGAAAACCCTCGCGGGCACCGTAAGGCGACGATAAGTTGAGAGAAAGAACAGAATGAGAGAGGCTTGATGGTGAAAACCCTTCGGGCACTACAAGTCCAATAAGGATTGTGAATCAGGTTGGATAATCGGAGCATTGAAGTCCAGTTTCACGGTTCAGGGGTATAACAAGAGTTGAACATCAGACTTGTTTGACAGATTAGACCACTTAATCAACATGTGCATGTCATGGTCATTAGAGTTGGTATCCACATCTGACAGGTTTCTACTTTGTAGTTTTCTTGTTAGGAATCATCTCTTTCCTTTGTCCTTTACTCTGTTCCTTTTGTCTTGTTTACTTTTTCTTCCTGAGTCCGTTTGGTCAGAATAAATGAGAAATGACTTCAAAATTTGCCACCAGCTTTCCAATTGCACAAAACAGGATCTGGTCAGCACATCAAAGTGGCATAAGTTAGGAAAGAACAACAAGCGCACTGAGTTGGTAGCAATCAACATGCTTTGGAGTCCATGAGAAATACAAAGGTTTGGTATATTTCAATTCGTGAACATTACAACAGATAGATGATGTTGGGTGAATGGGTCAAAGGTATTCTCTGTGATGAGATCAACAAAGAAAGTGTTTAACTAGTGATAAGCAAGGTATTCCAAGCAGAAATCAAAGTTATCGTGACAAGTGAGGGAACAATAGACTTCAAGGCCAAGGCCAGTGATTTAAGGAACAACATGTGCACTAATTGGATGGCAATTAACGTGCTTTGGAATTCATGTCAACACAAGAGCACGATGCAACAGAGGGAGGGTGTTAGGTGGACAGATCAAAGGTATTTTCGGTGAAACAAAAAGGTTGGTAAATGACAGTTCATGAGCAATGCAACAGATAAAGGGAATTGGGTTTGAATGGAGAAGGGGTATTTTCTGTGATAAGGATGACAGAGAAAGTGGTTAGTCCATAAACAAGCAAGGTCCTCGAGTGGAAATCAGTTATCATGGGAAGTGAAGGAGCAATCGCCCTCAAAGTCAAGGCCACAAACCAACCACCACATTTTAAATTGACAAGATTTTTCTTTGATTGAAACATGGGTAGAAAATTTCGTTTGTTTCGGAGAAACACCCCGCAAGGAAAAGCAAGCACCAGACAGGTTTGACCGTAAACTCTCAGGACCTTCCTGGAAAATGTGGCTTAGTTAAAATTCAAAACAATCATGAATAGCATAGAGGAAGGTAAGTTGGTTTCAAAGTTCGCATGTTTAAGATAGAATTCAATTAGGAGTTTTCAGGATTCCCTCCCCCCCTTGAATAATGAGATCTAGTTTTAAGATTTCCATTAGATCACAAGATGTATCGTAAATTCTATCGTAGGGTAGTATAATTCAGTCGTAAAAGTGTTATTTTTTAGGACAAGACTTGATTTTGAGTTTCAGGACCCTCCTAGATAATGAGATGTAGTTTTAAAACTTGATTGGATAGTAAAACTTAGCATAAGTCACACCTTTAGAAGATATAACTTAGATTTAAAATTGTCATTTAATTAAAAGTTGTCAGGACCCCCCTGGATAATGAGACCTAGCTTTCAAATTCTTAGTAATATTTGGTAATATGATTCAGTTTAACACTCACATATGTGCCCAGTTACCAAACGGGGGCAGAAAAATTTCTTTGTTTTGTTTATTTTTTGTTGAAATCAGGTACCAACTTGGAGAATAGGGAGAAGCAGTTCAAGTTTAGCAGTTAGGAGCCCGCCTGGAGAGCAGGGAATACATTTTAAGTCAGCAATCAAGAGCCCACCTGGAGAACAAGGGAGTATAACTAAAGTTTTAGTTTTCAAGTTCTTATTGATATTTGGTAATGTGGTTCGTTTTACACTTACATATGTGACCAGATACCCAAATTGGGGCAGAAAAACTTTCTTTGTTTTTGTCTATTTTGTTGAAGTCAGGAGCCCGCCTGGAGAGCAGAGAATACATTCCAAGTCAGCAGTTAGGAGCTTGCCTGGAGAGCAGGGAATACATTCCAAGTCAGCAGTCAGGAGCCCGCCTGGAGAGCAGGGAATACATTTCAAGTCAGTAGTCAGGATCCCGCCTGGAGAGCAGGGAATACATTTCAGGTTCAGCAGTCAGGAGCCCGCCTGGAGAGCAGGGAATACATTTCAGATCAGCAGTTAGGAGCCCACCTAGAGAGCAGGGAATACATTCAAGTTTAGCAGTCAGGAGCCCGCCTGGAGAGCAGGGAATACATTCAAGTTTAGCAATCACGAGCCCGCCTGGAGAGCAGGGAATGCATTTCAAGTCAGCAATCAGGAGCCCGCCTGAAGAACAAGGGAGTACAATTCAAGTTTTAGCTTTCAAGTTCTTATTGATATTTGGTAATATGATCTGTTTTACACTTACATGTGTGCCCAGATACCCAAACGGGGGCATGAAATTTTCTTTGTTTTGTCTATTTTGTTACAGTCAGGAGCCTGCCTGGAGAGCAGGGAATACATTTCAAGTTCAGCAGTCAGGAGCCCGCCTGGAGAGCAGGGAATACATTTCAAGTTTAGCAATCAGGAGCCCGCCTGGAGAGCAGGGAATACATTTCAAGACAGCAGTCAGGAGCTCGCCTGGAGAGAAGGGAATACATTCAAGTTTAGCAATCAGGAGCCCACTTGGAAAGCATGGGAATATAATTCAAGTTCAGCAGTCAGGAGCCCACTTGGAGAGCAGGGGAATACAGTTCGAGTTCAACAATCAGGCGTCCACCTTAAGAAAAGGAAAAGCATCTCAGATTGCAATTCAAGTCAGTAACCAAAGAATCTCATGGCAAGAATGCGAGTCAACAGTCCGAGGTGATCAACAGAAGTTAGTCACAATAAAGAAAAAAAGAGAGAAAGGCAAGAAGTGAATCCAAATGCAGAAGTTGATGGGAGATGTGAATTGCTTAAGACATGGTGGAAGTCATAAGCCCTACATGTCCGGTCTTGATCCAAAAAGCTGTAGAAGAACGAGCTAGCACCTGCAACTAGCAAGCGTCAAGGTTCAAATCTAAGGTTCGCATGAATAACCATTCAAGACTCAAGATCAAGCTTCAGAAGACTTATAGATAGGAATCTTGTAACTCGTAGTTGACAGACTTAGCTAGTCTTTTTCATATTTTGATTTTTGATGTAATAACAGGACTACGGACCGGAACCTCAGCGGAACGGCACCTCGACCGGCTCTCCACCTTGGCATACTCCATCATCTCGCTCACCTCTGAACTACACGTGACCTGATTCTTTTATAGCCAAGGATATGTAGGTAGCTCAGATACCAGGGCTCGGTCACATTCCCCTCTCGCTTAGTTTTAGTCTCTCCAAATAAGAGTCGGGTAAAAATACCTGTCTAGTCGTTCTTTGTCCGAAAACGCTTCACGTTTTCAGTCAAAGAGGGGCAGCTGTAGACATGTGATTTTTGACCCTCCCCAAGATTTTTCACATTTTAGCGTAAAATATTTAATTTAAACCTAATATAGCTATTTCAACTCATTTTTACCCTTTTACCTTATTTTAATACAAGAAAAATAAAATTACAAAAATAATTCTTTTTTTAGTCGCTTTTAGTTTATATATCTTTCATAAATTTAAATAAGAATATACAAAAATAGTACTTTGTCTTTATTTCTATATAATTTTGAAAACACCAAAAATAGTTTCATGTTTTAATATAGTTTAGTTTAATCATAAAATTAGTTTTATCTCTTTATATTATAATTGTATATAAGTTTAGAAAGAGGAATTAGTGATTTATCCCGTCTTTATGAACTTTGTAATTTTTTATCTAGTCTTTGGCCCAATTTCAAAACCCAATAACACAAAACCTATACCCCTAAACCTAAAACCTTTCCTATATAGCTACACCCTACACTCTATACCTGGAAAAAAAGTCCTATAATAAGCTAAAGAACAAAAAACAATGCCTAAGGGGAGGGCAACTAACACATACAAAGAGAACAGCCGCAACCCCCACAAAATCTCCGTTGAACCCCCACCTCCTTCGACCACTCCGGCCACCACCAAGGCTCGCCGGAGATTAGCCACCCACCCGAAGAGAAAACAACGAACCAGCCTTAATCTCTAACCTTCAGCAGCCAGAACCTCCCCGCCGTTCAGAACTCGACAGACGTCCACCTCAATCCTCCTCGTTCCGTCGTCTTCTCCGGCGAAGAGTCTCACCCCACCTCCTTTAGAAAATCGAACCAGCCACCCCACCATCTCCAAGAACTCCTCTGTCACTCTCACTTCAATAAATCTTTCTTCATCTCTTAACAAACGCACACACAAAAAAGCTGCACAGCAACATTACAATAAAAACGCAGCTCATCGTCTCCATTTTTCTGCCATCCAAAACAGCCATGAGATCTACTTAAGTCGGCAGTTTTCAGTTAGTAGTCTGTCGTTCCTTGGGTCGTGCTTCCGCTCGAGGTCGCCGGTGTCCGGTCCGTCGATTTGTTCGTTGATACGCCATCTGAGTTATCCGTTGGATTCTATCTAGTTTCGTGTTTGAGTCAAGTTTAGTCATTGTATATGTTGCCAAGCTATTTAACGGGAGCCCTACTTTAAGGTCCATCTCTTGACATCGTTTTTTTATTTTATGGACTTTATGTGCTTACTGATTCTTAAAGTATGGGTTACATGAGATGATTATTTATTTTGCATGATTAGTTGCTATGTGTGCTTCATGTGTTAGATCTATTGAGTTTAAACCAAACGTCCATTGCCTGAGGTCGATTCGTCCTTTTGTTTTGTTATGGTTGATTTGTGTTTTAATATGGAATTGAATTAATCACATCCTCCAGCCCGTGTGTTTTAATCTGTTGCTCATATTAACGTGTTGTTAGTTACTTTAAGGTTTTATTTATTGTTTTTTTTTTGGTAATTCACTGTCTTATACGATCACTCTAATTTACTTGTTAAAAAGGAATGAAGTTTTTGGCGCTACTGTTGCGGTTTTTCATTTCTGGCTTTGTTATGATGATCCATAGTAGATAAACTAACGTTGGTACCTACTCTACCCCCCTTCCCCCAGTAGAGGTGTTTTTGGTATTGGTTTGAATATTGAATTTGGATTGGATGAGGCAAACAAGAATTTGAAAGTATCTTTGGTTTATATGTTTAGCAGTTACATTTAACGCGTAGTTGCTTTAGGCGCATTATTTTAATAATTTACCTTCCTAAACTCGGGTGTGCATTTCATGTGACCCAAATCCAAATCTTAACAACGTTGAATAAAATGTGTTTCGGATTACGGGTGCATTTCATGTGGCGCGGTCCTAAAACATATTTTAGATGGCGTTGAAATCTTTCTTAAAATAATTAAAAGCGGTTTAAAGTTAAAATGCACATAGGTTTAAAAGTGTTTTAAAATCAGATAAGTAAGCCGAATGTAACAGTTGAGCGACCGTTCTAGAACCACGGAACTCGGGAATGGCTAACACCTTCTCCCGGGTTAACAGAATTCCTTACTCGGATTTCTGGTTCGCGGACTATTAAACAGAGTCAAGCTTTTCCTCGATTCGGGATTCGACCGGTGACTTGGGACACCATAAATTATCCCAAGTGGCGACTCTGAATTTAATAAATAAAATAATCTCGTTTCAATTATCATTTTAAGTTGGAAAATTCCCTATATATACATCTTTTCCGGGGGTGTAGGTAAAAAAGGAGGTGTGACAGCCACGTATCAATGATTTGTTTGACTAGTTGCAGGGTGATAGGGTGTTCTCTAAGATCGACATGAGGTCAGGTTACCATCAACTGAATATTCGGGACTCAGATGTTCTGAAAACTGCCTTCCGTACTAGATATGGCCATTATGAGTTTCTGGTGATGTCCTTTGGCTTGACTAATGTCCCAGCGATGTTTATGGATTTGATGAACCGGATATTCAGGCCTTATATTGATTCCTTTGTTGTTGTTTTCATTGATTACATCTTGATATACTCATGTAGCTTGGGGGAGCACGAGCAACATTTAAGAGTGGTGTTTCAGACATTGCGAGAATAGAAGAAGCTATATGCTAATTTCTCCAAGTGTGAGTTTTGGCTAGATTCTGTGGTATTCTTGGGGCATTTTGTATTAGGAGAGGGTATTAAGGTGGATCCCAAGAAGATTGAGGCAGTTCAGAGTTGCCTCGTCCCACTTCGGTGACCGAGATCAGGAGTTTCTTGGGGTTAGCAGGTTATTATTGCCGGTTCTTACAGGGTTTTTCATCCATTGCAACACCTTTTACTAGATTGGCCTAGAAGGGTGCTCCATTCCGAGGGTACGATGATTGTGAGGCGAGCCTTTAGAAGCTCAAGACAGCTTTGACTACAGCACCAGTTGTAGTGTTGCCTTCTGGTTCGGGGATGTATACTGTGTATTGCGACGCTTCGCACATTGTCTTGGGTTATGTATTGATGTAGGGGGACGAGTTATTGCATATGCTTCATGTCAGTTGAAGATTTATGAGAAGAATTACCATGTGCACGATCTAGAGTTAGCCGTGATTGTTCATGCTCTTAAGATATGGAGGCATTACCTTTATGGGGTGTCATGTGAGGTTTACACTGATCATCGTAGCTTACAACATTTATTCAAGTAAAAGGATCTCAATTTGAGGCTTGAGTTACTGAAGGATTATGGCATCGCCATTCTTTATCATCTGGGCAAGGCAAATATGGTTATAGATGCCATAAGCAGGAAGGTGGAGAGTATGGGTAGCTTGTCATTCATTTCAGCAGAAGAGAGGCCACTAGCTTTGGACATCTAGTCCCTGGCTAACATACTTGTGAGGTTGGATATTTCAGTACCCAGTCGAGTTCTTGCATGTGTTGTTGCCCAATCTTCACTATTGGGGCAGATTAAGGCTCGGCAGTTTGATGATCCGCACTTGGCAGTTCTTAGAGAGACGCTACTACAGGGTAGTGCCAAGGAGGTTTCTATTAGCGAGGATGGTGTTCTGCGACTCCAGGGTCGCCTATGTGTTCCTAATGTTGATGGCTTGAGGGAGAAGATTCTAGAGAAGGAACGCAATTCTCGGTATTCTATTCATCCAGGTGCTACGAAGATGTATCGTGACCTGAGATAGCATTATTTATGGCGACGGATGAAGAAAGACATAGTGGAGTAAGTAGCTAGGTGCCTAAATTGCCAGCAGGTCAAGTATGAGCACCAGAGGCCAAGTGGCCTACATCAGCAGATGACTATACCTGAGTGGAAATGTGAGCGCATCACTATGGACTTTGTAGTTGGGTTGTCGCGGACCTTGCGGAAGTTTGATGCAGTTTGGGTCATTGTCGACATGTTGACCAAGTCGGCACACTTCATTCCAGTTGTGACTACCTATACTTCAGAGAAGTTGGCCCAGATTTATATTCGGGAGATAGTTCGGTTGCACGGTGTGCCTGTTTCCATTATATCAGGTAGAGGCCCTCAGTTCATTTCACATTTCTGGAGAGCCGTATAGAGTGAGTTGGGGACCCGTGTAGAGCTCAGCACAACATTTCATCCATAGACCAACGGGCAGTTGGAGTGGACAGTTCAGATCTTGTAGGACATGCTTAGA
This sequence comes from Nicotiana tabacum, assembly GCF_000715075.1. Taxonomy (NCBI): domain Eukaryota; kingdom Viridiplantae; phylum Streptophyta; class Magnoliopsida; order Solanales; family Solanaceae; genus Nicotiana; species Nicotiana tabacum. The sequence goes on along the minus strand of NC_134097.1, from coordinate 112,513,969 downwards.
GCATGTGTGATTGACTTTGGAGGGCAGTGGGAACAGTTCTTACCCTTGGCCGAGTTTGCTTACAACAACAGTTATCAGTCAACATCGAGATGGCTCCATTTGAGGCTTTATATGGTCGACAATGTTGTTCTCCTATCGGGTAGTTTGAGCCTGGCGAGGCTAAGTTATATGGTACTGATTTGGTAAACTATGCCTTGGAAAAGGTAAAGTTGATCCATGAGCAACTTTGCACAGCATAGTCCAGATAGAAGAGTTGTGCGGATCAGAAGGTGCGTGATGTATCATTTATGGTCGGCGAGAAGGTTCTCTTGAAAGTCTCGCCGATGAAGAGTATCATGAGATTTGGAAATAAGGGCAAGTTGAGCCTAAGGTTTATAGGCCCATTTGAGGTGTTGAGGCGAGTTGGGGAGGTTGCTTATGAGCTTGCTTTACCTCTCAGCCTATCAGGGGTTCATCTAATTTTTCACTTGTCTATGCTCCGAAGATACCACGCCGACTTGTCACATGTGTTAGACTTCAGCACTATTCAGCTAGATGAGAGCTTAGGTTATGAGGAGGAGTCAATTGTTATTGTTGCTAGACAGGATCGCCAGTTGAGATCCAAAAGGATTTTTGCAGTAAAGGTTAAGTGGAGGGGACAACCAGTCGAGGAGGCGACCTGGGAGTCCGAGGAGGACATACGGAGCAGATATCCACACTTATTCAGCACTTCAGGTACGAATCTAAACCTGTTCGAGGACGAACGTTTATTTAAGAGGTGGAGAATGTAACGACCCGATCGGTCATTTTGCCTTCTAGAACCCCGTTTCCCTAAATAAGACTACTTGTACTTGCTTTTACTAATTTATGACTTGCGGGGATGGTTAGTTCCGGATTTGGAAGAGTTCTGGTTGAAATCGAAACACTTGGTTCCTTAAGGTTGGCTTAAAAGGCCAAGTTTGACTTCGGTCAATATTTTGAGTAAACGACCTTGAAATCGGGATTTGACAGTTCCAATAGGTTTGTATGATGATTTCAGACTTGGGCGTATGTTTGGATCAGATTTTGGATGACCCAAGACCATTTTAGCGCCTAATAGCGAAAGTTGGCTTTGAAGGTTTTAGAAGTTCTTTAAAATTTGATTTGGAACGGGTTTTGGTGATATCGAGGTCCAAACGGAATTCTGAGATCGGGAATAGCTCCGTAATGTCATTTAAGACTTGCACAAAAAGTTTGATGTCATTCCGATTAGTATAAGTACGTTTCGGCGCGTTGGAAGTAAATCAAAGAACTTGAAGTTCTTAAGTTTGATCTAACTGATTTTAGGGTGTGATTCTTAGTTTAAATGTTGTTTCAAGCATTCCAAGAGTTAGAGTGTGTCTGTTTTATGATTCCAAACTTGTTTGTATGTTCGGGAGGGGCCCCGAGGGTCCCGAGTGCCAATCGGACGAGGTTCAGACCAAGTTGAGAATTTGGAACCACAACTGAGTGCACCAGATCTGTCATAACCGCACATGTGGTTAGTCAGCCGCAGGTGCGAGCTCGCAAGTGTGGGCTAAGCATCACAGAAGCGGCCAGGGAAAGGCAACCCAGGTTCCGCAGATGCGGCCCCTCCTCCGCAGAAGCGGGACTGAAGAAGCACTTACCCGACCACAGATGCGAACCAGTCAGCCCTGGGCGATTCCGCAAAAGCGGACCCTTGTCCACAGAAGCAGGACCACAGATGTGGCCCTATGACCGTAGATGCGGAAATTGATGGGGCAGTGGCCTTCATTTAATATGGCACTTAGGTATTTCTGACTCATTTCATTCCATTGTTGGGCGATTCTTGGATCTCTTAGAGAGGGGATTTCACCCAACACCTTGAGGTAAGTGATTCCTACACAATGTGAGTTAAATGCATAGTTTATGGATAGATTATAACATGTGAATTGGTAGAAATCATGAGTTTAGGTGAAAACCTAGGGTTTTGATAAAAAAATAAGATTTTACCATGAAAATGGTTATAGAACTTAGTGAAGATCATATATTTATGTTCCTAAGGTTATGGGTAATAACTTTATTCGAAAATTTCCGGAATCCGGGCAAGTGGGCCTGGGGATGAAGTTTAGGAATCTTGCATTTAGAGTTGGGAAATTACTTTAAGAGTGAGGATATGAAATTTTAAGCCTATATTTATTAGTTTTTACACTATCTGGATAGTTTTGGATCGTTCGACACCAAAATGAAGGCTTGGGGCATAAGCTTGAACCGGAAAGTAGGCCTTGAGACGAGGTAACTCTCTTTTATAACCTTGTATGAGGGAAATTTCCCCGTAGGTGCACTTAATTAATATGTGATTAATTGTGGGGGCTACGTATGCATGAAGTGACGAGAGTTCATACGTAGCTACTTCCGGGTAGTTTTAGGTTCACACCATGCTTGAGGATACCGTTAATTGATTATCTTTGTTATTGTGATAGATGGAACCAAGTTGAGGATTTTTCAAGGATTTAAAAGCTTCATGTTGAAATGTTTATATTTTTAAAAAGAATCAAGAAAAGTGTTACGATTTATTTATAAATTGATATTTGACCGCGTCGCACGTATGATCCGCGAGCGGGGTAATTCCTTGAATTTATATTTGACCGCATCACACGTATGATCCACGAGTGGGGTAATAGATGCATCTATGGTTCGCATTGTTCGACCCTCGGCAGTGCACAATTTACATTTATGTTGGATTGAGCCGAACATCCTTGGTGGTATTCATGTGTGATAATAGAACTGGAAACTTTTTTTATAACTTGTATAAATTTATTTTCAAGAGATCACTTGTTTTAAATGAAGGAAGTGTTTTGGGTTTTTAAATATGATGGAAGGATTGTTAAGTTGTTATTCTTTCTTTTTTCTGAGCTTATTGTTATCTCCATATATTATGCTTAAATTAGAAATTTCATATTATAATATTGTTGGCCCTTGTAAGTGTCGGAGTCGACCCCTCGTCACTATTTCTTCGAGGTTAGACTAGATACTTACTGGGTATATATTTTTATGTACTCACACTACACTTCTGTACCTAATTGTACAAGATTTGAGGCAGTTGCATCTGGTCATCAGTCAGACGCGTAGATTTGATCCCCCTTTCGATACTTCACGGTGAGCTGCCTTCAGAGGCGTTCTACAGCAATTGGAGTCTTCTTCATGCTTTATTTTTCCGTCTATTTTCTTCCAGACAATAGGCTAGTATTCTTTTATACATTCTACTAGATTGCTCACATACTTATGACACCGGGTCTTGGCATACGCACTAGTAGACTTATGATTTTGGCATTGTATACATGATTATGGTTCGTATTCGTTGCTTCCTTTTAACTTGGCTTCATTGGTAAATTTCTAAATCTTTTAACAAATGAAGAATTTTTATCGACTTAGTAATTTTATAAGATGGGAAATCAATAGTTTGATCAGTGTTGGCTTGCCTAGCAATGGTGTTGGGCGCCATCACGACCTATGATGGAATTGGGTTGTGACACCTTACCTTAAGGGCCCTGGCAAGTAAAATTTCTTTCGGTTTTAACTGATTATTTCACTAAATGGGTTGAAGCAAGTGCTTACAAAAAGATTGGAGAGCGAGAATTGATTGATTTCATATGGGATCGTATCATTTGTCGGTTTGGAGTACCAAAAGAAATTGCTTGTGATAATGGACCACAATTTATAGGTTTCAAAGTCACAGTTTTTGGATGGATTGAATATTAAAAGGATCACATCTTCTCCATATCATCCACGTGCTAACGGACAAGCGGAGTCAACCAACAAAGTGATAATTCAAAACCTCAAAAAGAAATTAGAGGGTGCTAAAGGTAATTGGCCAGAAGAGCTACAGAGAGTGTTATGGGCATATCGAACAACGGCGAAGTTAAGCATTAGAGAAAAACTATTTTCTCTTGTGTACGGCGCGAAGGCTTTGATTCTGGGAGAGATTAGAGAACCGAACATAAGGTATTGCTGGACAAACGAGAAGGAAAATAATGAAGCACTATTGATTTAAGCTGGATTTGCTTGAAGAGAATCAAAATATAGCATATATAAGGATGATGGAACAAAAGCAAAGGATGGAAAGATATTACAATTGCAGAGCAAATCTTCTATATTTCAAAGTCGGAAATTTGTTTTTGAGGAAAGTAACTCAAAGTACCTGAGAGGTTAATGCTGGAAAACTAGGACTAACGTGGGAGGACCTTACTGGATTTCAACTGTAATATAAAGGTTCATATCAGCTGAAAAATCAAGATGGAATAAAATTACCAAGCAATTGGAATGTGACACGCCTCAAAAGGTATTACTGCTAAAGATCCTTGTTATACTGAAAGTATGTGCTGCACACTTTTTCCCTTCGACCATTTTTTGTCCCAATTGGATTTTTCTAGCAAGGTTTTTAATGAAGCAACAACAGAAATCATATTACGAGAAAGAATCTTCGACGATATTAGGAACTCCAGTGTTCGGATTCTCATGATTAGCATCCAAACACTGGGGGAACTATTGTATATCAAAACACTGTAAGTGTCATAAAGACAGGGGACTGTTAGAACCGAAAGCTTTACATTATCAGGGCCGGGGGCTGCAACATCAGCCTCGTAGAAATAAGTTGTACAAGTTAGCCACATGTATTGGAAGCTTTATTTACTTAAGCAAATAAATATTTATGTAAATGTACTTTTAAGAATGGAAGGAATAAATCAAAGTCCATTTGTTTTTATCTTATTTCTTGTCCAGATTATAAGTTAAATTTTTTTTCATTTGAAAGTTAATTAAACTTCAAATTTTTGTGCCAGAATGAACAGGAAATTTCCTCTTCAAAAGTACCGTAAACATAAGGGCCCTCTCTTATGAAACCCTCATAGTCAAAGGGTAGACACTAGAAGTATGAATGCCCGGAATTAAAGTCATCGGGAGTTAGAAATTCCCTAACTTACTCAATTAGTAAAAAAAAAATATTTTTCACGAAAATTGGGCAAAAGATGTTTTTTATTCCTTAAAATTCCAAACTCAATTACAAGAATGTTATATATATATTACATCAGTGGATTTTTTCGCCGAAGTTTGAAGGAAGAGAAGTATCTTCTGCATCTTTTGTAAATGAAGTACCTTCATCCTTGTCTTCTTCTTCAGCTTCCTCTTCGGTCCCCGGGTACTCAGAATCCGTGATCGAAGAGCTTAAAGCAGTGGGCCGAGTAGGAATATTATTGAAGGCAGTTGTCCCCGATTCAAGAGCTTTAGCGATACAACTATCGATATTTGTAATACCTTCTTTGGATTCCTCCAAAATCCCCATCCTCATGTGATAAATTGCATAAGTTTTCTCGAGCTTCTTAATCTTGGAGTTTGGCTCAAATCTTCTTGATTGTGGCTTGCAGTTGTTCATTTTCATTATTCACAAGGCCATAAGTTTGGCTAAGGTCAGTATTTGTCCTCGCGTGTTCATGGTTTTGCTTCATGAACTTTTTGAACCTTTCCTCCATTCTACCTCTCTTCTCCTCAGTAGCAGTAGCTCAGTTTTGGAACATAAGCTTGGTTCTAGGTTATTGATTTGCTCTACGGAAGCAGACTCATGTTTGGCTGCGACAATTACAGCATCCTGCAGCTCATCTTACTTGGCCTTCAACTATTTAAGCTTTTCATGTAATTGAGCAGTCTTTTGGATGTGGACCATCTTCTCTTGCTCAAATTGCTCTAATCGGGCTTCGAGCTAGCCTATTTAAGCAACTTTTACTTCTAAAATTGGGAGGCGCACAGCAAGCCGATCTCGTTCAGCAACAAGTTGATCTTGTTCAGCGGTAAGCGCCTCTTTGTCCAAGATCATTATTTGTAAACCCTCGGAGGTAAGGAGATTAGCTTAAAAGGTTTAAAGCTTAAAGTTACAAGGACAATGTTTAGTAATAAAATAGGGTAAAAGAAGATTAAATTGATTCTTGAGCTGAAAGGTGCATGCTGTTATTGATCAGACACTCAGCAAAAAGAGCATCAATCTTTCTCCAATCTTTGTTCAAAGTCAGAGGCTTCAAGTAGTTGGCAACCACCACTGGCTTAGAGAGTACGTGTCACTTATTTGAAATCGAAAGAATGAAATTACGTTTACCATTGGGGTTTCGGATGGATGCCGGGTAAGTGTTCTCTATATTCCCGTGATCGGGTAATCGTAGGGAATGAACATCTTCCATTTGTTCGGTTGGGACCAATGGGGAGATAAAGTTGGTGGTGTTGTGGTTGGTGTTAAAGTTGAAGGTAAAAGAATATCAGGGGTAGAACTCCGTTGACCACAAGAAACAACATGAGCCCAGAAACGAGACTCAACATTTTCAATCGTTTCCATTTCCATGAAGAGCACTAAGTTCTCCCAGTTAAAGATCTGGTTGATCTGGAGGAGATGTGTTTCTTCTTTGAAAAGGAATTGCTTCATGATCGGTTCCTTTTTCATCAAGAACCACTGTGGTTGGTTCAGTTGGAGCTTCTTTTGTTGAAGGTTTCTTCCGAGTCTCAGCTGTAGAGGTACGTTTTCTTTTTTGTTTTTTATCCTTAGGTTGGGGACTCTGGGAAGAGGGACCTTCACCGGAAGCAAGACCATATTTACGAGTCCTTTTCCGATTTAAGAATTTCTTGCATTTGTTGGTGGGCCTCCGTTGGGTCATGAGAAACCTTAATAATAGGGCAGATAGAAGATCCCTTCAGAAGGCCTGTGTATTGCGAAAGGGAGTCAACAAATTAGTTCTAAATCGTGTTGAAGATTGAAAGGAAAATAGAAGTTTTACTTACCATGATTGTTAGATTTCCAATTATTTTGGTGAAATTTTTTTCCATATACGGGAATCCGGTGCGGAAACGTCTAAAATTTTCTATACCAATTGGGTTAGATTTGTAATCGATGATGGTTCCCAATGGGTAGCTGGAATAAGGGAAATAAAAGTTAGCAAAGGAGGGAATTCTCTTTAACACAATAAAAAAAGATATCTGAAAGCTTACGAGTAAAGTTTCATGATTCAAAGATAGAAGGGACTGTTGCCGGAAGGATGTCCCTGGTAGCAATGACAACGAATATTTCCATCCAACCATGGTAATTATCGTCATCAACACTGGTAACGATGGCATGATGCCTGTATTTGTTGAGTTTGATTACACCTCTACGAAATTTTTTTGGGGAATAGAGATTGATCAAATAGGCAAGAGTGAGGGTTTCTCCGGCCTAGGAGCACAGTATCCAAAGGCAAGCCATCGTACGCCATATTGATGGGCTTATTTGAGCCAGGCAGATTTGATATGGTGGCAAAACTCTAAAATAATGGGATCACTATCTTGACCCAATTTTAGGGTAAAAGGGTATGTATAAACATACATGAAACCTGGTTTGCTAAATGTGACCCTTTCCACTTCATTGGGGCAAAGATTTCGATGCTTTTCCAGTCGCAATCTTTCTTTACAATAGGAATGATAACAGAACGAATGGAAGAAGGATATTTGCGGACAAGCCAATTTCTGCCATTCTTGGGGAGTTTCCTTTTGTACGTGAAGGTCCAAATCAGAGTGTAGTTGAGAAGGTATGATTGTGTTGACGGTAGGAGGTTCGACTTCGACTTCCTTAGTTTTTTTTATAAGGGCCACCACCGATGAGAAGGCTAGAGTTTCCGAAGATAGGAGTAGTAGAAGACATGGTAATCGAAGACCTGAGTAAGAAGATTTTACTGAGAAAGAGAGGTTTGCAGTTGGGTTTTACGGAAATTTGAAGAAGAACAATTTGTAAAGGTAAAAGGTAAATGGGATGAGTAGTGGAGAAGTTAATAGGTGGCAGAAGTCATGGTCATTATTACCTTGAAAACTGTTGAAAATATTTGCCGAATTACGGGATAACATAATGTTTGGCTCATTAAATGCAAGGAGACATTCATCCTTTCAAGTGTTAGAAATCGTCCGGCAACTTTCCCGCCAAGAAAATGGGGTCTTATCTACTTTCCGGTAACATAAAATTTTGTTACCGGAAAGTAGGAGGACTATCTGGATGGAGTAAAATTGATAAAAGACAGGTGGGTGCTCGACAAGTTGACACGTGAAAGTAAAGACAGGTAGGGTATGAGTCAGCAAATAGCTAGCATCGGTTACAAATATGTGACTGGTAATGAATAAGTTCCTAAGGCATTGGAATCGAGAACGAAGATTTAAAAGGAAGACATCGGTTGGAAAAGACAGAATTCAATGAGCAACCACTACGAAGAATCTTTGTATTAATGTTCAACCGTTATATAACAATCAAGAGTTATTCATATTAAATAAGAACTTGATTTGAGGATCTTGTCACCCTGAATAGAGCTATAAGTAGGAGGATTTATATTCATTATAGGACATGAAAATCATCTATGCACAAAAGTCAAAATCTGCTCTTATTCTATAAAACTACTTTCTCTATTTTTATTCTTGACATTGCTCTTATTTTTGCTACCGGAGAAGCTAAGTTGTGACCTCTAATAGCTCCATTTGATATTTCTTGATTTGCGTGCACAGTCTGTATCTTTTTCCGAAAAGTTTTACGTAAAAATTTGAAGAAAATATAATTTTTGGCTTTAAAAGCAACTTAAGTTGACTACGATCAATATTTTATATATACGACCCCAGATCGATATTTTAACGATGCTGCGGGTCAGTATCATGATTTTGGATTTAGGTGTATGTCCGGAATTGAATTCGGAGGTCCCTAGGTTGATTTAACTTGTTTTACCGAAAGCTAGTAATTTGAAGATTTGGAAATTTCCTAGGTTTGACCGTAGGTTAACTTTTTTATGGCTATCATGTTCAGATTTTGATTTTGAAACATCGTATAGGTTGGCTTTGCTATTTAAAACTTGTCTGTAAAATTTGGTACAAATCAGAATTGGTTTGATAGAATTCGGACACTTGATTATGATTTTAGAGTTTCTTGAGTTTTCTTTGAAATTTCATGCATTTTGACATCGGATTCGTAGTTCTAGGTATTATTTTAGTGTTTTGATCATGCGAGTGAGTTCGTATGATGTTATTATATTTGTATGCATGTTTGGTTTAGAGCCCGATGGGCTCGAGTGAGTTTCAGATAGGCTACGGATCATTTTTGGACTTAAGAGGTAGGTGGTTTCAGTTGTTTCTGGTGTCTGATGGTTTGTGCTTTGTGAATGCGAGCTACTCTCACGATCACGAAGGGAGAATTGGGGTTTAGGGCAAATTTACTCTTCGCGAACGGGGGGACTGGGTCGCGAAGTAGTGGGGGCCATACCTTTCGCGAACGCAGCCGTCCTCTCGCGAACGCGAAGAGTTAATGGGGTCTGGGGGAAAAGTGGACCATTACTCATCGCGAACGCGAGCCTTGGCTCGCGAACGTGAATGCTATGCGGTTTCAGCCTTCGTGAACTCGAAGGGTTCATCGCGAATACCTAGGCCATTTGGGCCGTTGTTCTTCGCGAATGCGTCGGGTGCTTCGTGAACGCGAAGAACACCTGACGCACAAGTATTAAAACATCTAAAAGTCAGGATTTGAGTCATGTTTCACTATTTTCATGTTTGGGCTCGGCTTGAAGGCGATTTGGAAGATATTTTCATCCCAACTTTATTGGTTAGTGAATTTTAACTTGTTTTATTTATAATTTCATAAACACACATTGCTTTTAACCTTTAATCTACTATTTTCATGGTATAAATTAGAATTTTGGGTAGAAATTGAAAATTTTGTAAAATTGAGATTTATACCTCAAATTGAGGTCAGATTTCGAAATAAGTCACTTAACCGGGCTCGGGGGTGAATGTGTAATTGAATTTTTGTCCGAATCTCGAATTTTGACCAAGCGGGCTAGGGGTTGACTTTTATTGACTTTTTCCAAAATCATTATAGATTGAATCTTTTTCACTCGTGGTTAGTTTTTAAAGCCTAATTTGACTTATTTGAACTACATTTGGCTAAATTTGACTAGTTTGGAGGCAAATTCTAAAGGAAAAGTCGCGGTTGTGCCTTGATTTAGTTGCAGGGCGAGGTTAGTGTCGTGGTTAATCTTGACTTGAAGGATTAGAACTTGTTGGTCTATTTGCTACGTGTATTATGTGTGGGGACAATGTATGTGTGAGGCGACAAGTATACATGTATTGTCATTGGGTTAAAGCATGCATGTAAAAAATTATTTCTTTATACTAGCTAGTTCCATTGACTATGTTTTCCATGCTTAGGTTAGATATTACTTCTTTAATTATTCGCCTCATATTTATTATTTATTTTAAAGATGTTGGGAATTTTAAAAGTGGAGTTTGTGATCATGGCACTATAAATGAAGTGAAATTGTTTCCTGCCTTGTATTGTTAATTCAGATTTGTATTGTTGTTTGGTGAAGAAGAATGAAAAGCACGAAGGGTGTTGTTGTGCCTTATTTGCATACATTATCATCTATTGAGAGGTTGTGAGGATTAAAGCAAGAAGGGTGATGTCGTACATTTGATTGCTTATCATCATATCGTATCATGTGAGGTTGAGAGTAAAAGCACGAAGGATGATGCCGTGCCATTTTATTTATGATATTATATGGTGAGGACGAGAGTAAAAGCACGAAGGGTGATGCCATGCCCTTGTTGATTTTATTGCTTTACTTGGTCTCGGCTGGATGATTTAATCAGTCGCATTATTATTATTTATCAGGGAAGGATTATTTGGTATTTTTTGTCCTTGCCGTTCTTATCGTACTCCCTTTTTGCATTCCCCCCTCCCAATTAATATTTTAATAATTCTACTTGTTATTTTATTGCTTTATGTATATATCTGTACAGGATTGTACGTAGGTGTCTTGTTATAGCCTCGTCACTACCTCGTCGAGGTTAGACTCGACACTTACAGAGTGCATTAGGTCGGTTGTATTCATGATGTACTTCTGCACTTGTTGTGCAGATACCGGTGTTGATCACATCGGCGTCTAGTGGTGTTCTGCTCGGATTCAGCTATATTTGGAGACTTGAGGTATACCTGCACGACGTCCGCAGCCCTAAAGTCTCCTTCTTTCTCTATTACACTGTTTATCTAGTCTCAAATAGTTGTGCTTTGTTTTAGACTATATATGTAGTATTCTAGTTGCTCATGTGGAGTAGTAGCATCGCGTTATTTCTATTAACCATGTATTAAAATCTGAGTTTATTTATAATTAAATATCATTACTCTGTGTTAATTGTTAAAAACTGGATAATTAGTTTAATAACGTCGGCTTGCCTAGCAAGTAGATGTTAGGCACCATCACGATCCCGAGGATGGGATTCCGAGTCGTGACATGAACCCACAGTCAGGCTTGTATTTCCTTCAAGTTTTTTGGATCAATTTATTTCTATTCTTATTTATTTAATATTTTTGGATCAAATTAATTCACGTGTCTATAAATCACATTACAAATTCAATTATATTGTTTTACAGGGAAACAATCATGACCTCAAAAGATAAAGAGGGCTGTGGATGTAACACCAATAGTATGTATTCTTTTCTCATTAATGTTCAATTTTTCTTTCTGTTCCAAAATGTAGTTATTTTTTTTACATTATAAGAGGGTGTTTGGATTGACTTATAAAAAGTACTAGCTTATAAGTTAAAAGTCATAAGTCGGCAATACCCAATTTTTGGCTTTTGGTTTATTTTTGTACTTTTCATGCCTAAAAGTAAGTGTTTTTAAGCACTTTTTATTATTGTCAAACATCACAAAAACTAGAAAAGTTCTTAAAAGTCAATAATCACTTAAAATAAGCCAATTCAAACACCCTCTAAGTGAATTTCTTATTACGTTTATTAAAAAAACTCATTTGGTACGAGAAAACTTTTAACTTAAAATACTCTTTATATAACGATCAATAGCTAGATTTTTATTCAAAATATGGACTCATTCAGTTCCAAGAACTGAGTAATTGGCTGTTGATAAGTGAAAGTTTAGCTTAAATAGATAGATATCACGATTTGAATTTAAAATAAATGTGTAAAAACAAGTCAACATATTGCAATCAGCTGAACGAGGTGGCTCTATACAAAAACTACCATAAAACATATTTATTTCATTTAGTCCAAGCGCTAGAGTCTAATGAGAATTATTTCGGGATAAAATGTGCGATTATTTTATAATTTCGTATTTAGTTGAATCTTTTATTTCAGTATAAGCAATTCTGAGATTATTTATACCGTACATGTGGTATTAGTGTTATGCCATACTCAACGTGAGCTAAGATTAAATTTAAATTAAAAAGAAAAGTTTATCCAAATGTATACCGTGTAAAACCAAATACGTTTTTATATACTGCTAGAATACATCAATGTATATCATATTTTTAGTCTAATAAACTAAACATTTATTAAAACACCTGCACAGGTGGATGATAATGACTCCATCTTTATTTCCATTAGCAAAGAATCGTAGTGAAACAAAAGAGACCAGACCATATAGGTTTGGATAGAGAGCATATGGTTCTGTTCACTATCATCAAATTAAGCTTCTATAGCACAACTCTATCCAACACCACCCCTTGGCCCTGTGATTCGAATAAGTATTGGATGGATCAAGCTAAGTATGAATACTTGTTCTTATCATATTTTGGCTTATAAATGTCTAACTATAAACGTCAAAGAAATATAAAGCAGGTCGTCTTTGCAAAAATATTTCTCTTGTTAGAACGAAACAGGTATAAAGACTCATTTTTCACAAAAATTTCTTGAGTAATCCCCACTAAAAATATCAAAAGAATAGAAAAGAAAATAGTATATAACCGTTTATGTATGCATATGTGACGTGTGTGTGCACGGTATATACATGGTTGGAACTACATGGTCTGAAGGAGTTCAATTCATAAATCTTGATAAGCAAGTCTTTTCGTGTATATATAAATTGTTGATTTCCTTGGAAAAACTTATTGTATATGGTGGCTCAGAAATTGTTTGAATTCCTTGGTTAGAATTTCTGATCTAATTCACTGCATGTATACAAGTGTGTTACAGGTATACATAGACATATAAGTTAGAAAAACACTGTTCTACCGTATAGAAAATAGAGTCACAAGAGCGAAGTCATAATAAGCTGTTAACACTTCACTGGACATTTTTCAATTTATGTAATTTTCCTAAGAATATACTCCAACATATTTTGCACATGGCGTAAATCCAGTATGTGTGTTTCTATATACACCACTTTGTTATGTTTGTTGGTCTTACATGTCGAGCAATAGAGTTGGCAAAGAGAGAAAACATCGACAAATTAAAAAATAAAGAAATAAATTACTACTTCCTTGTTACTCTTTTCTTTTGGTATGTTTTGAAAAAATAATTTTCTATATTAGAAAGCTCTTTAACTATATATTTTACTTGTTATAATGTGCTTTTATATCGATAAAAAAGTCATGAGATGTTTAAGATTACATGCGATAAGGTACTCTTGGCATGTTATACATATTTTATTTATTTATCAATCGTCTTTTTTTTTAACTAGTCTCTACAAACGTGCACGATGTCCCCCACGATAATTGGTAGAGAATATGTACCTAAAGCAATAGTACGTTTTATCTTCTTCTTATAAAAATTCATACGAGGATTTAGACCAAAAAAAAGTGATAGACTGGTATGACAACTAATGAAATTGAACGAACAAAGGTAAAATTGGAACATTTGAAATATAAATCTTGATTGGGCAAGTGAAAGTACTTATCAACAAGATTTTTTCTGAAATTTATTTTGAATGATTAATCGTGACGCACATATAAAGCAAATAAGAAGCAACCAAAAGAAAAAAGAGATGTAGGGGAAATAATATTTGTTTTGATGGTTTAATAGTAATATTTTATTAGAACACATAAAACAATTATGAAACAACGAACTAAAAAATTTCAAATCTGACGCTATAAGAATATGGTTGTAGGTTTAAAAAATATATGAAGTTTATCTCCTAGGATCAACGGTTAAGTATCATTATCAATTCAAAAATGAGGTACTTAAATTTCATGGCTTGTAATCCTTGAAAAGAGTCTCTTTATAGAAATATTGGAGCACCGAAGCAAGTTGGAAGAGTTACAATGTCACTACAAACCAAATATTTTCCAATTGCAATTCAAATAGAATTGGTGCACTTAAATTCTAAACGGAACATGAGGCATATCTCCAATCAATAAGTAATTTAGTTGATATACGACAGAAAACTTAATGATAATAGTTTTTCTAAACTAAGTTAGGTATTTATTATTGAAACTCAAAAATGTTGTCTTGGTAGGAGACGTAACGAATTCTTAGCCAACTTCAAAATCTTAAATATTAGTTCATCTAGTATTAAAATGCTAATAGAGGTCACAATTTTATCCAACATATATAGAATGGAGCTTAATTCTCTTTTCAAAGGGTATAAAAGTTTATCAATATTTTAGTCGTTCAATATTTATCGTTTAATATTTGTGCTTTTATAATAACACTAGTATCTATAAACGTGCGTTGCACGTTAATAATGACATATGATAGTTTAAAAATTTATTTATATGAAAGAATAATAAATTTAATTAATGAGAGAAAATTTATATATAATATTACAACAATCATCTAAATGCTGAAAAATATTATTACATTAGCATAATACGTGAATTCAAAATTAAAGGATATCATAATAACTTACATAAATAATCAATTTTAGTCATATTACGTAGATAATTATGTATTGTAGTTTAAAGGTATCTAATGTGATGGTATCTTATCGAATACTTCTATATAGACAATGTTTTTTTTGTATATGTTTCCTTCTAATGCTTTGGTTACTATGCTATACCAGAACTATTATTGTCGATATTGATATCTCTCTTGAAAGTGCAACATATAGTTATTCGTAAGAAAATATATTGTGGTAAATACAATTTAATATTTAGGATGTTTGTCCTTGTGCTTTATTTATTATAATTACAAAATATAAACATACTTAAAATTATTTTCATACAAACTTAAAAGGATATTCTTTAGTTTCGGAAGACAAAAGTTGAATTTGGGGATAAACACATACTTAGAAGCATATTGAATAGTATCATAAGTTCTGCATGTATGACGTTATTGTCAAAACTTCTATATACCATATGTGTATTATTACATAAGCTATTCAGCGGATCTATATTTTCAGTAGCATGACATACATATTTTTCTTCAAAATTAACCTATATGCAATAGAAGATCAATTTTAACTTAGTCTATTATATATATATATAGCGACACTAATAGTCTATAATATATATATGGCGACACTAACATAGGTAAAAAATAATGAACTTGACAACAAACTTGTACGGTAGAAGGCCATTTGGTATGAAAGTATTTAAGTATTCTTCTTAATAGTTATTGTTGGTATCATCTTCAGTTGAGTCAAAACTGAAAAATATTTTATTTTTACCATAAAACTTAGCAATCAACATTTTATTTAGTTGATCAATATATTCAATTTTTGCTAGCTAAGATAGCTCTTTAATTTCTACCATGTAATTTCCATAAATTATGTTTTAGTCTAATGATGTAAATATTGGGGTTGATAACCAAGTATTCTAGAAAAACCAAATCATCTTTTACTCGATGCTCTTATTCGTTTCCGACACGAAGCAAGAAGTCACTGAAGTTGGATCTGTTCTTACTTTTATAGTATTTCTTGTCATTTGAATATTTTTTATTTGAGGTCATAAGTATAATTTTGGCAAGCTAGCTTTTACAGTTTCTGCTTTGGTCAATTTTGGAACTACTAATTGTACTTGACAGAAATCACCTCCCAAACTATTACTTTTTCACCAAACGATTCATCGATATCCAATATATCTCTAAAACTTTAGGCGATTGTTTCGATCGTTTGACGCTTAGCCAAAAGCGATTCATCCCATATTATCACTTTTGCTTTCCTTATAAATTTAGCACTATTGCTCTGATTTGATATATTTATGATGGTTATTTCAGTTATTTGAAGAAGTATATCAAATTTAAAATGGGTTGTACGACCTCATAATAAAATCGTTGTTGGTACACCACTTGTTCTTATTGCTAACAATATCATGCCCCTTGATTGGATATTTGCAAGTAATGCATGACATAGAAATATTTTTTGATTTCGCCGGAGGCATATACAAAGGATAATCCCACTATACCAGATTCGATTTTTTATAATATAGTCTTGAAAGCTTATTCTTGTTCAGGATTTAGCTTTGATTGTTCTTTTTCAAACACTTGTATGACCTTCTTAATATTATACTAATCTTTTTTACTTTGTGATCTATTTTTTTAAAATCTCTAACACTCTATTTATGAAATATATTTATGTTCCCTAAGATGTTTTTAATTGAAAAATAATTTTACTCATATGATGAATTTAAAAAATAATTTAATTGGATTCTCTTGCTAAATAATTAATGGAAAAATTTGATTATTTGGTTTTAACATAAAATATAATTTATTTTTTGTTGATTTAGATTCTTAATATTAGTTCATCTCATTTTCTGAATATTTAACCATGATTATAATTTTATCTACCATAAATTTTATTTTTAAAGAGTAAAAAGATCGATAACATTTCACTTTTTGATATTTATGTTTGCAAAATTATTAATGGTATTGGCTCTTACCAACGTTTTTCTTTCTTTTCTCACACATTTATATTCTTAAAAAAAATTTAGCTGTTCTTTAATAATTGGGTATATTGTTCTATATTAAACAAAAAATTAATAATAAAAAAATATTATTTGAGTAGGAAAGCAGTTCAAATATAATATATTAATATATTATCATGGGAATATTTTCTCAATTTCAATACTTTATGTATTCCGTTTAGCATTAATTTTTTTTTTGGTATTGAATATCATAGAGTGGTAATGTATTACCAATATGGAGGATTCTTATGAAATTGATTTTATTAAACCTTCCTACATATTTTTAATAAGAGTTCAATAGACAAGATTGCATTAATTTTAAAATTTTATATATTAAAAAAATTAACAGAGAAGTTATTGCAGTCCAAAAAATAAGTTATTATAGCTATGTCATTTCCTTATGAGTTATCTGTTTAATATTTTAGATATTTTGATTTATCAATATTATATTCGTGCTTTTATAATCATATATGAGCTCTCCTGTTTTTAAATAGATTTGGACAATATAATATATTTTTTTAAAAATTAAATTAGTAATAGGAATTTTTTAAGAAGTATATCCTAAAAGTAATAGGATTACAAGGCTAATGTCTAGAATTCCGATTATATCCTTTTATTATGAGTTATTATGCTTAATATTAACAAGTTATTTTTGTAATCCAATATTTTATTCATGCTTTTATAATAATATAGATATAGATGTAGATATAGATAGTGTGCCTAGTTAGTTAAACAGAATAACTTTTGCTTGAACAACTCGTCTATCTTTTAAAGACATATACAACTTAATATACTGATAAAGTAATTTTTTTTATTAAACTATGAATATATTTTAACCTTTTCACAATAGGTTACTTTATTTTTTTAGAAGTTAAGATATTAGACTTACTTTAAAAATATTTTTGTTATAAATAACTTAATATGATTATGTAAAATATCCACGTGCTGTCAGTCTAGAGAAGTCAAAGTCATTCAACATTATTTATATTATGTTTCATACGTTTATTTATTTATTTTGAATAAAATTTTGAAATATAGCATAATTTAAAATTATAGCACAGCGCACTCAGGTTCACAGAAACTTCCCAAAGGGAAACCTGGATGCCCATTGTCTGCCTATAAAGCAATACCACTTAATTTAGGCTTGGTTGGAACAAGCAAAAGAAGAAGAAAAAAGAGATAGTGAAAGACAAGAGAATCCAACTGATGCGGGGACAGACAGACAGAGACATGACACTCCACCAGGTCAAAGTTGGCTAAAAAGATTTTGTCTGTCTAGCTATACACTATAACTACTGCTATTAACAACAACATATATTAACTTTGATAATTGTTCCTTCATTCTTAATCAAATATCTCATATTCGAGTTATAGATATAAAGTAATTTTTGTTAGAGAATATTTTACCTCCTAATATGAAATTTTCTCATTCGAATCCAAATTTAATCGGCCCCTAATATGAATATCGAATGAGAAACAAAAAAAACAACATCATCAATTCAAAGAGAAAAGGAGAAAAAAACACTCATAATAAATAAGATAAAAATGGTTGTTATTGACCTCCATTGAAATCTTTCTTGATCTCTCTCTTCTTTATTTGGCTATACAAAACTCATTTTTGACAAAAGAGTAAAAACTAAGAGAGGAAAATCATATTTGTAATGATACCATATTACATTTTTGTAAATTAAATATATTTATTTGTATATGGATCTAATCAAATATTTTGATTATTACTTTGAGTTAATGATGATGATGATGATGATGATTAGGAGGTGGCAATGCAGTAAGGCTCCCAAATTATTAGTGATCTCTTTGGCTCTTTGCAACTTCTCAACAAAGGCACCAAATTGTTCATAGATGTCTTGTTCCCTCTAATTAGCACCAAGTTCTGCTGCTGCTCATATGCTGCTATCTTTGTGGTACCACTGGCTTTGAGATCAGTACCATTGGCTGCTGCTACTGCTACAAATTGCTTATAGTAGTTGTTCTTGCTGCATTGGTCTGCAGTAGTGGAATTATTCACAATGTTTGCCACTGTTGGCTTCTTCCTCCAAAAGTAATCGTATGCATTTAAAGAGACTGCAGCTGCCGGTGGTGGTGGTGACTGATTAATCGTTGAAGGACAAGTGTAGCATTCTCTAAAAATACTATCTTTCACCTCATGTTTCATCATCGAGTTTAGTGAGTTGTTGAACTTGTTGTTAAGATCGAAATAACCAGGTGTCACGCTGAAACTAACACATTTAGACCACGTTAGTTGATTTTTTTTCTCTAACATCATCAGGGCTGATGATTTGTTCACATTTATCACCTCATTTGACAATCTTGAACTTTTTTCCATCACACTAATATTGTCAAACACTTGCTCAAACTCTTCAACTTGATCATCAATATCCGCCATTTCTAGCTCTGGCTGATCTGCTGCAGAATCATTTTGATTGATGTAGGTGAGACGAAGGCGGCCATCAACACGTTGGGCATGGAAATAGTTCATAGTTGGAACAGAAACTGCTTCAAGAATCAGTCTACCATTTTGTCTGGATGATTGCATGTGAACAGAAGGAAGAGGAGGAGGAAAAGATCTAGGAGAAGATAGGTTTTTCCTATAGTTATATTTTACAACTGGAATATCCTCAAAAGATTGTGAGACAGAGGAATGTTGTTGTTGTTGTTGTTGATCATCTTTGTTATTTTCTAAGTCTCCATTTTTAGGAGGGGAAGAGGAAAAGCAATCAGAGCCAGTCTCTGATCCAAGACTCTCAGTACAAATTTCAAGACTTTTCTTACTCAAAGAACTGCCTGATCTTTTAACAAGAGGATGAATATAAGGAGGTGGAATCTTAGATGAGTCAGCTTCTTCATTTTTTGAAGATAGAATTGAACTCCAATCAAATTTTGTAATTGGCTGATCTTTGTTGAGTTGTTCGTCATGATCATGTTCTCCATCTGAAGAAGAAGAATCACAATTATGAGCAGCAGAGGAAAGAGCAACTAGCTCTTCAGAGGAAGCAATTTTCTTCATTGAAGAGAAAAAACCATTTTTAGAAAGCCATTTCTTGGATGACATATCAGCTGAAAGAGTTCTTCTAATAGAAGCTGCAGCTTTAATGCTTCTTTGATCAGTGTCTGATCCAAGAATTGACATTATTCCTTGTTTATCTGTTGTTACTGCTTCTTCCATCTTTAAAGACAAGTTGAAGTTAACACATTGTGCTGACATCTTGAAGTAAATTAAAGACAAAATGAGGAAAATAAAGAAAGGGAATTTTATGAAGATGATGGAATTGGTATTTTGTTTTTGTTTGGGCTGGTTCTTTGATGGAAAATACAAGGGAGGGTGTCAGGGTATTTATAGGAGCTCAAAAGGCCTTTGGAACCTTGTGCAAAGGGACCCCAATTCTAACGCCACCATGAATAATAAAATACTACGTACTTTTTTTCTTCTTTTTATTATTTTTCCCTGGAATGTTGGTCGTTCTCTTGGTTCCATTTTTTTTTTTTGCTTCCCACCCTATGTTAAGTATCCACTTTGAAATCCGGACTAATTTAGAATTTTGAGAATTTGTTTATTCCGAAAGCTTAAACTCGGGATCTCTGAGTAAGGGGTAAAGGGATCCTTCCATTCTGCTACAATCTTTTGGGATCGTTTGGTTTGAAGACAAGTTATGATGAGATTAGTTATGACGGGAATAGTTATGCCGGGATTACTTATCCGGATATTATTTCTTACTGATTGTTTGGTATATTGTATTAATCCTGAGTTTGTCAATTTTACTGCTTTATCATGGGATAACTTATCTTAGGATTACTATTTCACACTCCGTAAGGTATAAGTTATCTCGATATTATTTTTAATCCTGAATAAGTTATCCCAGGATTAGTCACCAACCAAGGGATTAGGGCGTACTAAATTTTTATCCCATAATTATTTTTGTTTATCCATCATATCAAACAACCCCTTAATGGTTATTGGTTCCATTTTAGCCTCTCTTTTTTAAGAGGAAAATAAGAGAGATGATTACACGGTAGGGAATGAAACCCTCACCCACAAAATAAAAGTTCCTTTTACTATAGTCGCAGATATAGGAATTTTGAGAATACGCCTTAACGACCAATGGTTAACGATGGCGATCTGATGGGTGATTTTCTAGAATCGGCAAAACTGAGATCAATATTTTAGTAAATAATGCAGAGAAAAATAGTATATTGATCCACAAGAAGCTCAGAAACTCTTGAAACAACGAAGCTAATTAATGTGAAAAAGGTGAAGTAAGGAGGCAAAAAATTGAGGCAAAAAATTGAGGCAAATCTAGCTCTCCAACAAGCTAGAACACAGGTAGAAGCTATAAATTCACAAGTAGCTAACCAACTGAACTACTAAAATTTTCCGTTGTTGTGAATTTCATGTTAAATTGATTAATTTTGAGGGTCATATATATCATCTAAGTTTTTAAAATTGAGAAAACAATATTGGGTGGTTTTCAAGTTTAGAAATATTATCAAATACGTTAATTGACTCCGGTTGCAAGAGATCACATATTGAAATTTTTTATATAAGCTTTGTATTTAAAAACATGAAGAAAAAGAAGTTTGCGCGAAACATGGTGTGTATAGAGTATAGACAGTAAATTTTGAAGTTTTGTGTGTCATGTTTAGCTTCAAAAGATAGTTGATTGGAGAAGCGCGGCAAAGAACTTCTTCACCCATATAATTTTGAGGGAAAAAAAAAGCTTTTTAAGAAAACTTTAACTAATAATGACTTTTTTTTAAAGAAAAAAGAATTTTCAATTATTTTAAAACTTTATCCGTCGAAATGGTATATGCTAACAGTAATTTGACTGCACATTTTATAATTGTGACCTTGTGGCTAAATTTAGGACAGTTAGTTGAATAGAGGGAATCGTACTTTTTTCCTCTTGATTGACAAGCTTGGAATCTATCCAATGTTTGGTGTTTACATCATTATCGATCTGTGAGGTTCGACATCGTTGGAAGGTTGTGATCCATAGTTTTAAAGATGGAAGCTAGAAACTTTTGCCCCGTTAAACCAATATAGTGATATGCCTGTATTAAGGTGGGCTATCTACATCACATTTTTTGAGATGTGTTTTTTCCGGAATCTGTGTGAAAGCCGGATACCTTGTTCACCAAGCTGCCCTTTTTAGTCCAGTAAGTTTATTAACAGAACTCGTGCTATATATAGGCCCTAATATTTCCCTCTATTCTAGTGTAAGATTTTTCTAAGGCAAGTTTTACAGTGAATCTCCAATATTTTAGTGCAGGTAAGTATCAGCAGTTCGTGCGATAGCGACTCAACATTCTCGTTGAGGGTAAAAATTTATTACTAAATGCAAGACATGTTTATTTTATACACATACTTTATCATATAACCTCTCATGCCCAGAAGATGAAAGTAGTAGAAATGAGAATGTTGCGATGGATGTGTGGGCATACCAGAAAAGATTGGACCAAATCCCTATTACACACTTTTTGCAGACGAAAATCACCATACACATTTAATCTTTTCAGAGTGTATCTAATGTGAGCACTTAATTTTTGCCCGATGAAAATACTCCTACAAAATCCATAAAAATAGATTTTTTTTTGATTTTATAGAATTTTAGGAATTCCCCTTTAAATTGTTTGTTTGCATTTAGTCGCATTTTGTACATATTTAATATTTCAGAAATTCTGAAAAATACCACAAAAATGTCCAAATTTTCATTGCATAGCATTTTAGGTTTTTACTTGCATTTTTAGGATTTAATTACGTTTATTAGTTGTATTATTAAACGAAAATTACAAAATACAATAGTCATGTCTACATTTTAGCTTTTAGTTTTAAATTAATTAGTGTTAAGATAATAGAAAATAAGTAAGGTTAAGTTTACAAAAATAGGTTAAGTTAGAATCAATTTAGGATTTTATTTAGTTTGTTCAGAATTTTAATTAATTTGTTTAGAATTTGAAAATTCAAAGAAAAGAAAGAAAGAAACGAAAAGAGGTCATCTTCAGCTTTTAAACCGATTGGGCCATTTCTAAATGACCCAGTTGCCCATAATCCGCCCAAGGCCAATACCCAAATCCCTCAGTCCAATACCAGGTCCAGCTTCCACCTTCTTCATTACCCAAAACGACGTAGCTGGACACCAAAGCTACGTCGTTTCATCTTCCCCTCTTTGTCAAAAACCGTAAACACCCTAATTCCCTTCAGAAGAAGAGAACAACCCCCCTATTTTTAACCCTAGCAACTAGGGCTGCTTATCGGGCGGATTGGGCGGTTAATTACTCTTAACGGTTTGGCTTAACGGTTATCGGCTTTTAAATGCACTAATCCGTTAGCCACCCGATAAGATATCGGGCGGATTGGTATCAGTTTAGCTCTTATCGGGCGGTTTATCGGCCTATCATACATATTCACAAATCGAAATTACACCAGACATACATATCAACATATTCTTACCTATCCTCTGTTTTTGTTGTCCCGTTGTATATCCAGATCCTAGAGCAATTTCAGCCACACATCCTTCACTTTACCGGGTTCAAGGTCTTTCAAATCTATTCGAGCACAACCAATGAATTCAGCAGCCTGAATCCCTTCATCATCATAAACTCTAATTGTTAAATGTTGAGTGGATATGTCTTCAACTATGAACTCAAAGTGCTCATTCCAGATCGGATTTAAACAGTTATCCTTAACAAAGGAAACAAAATCTGGCGTTATACATTCCTCATCAGGAGATAAATAAATTAAGAAGGACAATAATAGATGGAAGTTCTCTTACAATAACTTTGCTAGTCTTTGTCCTATCGCGTAGTGAACGTATAAATAACTCAACAAAAGGATCAGACTTCTCAATGATGTCTTTATTAGTCAACTCTTTGGCTTCGATGAGCTTGACTTATAATATACCAACTGGCTTTAGCTCCAGGTCACTGCAAGTAACGTTAGTCCTAGACACTAGACAGACAAAGTACTGGAAAGTGGAAACTAAAGTCAAGGGTTTTTGTCTTTTTTTATATATAATATATATAAATCAAAATAAATTTTGAATATATATATATTCTTAACGGGTTAACGGATTATCCGTTAAGAAAATTGAATAATCCGCCCCCAAACCGATAAGCCGTTAATAAAAAAATCTTAATCCGTTCTCCGTCCGTTAAGCCGTTAACCCCGTTACCAGTAAGCCATTAAGCTTCGACTCTGTTCGGTTTTCGATTTCGGATCGGTTTTGAACACCCCTACTAGCAACCACTTGCTCTCACTTCAATCTCAGAGAAATCACACAAAAAGTTCTCCCACACTCACTCTCTCATGTATAGTCCTCACATCCGCGCTAACCCATCTTCACACACACACTTAGGAATTCATAGAAAAAGTCTGGGAATTTGAAATCCAAATCCCAGATTTGAAGAACAAAACAATTAAAAAAAACATAGAAAAAGAGTTCTGAAACTGCTCGAGTTCATTGCTGTTGGTTTTCGAGAGATGCAAGTAGCAGAGATGAGGATGTTGAGGTGGATGTGCGTGCATACAAGGATGGATAAGATTATGAATGAAGATATTCAAAAGAGGGTGGGCGTGACCCCAATAGAGGACAAGATGCGGGAAGCACGACTCAGATGGTTTGGGCACATTCAGAGGAGGTGTACTGATGCACCTGTGAGGAGGTGTGAGCGATTGGCGGTGGTGGATACGAGGAGAGGTAGAGCGAAACCTAAAAAGTATTGGGGAGAGGTGATCAAGCAGGACATGACGCGACTTAGGATTATTGAAGACATGGCCCTAGACAGGAAATTGTGGAGGTCGAACATTAAGGTTGAAGGTTAGGGGGAAGTTGTGAATATCTATACAGCGCACTAGAGTGAGACTAGCCCGTTAGGAGTTAGACTTAGGATACTACTTGTTAGCTACTGATGCAGGGCTTTATACACTGGATATTAGTTCACCTTCCATCGCTTTTGTATTTCCTATATTCTCTCATATGGCTGTTATTTTGCTATTTTAATTTCTTTTATGTATGTTATGTATTTTACGTTATTATATTATGAGTCTATCAATAGTACTAATATATCGTCACTTAGTGTTTTTTTGAGCTGAGGGTCTCCTAGAAACAGCCTCTCTGCCCCTCGGGTAGGGGTAAGGTCTGCGTACATACTACCCTCCCCAGACCTCACTTGTGGGATTATACTGGGATGTTGTTGTTGTTGTTGATTCAAGAGCTGTCGAAGCTCGAATTATGAGTTATCTGTTGGTTTTGCTGTTGGTTTTTTTTGCTACTGATTATTGCTGTCTGGAATTGGAAACTAGTTCTGCCATTTCGCTGCTGGAAATTGCTTTCTGAGTTCCGTCGCTAGGCTACCAGACTTTTATTTGGTCTTTTCCCTACAATTTTCTCGGCAATCTAGGTATGATATGAATCTATATATAATTCGTTGTGACTTTTCATAAATGAAACTATGCTAGGTAATGTCACATATTGGATGATTTTGATGCTTAATGTGTGTTTTCAGCAATAGTGTTTGAGTAATGTTTTCTCTAGTTAAATCCGTATGATATTCAATGCTTCAATTTCTCTAGTTGTTGATGACTGAAATGTGTTTTTTGTTGAATTCACATGATACGCGCTGATTCCAGTCGAATATGCTTGGGTCCAATTTGTTAGAGATTAACGGTTGCTTCATAGTTTATTGAGAATTCGAAATCAGATTGTTAGATTTAAAGTTCCTATTCTGTGATTAATCGAAACCATGTCGGCCATGTTAACTTTCGATACCTTTGTTTTTATTAATTTGTTAATCATGAACGAAGACTTCAATTTGAATGCTTTCAATGTTGATGGGCCGAAGGTTCACGTTTTGTTTGTTGTCTTAGTGTTATATCTGTATCTCCAAACTTCATCTTATTTGGAATGTGAAGGTTCTATTTGATCTTATAAGAATTGAAGCTTTAAGTTCAGCAGCAAGTTTAGTACTGAATTGTTTCGACCATAGGTTGATCGTTTTTTTAAAAAATAAACTTTGGTGGAATAATTTGGATCTCGTTAAGACCCAAGATAATTAATGAGTTATTTTATCTCTTGTAAATTAATAAGTAACAATTCAAAAATATCGTAGCTTACTTTAGGCGCGATTAACTAATTATTATGACTATGGGTACGACTCTCGTAGCATAGTCATGATACATAATTCCAAACTCAAGTGCGCGTTTCACACGACTTGACCACAACTTCAAATAATTAAAATAAACATGTTGTGAATCACGGGTACGTTTCACGTGGCGCGATTTATAATGTGTACCAAAACGACGAGTGTACGACATCGTAACTTGTTCAAGAGATAATTCCATAAATACTAAAAGAGGTTAAGTAAATAATTAAAAGCGATATAGAAGCATTAACACATAAAGGGCTCTAAAATATGTAACAGATCAGATAATTGGGTCAAATATTAATAGTTGAGAGACCGTGCTAAAATTACGTAATTCGGGAGTGCCTCACACCTTCTCTCGGGTTAACAGAATTCGTTACCTAGTCTTCTGTTTTCGCACGTTTTAAAACAGAGTCAATTTCCTCGATTAGGAATTTTAAAATGAACCGATGACTTGGGACACCAAAATAATTATCCCAAGTGGCGACTCTAATTAAATAAATAATCACATTTCGAAAAATGTTACTTTAATTGGAAAAACTCCCTATTCCCTCGGAAAAAAGGAGGTGTGATAGCTCTGGCGATTCTGCTGGGGATCGAGCCCAGAATCGCTGGTTTAGGATTTAGAATTCGAGCTTAGAATAACTGTTATTGTTGGCTTTTGTTTATTATCTGATTTTTACATCTTTGAGCCTAATGTGCTAAATGTCTCTTTTTACCGCTTTGATATTGTTGAACTGTATATAAAACTGTTATGAAACCCTTCTTCTCTCTAAGTCTTCTAAATCTTCTAGGAAGCGCAAGCTGGCGTGACTTCTTTTTTGTTAGTGTCGTACCCTAATTTAGAACAAGGATCAGATTAGTTACAAAGCAGGATAACCTTTTGGTTCCTAGTACGTTGACCCCCTACCCCCTTCCCTGGCTCGAGTTGTCCACTCGGGTAAGCCAGGTCTAGAACAATACACCCAGAGTTCAAACCTAGAATGATATGACCTTATGTCGGATCCCTAGTAGGTACGTTTATTTTCATCATGTGCATTTGACTTTGGAGACTCAACATAGGGGTTGGGTCCGTCTAGGATAGGTGTGACCAACTTAAAAGACCATCCTGATACATTTTACGTGCTACTTGTGCATTTATTTGTTTCGTCTTGCATGTTGACTGGCTTCTAGAATAGGGAAAGAAAATCAAGAGCGAGGTAGGAGAGAAAATCCCAGTTTTTGAAAATCCTGGTATTCAAAATATCCCGAGACTCTGCTGAAATTGTGGGAAAAAGGAGGAAAAGTTAAAAAAAAAAGGAAAAGTCATTTCAAAATAAGTCATATTTTCCTGTTGCGTCAAAACTTACCGAACTACGCGGGTCTGATTCTCACTAGATGTGAAATAAGTAGGTAAACCTCATCGGTTCTGACCCCAATTTTTAATAATCCAAAAATATTTTCCTTTAATCCCTTCTTTAGGCGTCTTTTCTTAGAAAATCCCAAACAAATAAAAAAATTTAAACTTGAAAATATTTTCTTTGTAGAAGTCTTTCATTCGAGAAAGAAAATAAAGCAAATCAAAATCCAAAAAAATATTTTCTACCTTATTTTTAGAAGTCTTTTTCCCTAAAATTCATTAAAAGAAATCAAAAATCCAAAATATGTTTTCTTTCTTCCAAAAAATTTCAAAGAAAAAATCAAAACCAAAAATTCAATTTTTTTTTTACTTTTCTTTTCTCTTTAAAAGCCTTTCTTTCGAAAATTCCAAAAAAAATGAAATTTAAAAAATATATATTCTTTTTCTAAGCGCTTTCATTGTCTGAGTGTTATAACAAGGTAAAAAAATGAGTTCATTTATTTACTCCATTCCTAATTTCCCTGAACTACGTAATGATTTAATTCATGCGGCGTCATGATACGTAGGCAATCCCCATCGGATTCGATCATAGCCATAAACAAATTGAGTGAAAAATGAATCGAAAAAAGAAAGAAAAAAATTAAGTGAAAAAGAAAGAAAAGAGTGACAAAGATAAAAGGAAAAAAATAGCAACAAAAAAAATAAAATAAAAGAGCGACAAAAAAAGAGAGTGCCAAAAATAAAAGAGCGACAGAAACAAAATGAGAAAATCAAGAGTGATTAAAGAGAGACGAAAATGAAAGAAAAAAGGTACATAGTGAAAAGAGTTAGTTAAGGCCGGGATGAAACATGCAACCATTCAAACACATGGTAGAAGCGTTTAACTATTTGCATCCCAACGTGCGATTTCCTATCTGTTAAGCGTCTCTAAACTAACAAGGTTGTTGGGTGTGCAAATTAGCCAGGTTCTGTTCAGGTGGTTGATTTTGTTGGTAATCTGGCTTCCCATCCTTACTTCACAAGATCCAAATGCAGGGTTCCTATGGCCTCCGAAAGTCATCTACCAACTATTGATCCTGAGGATAGCCCGGCGTTGGCTATTTCACAGCCAGAATCAGCCACCGCTGAAGAAAATAGGATGTTGCGTCTCCGCATGTTGGAAATGTAGGACGCCTGGTCTAAAGGTAAGGAACCGCCGAGTGAAATACCTAAATTCCCTAAGTTGATCCCCTGGTCAGGTGAGGCTACCAACGCCCCTATACTCAACCCGTTTATCCCATGCGGGTACCCTCCAATGCCATTTAACGGTCCCGAAATGCCTTCTTTGGTTCGCCCCTAGGCGCCAACCCCAAAGGCACTGCCATCGACGTTCTCTGTAGCACCAGTCTGCACCACAACACAACCAACTTTACCACGGTCGTATGTTGAGCCCCCAACGTTCACCTTTCAGGGTCCACAACTTCAACTAGAAATAACATATGTGACCCTGTATTCCTTTCGTAAACCTCCGCAATATGATTTCTAGATGGAGCAAGAAAAGGTTGTTAAGAATCCTGAACAAGAGGAAATGGCTCGTGTCATACCCCTTTTTTTTTACCACTAACCCTCTTTAAAATAAATAAAGTGATTTTGAATCTCAAAAGGGTTTTCAAATTAGAAAGTGACAAAAATTTGTGTACAAAAGGATTTTTCAGAGTCGCCACCGGACATTGGTTTCGGTGTGCCAGGTCACCGTTTTTTAAGAATGATTTTTCCTTTTAAACACTTTGGACTCTAAAACTAAGTCTGCACCAGAGATCCAGGTAAGGGGGTTCATTTGACTCGGGGAGAAGGTGTTAGGCATTCTCCGGGTCCCGTAACTAGTACGGTTGCGTACATGATCAAGTTGTCTTTTAAAACATTCAAATTGAGGTAAAAAATACGGGAAAAGGGAAATAAACACGCAAGAGGCTCGAGGTCGTCCCCACCTAAATAAAGAAAATAAAATAAAAGGAAAAATACTAAAAGTCTATGCTCGCTCCACGATGTTCGTTGCGGCCTCCAATTACATTCACTATGGGGCATACCCCCGGATAAAAATATATACAAAGTCTTTAGAGCATTCTCCGGATAAATTTAACTAAGGAAACAACCTTTCGCCTCAAAACCAACAAAAATACTAAGGCTTGCCTATCCAAGTGATGACGACCTAAGCATGCTCCTAGCGATAAATTAGTAAATAGATCTACGTAAATGAGAAATTCAGAACACTAGCAACTTATGTTTACCTCGTTCCATAACTTTTAGATCCAATCTTATTTTAAAGAACATCTCCAACAACTGTTCTCTTAAACCCAACAACTAACAACCAGATTTGTCCAAATTCACAAGAATGTCCATTAACAAACATATTCGACACTGGCCATAGGAATCAAATAATCCCAAGTGAATACACATGGATCAACTTCTTGAAACAGTACGTACCCAGGAGAAACCAAACAATAAAAACAAACATGAAAATTACCAAGGCACTCAAAATAGAGCAATCATATGCTAACCAATAGCACCAACGGAACAAAGCATAAATAGACTAAGGAAATGATGGAATCATGATATTAATTAAGCGAAACAGAATAGAAGAAAGAAGAAATCAACCTCAAACGAAGCTGAAATTAATCGTGAGGTAGCGTTGAACTCAAAAATGCGACGAACCGTGGACGAACCTCGAATCAGCCTCAGCTTAACTCCATTTTTAACTTCTGTCCAGATTTTGTCCGTGTTCTCTATTGTGTGTGCCTGGTGCCGCCGATTTTGGATGGTGTGTGGCTGATAGAAGTATTGATTGAGGACAGGGGTTGGTTCGTTTTTGTCTCTTTAAATTGAAGGAAAGGTAAGGAAAAATCGCTGGCCGCCGGTGATAAAGTCCAGTGGCAGCATGGTGGCCAGAAATGGGGTTAATAGAGACGAGGAATGGCCGTTTTTTTAAGAATGGGGTCGGGGTCAGCTCTTGTTGAGAGGGAAGGGTGTTTAAGGGTGGAGAACCAGAAGATGGAGATGAAGGGGTGTTCTTTTGTTGATGGCGTCGCTTATGGCTGCTTAGGGGTCTAGGTTTTTTGGGTGTCCTCCCAAAAAAGAAGCCACGACTGATTTGTTCTTGTGTAAGAGAGATGAGAGCTACTCTTAGGTCTATGGTTGTTCTTCTCTTAGAGGTTACGTGTCCTTTATTTTAGGAAATTAGGTTTTTGGTGGGTTTAAAGGATACTGGGCTTTAATTTAGGAGATTGGGTAGGGTCCATGTCTTGTTGGGTCTTAATTTTGGGTTAAGAAGACTAAAAAAATATAATGTGTTTATAAAAATATAGAACTTACTCTTAATTAATTAAAATACACTACTAAAATAAAACTAAATATTTAAACACTACAAATAGCTTTAAAACTGTGACGGGTCAAAAATTATATGTCTACAATTGCCCCTCTTTGACTGGAAATATGAAGAGTTTTCAGACAAAGAACGATGAGTCAGGTTTTTTGACCCGACCCTTATTTTGAGAGACCAAAAACTAAAAGAAAAGAGAATGTGACCAAGCCCTGGTATCTGAGCTACCTATATATCCTTGGCTATAAAGGAATCAGGCCACGTGTAGTTCATTAGTGAGAATAGTAATGGAGTATACCAAGGCGGAGAGCCGATTGAGGTGTCGTTCCGTCGAGGTTCTGGTCCGCGGTTCCTGCCATTACATCAAAATCAAAAGTGAAAAAGATTAACTAGGCCTGTCAGCTATAATTTACAAGATTCCTATCTATAAGTCTTCTGAAGCTTGATCTTGAGATTTGAATGGTTCTTTGTGCAGACTTTTGATTTGAACCTTGATGCTTGCTAGCTGCAAGTGCTGATTCATTCTTCCACGACTTCTTCGAATCAAGACAGGATATGCAGTGCTCGTGACTTCAACCATGTCTTGAGCAGTTCACATCTTTCATATGCTGCCGTATTTGGATTTACTTCTTTTTTCTTTTCTTTCATTCTGGATTGAGATTTCTTTTTTTGATCATCTCGGACTGTTGACTCTCATTCTTGAGGCAAGCTTCTGCTACTTGTAACTTGAATTGAATTTTAGAAAGATTTCCCTCGTTCTCCAGGTGGGCGCCTGCTACTAACTTGAAACTTGAAATGACTCTGAAATGAACTCAAAAATGTCTTCCCTCGTTCTCCAGGTGGGTGCCTACAATCAAAACAATAAAACTAACAAAACTTTCTGCCCAGTTTGCACTAGGAAGATTTGTAAGTTGTTAGCAAAACTGTATATCACCTATGCTATTGATGAAATGATGAGATTAAAACTAAAGACTCGACTAGGATGTGCGTCTCTGATAACTAGGGATTTTGATACATTTTATGCTCCTTCTTGCTTATGTGTTGATTAGAAATTTGTACAAAATAGTCCCAAAAGGCTCACAAGTTGTGCTTGATTGCAGGTTTGATCAACAAAATGACAAGATATCAAAGATCAGCTTAAAAAAGAGTGAAACTTGCACAAGTACCAAGACAAGACAAAGCTTAGGCAAAACAGGCCCAATGCAGCCATACACCATTTTGTGCGGTCCGCATAAGTGAGGTTCAGAGAGGTTGATTTCCAGGCCAATAGGTAATGCGACCGTATGAGATTTAATATGGTCCGCATTGGAGTCACTGCGGCCACACTCGATTTAGTGTGGTCCGCAGAACCAAGGATCAGAGAAGTGCCAGTTTGGAGATTAAAGCCAATGCGGTCCGCGCTCCATTTCATGCGGACCATACTAGAAGCCACCACGACCACACTCTATTCTGTGCGGTCCGCATTGCCCAAGTTCAGAGAGTTGGATTTTCAAGTTTAGAGCCCTAGTGCGGCCGCACGTGATTTTGTGCGGTCCGCACTAGCCCCGCAGGGGTATTTTTGTCCAGATTTTTCAGCTTAGTATAAATAGCTTCTTTTCCCATTTTTAGTTCATCAGATAGATTTTGTACTGAGCTGCACTCGTGACTTCGATAGTTTTGGCTATTTTGAGCAATTTTAGCTTCATTTCAACATTGAATCTTCTTGTTTTTCTTAGCAATTAATTAATATGAGTTTTTCTTCATCTATTTCTTTGTTTTCTTCTATAATTATAAGTAGCTAGACCCATAAGCTAGGGTTGTCGATGAATGATATGTCATGGTTTGCAGATGTTGCTAATTTCCTTGTGACTGGTATAATCCCATGTGAGCTCTCTTCTAACAAAGGAAGAAGCTCAAGCAGGATAGTTTGGATTTCAATTGGGATGAGCCGTACTTATTCAAGATTTGCACGGATGGTGTGTCCTGGAGGAAGAGAAATTGAGTATCTTGGAGGCTTGTCATTCCTCTCCCTATGGTGTCCATCATTGCGGGCTGAGGATGACTTCCAAAGTTCTTAATTGTGGGTTTTATTGGCCAACTTTGTACAAATATGCAAGTGAACTTGTGAAGAGGTGTGATGAATGTCAAAGAGCGAGTGGAATTTCGAAGAAACATGAGATGCCTCTCAATACCATTCTTGACGTTGATATTTTTGATGTGTGGGGCATTGATTTTATGGGCCCGTTTGTTAACTCGTGTAGGAACACACATTCTTGTAGTGGTGGACTATGTTTCAAAGTGGGTTGAAGCCGTGGCTTTTCCTAACAATGAGGCCCGGAGTGTTGTTGCATTTCTCAAGAAGAGCATTTTTACAAGGTTTGGTACTCCTCGTGCAATCATAAGTGATGGGGGGTCTCATTTTTGCAATAGAGATTTTGACACTTTGCTTGCAAAGTATGGTGTCAATCACAAAGTTTCTACTCCCTATCATCCTCAAGCGAGTGGCCAAGTTGAAGTCTCAAACAGGGAAATCAAGAGTATATTGTCAAAGACGGTCAATGCAAATAGGACCGATTGGTCAAAGAAGTTGGATGATGCTCTATGGGATTATAGGACTGCTTGCAATACTTCGATTGGTATGTCTCCGTATCAGTTGGTGTTTGGGAAAGCTTTCCATCTACCGGTCGAGTTAGAGCTCAAGGCCATATCGGCTTTGAGGAAGCTAAATCTTGAAGGGGGTGTTGCAGCCAATCTTCGTGTGGAGCAGCTCAATGAACTTGATGAATTCAGATTCTATGCCTACTCCAGTTCGTCCTTGTACAAGGATAAGATGAAGTATGTTCATGATTAATATGCTCGTAACAAGGAGTTCAAAGTGATTTGGTTCTCTTGTTCAACTCTCGATTATGTTTGTTTCTAGCAAAGCTTAAGTTTAAATATAGTGGACCTTTTGAAGTGGTGTGTGTGACCCCGTTTGGTTCACTTGATTTAAATAACAAAAATGGGGAAATTTTAAGAGTGAAATGGCATAGGGTCAAGCACTACTTAGGAAAAATTGATGACAGCCACGTGGTGACACTTCTTCATCTCAAATGATTTGATGGTAACCTATGTTGTACCGCGACGTTAAATCAGGCGCTTCTTGGGAGGCAACCCATGTGTTTTTCTTCTTGTTTTTATTTGATTTTCATTGTAGTATAGGATTTATTTTTGGACTAACTAGTTGTGAGATGCTACAGGATTGTGTTGATGCAGTGCAGGACATAGTGGAAAAAGTGTTCAGGTCTCTGAAGTTTTCAATGCGGACGTACTACATTTAGTGCGGACCGCATTGATGAAGGACGAAAAGTCCAGCTCTCTGAAGTTTGCCACCGCGGCCGCATTACATTTTGTGCGGTCCGCGGTGGACCACTGCGGCCGCATGGCATTTTTTGCGGACCGTAGTAGGTTGCCTTCTCAAACTTGAAAAATGCTATGTGGTGCGGTTCGTAGTCCATCTTGTGCGGTCCACATTGGGTTGGTAAGCTGGGCCCCAGGTTCTTTTCTATAAATAGGACCTGAGGTCATCCTTTTACACTTTTCGACTCTTTGCTCTCAGAACTCATAAAAACACTGTTCATCTTTCCTTTTGCTCGTAATTCACTGCTTGGACTCGTTTACCTTCAATTCATCTCACATCTGGTACCATTAACTTCTTTTAAATTGTTTAATTTTGTTAATTTCTTTTAATTTTTGTTTTTCTTGCTTCCCATCTGTTCTGCCCATACTTCTTTGATTTGGCAAAATTAGGTTAGTTAATTTTTTGATTAAAGTAAGATTAGGTAGTTAGAAACACTGGGCAAACACATAGGAACCTTTCTTAGGTGTAAGATTGGACTTAAAATCAAAATACATTGAACCCTAAGTTAGTTTTGCTTCTGTGCACTCAGTGCGGACTGCGGTCGATTCTGTGCGGTTCGCGGTGCTTTAGTGCGGTCCGCAATGGCATTTTGTGTGGACCGCATTGATGAGTGTCTATAATCTGATCTTCAGGGACTGTGGCCGCACTACATTTTGTGCGGTCTGCATTGCCTGGATACAAAGAGTGGGTAGTCTGAAACCCATCTCTGTGCGGACTGCATTGCCATTTTGTGCGGTCCGCATTGGCCTCTGTGCAGCCGCACTCTATTTTGGGCGGTCTGCACTATGTGATTTCTGCAACTGTCCGCAACCTTTTCTGCAACTCTGATCTTACTTGCTTGTACTGATTCTAACAGGCCTAATGGATGTTGTTTGCAGACAATGGTGAAAAAAGAGGCAAGGGCTATAAACAACCAAGCAGAGGAGAATCCTCCCGGGAAGGAAAACAGAAAATGATAAGACTGACTCCTCAAGCCCTGCAAAACATTAAAAACATGAGGAAGATGATTAAAGCTGCTGATAGAGCCATTGACTTGTTTGGGAGTGAGTACGAGCCCTCCCGGGAGATATCTTCAGACTCTATGCCAGAATACATCCCTGACTGGATGGAGAGGAACAGGCTAAGAGGCACTCCTCCACCTTCCCTCGCTACCCAAGTGTCAGTAAATATATCTTCGGGTTCGTCTGAGGGCTCAGCTGAAGGCAGTGGGGATGAATACTCCACCTCTCCCACAACTTTATTATCTGGAGAGGGTGCAGTAGGAGAAAAAGAGGTAGTAGGAGAAGGGGGTGAGCCCCAGGTTGGCGGGGTAGAACGAACTAGAAACCCGGAGGTGTGGCAAGACCAATTTGTGAGTGAGGTAGCTTATCAAAAATTTAGGGAATGGTGGCTGGTGAGGAAATTGATCCCGGAGAGGATCTTTGTTGATAGAGACTTATTACCTTACAACCCTAATGTGAGAAGGCAGTTTAGAGAGAGAGTGGGCTGGGAGTATTTCTTAAACAACTGTGAGGATGAAAATGAGCACCTGGTCAAGTAATTCTATACCAATGTTGCCCACATCAAAAAGGGCACAAAAGTGACCAAGGTGCGAAAATCTGAAGGTGCTTTTTAACGGGAAAACAATAAATGATTACCTCAGCTTTGATGAGGAGGATGAGGCACTGTAGATGGAAAAGATGGAATTGGGCGAGGAGATCCGTCCCTGATTGGCAGAGTATTTGGCAATCCCAGGTACCACCCCTATTGGCTAAATGCGGGAGTGAAAATTTTGAGAAGAAGTCTGAATTTCAAAGCCAAGGGGTAGGAAACATTTGTGTATAGCAGACTAGACCCCACCACCCATGACAACTAATTCTTCCCCGAGAAGTTTTGGTGGCATCGATCATAGCGAGGTACCCGATTAATGTCAGAAAGGTAATGTCTCGGGTAATTACGCAGGTAGTCAATGAGGGTGATAGAAACTACCCCTTCCCTAGCTTCTTGACCATATACTTCAGGGACCTCAAAGTTAAAAAGAGGCCGTTTGATATTAAAGTGAAAGCAAATGCCCTGCTTTCATGGTACAATATGTAGGGTGATGACAACCCAAAGAGCAAGAACTTCAAGGGAACAACTACTGCTCCAACTGGCCAGTTTGAAGAGCCAGTTGTGCTAGTGGCTCCTACTCATCCTGCTTCCACCTCCGCAGACATTCCTCCTGGTCCATCCACTTTAGCAGATCCCGAGATACCCTCTTCCCGAGCCTACCCAGTGACTGCTCACCGACCGAGCCAGGCTCTTCTCAGCATCAACAATTGGATGCAGACAGCTTCATCCAAGTTGTCTATCCTCACTACTACAGTGGAAGCTCAATCGGCACCTCTGCCTCCGCAGGTTTCGCAGTCTATCGAGGATACCCTCAAGGAGATTCTGGACAACTAGAAGAAAATCATTGATACCCAGAAAGTGCTCACGGATGTTGTTGATTCACACAACAAGGCTCTGAAGGAGCTTGCTAAGGAGCACAAGAAGTTGAGGAAGACGCGGGCTTCCAAGGAGTCCATAAAGGAGCCGAGGGCTAAGGTTGACAGGATGAAGGCAGATCATCTGCCTTTGGACTTATTGCTATAGGACTCGGTACCAACAACGCAACCTCAGTCTGAGCAATCCCAGAGGCCTCCCAAGAGGAAGATGATGATTCCCCGAGCAGACGATGCAGTTATCTAGTTGGCAGGCCCACCGGAGACCTCCTCCAGTCAGCCACATGATGCACCTCAGAAGCATGTCTAGGTCCAGGACCAGGTCCTAGCAGCAGAGCAGCAGGCCATATGGAACCAATCTGAGGTCCACTCAGGAGCCCATGCAGACAGACGGCCCATAGGGAGTCTCTATATCCTTTCCCCTTTTCTTTTTGGTGCTTATTTGGTTTAGTTGGCATTGGGAACAATGCCAACTTTCATTTGAGGGAGTAGGCCCTACTTTTATAGATTTGGATTATTGTATATATTTGATAGTTTTTATGCTTTCTTTATTTTTCATCTTTGGTTTGTATATAATTTTAACATTTCATTACATTTCTCGTACTTTTATTTTATTTTGGGTCTGTATATAAAGTTATGTTACATTGTACATATTCATCCCATCTATTGTATATTCGATTAAATCTTCTCTTGTAAATATTCATTTTACTTTCTGCATTTTCCTTTCTGTAGCTCCTTATTTGTGTTCGTAGCTTCTTGTTTTGAACATTTGCAATAAACCTTTGGTTTTCTTAATGCCACGGTTCTTTCCAAAGGTGGAGTTTGTGTGAACCGGGTGGCTGTTCCCAATTATGGATCACGTGACAACCTTCTTAAGGGTTTGAGTCCGTCTTTCTTTTCGCTTTTAGTAGTTAT
Source organism: Nicotiana tabacum (assembly GCF_000715075.1). Lineage (NCBI taxonomy): Eukaryota > Viridiplantae > Streptophyta > Magnoliopsida > Solanales > Solanaceae > Nicotiana > Nicotiana tabacum. The sequence continues at coordinate 112,476,734 of NC_134097.1, read as the reverse complement.
TGGTTAAGGGTTCCTCAAGCACAGCTTCACTTAGGCCTAGCATATTTGCCTTTAATCTCTTGGTCAAAAATAAATTATTGTGTTTAGGATGGTGAAAATCGTGACCTTTAGGATGGTGAAAATCGGGATCATTATGCGCTCAAATCTAATCTAAGGTCATTGTGGGACCCCGACTCTATGTCTTTAGTGATCCGTAGCTTGTGTGGTGAGAAATCGCATTTCAAGTCCAAGTCCCAAGCCATTGGTCTAGAACTTGCCGTGAATGTTTGTTGAGGCGAAATACTAAGTGAATTTTGACTTGAGACATGATTAGTCGCTAGCGTCATCGGTTGTTTTGAACACAGATCGGTCACACTACTGGTTGTTTGGAACGCTAAGGCCGAAAGATGATAGCTTGAACACTTCCATAACCTACCAATGATAAGATCCCTAGTCAACCCTTTTGAGCCTTAGACCTTTTTCCTTCAAAGAACTATGATACAAGCCTTTACCCGTTCTAAAAGATACCCTCTCTTGGCACCCAATCTTTCCTTTAGCACATGGAAAAAGTATAAGTTTGGGGGGGAGAGACGAGGATGACAACAAAGTGGTAAAAAGTTACAAAATGAAGAAAAGGAAAGGCAATGAAAAAGAAAGAAAAGCAAAAAACAAAAAGAATGCTCAAAGTATAATTGAATAAAAAGGGATTCAAGAAAAGCCAAGAATGAAAGGTGTGGAAAGTTGATAAAGGAGAAAAGATTTGACATGCATAATAAAGAGTGACAATGTGTCTCTCTAACCCCTTAGAAAGAAGTGAAAAGACAAAAAAAGTCAAATGAATTTGCGCCAAAATGAAACAAAAGAAGTGCTTAAGGGAAGATGAAACCTATTTAGACCAAACATTACCTGCCCTAAACCAAAAAGCCTTCACCACAAAAGCCCTATATGATCTTGAGTTGAATGAAACTTACATTAGTGGTGACTCACCTAAGGGGCAAGCATATGGTATTTAGAGCCAAACTTGTGACTTTTTCTTGAGAGAGATGAGTGATTTTCCATTAACGTCGTTCTGAGTGCTACTATTCTAAAGGTGAGGTTTGCTTAGAGAGAGCTGAGGATGTGTGAGTTTGGGTTTCACGATGACCAAAGTAATAGAAAGAGTTCTTTGATGTGTTGAGTCAACTCTTGATGCTCTTGTGTCGCACTTAATCCATGGTGTTTAAAAGGGTAAATGTTGTTAATGATTCATTTGTATTGTGGGCAATTGTTAGTCCCAATTGATGCTAGATGAGGTCACTTTAGGACAACTGAATTTTCTTGGATTTTTCCTTAATGGTTGGGTCTTATTTTGTTTACTTGAGGAAAAGCAAAAGCTTAAGTTTGGGGGAGTTGATAACCAGGGATTTTGATACATTTTATACTCCTTCTTGCTTATATTTTGATTAGAAATTTGTACAAAACAGTCCCAAAAGGCTCACAAGTTGTGCTCGATTGCAGGTTTGATCAACAAAGTGACAAGATGTCAAAGATCAACTCAAAAAGGAGTGAGACAAAGCTCAGGCAAAACAGGCCCAATGCGTCCGCAAACCATTCTGTGTGGTCCGCATAAACGAGGTTCAGAGAGGCTGATTTCCAGGCCAATAGGTAATGCGACCACATGAGATTTAATGCGGTCTGCATTGGAGTCACTACGGCCGCACTCGATTTAGTGCGGTCCGCAGAACGAAGGATCAGAGAAGTGCCAGTTTGGAGATTAAAGCCAATGCGGTTCGCGCTCTATTTTATGCGGACCACACTAGAAGCCACCGCGGCCGCACTCTATTCTGTATGGTCCGCATTGCCCGAGTTCAGAGAGTTGGATTTTCAAGTTCAGAGCCCTAGTGCAGCCACACATGATTTTGTGCGATCCACACTAGCCCCGCAGGTGTATTTTTGTCCAGATTTTTTAGCTTAGCATAAATAGCTTCTTTTCCTATTTTTAGGTCATCAGATAGATTTTCTACTAAGCTACGCTCGTGACTTCGATAGTTTTGGCTATTTTGAGCAATTTTAGCTTCATTTCAACATTGAATCTTCTAGTTTATCTTAGCAATTAATTAATATGAGTTTTTCTTCATCTATTTCTTTGTTTTCTTCTCTAATTATGAGTAGTTGGACCTATAAGCTAGGGTTGTGGCTCAACCCTAGTGTGGGTAATTGATGGGCCTTGTGTTTTTGATGCTTGATTGTCTATGGGTGTTTGATATTTGGACTAATTTCATGTTTAATTGCTGAATTAGAGGTTGCAAACACTAGTTTGTGTTTAGTTGACTTTGGCTCTTCTTGAGAAAGAGAGCCTAAGTCTTTGAAATTGGTCCAACAAGGAATTGGGGCGTACACAAGAGATTGATAGCCCCAATTAAAGGGTTAAACCTAGAGATAGTAATACCCGACTTGAACCTTGATTGCTTGTGCAAATTTGCATACCCAATTGGTTTTGAAAAACTCAATTCGGGCAAAATCACTCAAACCACCGAGAGGTGTAGAGCGGGTAAAATCGTGAAACGGTTATATCATACTCCCCAAATATGTCAATCATGCCTTAGACTCAAGTATCCGTCAATTGACCACCTAGGCGAAAGTCACTACCCTAGTGCCTTTTAACCATTTGAACAACTCGCAATAGTTTACTCTTAGCTTATTCTAGTTTAATTTAGCATTGTAGTTTGATAAAATTAGAAGTAAAACAAAAACCCAAAAATGATTAGAAGTGTAATTTGGAACATATACAGAACTCTCAATTAGATAGAAACTCAACTCCAACTTGTAGCTCCCTGTGGAAATCGATTCCGACCTTAATTGAGTAAAAGTTGCTTCAACCCTCTCTCACTACTCAATAGTAGTGCGGGGTTGGCCTCGATCAGTCTCCTAGGGATGAACTCAAACTGGGAAGTGCGTCACCTAGGGATGAAACTTGAATGAACCAAACTAGGAAGTGCTTCTCCTAAGGATAAAGCTCGAATGAGTCAAACTAGGAAGTGCGTCTCGTAGGGATGAAACTTGAATGAACCAAACTAGGAAGTGCGTCTCCTAGGGATAAAATTTGAATGACTCAAACAAGGAAGTGCGTCTCCTAGGGGTGAAACTTGAATGAACCAAAACTAGCAAGTGCGTCTCCTAGGGCTAAAATCTTAATTTAGGAAGTGCATCTCCTAAACAGTATAACCTGAAAGACCCAGAATAGGAAGTGCGTCTCCTAGGGATGAAATTTCAATGACTCAAACTAGGAAGTGCATCTCCTAGGAATGAACTTAAATATCCCAAACTAGGAAGTGCATCTTCTAGGAATGAACTTAAATGTCCCAAACTAGGAAGTACTTATCCTGGGTGTAAAATCTCTATTTAGGAAGTGCGTCTCCTAAAACAAAAATATAACTTGAAAGACCCAGACTAGAAAATGCGTCTCCTAAGGGTGAAACTTTAATGACTCAAACTAGGAAGTGCATCTCCTAGGAATGAACTTAAATGACCCAAAACTAGGAAGTGCGTCTCCTAGGGGTAAAATCTCAATTTAGGATGTGCGTCTCCTAAAACAAAAACATAACCTGAAAGACCCAGACTAGGAAGTACGTCTCCTAGGGATGAAACTTCAATGACTCAAACTAGGAAGTGTGTCTCCTAGGAATGAACTTAAATGACCTAAAACTAGGAAGTGCGTGTCCTAGGGGCAAAATTTCAATTTAGGAAGTGCGTCTCCTAAAACAAAAATATAACTTGAAAGACCAAAACTAGGAAGTGTGTCTCCTAGGGATTAAACTTCAATGACTCGAACTAGGAAGTGTGTCTCCTAGGAATGAACTTAAATGACCCAAAACTAGGAAGTGCATCTCCTAGGGGTAAAATCTCAATATTGGAAATGTGTCTCCTAAAACAAAAATATAACTTGAAAGACCCAAACTAGGAAGTGCGCCTCCTAAATGTAAAACTTCAATGACCCAAACCTAAGAAGTACGCCTCCTAGGGATAAAATCTCAATTTAGGAAGTGTGTCTCCTAAAACAAATCATAACCTGAAAGTCCCAGACTAGGAAGTGCGTCTCCTAGGGGTGATGTGTGATCTTCTCAATAGCCTTTACGTAAGCAGAATTGGGACATTACACCTGAAAAATTCAAGCTTTGATATGAACATGGCCTTCATCCCTGTTTCAGACAAAAAAAACTTGTAAGTTTAAAACATGGTGGTTAGTTTGTGGCCTTGACTTTGAGGGCAATTTCTCTTGCACTTGTCACGATCAACTTGGAATTCAACTTGGAAGATAGTGCTTGTTATTGACCGATTGATTTTCTGGACAACCCTTATCACAAGAAATATTCCTGATTCGTTCAAGTCCAATACCTCATACCCGATGCATTGCACTCGTGTTCCAATATTCACCAAATCTTTGCATTTCACATCAATCCCAAAGAACATCTATTATCACCAACTCAGTGCACATACTATTCTCTTGTGTCTTATGCCAATTTGATGAGCTTGCTAGAGGCCTTGTGTGATTAAAAAGCTGGTAGTATTTTTGAAATCATTTCTCACTTGTTTCGATAAAAACAGACTCAAAAGGGAATCAAACAAAACAAGAGGAACAAAATAAGGGAAAAAATGAGAAGAGATGGTATCTAACAAGAAAATAATTTTAACCAAGAAAAAAAACAAAGTAGAAACTAATCTGATTTGAAGGCCATATCCACTAACCATGACATGCATTTTGGATTAAGCGGTCTGATCTGTGAAATGAGTCTAATCTTCAACTCTTTTTATGCCTCTAAGTTGTGAAACTGGGCTTTAACTCTCCAATTGTCCTATTTGATCCACAATCCTTAGTCGACTTGTAGTGCCTTGAAGGGGTTTCACCATCAAACCTCTCTCATTTTGCTCTTTTTATTAACTCACCGTAGCCTTACAGTGCCCATAAGGGTTTTCACTGATAAGACTCTCTCATTTTATCCTTTTCTCTCTTTGTGATGAGAACAAATGTATTACCCATGACATAAGAAGATCATACTTTTACCACACACTTGATTTGGCATCATCAAAGATTGGTCAGAAGGTCTTTCTTTGGAGCGTTGATCGGTGCCAATCCTGCACTACTACAAAGTAGCAAGAGTGGTCGAAGCAGCTTTTACCCAAGAAGGTCAGGATCGATTTCCACCGGGATCTAGAAATGGGAATTAGGTTTCTATCTAAGTTAGAGATGCGTAATTGCTCTTAATTGCACTTCTAATCATAGTTGGTCTTTTGATTACTTCTAATATTATGCTAATAAGATGCTAAATTAAGCTAAGAGTGAAATACTTGAAGGTTGTCTAAATAGTTAAGAAGACACTAGGGAAGTGACTTTCTCCTAGGTGGATACTTGACGGGTTCTCGAGGCTAAGGCTAGGTTGTTATGTTGGAGATTACGATATAACCAATGCACTAAACTTCTCACTCTATACCTCTCGGTAGTTTGAGTGATTTACCCTAATTGACTTTCTCAAGACCAATTGGGTATGATAATTTGTGCAAGCAATTTAGGTTCAAGTCAGGTATTACTATCTCTAGGTTTAACCCTTTAATTGAGGTTATCAATCTCTTGAATACGCCCCAATTCCTTGTTGGACTAATTTTCCTAGACTCAAGTTCTCTTTTTCAAGAAGAACCCAAGTCAAATAGGCACAAATTAGTGTTTGCAACCACTAATTCAACATGGAAAACACAAATTAGTCCAAATATCAAACACCCATAGACATTCAAGCCTTAAGACTCAAGACCCATCAAATACCCACACTAGGGTTGAGCCAAAACCCTAGCTAATGGGTCTAGCTACTCATGATAATAGAAGAAAACAAAGAAATAGATGAAGAAAAACCCATAATATTTAATTACAAGCTAAAACTTGAAGATTCAATGATAAAACTACTCTAAAATTACTCAAAATGGGTAAGGAACATTGTTCACGAGTGCAGCTGAGCGTTAAAATACAACTGATGATCTAAAAATGGAAAAAGAAACTATTTATACTAGCCCGAATTTTCTGAACAAAAATACCCCGGCGGGGGTCGTGCGGTCTGCACAAAATCGAGTGCGGCCGCAACGAGGGTTCTTGGTTTTAATCTCTGCTCTCTAAACTTGGCCACCGCCGGCCGCACAAACTGCATCGCAACCGCGGTGGCTTCTGTTGCGGTCCGCACAAAAAGGACCGCGGACCGCATTGGTGTCAACCTCAAAATCCGCAACTCTCTGAATTCCAGCTTTGCGAACCGCACAATATCGAGTGCGGCCGCGACGAAGCCAATGCGGTCCACACAAACTGCTTTGCGGTCGCATTGCTTGAGTGCCTGAAATGAGCACCTCTCTGAACTTCGTCACTACGGACCGCATATAATGGAGTGCGGCCGCATTAGACCTGTTGCACTGTGCTTGGACTTGTTCTTGGTACTTGTGCATGTTTCACTCCTTTTTGAGCTAATTTTGATTAGTTGTCACCTTGTTGACCAAACCATGCAAACAAGTACAACATGTAAGCCTTTGGGACTATTTTGTACATATTTTTAATCAAAACTCAAGTAAGAAGGAGTGTAAAATGCACCATAATCCCTAGTTATCAACTCCCCCAAACTTAAGCTTTTGCTTGTTCTCAAGCAAATAAAATAAGACCCACCCCTTAAGAATAAATCCAAGAAAATTCAGCTGACCTAAAGTGAACTCATCTAGCATAAATTAGGACTAACAATTGCCTCAATTCAAATGAATCATTAACAACATTCACTTTTTCAAGCATCATGGTTTTAGTGCGACACAAGAGCATCAAGAATTGACTCAACCCATCAAAGAAACTCTTTCTACTACTTTGGTTATTGTGGAACCCAAACTCATACATCAACAACTCTCCCTAAGAAAACCTCACCCTAAGATTGTGGCACTCAGAACGAGGATAGTGGAAACACACTCATCTCTCTCAAAGAAAGGTCACAAGTCCGGCTCTAAGTACCATAAACTTGCACCTTATGTGAGTCACCACTAATGTAAGCTTCATTCAACTCAAGATCATACAGGGCTTTTGTGGAGATATAGTGAAAGCTTTTGGTTAGGGTAGAAAATGTTTGGTCTAAGTAAGTTCCATCTTCCCTTTAGCAATTCATTTGCTTCATTTTGGTACACATTCACTTGACTTTTTAAGTCATTTGCTTCTTTCTTAGGGGTTAGAGGGACACACTGTCACTCTTTCTTGTTCATTTCAAACTTTTTCTCCTTTCTCAACTTTCCGTACCTTTCATCTTTTTACTTTTATTGAATCCCTTCATTCTTTTCTACATTGATCATTCTTTTTGTCTTTTTGATTTTTTTTTCTTTTTCATTGCCTTTCCTTTTATTAATTTTGTACCTTTTACCACTTTGTTGCATTCCTTGTCTCTCCTCCCAAACTTATGTTTTTGCCTTGTGCTAAAGAAAGATCGGTTGCCAAGAGAGGGTATTTTTAGAATGGGAAAAGGCTTGTATCGTGATTTTTGAAAGAAAAAGGTCTGTGGCTCAAAAGATTTGACTAGGAATTTTATCATTGGTAGGCCATGGAAGTGTTCAAGATATAATTCAAATTAAGGAGAGCCCATAATCACATCTTAAGTTAAATTACACTTAGGATTTCGCCTAGACAAACATTCAGGGCAAGTTCTAGACTAATGGCTCGGGACTTGGACTTGCAATTCAAATTCTCACCACACAAGCTATGGGATTGCTAAATAAACAGAGATGGGGGATCACAACAACCTCAGCTAATATTTGAGCAACACAATGATCCCGAAAAACCACTTGATGATTATCGGCCAACACAAGAGTCTCAAGGTCACAACTTTTACCATCCTATACACAACGATTTGTTTTTGACCATAGGATCAAAGGCAAATGTGTTAGGCCCAAGTGAAGCTTTTCTTGAGGCACCCTTACCAACTAGCTACTAAAAAGCAAAAAGAAAACAGTCTTAAACCCTTAAGAAGGTTGTCATGCCATCCATCATCAGGAAGAGCTACCCGGTTCGCACAAATTCCATCTTTGGGAAGAACCGTGACATTAAGAAAACCAAAGGCTTATTGAAAAAACTCAAAACAAGAAGCTATGAAAGGAAAATGTGGAAAGTAAAATGAATATATACACGAGGGGATTAAGTCGAATATACATAAGGGAGAATGAATATATACATAGGAACGTAAAATTATATACAAACCAAAAGTAAAAGTACGAAAAGTGCAATAAAATAATAAAATTATGTACAATCCCAAGGTAAAAAGAAAGAATAAAAGAAAAAATAATGTAATATATACAGTCATCCAAATAGGGATACCCCTTCAAATGAAATCTAGCATTATCCTCAATGCTAACTAACCAAAATAAGCACAAAATAAGGAAGAGAGGAAAAAGAAACTCCCTATTGGCCCTCCATCTGCATAGGGTCCTGAGTCTGGGTCCCTGGGGTCCTCGGTCTACTCGGGAACCTATGACTGGCTCCCTATGATCTATGTATCCACTGGGACCTAGGCCTGGACTGAGATCTGGGCCTGTACTGGAATCTGGGGCTGGCTAGAGGAACCTCCCTGTGGGTCCTCCAACTCTATGACAACATCGTTGGTACGGGGAATCACCCTCTTCCTCTTGAGTGGCCTCTCTTTCCTCTACTCTGGCTGGGGCTGGGATGCTGGAGACGGTTCATGCAATAACAGATCCAGAGGCAAGTGATCTGCCTTCAACCTCTCTAGCTCCACCCTTAGCTCCTTCACCGACTCCTTGGAAGCACGAGTCTTTCTCATTTTCTTTGACTCCCAAGCAAGCTCCTTCAATGCCTTTCCATAAGAATCAACAACAGTCATGAGCTTCTTCTAGTTATGCAGAAGCTCATTGAGAGTGTCCTCCACTGACTGTGGGACCTGTGGCGGAGGAGGTGCTGATTGGGCTGCCACTGAAGTAGATAGTACAGACAGCTTAGAAGTGGTTGTCTGCATCCAGTTGTTGATGCTGGAAAGGGTCTGGTTCAGGCGGTGGGTAGTCAACGGATATGCAGTAGATGAGGGGATCTCTGGAGCTGTAGAAGTGGAGGGTCCTGAGGCCATGTCTGCTGTGGCGGAAGGAGGCTGAGTAGGATCCACTACTACTACTGGCTCTTCAGACTGGCCAGTTGAAGTAGTGGCTTTTCCCTTAGGGTCCTTGGGGTTGTCGGGACCCTTGGTGCTGTACCAAGAGAACGCTGCCTTTGCTTTCACGTTCACATCAAATCTCCGCTTCTTCACATAAAGGTCCTCAAAGTACATAGTTAGGAAATTGGGGAAAAAGTAGGATCTGTCACCTTCGTTCACCACCCGTGTAATTACCCGGGACATCACATTCCCGATGTTGATTGGGTACCTCGCCATTATCGATGCCACCAATATAGCCCGAGGGATTGGAAGTGAGTTGTCGTGAGTAGTGGGGTCTAGCCTGCTATACACAAATGTTTTCCACCTTTTAGCTTCGAAATTCAGGGTCCTCCTCAGAATCTTCACTCCTGCAGTCAACCAATAAGGGGTGGTACCTGGGATTTCCAAGTACTTTGCTAACCAAGGACGAGCAGCCTCACCCAATGCCACCTTTTCTAGATACAATAACTCATCCTCCTCCGGGAAGCCCAAATAATCATTTATTGTTTTCCCATCAAATTTCACTTTTACGTTCCGCAATTTGGTCACTGTGGTGCCCTTTTTGATGTGGGCAACATTCGTGTAAAACTTCTTCACCAATTGCTCATTTTCATCCTCCACATGGCCTATGAAATAGTCCCAGCCTGCTTTCTCTCTGAACTAAAACATTGGGGTTTTGAGGCAAAAGGTCTCAGGTGATGAATTTTCGCTCAAGTATTAATTTTCTCTCGGGCAACCATTCTCTGAACTTGTGGCAGGCCACTTCACTCACAAACCTGTCCTGCCAGGCCTCTTGGTTTCTGATTCTCTATACCCCTCCTACTTGGGGATCACCCCTCCGACTTCTTCTCCATCTTCTTCTACGGGCCCCTCCCCAGATAGTGAAGCTGTAAGTGAGGTGGAATATTCATTGCCATTGCCTGCAGCAGATCCCTCAGACGACTCAGAAGATATGCGCACTGATGCTTGGGCAGTGGGAGAGACCAGAGGTGTATCCCTCAATTTGTTCCTCTCCGCCCAGTCAGGGACATACTCTGGCACGGAGTTTGAGTTAGAAGCCTCTCGGGAAGGCTCATATTCTCTCCCAGATTGGTCAATAGCTCTATCAGCAGCCTTTATGAGCCTTCTGGTGTTTTGAATGTTTAGCGGGGCTTGCGGGGTCATTCTTATCATGCCTCATCCCCTACCTCGGGAGGACTCTCCTTTCCTTGATTGTTTATCACCTTTGCCTCGTGATTTCACCATGATTTGCAAAGAGAATACAATTGAACTTTGTTAGTTTCAGTAGAGTCAGTGAAGCATTACAGAAAAATTGCAGATATTCAGAAGTTGCAGACTGCACAAAATGAAGTGCGGCCACAAAGAAGCTACCGCGGACCGCACAAAATGCACTGCGGTCCGCACTGAGGTGGGTTTCATGCTACCCACTCTCTAATTAAAGGCACTGCGGACCGCACAAAAGGAATTGAAGTCCGCATTGAGGCACCGCGGACCGCACAAAATCCATTGCAGTCGCGGTCCTCGATTGTCAGCTTTCAGAACATTTACCACTGCGGTCCGTACAAAATAGCATTGCGGAAAGCACAGAAGCACCACGGACCGCACAAAATCCATCGTGGTCTGTGGTGAGTACCCAACAACAATACCAACCTAGGGTTCAAGTTTTTCATGTTTTTAGTCCAATTGTTCACCTATTATTAATTCCCTAGGTGTTGAATCAGTGTTTTAACTAATTAGTCCTAATTAAAACAGGATTAAACGAACCTATGCTACAGAATTGAAAGAAAAACGGGAAGAAAAAAAAGAATAACTGAGAAAAATAAAAGTTAAAAGAAAATGACAAAATTAATCAACTAAGAAGGAATCAAAGTTACCAGAAGTGATATGCAATCTTGATTAACGAGACTTAGCAGTTAAATTCACGCAAGAATGAGTGATGAACAATAATTTTTAAGCTGTTGAGAGTAAAAGATTGAAAAGTTTAAACTGAGGGCCTTAGGTCCTATTTATAAAAAAAGGACCTGGGCCCCATCTCACCTACCCACTGCGGACCACACAAAATGGCACCGCGGTCCGCGGTACTTAGAAACAAGTGACAGTGGAAAGATGGACACTGCGGACCGCAAGAAATGCAAATGTGGCCAGAGTGGTCCACCGCGGACCACACAAAATGCATTGCAACCGCGGTGAAAAACTTCAGAGACTCCTCATTTTGTACCAATCAACTTTGCGGTCCACATTAAATTTTTTCCCCCGCACTAAGGCCTTTGCGGCCGCACAAAATGAAGTGCGGTCCGCATTGCAAACTTCATAGAGTGTGCATTTTTTTCAACTTGGTCCTGCACTGCATCAAACAATCCTACAACATCTCACAACCAGTCAGTCCAAAAATAAATCCTACACTACAAAGAAAATCAAGGAAAAACAAAAAAGAAAGACACATGGATTGCCTCCCAATAAGTACCTGATTTAACATTGTGGCACGACGTAGGTTACCATCAAATCACTTTAGATGGAGCAATACCACCACGTGACTGTCATCAATCTTGCCCAGGTAGTGCTTGACCCTGTGCCCATTAACTCTGAAAACCTCCCCATTTTTGTTCTTCAAGTCAAGTGCACCAAACTAAGTCAAAACACCGCTTCAAAAGGTCCACTCCATTTCGACTTAAGCTTTCCCGGAAACAGACAAAATCGAGAGTTGAACAAGAGAACCAAATCACCCACTTTGAACTCCTTTCCACAAGCATATTTATCATGAAGGTACTTCATCTTGTACTTGTACAAGGACAAACTGGAGTAGGCATGGAATCGGAATTCATCAAGTTCATTAAGCTGCTCCACACGAAGATTTGCTGCCACATCCCATTCAAGATTCAACTTCCTCAAAGCCCACATGACATTGTGCTCTAGCTCAACCGGTAGATGGCAAGCTTTCCCAAACACCAACCGATACGGAGACATACCAATCGGAGTCTTGTAAGCAGTCCTATAAGCCCATAGAGCATCATCCAACTTCTTTGACCAATCGGTCCTATTTGCATTGACCGTCTTTGACAATATACTCTTGATTTCCCTGTTTGAGACTTCAACTTGGCCACTCGCTTGAGGATGATAAGGAGTAGAAACTTTGTGGTTGACACCATACTTTGCAAGCAAAGTGTCAAAAGCTCTATTGCAAAAATGAGACCCCCATCACTTATGATTGCACGAGGAGTGCCAAACCTTGTAAAAATGCTCTTCTTGAGAAAGCAAAAACACTCCGGGCCTCATTGTTGGGTAAAGCCACGGCTTCAACCCACTTTGAAACATAGTCAACCCCCACAAGAATGTAAGTGTTCCCACACGAGCTAACACACGGGCCCATAAAAATCAATGCCCCATACATTAAAAATATCAACTTCAAGAATGATATTGAGAGGCATCTCATCTTTCTACGAAATTCCACCCACTCTTTGACATTCATCACACCTCTTCACAAGTTCACTTGCATCTTTGTATAAAGTTGGACAATAAAACCCACAACTAAGAACTTTTGAAGTCATCCTCGCCCCGCCATGATGGTCACCATAGGGAGAGGAATGACAGGCCTCTAAGATACTCAATTGCTCCTCCTCCGGGACACACCTTTGGATCACACCATCCGTGCAAATCATGAACAAGTACAGCTCATCCCAATAGAAATCCAAGCTATCCCATTTGAGCTTATTCCTTTGGTTAGAAGAGAGCTCACACGGGATTATACCAATCACAAGGAAATTAGCAACGTCTGCAAACCATGGCATACCATTCACCGACACCGAAAGGAGTTTTTCGTCGGGAAATGAATCATTAATCTCTAGGCTATCACGAGGCCTCCCCTCATCCTCCAAGTGGGACAAGTGGCCCGCCACTTGGTTTTCACTACCCTTCCGGTCCACAATCTCCAAATCAAACTCGTGAAGTAACAAGACCCATCGCATCAGTCTAGCTTTGGAATCCTTCTTCGTCATCAAGTACCGGAGTGTTGCATGATCAGCATTGACTATGACCTTGGCACCCATGAGATACGACCGAAATTTCTCTATCGCGAACACAATAGCCAAAAGCTCTTTCTCGGTCACCGTGTAGTTCACTTGAGCATTATTCATTGTCTTGCTCGCATAGTACACCAGATGAAATATTTTGTTCACTCTTTGACCCAAAACCGCCCCAACCACAACATCGCTCGCATCACACATGAGCTCAAAAGGCAAGATCCAATTGGGTGCGGTAATAATAGGAGTGGTGGTCAACTTGTGCTTGAGAAGTTCAAATGCTTGTATACATCTCTCATCGAACACGAACTTGGCATCTTTTTCCAATAACTTGTATAAGGGATTCACTACCTTCGAAAAGTCTTTGATAAATATCCGGTAGAACTCCGCATGCCCAAGAAAACTTCTAACTCCCTTGACAGAGGTAGGCGGAGGGAGCCTTGAAATCACATCAAATTTTGCTTTGTCCACCTCTTTACCATGCTTTGAAATTTTATGCCCAAGAACTATGCCCTCTTCCACCATGAAGTGGCATTTCTCCCAATTAAGAACAAGACAAGATTGGTTTCTTCCCAATGGGCAAACATTCTATCATGATTTTTCAAACATTCATCAAACGAATCACCCACAACACTAAAGTCGTCTATGAACACCTCCAAAATATCTTCTCCATATCGGTGAAAATGGCCATCATACACCACTGAAATATAGCCGGTGCATTACAGAACCCAAAAAGCATCCTAGAAAAGGCAAAGGTGCCATATGGACAAGTGAATGTGGTCTTCTCCTGATCTTCTGGAGCAATAAAAATTTGGTTGTATCCAGAATACCCATCCAAGAAACAATAGAAGGCACGCCCAGCAAGTCGATCTAACATCTGATCAAGGAAAGGCAATGGAAAATGATCCTTGCGGGTCCTTTTATTCAACTTGCGTTAGTCTATGCATACCCTCCACCCGGTGACGGTCCTGGTAGGAATCAACTCATTTTGCGAATTTGCAACCACGGTCATGCCATCCTTCATCGATACACATTGCACCGGCGAAGTCCAAGAGCTATCAGAGATGGGGTACACAACCCCGACATCCAACCACTTGATCAACTCCTTTTTCACAACTTCTTGCATTGCCCCATTCAACCTCCTTTGATGTTCCAATGAGGGCTTTGTATCATCTTCTAGAATAATCTTGTGCATACAGAATACGGGGCTTATTCCCCAAATATCAGCTAAGGTCCATCCAATTGTCTTTTATCGCTTTTGAAGCACTGCCAATGTGGCATCAACCTGCATATAAGACAAGAAGAAAGAAAAACTGGCAAAGTTGAACTAGGGCCTAAGAACTCATACCTGAGGTGTGGAGGCAGCAGCTTCAACTCCAACACCAAAAATTCCTCAATTGAAGGTTTAGTTGGTGGAGTTTTTCTTATTCTCAAGATCCAAAGAGAGTTTCCTAGGCTCATAAGAGTAAGAGCCCATTCCATGTAAAACATTCACGCACTACACTCGGCCTTTATACTCATTTACATTAAGATTCAACAACACGACCTCTAGAGGGTCCTCCATATTGATCATTGCACTGGTATCATCAACTATCACTGCTGCGACAAGGTCCACAAAAGAGCACACCTCAGAACTGTTGGGCTGCTTCATTGACTTGCACACATGAAAAACCACTTTCTCATCACCCACCTGGAAGGTGAGTTCCCCTGCTTCCACATCCACTAAGGCCTTCCCAGTAGCAAGGAAAGGTCTTCCCAATATTATTATAACTTCATAGTCTACCTCACAATCCAAGATCACAAAATCAGCTGGCAAGATAAATTTGTCCACCCGGATAAAGACATCATCAATAATATCCAATGGTCTCTTCATAGTTCTATCCGCCATTTTCAATCTCATGGAAGTCGGCCTCGGTTGCCCAATACCCAAAGTCTTGAAAACTGAGTAGGACATTGTGAGCACGTGATTTTTGCCCTACAAGAACTACTCCCACAAAAATTCAAAATAAAATAGTTGTGTGTTGCTTGTGATTTATTTGTATTTGTCTATGTATGTTTATTCTATTTTTACTACTGAAAAATACAAAAATATATGTGTTGCATTTGCATTTACAATTTAGGATTAATTAACCAGTGATTTGTTTTAGGAAAATGAAAATCATAAAAAATAATGTACTTTGCATTTTTAGTATTTAATGTTGAATTGTGTGATTTTATTGTTAATTGGCATTTAATTGTATGTAATAAATGTTATTAAAAGATAATTAGTATTTTTAGTAAGTTAACTTGGTTAATGATTTTAGAAAATAATATAGAAATCAAAATGAATGAAGAGAATAAAAGAAATAGGAAGAAAATAAAGAGAGAATTAATAAAAGAGAGGAAACAAGATCTGGGCCAAAAATCCCCAGCCCAAACACAAAATCGTCCAAAACAACCCAAAACCAGGCCCAATTCAACACCCCTCACCCGGTCCAATTTGGTCTGTCACCAAGACCACCCAAACGACGTCGTTTTGTTGTGCAAAATCTGAACCATTGATCTCCCAAGATCAAACGGTCCAGCCTGCCCTCAGATTGACTGAAACGATGCCGCATCAGGCCAATTGATCCAAGTCGTCCGTTCCCAGTGATCTAACGGTCCCAGCCATTCCCCATAACCCGGTCCATTTCAATCCAGGTCAACCCGATCTCTTAATAAGACCAAACGACACCGTTTGAGTTAAGTGAACTGATCTGGACCTTTCATCTCTCTTGATCGAACGGCCGAGATCAAACCCCCCCACTATATAAATGCAATCTCATACCCAGCCCCCCAATCCAAAACCCTGTTAATCATCGTCTCTCAAAGACGAAGCTCCTTCCCCAAATCCCTAGCCGCCATGGCACTCCTTCACCTGAAACCCGGTGGCAACGCCGCCGCCGGCCACCCAAATAACACCCCTGAACCTCCTAACCACCCCCAATCCAAATCCAGTACCCGTTTGTTTCGAATCATCCTCAAACTTCTCGAATCTTCATTTGAAGATTCGAGCAAAACCTAGACCTAAGCCAATCCTCCCTGAACTCACACCCTGGCACCCCTTGACCTCCCTCATGACCAAACCACCGTTGGTTTGGTTCGAATCTGGCTAGAAACACTCGAACCCCAAATCGAAACGTAAGAGCCCTAGAAAACCAAAACTGGTTTCTATCCGAAGTTTAAGGGGATTTGGGTGTTTAACTCACCTTAGTCGAAGTGTTCTCAGTTGAGAACACTCGATTAAGGTCCGTTTGACCTCAAAAAGTTCAAGTCCGAGTCGATTCAAGTCCGTCTGTTCTCTGTTCCATTTAAGGTATTTTTCCTTTTTTCCTTTTATTCTATTTTGATGTTTTAAACGTCTGTTTATTTGTCTAGTATTGTTATATTAATTTTTTAATTTTTGTCGATTGTTCTGTTCTTCTCCCTCAGACCATTCTATTTGGTCTAATGTGTTTCTGCTCGTTGTTGTGTATAATTATAGGCTGTTTAATCGATTCGAATAAGTTTCGTCGATTAGTTAAGCCTTATTGTAAATCCCTGGTCTTGTCAATACTGCTTGAATTGCCTGATTATCTATTTCTGATCAATGGCTGTCAATTGTTGTAGGCAATCAGTTAATTAGTTATCGTCAATTAATTCAGTTTTATTAGTAGTTTTGTCAAATAGTTTGAGGTCGAATGTTGTATGTGCTGATCTGTAGACACTTAGCTTCAGAGCATTGTCAATATGCTGACATTGATCCTGAATTCTTGTATAGGTTTGACTTAGAATCCCTGCATTCATGATTGATTTTGATTCAATTTCAGTTTCAGTTTTAATGACTCGACTCTGTTGAGTTCTGTGTTGTGATTTAAATTCAGTTCATTGGTTTCAATTGGAACTCAACCTTAGTCATTTAGTTTTCAGGAGGATTGGTTATAGCTATTAATCAGATTTAGTTTTAGATCATTGTTAGCTTGAACAGATTTTAGAGTTAAAAGGTTTTAATACGGATGAATAGATTGTATTGGGGCAGTAATATTTGGGAATGGAACAGTTAGGATAATAT
The DNA here is from genome assembly GCF_000715075.1 of Nicotiana tabacum. Taxonomy (NCBI): domain Eukaryota; kingdom Viridiplantae; phylum Streptophyta; class Magnoliopsida; order Solanales; family Solanaceae; genus Nicotiana; species Nicotiana tabacum. The sequence goes on along the minus strand of NC_134097.1, from coordinate 112,459,494 downwards.
TGTAATGTTAGTGTCTTGTTAGTGGGGTATTAAATGTCTTTAAATTAATAAGGTAATGGGGAACAAGAGGGAATGTGGGGCTGAAAATAAGGAAAAGCTTTTCTTAGTGGGTTTTAAGTGGAAAGAGGCAGACTTTTATTTGATGGGGGAGGGGGGGTGGGTCGGGTAGTTAAGTTTAAAAGAGAGAGAGCAACAGAGAGGAAATGGGAGCAATCTAAAGCCGAAAGACACATTTTTGATAACGAGAGTATGAGAAATCAGTTTTCTGAAATATAAAGGGCAAAAAAGAAAAACAATTACTGTTATTCCGATTGCATTTTTCTTGGCTTCTTCATTCTAAAACAATTCTGAACCATCCTGGGAACTTGAAATGTGTTTATCTTGGGTTAGAGAAGGTTTTTAATCTGAGCTTTTAAAAGGTTTACTGCTCCATTGATTTGGAATCGAATTCCTTGGTTTTAATCACTGAATCTGGGCTGGTTGTTGTTGTGTGTTGCTGTTTTTCTTCCTCTCCTTTTTCTTTTTCAATTCCAGGTATTCCTCTATCTACGAGCAACAATGTGAATGTGATTGTGTAATTCAAGTAGAAATCTTATGGAATGCAAGTTGTATTGGCCTTAGCTTTTCTTTGTCCGATTTCGTGAAAGACCGAGATAGTGTCCTTCCATTACTTTATTCTCGATTAATATATAAGTTTGAATTCTTTATAAGAGGTATCTATATAAATGTTTGGCTCATACGTACTGATTGGCTGAACATTTTTATTTTTTGTTCATTTTTGGCATAAACTAGTGTGTCATTTTTTGGTTTAAAGTTTCAGCAAGAAAATGTTTATTCCCTTTTAATCCATGAATGACAGTAATTTTCTGATCTTGCCTAGTTTTTCTCAAAAATAATTTTGTTATCTATAGTAGTTAACTTTATAGGAAGGTCGATTCTGTGGATAGTTAAGGTTTGAATTTTTTTATTTTTTCATCTTCTAATCTTTTTTTTTTTGTCAATTTGATTTAATATGTATACTACATTTTTCGTAGCAGTTTGGGCTACTGTTTTGTTGCTAAACGTAAATTAGCTTGCCTTATCTGTCTCTCTATATAGAAAGTAATTTCCAATTATGTTAATTAGATTTTAATTTAGGGCACACAAGGCACTGACTGCTGAACTTGGATACCATGTATATACACATTGATTTCTTTTAAAAGGGGAACATGTATATACGTTTAGTCGCATTTGTGGTCTTTAAACTTGGGGCACTTTGAGCTTGGATGGGAGGCAAATTATAAGTAAAGAAGGTAGGTAATTTGGCTTTAAAGTTTTAATCATTCCAAGATGTAGTATTGATGTTTACGATAGTTGATCCTTGAGTTAATTTGGGTTGCGTTATTGTGTATGATATTTTATACTATCACTTGTTATGAGAATGACAAAAAAAAGTTTGATAATATATGTGATCACTTACTACAAAGGTTTGACATTGTCTTTTCCAGCAAAGTTATGCTATTAAAACATGACATGATACACATATAAATTACATATTGATTTGAGTTGCATTTGTGTCTGTCACTTGATATACTGCCAAAGCTATAGGGGTTTTATTTATATCTTTAGAAAAACAAGTATTCCGGTAATGGATACGGTTCATAAATATCGTAGTTTGCTTTAGGCACGTAATTAATTTACTACAACTACAAGTATGGCTCCCATGACATGGTTGTGATAATCTTAAACTAGTTTTAAATATGAATATCTATAGTTCACCTAGTTGAGTGTTTTTTCCTCTAATAAAAATTGAGGTGTGCCACGTCAAATAAAATCTCAAATGCATGACCCTCAGATAATTAACTTCGACTCTTTAGAAATCAAGGTATGTCGTTTAGCAAACTCCTTGCCCTCGCAAAGTTGCAAATGCGAAAAGCTTTAAGCGCGTATTTTAATAATTTTACCTTCCTAAAATTCGGGTGCGCATTAATGTGATCCAAATTCAAATCCCCACGAAGTTGAAATATGTCAAAGACCGCGGGTACATTGATTGTGACGTGGTTCGAGATGCATTTCCACGACGTTGCAAATTCCTTTAAAAAAAATAATGAATGAGACGAGCCTCGACAAACAAAAATACACAAGCTGCGGGGTCCTCTATACGTGTTGGTAAAAATACTTAGATTTTGGGATAGGCCGTTTAGCGAGTTTCACGACCATTTCCCAAAATAACAACGCGTTAGTCTCTTTAGGCGCGCACTTTAAATAATATTACCTTTTTAAACCCGAGTGCACATTTATGTGACCCAAATACAAATCTCAACGAAGTCGAAATGTGTCGATAATCACGGGTGCATTGATGTGACATGGTTTGAGATACGTTTTCACAACGTTGCAATTCTCTGTTAAAAAATAATGTTGATAATAATAAAAGCGGTTAAAAGTTAAAATTTTCACATAGGTTCATAATTGTATAAAAATTAGATAATTAAGCCGAATATGATAGTTGAGCGACCGTGCTAGAACCACAGAATTTGGGAATGCCTAACACCTTCTCCCGGGTTAATAGAATTCCTTATCCGGATTTCTGGTTCGCGGACTGTTAAACAGAGTCAATCTTTTCCTCGATTCGAGATTCAACCGGTGACTTGGGACAACATAAATCTCCAAGTGGCGACTCTGAATTAAATAATATATCTCGTTTCGATTGTCCTTTAATTGGAAAAAACTCCCCCTACGCCCCTGCGGGCGCAGGTGAAAAAGGAGGTGTGACAGCTCTGACGACTCTGCTGGGGACCGAACCCAGAATCTCTGGTTCAGGGTTCAGAATTCATGCTTAGATAAATTGTTATATTTGACTTTATTTATTATCTGATCTTATTACATGTTTTGTCCTAATATGCTAAATGTTGCTTTTACCGCTTTGATATTATCTGAACTGTCTATATAAACTGCTACGAAATCCTTCTCTTCTCTCTCTTGAGGAGTGCACGCTGGTCGTGACTTCTTTCTGTTTGTGTCATATCCCAAAATAGAACGAGGATTCGGAGGAGTTGCAAAATCGGATGATCTTTTGGTTACCGGTACTCAGTTCCCATCCTCGGCTCGAGTTGTCCGCTCGGGTAAGCCAGGTCTAGAACAAACACCCAGGATAAACCTAGTATAACAAAACCTCATACCGGATCCCTAGTAGGAACACTTATTTGCATCATGTGCACTTGACTTAGGGGACTCAACACAGGGGTTGGGTCCGTCTAGGACAAGCGACCTGAAATGAAAAAGACCAACCTGCTACATTGGAAAATACTGGGACATTGGAAAAAAAAGAAAAAAAGAAAAGAAAATAGCAGTGTAGAGAGATAATTCTGAGTTACCGGCGAACTCTGCCAAAATTTTGTGAAAATGAAAAAAAAATGTTTTTCGTGTAATTTATTTAAACAAGTCTTGTTGTTAGAATTAGTTTATTGTCGTTTCCCGAACTACGCCGGTTTAATTCTCACAAGATGTGAGATACGTAGGCAGCCCTCATCGGGTCCAACCTCCCCTTTTGCAAAAATAGCCAAAAATGTCAAAAATTTTAATCTTTCGTCATAAATAAGTCGGATGATTCCATTCTTGTAAAAATAGCCGAATGTCCCTAAAAAGACGCCGGAAGGCTATTTTTACGGAAATAGCCACTTTGGTCATTTTCAAGGTTTTGTCTGGTTGGTAAAACACAGCCTTTAAATCTTCTTCGAAGTGCTGAAAGGCCGTAATGACAAGACCGAAGTTTTATGTGTGTCAATTTTAGTTCATTCTTTCTTTGAGTCCCATGAGTGTTAATCACCCCAAACAAACATACAGAATGAGCCCGGGTCCAAGTTTGTCGGTAACAGTTAGGATCAAGATCCCTTTGGAGTTGCGCTTGTGGTGGGAGGATTTGGAAAAGTCAGAGCAAGATAAGATCAAATCACATCTGGGAGGCCTCACCAGTTTGTTGAACGTCAGACCCAGATGTGACATCATAAAAGCTTTGGTTACATTTTGGGACCCAGCCCACAACGTATTCCACTTCACGGATTTTGAACTCACCCCAACCTTAGAAGAGGTAGCAGGTTATATGGACATTACTGATGGGCTAAGGCACAAATATCTGATTGCTCCAAGAGCCGTCAATTCGTACAAGTTCATGGATCTGCTGAAGATAAGCAAGGGAGTCCCGTACTTTGAATTGGATAGGGGTTTTTCTACTCTGTAGTTCATATACCAGAGGTATGGGCATATAGGAGGGTTCGACGATCTGAAAAGCGGGGTTTGCAGCAGAGGGAATCAGACAAAATGGGATGAACATAGGCGGTTCGCCTTCATGGTAGCGTTCTTGGGCATTGTGGTGTTTCCTCGGAAAGATAGAAATATTGATTTGAAAGTGGCTGGAGTCGTCAAGGTCTTGATTACCAACGACAAAGGCACGCTTGCCCCTATAATAGTGTCCGAGATATACCGAGCTCTCACAGCTTGAAAAGCTGGGGCAAATTTTTTTGAAGGATGCAATTTCTTATTACAGTGTGGATGATCGAGCACTTGTGTCATCATCCTCAGTATATGAGCTATAAATCTACAAACGAAGGCTGCATTGAAGGATATAACACGAGGGTTTCAGGGCTCAAATTGGCAGAAGGGTCTGAAGAGTGGGTATCTTGCCTTCGCGCCATCACTGCAGCACAAATAGGGTAGACATTGGGTTGGCTTCCTGTTGAAGAAATTGTGTTCATGCCCGCCACGGGTCCTTACTTCCTCTTAATGGGACTCCGAGGCATTCATCCTTATGCTCCTTACTGGGTGATGAGACAGTTAGGGAGGTGTCTGGTGGTACACCCAGATGAAGATCTCAGTGTTTATACAATCGAGGTTAGCACCAACGGCCAATTTCATGAAGAAACCGTTCGTTCTATATGGAATGAATGCCAGTATTTAACGGTAAACACTCGATTGCGCGACCTATCCAGAGGCGAAGTCTCACCTGCTTATATCGCCTGGTACAGGAAGATAGACGTTGTAAGAGATGAGACAGAACGACCAGCCAAAAAACCTCACATTCAAGAGTTCGTTGAGGCATCACAAGAATCGTGGGATTGGTTGGCCAAAGAGCGCGAATACCGGGCCGAAGTAGGCAAGCTGAAACAACATATCAAGGATCTAAAATTTGAGAACAGATTGCAAGTTGCTGCCGATGAAGGAGAGAAGAACAAGTTAGCCCAAGAAAATGAGGCTCTCAAGGCTTAGATCCGACAAATGAGGATAGATGCTGACAATCAACAAAGGAGTCGGTCGGATGAAAGATTGATTAACGGACTAAAGAAGGAAATCATTGAGCGTCGGGATGACATGAAGAAATCTGAGGGTTCCATAGCACAGCTCCGGGCACAATGGGCAAAAATAACAAAAGAGCGCACACAGTACTTGCATCAGGTGAAGAAGGAATGTGAAAAAACCATCGCCAAACTAAAGGGAAAAATGACCACCCTCGAGGACAAGACAGCTAAGCAAGCTGAAGCTTATGAAATCAAAAGTGGGCACTGTTACGATTTACTGGCTCGAATGGAAGATGAAATACGGCAGCTACAAAGGCAGCATATCCAGGATTCTCAGGTTTTGGGGGGCTGTAGTGATCAGATAAGGTGCCTGCTCATAGAAAAAGGTCGAACCAGGAACAAGATTGGGACTATTGCCCATGCCATCATTAGGATATGCCGAATGTGTGAAGATATGACCCGCACTACCTGCATGTCAGCAGTAATGATTTTCGTCAAACGGACAATGTACGAACTAGAGCAACTTGAAAGGGATCTCGCACCTGAGCCCGCGGCAAGGCCGAACGATGCCTTGCGGGCACCAACTTTTGGAGCTTTAATGTGTTCATAGTTCGAGTCAGTGTTTTTGTTTTTAGAGTCTGTTGTCTGTCTGTATATTCTCTTTTGCATCAAAATGTGTCAGTAGTTTTTTTTAGTCTGTAATTGGTTTTACTTCAGGTTTGTTCTCTTTTCCAAAAAATGTTTAGTTTGTATTATAATGTTTCAGTAAAGAAAATGGAAAATTCCCAAAAAATTTGCTTTCGCATTTATGTGTCAGAACTACGCACGGTCTGATTCATGCGGGGACATGATACGTAGGCAATCCACATAAGATTCGACCACTACTAAAAAAGGAAAGTTTGGAGGCACTTAAAAGAAGTCAGAATGACGCATGCAGTCAGAACAAAGACATGATAGAAATGGTTAAACTGCTTAGGAATATTGCATCCCCAACGTGAAATTGCAATATGTGTTAAACTCTAACGCTAACAAGTTTGTTGTTGAACCAGAGATTTCGAAACAGTTAGCTCCTTAGAACGTTCTGGCAGATTACCATTACCACACAAGATCTAAAGGGCCCATTCCGAAAAGTATGTCTGGTTCGGACAAAAGTGTTGAGGAGGAAAAGACGGAGATGCAAATGATGAATGAGGAAGTAGACAGGTTGAGACAAGAGATAGCTGGGATGCATCTAGCCTAGGCTAAGGGACAAACACCACCAATACTTCCCCTTACTCCTACCCTTTCACTGGCTTTGACTTCGGAACACCCTCCCACTGGTCCATCAACGAGCTTCCCCATTGCCCAATACTATCAGGGGGAAACTTCCTATAATCCCCAAGCTCCACCACCCAAACAAAACCCTCCTCCACCAACTGTTCCTGTTTTTGAGGCTCTTCCATCCATCACATTGCAAAAATCATCCGATGAACCAGTGTTTCAGGTTCACGACAACCAATACTATCCTCCCGAACTCACCTTCAAAGCACCTGAGCCATACACTTACACCCATCACCTTCAGCTCCCGGCAGAAACTGAGAGGCCGACTAAGAATTCGGAGCAGGACAAAGTGCTTCGTAAAGTAAAAAGCCTGGAGAAATCCTTCAGAAATATGCATGGATTGGGTAGCCAAGTTAGTGTGGCCTACAAAGATCTGTGTCCCTTCCCCGATGTTCAATTGCCGGCAGGTTTTAAGATGCCAAAGTTTGATCTATATGAGGGACATGGTGATCCCATGGCATATCTATGAGGTTTCTGTAGTAAGATGAGAGGGGCAGGTGGAAAGGATGAGCTGCTGATAGCTTATTTTGGTCAAAGTTTAAGCGGGTCCGCACTGGAATGGTACACGAGGCAGGATCCTAGCAGGTGGTATACCTGGGACGATCTAGCACAAGCATTTGCAGGTCACTTCCAGTATAACCTTAAGATCGTCCCTGACCGTCTCACACTGTTGAAACTTAAGAAAAAGCCTGGAGAGAGCTTCAGGGAATTCGGATTCCGTTGGAGAGAACAAGCAGCAAGAGTCGATCCACCAATGAGGGAAGGTGAAATGGTAGATTACTTCTTACAAACTTTGGAGCCAACTTACTTTGATCACCTGGTGACGTCAGTTGGTAAATCTTTCAACGAAGTAGTAAAAATGGGCGGTATGGTTGAAGAGGGACTCAGGTCCAACAAGATAATGAGCTATTCGGCAATCAAGGCCACAACTTAGGCTATCCAAAGCGGCACGGGAGGTGCGCTCGGGAAAAAGAAGAGAGAGGAGGTCGCAACAGTCGAAGCAAGTACTTGGTCCAGATCCAGAGGTCCTTCCCCTCACTACCAACCCAGACCCCATCACACAAATTATCCACACACTCCATACAACCCTCCACAACCCTATTATCCACCACAAGAGACACATTTCTCCGTCCATCACGCCCAAACTTACACCTAGCCTCCGGCTCACCCACAATGGCGTGCGCCGTTTCCCCAGAATACATATCCACCTCCACAAAATACATACCCACCTCCACAAAGAACATATCCACCACCAAGGGCCTACAAGAATCCTTCAGGGCCAGGCTTCCGTGGAAATCAGGCTTTCAGGAATGAAAGGGTGCACCGACAGAGAACATTCACTCCGCCGGGAGAAACCTATACTACTCTGTTCCACAAATTGAGGCAATTAGGCCTATTGAGTCCTGTTGAGCCCAAATTGCCAAATCCCCTTCCCAAAAATTTGGACCACTCGGTAAGCTGTGAATATTGTTCGGGGTCTCCTGGGCATGATACTGAGAAGTGTTGGAAGTTGAAGACTGCCGTACAAGATCTTATTGACACAAATAGGATCAAGTTTCAGGCACCAGAGGCACCCAACATCAATGAGAACCCGCTGCCAGTGCACCATGAGGTCCACATGATCGAACTAGTGCACGAAGGAGGGGAGCCCAAGAAACCCTCACAAATAGTAATGATGATTAGTGCCAGTCCAAACGAAAAGCCGACAAGTGGAAAGGCAGTGGTACAGTTGGGAAGGGTAGATGACAAGCCAGTTGTGGTAATGGGGAAAGGTTCGTCTGTTATTGCAAAGAAGCCAGAGCCGGTCAAGGTAGCGCTGCAGGGAGTACCAAGCACACCAGTGTTAGTTGTGAATGCGGCCCGCGTAGAACCAGTTGTTATCAGGCCAGTAATGCAGTTGCCGATAACAAGTGAGAAAGCTGTGCCATGGAGCTATAGTCAAGTGACGGTGATGCATAAGGGGAAGGAGGTTGTGGAAGAAGTATGCGAGGCCCAGGGGTTAACTCGTTCGGGAAGGTGTTTTGCTCCCACAGAATTGAGAAGGGCCAATCCTATAACAATAAAGAAGCCAATGACGGAGGAAGAAGCAGAGGAGTTTTTGAAGAAGATGAAGGCACATGACTACTCCATTGTAGAGTAGTTGAGGAAGACCCCGGCCCAGATTTCGTTGCTATCCTTGTTGATCCATTCAAGCGATCATTTCCGGGCATTAATGAAGATTCTGAACAAAGCCCATGTTCTGGACAAGCTCTCAGTGAACCATTTAGAGAAAATAGTGCACAAAATCTTCGAGGTAAACCGAGTGACATTTTCTGACGATGAGTTGCTAGTAGAGGGTACAGAACACAACAAAGCACTCTATTTGACTGCGAAATGCAAAGACTTGGTGGTCACTCGAGTACTGATTGATAGTGGGTCCAGTGCCAATATCTGTCCTTTGGCCACTCTGAACAAACTGAAAGTTGATGATGATAGGATTCACAAGAACAACGTCTGCATCCGAGGTTTTGATGGGGGTGGTACTGACACAGTGGGTGATATCATGCTGGAATTGACAATTGGTCCGGTCGAGTTCACGATGGAATTTCAAGTGATAGACGTGGCGGTGTCGTAAAATCTTCTGTTGGGGCGACCCTAGATCCACGCAGCCAAAGCAGTGCCTTCTACACTTCATCAGATGGTCAAATTTGAATGGGATAAACAAGAGATTGTGGTACACGGGGATGATGGTACAGGCGCCGTTAATGATGCCATTGTTCCCTTCATAGAAACCGACGATGACAAGGGCCCATGGATTTATCAGGTTTTTGACACAGTCTCAGTGGACAAAATTCCTGAGGGCGCGGGCCTTCCACTTCCCAGAATCGCAGCTGCAACCTTCATGATAGCCTCGGAAATGTTAAGCAGCGGGTTTGTACCAGGAAATGGTTTGGGGGTTGATCTGCAGGGTATTGTCCAGCCAGTTTCTTTGCCCAAGAACTTAGATACTTTTGGGCTAGGATTCAAGCCTATCACAGAAGATGTAAGACGGGCCCGCAAGTTGAAGAAAAGAGTCTGGGTCCTTCCCAAGCCAATCCCGCGCCTATCTAGATCATTTGTCAGAGCAGGTACCCGAAAGCTATCGGTCCCGAAAGTTCTCGGACCATTGATTGGGCTAGATGGAGATTTGAATGAAGGCTTTGAAAGGCTGTTCGCTGATGTCAACATGATAGAAGCTGGAGAAGGTTCTAGTAAGGCAGACATACAGTTTGTGGGGCTTAGGGCCAATAGCAACAATTGGATGGCTACTCCCCTTCCTACCCGGAGGGAGTCTTGGTAGTGGGCTCTGATTTTTCTTTCTTGTTTTTGGATTATTCCAGGGTTTTAATCCAGTTTTGTTTTGTATTCGGCAAAGTGTGAAACTCTGTTATCCCGTATTTTAATAAAGTGAAAGTCTTTTCTTCTTATTTTGTTTTCTTCTTTTCTCTTTCTGAACAGTTCTCTTTATATTGGTTTTAATGATATGGCATGCACAACGGATCTTCAACCCAGTCTAAAAAATCAATCTGATTCCGAACTAATTGTACAAGAGGTCGATTATGATAATGAATCGGAATACGATGAGGATGAAGCCTTCGAAGAGATAAACAGAGAGTTAAGCCAGTTTGAAGAGAAATCCAAGCCCAACTTAAATGACACAGAAGCCATCAATTTAGGGGATGCAAATGATACCGGAGAAACTAAAATAAGCATCCACATTGCACCGAATATCAGGGAGGAACTAATCAAAGCACTTATTGAGTTCAAAGACGTTTTTGCATGGTCGTATGATGACATGCCAGGATTAAGCACGGATTTAGTGGTTAACAAATTGCCCACTGACCCGGCGTGTCCTCCCGTCAAGCAGAAATTGAGGAAGTTCAAAACAGACATGAGTGTGAAGATTAAAGAAGAAGTAACCAAACAGCTGCAGGCAAAGGTTATTCGGGTCACTCGATATCCTGATTGGTTGGCTAATGTGGTGCCAGTGCCGAAGAAAGATGGGAAGATCAGAGTGTGTGTCAATTTGAATAGGGCAAGCCCAAAGGATAACTTTCCATTACCCAACATCCATATCTTTATCGATAACTGTGTTGGACGTGAGATCGGGTCTTTTGTAGATTGCTATGCGGGGTATCATCAGATTCGGATGGATGAAGAAGACGCGGATAAGACGGCTTTCATTACGCCGTGGGGGACTTAGTGCTATCGGGTAATGCCATTTGGTTTGAAGAACGCTGGGGAAACATACATGAGAGCAATGACTACTGTGTTTCATGACATGATACACTAAGAGATTGAGGTATACGTGGACGATGTGATCGTAAAATCTAAGCATCAGGAAGACCACGTAGCAGACCTAAGGAAGTTTTTCCAAAGACTTCGAAGGTACAATATTAAGCTCAACCCAGCCAAATGTGCATTTGGTGTTCCATTTGGAAAGTTGTTGGGATTCATCGTCAGTCGGTGATGCATTGAGTTGGACCCGTCAAAGATCAAATTCATCCAAGAGTTGCCACCACCGAAGAACAAGACAGAAGTAATGAGTCTGTTGGGAAGGTTAAATTATATCAGCAGGTTTATTGCGCAACTCACGGCAACTTGTGAGCCCATTTTTCGGCTACTGAAGAAAGATGCTGCGGTAGAATGGACGGCAGAATGTCAGGAAGCATTTGACCAAATCAAGGGATACTTATCAAATCCACCTGTGTTGGTTCCACCTGAGCCGGGAAGACCGTTAATTCTTTATCTAACACTCCTAGAGAATTCGTTTGGTTGCGTACTGGGGCAACACGACATTACAGGAAGGAAGGAGCAAGCCATCTATTATCTCAGCAAGAAGTTTACAGGCTATGAGGTTAAGTACACTCAACTCGAGAAGACATGTTGCGCCCTAACTTGGGTGGCCCAGAAATTGAAGCATTATCTGTCATCATATACTACTTATCTTATTTCACGCTTGGATCCACTGAAGTATATTTTTCAGAAGCCTATGCCCACAGGGAGGTTAGCGAAATGGCAGATATTACTCACAGAATTCGACATCGTCTATGTGATGAGGACGACCATGAAGGCCCAAGCATTGGCTGATCACTTGGCCGAGAATCCTGTTGATGAAGAATACGAGCCCTTGAGGACGTATTTTCCTGATGAAGAAGTAATGCATGTAGATGAGTTGGAATTATCTGAGGAACCAGGTTGGAAGCTCTTCTTTGATGGAGCCGCAAATGCGAAAGGAGTTGGAATAGGAGCGGTACTTATTTCTAAAACAGGACATCATTATCCTGTTACGGCATAGCTACGTTTCTATTGTACCAATAACATGGCTGAATATGAGGCATACATTTTGGGTTTAAGGTTAGCTGCGGACATGGATGTCCAGGACGTCTTGGTCTTGGGAGACTCAGACCTCCTGGTGCATCAGATTCAGGGTGAATAGGAAACAAGAGATTTGAAGCTCATACCATATCGACAATGTTTGCACGATCTGAGCAAGCGATTTTGATCAGTGGAGTTCAGACACATCTCAAGAGTTCACAATGAGGTTGCCGATGCTTTGGCCACTTTAGCATCGATGTTGCACCACCCAGACAAAATTCATGTTGACCCGTTGCATATCCAGGTTCTTGATCAGCATGCTTATTGCAACATGATAGAGGAAGAAATGGATGGCGAGCCATGGTTTTATGATGTCAAGGAGTACCTCAGGATGGGGATATACCCGGAGCAGGCCACCGGAGATCAAAAGAGAGCCATTCGGCGACTGGCAAATGGATTTTTCCTTAGTGGAGGAGTGTTATACAAAAGAACACCAGATTTGGGATTGCTGAGATGTATAGATGCTAGTCAAGGGCGACAGTTATGACGGAGGTACATGCTGGAGTTTGTGGGCCACATATGAGCGGATATGTATTTGCGAAGAAGATTTTTCGAGCAGGGTACTTTTGGCTCACTATGGAGCGTGATTGTATCAATTTCATGCGGAAATGCCATTAGTGTCAGATACACGGAGATCTGATTCATTCTCCGCCGACAGAATTGCATACGATGTCAGCACCATGGCCATTTGTTGCCTAGGGCATGGATCTCATTGGAACTATCAAACCGGCAGCTACCAACAGTCATAGGTTCATTCTGGTGACCATCGATTATTTCACTAAGTGGGTTGAAGCTAAAACTTTCAAGTCGGTAACCAAGAAGGCAGTGGTAGATTTTGTTCACGCCCATATCATCTGTAGATTTGGAATCCCAAAGGTGATCATCATGGATAATGGTGCTAATCTTAACAGCAATTTGATGAAAGAGGTATGTCAGCAGTTTAAGATTACACACCGTAATTCCACACCATATCGTCCCAAGGCGAATGGAGCGGTCGAGGCGGCCAACAAGAACATAAAGAAAATACTAAGGAAGATGATAGAAGGATCCAGATAATGGCATGAGAAATTACCATTTGCATTGTTGGGTTATCGCACTACTGTTCGTACTTCAGTAGGTGCAACTCCTTATTTATTGGTATACGGAATTGAAGCAGTAATACCGGCGGAGGTTGAAATTCCATCCCTTCGGATTGTCGCTGAGGCTGAGATTGATGATGACTAGTGGGTCAAAGCCCGTTTGGAGCAGTTGAACTTGATTGATGAAAAGAGATTGGCAGCTGTATGCCATGGCCAGTTGTATCAAAGAAGAATGGCAAGAGCCTACAACAAGAAGGTGTGCCCCAGAAAATTTGAAGTAGGACAGCAGGTCCTGAAACGAATCTTGCCACATCAGGCCGAAGCAAAGGGCACGTTCGCCCCGAATTGGCAAGGGCCATTCATTGTAACCAGAGTGTTGTCCAATGGCGCTTTATGTTTAACAGATATCGAAGGAAAATGCATCGACATGGCTATCAATTCGGACGCAGTTAAAAGATATTATGTATGATTTCTTTTAATTGTAATTGTTGTTTGTTTGTACTTGGCATTTATCGGAGAATGAAATGACGGAGGCAATTCTTTCTTCTATCCCAAACACTTTAACCTTTGCTTCCCCATTTGTCCTTATTTATTCTTTCATACCCCTCTTTTGGAATTAGTAATGAAAATGGAAGAAAAAGAGAAGAGAAAAATAATGATAATAAAGACAAAAGAAAAGTCACAAGAAAAACAAAGGAATTGGGAACTACGTTTGATATGATTCCTCAAATAAGGATACGTAGGCGCCTCACGGCTCGGTCATAGTGTAACAAAAAACAAAAAATCCCCAAGCAAGAAAAACTGGGGCAAAAGTTGTGTTTATAATTTTGGGAAAGAAAGTTGATTCCAAGAGTTGTAATGTTTTACCCATCAAAATTATTTTGAACCTTTTACCCTTTTTCTTTTAGCCATACACAAAAACCCATATTGATGTTCAAAAAAGACCTCCCGATCAGTATCCGAGAAGTGCCAAGTCATGCAAACGGAAGTCGGGAATAACACTCTGATCCCCAACAGAGAAGAGGATCATAAGCTGGAAATGAATTGATAGCCGAAAATCCCCAGCAGAAAGAGTCATATCGGTAGCACTCCAATCCCCAGCTGAAAAAATAAAATAAAATGACAGAGTCTTATCGGTGAAAACCTCCACAGGCACCATAAGGCGACGCAAGTTGAGAGAAATAAAACGAGAGAGTCTTATCGGTGAAAACCTTCACAGGCACCATAAGGCAACGGGAGTTGAGAGAAATGAGAGTCTTATTAGTGAAAACCCCTCAAAGGGCGCTATGAGGCGACAAGATCAGATTGGCGGAAAGGACCAGCATTTGGCAAAGAGTTGAGTGCATGTTTATCCACAGCAAGATGAGATCGTCCGAAAGATTGATTGATACAAATACACTGGGTTGATTAATCGGGAATGCACGACATGATCATTGGGACTAGTTATATCATTCAGATAAGTTCTTTTCTTTCCTTTTCCCCAACATCTATTGAGAAAGATTTCTTCTTTTTCTATCTTTTGAAATCATCACTTTGTCATTTCTTGGTCTAAAGACTCTATCTCCCCAGCAGTTTGTTTTTGAAAAGGATTTTCAGAGCTTACTACTAGTTGCCAAAATGGTGCAAAGCAAAATGCGAATAGGACAGGCCAAAGATAAGGCGACAAAGCGAAAAGAAGTTTGTCGCAAGGCCAAATGATGAATGGGTATAGATTCCAAGAGGACCAAATTTCCAGGGGAAGTTGGAGAAAAACAGAAAAACAACAGTTGAGAAGTTATGAATCAAATTCCAAGAGGATCCCCAACAGATTTGCGAGATGCAGGATCAACTCCGACGGATTATCAACCAAGTGCCGCGATGGTCGGACAACACAGAGCGGGGAAGGAAGAGAAAAGAAAAACCATCCCCAGCAGGAATATCATCCCCAGCAAATAATATCATCCCCAACAAGTTTTGTAATAAAGTAGGGAAAGGAAAAAGGGAAAAACCATCCCCAGCATAAGTGGCACGACCACTCACCACGTTTTAAACTAACAAATTTTTCTTTGATTTGAAGCAGGGAAAGGAAATATTATTGACAGCAGGAAGACATGGCCACAAAGAAGATTATCAAACTGGGGCAGAAAATTTTCTCTCATTGCGAAAATTTTCTTGAGATCAGATAGCCACTTGGGGAAGAGGGAAGATAACACAAGTTTTGAAGGAAGTAAAATCCCCAGCAATTTACGGGAGAAGGCAATGTAAGTTTTGAAGAAAGCAATCTTGGAATAAGCAAGATAACCCCAAAGTTTTAAAGGTAGTGGCCTTTGAATCAGTATCATCCCCACCATTGTTAAAAGGAGGAGATTAGCTAGTCTTAAAAGAGGAAGATAATTCCCCAGTAGTGTTATTCCCGGCAGGTTTCAGGGAAGTGAAAGCACTAGCTTTAAAGGAAGTAGTCTTTGAAGAAGGAAAATAACATATTTGTGAATAAAATATCGGCGTTATCCCCAGCAGTTTTTAGAGGAATAAAACACCAGTTTTGAGGGAAGCAGTTCTGAAAGAAGATGATTCAAGTTAAAGGAGTCAAGAGCCCGCCTGGAGAATGGAGGTGTTACATGCTAAAAAGTTGTTGAGGTCAGGAGCCCGCCTGGAGAATGGAGGTGTTACATTTTAAGAAGTTGTTGAGGTCAGGGGACCGCCTGGAGAATGGAGGCTGAATTATTTTTAAGTTATTGTTGGAGTCAGGAGCCCGCCTGGAGAATGGAGGCTGAATTATTTTGAAGTTGTTGGAGTCAGGAGCCCGCCTGGAGAATGGAGGCTGAATTATTTTTAAGTTGTTGGAGTCAGGAGCCCGCATGGAGAATGGAGGCTGATTTATTTTCAAAGTTGCTGATGGAGTCAGGAGCCCGCCTGGAGAATGGAGGCTGAATTATTTTCAAAGTTGCTGATGGAGTCAGGAGCCCGCCTGGAGAATGGAGGCTGAATTATTTTTAAGTTGTTGGAGTCAGGAGCCCGCCTGGAGAATGGAGGCTGATTTATTTTCAAAGTTGCTGATGAAATCAAGAGCCCACCTGGAGAATGGAGGCTGAATTATTTTTAAAGTTGCTGATGAAGTCAGGAGCCCGCCTGTAGAATGGAGGTTGTTAAATTTTAAGTTAAAGGAGTCAGGCGCCCGCCTGTTAGAACGGAGGTTGTTATATTTGAAGTTGATGAAGTCAGGAGCCCGCCTGCAGAACAGAAGAATGCATGTCAAGATCAAGTCAGAAGTCATTAATGCGGAGGGTCACAACAAAAATACCCCCAGCACGAATCCCATTTCAGAAATCAGAAAGAAGACTACAAGAGCAAGTCGAAGATAGATAAGATTCTATAATAATTAGTTTAGTCTAGCTTTTGTTTTCTTTCTAGCAATGGGGTAATAAGGAGGTCGAAAAGAAGTGGTAAAAGCAGTAGCAACAGCATGCAGCAGCAGTAACAGCAAAAGGCAGTCCCATGGTAGTCCCAGCTACCAAAATTTCCCGAACTACATTAACCTGATTCCCTTTTAGCCAGGGATATGTAGGAAACCTTTGAAGCAAAGGTTCGGTTAAATCTTTTCAAAAAGAATGCTTCACAAGGAGTATTCCAACGGGCAAAAATCGTTCGTATCCGCTTACTTTATCTTTGCACGAAAACTCTTCATGTTTCTGAACAAAGAGGGGCAGTTGTGAGCACGTGATTTTTGCCCTACAAGAACTACTCCCACAAAAATTCAAAATAAAATAGTTGCGTGTTGCTTGTGATTTATTTGTATTTGTCTGTGTATGTTTATTCTATTTTTACTACTGAAAAATACAAAAATATATGTGTTGCATTTGCATTTACAATTTAGGATTAATTAACCAGTGATTTGTTTTAGGAAAATGAAAATCATAAAAAATAATGTACTTTGCATTTTTAGTATTTAATGTTGAATTGTGTGATTTTATTGTTAATTGGCATTTAATTGTATGTGATAAATGTTATTAAAAGATAATTAGTATTTTTAGTAAGTTAACTTGGTTAATGATTTTAGAAAATAATATAGAAATCAAAATGAATGAAGAGAATAAAAGAAATAGGAAGAAAATAAAGAGAGAATTAATAAAAGAGAGGAAACAAGATCTGGGCCAAAAATCCCCAGCCCAAACACAAAATCGTCCAAAACAACCCAAAACCAGGCCCAATTCAACACCCCTCACCCGGTCCAATCTGGTCTGTCACCAAGACCACCCAAACGACGTCGTTTTGTTGTGCAAAATCTGAACCATTGATCTCCCAAGATCAAACGGTCCAGCCTGCCCTCAGATTGACTGAAACGATGCCGCATCAGGCCAATTGATCCAAGTCGTCCGTTCCCAGTGATCTAACGGTCCCAGCCATTCCCCATAACCCGGTCCATTTCAATCCAGGTCAACCCGATCTCTTAATAAGACCAAACGACACCGTTTGAGTTAAGTGAACTGATCTGGACCTTTCATCTCTCTTGATCGAACGACCGAGATCAAACCACCCCCCACTATATAAATGCAATCTCATACCCAGCCCCCCAATCCAAAACCCTGTTCATCATCGTCTCTCAAAGACGAAGCTCCTTCCCCAAAACCCTAGCCGCCATGGCACTCCTTTGCCTGAAACCCGGCGGCAACGACGCCTCCGGCCACCCAAATAACACCCCTGAACCTCCTATCCACCTCCAATCCAAATCCAGTACCCGTTTGCTTCGAATCATCCTCAAACTTCTCGAATCTTCATTTGAAGATTCGAGCAAAACCTAAACCTACCCCAATCCGCCCTGAAATCACACCTTGGCACCCCTTGACCTCCCTCATGACCAAAGCACCGTTGGTTTGGTTCGAATCTGGGTAGAAACACTCGAACCCCAAATCGAAACGTAAGAGCCCTAGAAAACCAAAACTGGTTTCTGTCAGAAGTTTAAGGGGATTTGGGTGTTTAACTGACCTTGGTCGAAGTGTTCTCAGTTGAGAACACTCGATTAAGGTCCGTTTGACCTCAAAAAGTTCAAGTCCGAGTCGATTCAAGTCCGTCTGTTCTCTGTTCCATTTAAGGTATTTTTCCTTTTTTCCTTTTATTCTATTTTGATGTTTTAAACGTCTGTTTATTTGTCTAGTATTGTTATATTAATTTTTTAATTTTTGTCGATTGTTCTGTTCTTCTCCCTCAGACCTTTCTATTTGGTCGAATATGTTTCTGCTCATTGTTGTGCATAATTATAGGTTGTTTAATCGATTCGAATAAGTTTCGTCGATTAGTTAAGCCTTATTGTAAATCCCTGGTCTTGTCAATACCGCTTGAATTACCTGATTATCTATTTCTGATCAATTGCTGTCAATTGTTATAGGCAATCAGTTAATTAGTTATCGTCGATTAATTCAGTTTTATTAGTAGTTTCGTCAAATGGTTTGAGATCGAATGTTGTATGTGCTGATCTGTAGACACTTAGCTTCAGGGCATTGTCAATATGCTGACAATGATCCTGAATTCTTGTATAGGTTTGACTTAGAATCCCTGCATTCATGATTGATTTTGATTCAATTTCAGTTTCAATTTTAATGACTCGACTCTGTTGAGTTCAGTATTGTGATTTAAATTCAGTTCATTGGTTTCAATTGGAACTCAACCTTAGTCATTTAGTTGTCAGGAGGATTGGTTATAGCTGTTAATCAGATTTAGTTTTAGATCATTGTTAGCTTGAACAGATTTTAGAGTTAAAAGGTTTTAATACGGATGAATAGATTGTATTGGGGCAGTAATATTAAAGGGGTTTCAGGGGTGATTTGGGAATGGAACAGTTAGGGTAATATTTTAGTGTTAGTGTCTTATTAGTGGGGTATTAAATGTCTTTAAATTAATAAGGTAATGGGGAACAAGAGGGAATGGGGGGCTGAAAATAAGGAAAAGCTTTCCTTAATGGGTTTTAAGTGGAAAGAGGCAGACTTTTGTTTGCTGGGGAGGGGGACTCGGGTAGTTAAGTTTAAAAGAGAGAGAGAAACAGAGAGGAAAGGGGAGCAATCTAAAGCCGAAAGACACATTTTTGATAACGAGAGTATGAGAAATCAGTTTTCTGAAATATAAAGGGCAAAAAAGAAAAACAATTACTGTTATTCCGATTGCATTTTTCTTGGCTTCTTCATTCTAAAAACAATTCTGAACCATCCTGGGAACTTGAAATGTGTTTATCTTAGGTTAGAGAAGGTTTTTAATCTGAGCTTTTAAAAGGTTTACTGCTCCATTGATTTGGAATCGAATTCCTTGGTTTTAATCACTGAATCTGGGCTGTTTGTTGCTGTGTGCTGCTATTTTTATTGCTGATCTTCCTCTCCTTTTTCTTTTTCAATTCCAGGTATTCCTCTATCTACGAGCAACAATGTGAATGTGATTGTGTAATTCAAGTAGAAATCTTATGGAATGCAAGTTGTATTGGCCTTAGCTTTTCTTTGTCCGATTTCGTGAAAGACCGAGATAGGGTCATTCTATTACTTTATTCTCGATTAATATATAAGTTTCTTTATAAGAGGTATCTGCATAAATGTTTGGCTCATACGTACTGATTGGTTGAACATTGTTATTTTTTTTTCATTTTTGGCATAAACTAGTGTGTCATTTTTTGGTTTAAAGTTTCAGCAAGAAAATGTTTGTTCCCTTTTAATCCATGAATGACAGTAATTTTCTGATCTTGCCTAGTTTTTCTCAAAAATAATTTTGTTATCTTTAGTAGTTAACTTTATAGGAAGGTCGATTCTGTGGATAGTTAAGGTTTGAATTTTTTTATTTTTTCATCTTCTAATCTTTTTTTTTTGTCAATTTGATTTAATATGTATACTACATTTTTCGTAGCAGTTTGGTCTACTGTTTTGTTGCTAAACGTAAATTAGTTTGCCTTATATGTCTCTCTATATAGAAAGTAATTGCCAATTATATTAATTAGATTTTAATTTGGGACACACAAGGCACTGACTGGTGAACTTGGATACCATGTATATACACATTGATTTCTTTTAAAAGGGGAACATGTATATACATTTAGTCGCATTTGTGGTGTTTAAACTTGGTACACTTTTAGCAGGGAGGCAAATTATAAGTAAAGAAGGTAGGTAATTTAGCTTTAAAGTTTTAATCATTCCAAGATGTAGTATTGATGTTTACGATAGTTGATCCTTGGGTTAATTTGGGTTCCGTTCTTGTGTATGATATTTTATACTATCACTTGTTATGAGAATGACAAAAAAAAGTTTGATAATATATGTGATCACTTACTACAAAGGTTTGACATTGTCTTTTCCAGCAAAGTTATGCTATTAAAATATGACAGGATACACATATAAATTACATATTGATTTGAGTTGCATTTGTGTCTGTCACTTGATATACTGCCAAAGCTATGGGGGTTTTATTTATATCTTTAGAAAAACAAGTATTCCGGTAATGGATACGGTTCATAAATATCGTAGTTTGCTTTAGGCACGTAATTAATTTACTACAACTACGGGTATGGCTCCCATGGCATGGTTGTGATAATCTTAAACTAGTTTTAAATATGAATATCCATAGTTCACCTAGTTGAGTATTTTTTCCTCTAATAAAAATTGAGGTGTGCCACGTCAAATTAAATCTCAAATGCATGGCCCTCGGATAATTAACTTCGACTCTTTAGAAATCTAGGTGTGTCGTTTAGCAAACTCCTTGCCCTCGCAAAGTTGCAAACGCGAAAAGCTTTAAGCGCATATTTTAATAATTTTACCTTCCTAAAATTCGGGTGAGCATTTATGTGATCCAAATTCAAATCCCCACGAAGTTGAAATATGCCAAAGACCGCAGGTACATTGATTGTGACGTGGTTCGAGATGCATTTCCACGACGTTGCAAATTCCTTTTAAAAAAATAATTAATGAGACGAGCCTCGACAAACAAAAATACACAAACTGCGGGATCATCTATATGTGTTGGTAAAAATACTTAGATTTCGGGATAGGCCGTTTAGCGAATTTCACGGCCATTTCCCAAAATAACAACGCGTTAGTGTCTTTAGGCGCGTACTTTAAAAAATATTACCTTTTTAAACCCGGGTGCACATTTATGTGACCTAAATACAAATCTCAACGATGTCGAAGTGTGTCGATAATCACGAGTGCATTGACGTGACATGGTTTGAGATACGTTTTCACAGCGTTGCAATTCTCTATTAAAAATAATGCGGATAATAATAAAAGCGGTTAAAAGTTAAAATTTTCACATAGGTTCATAATTGTATAAAAATTAGATAATTAAGCCGAATATGATAGTTGAGCGACCGTGCTAGAACCATGGAATTCGGGAATGCCTAACACCTTCTCCCGGGTTAACAGAATTCCTTATCCGGATTTCTGATTCGCAGACTGTTAAACAGAGTCAATCTTTTCCTCGATTCGAGATTCAACCGGTGACTTGGGACACCATAAATCTCCAAGTAGCGACTCTGAATTAAATAATATATCTCGTTTCGATTGTCCTTTAATTGGAAAAAACTCCCCCTACGCCCCTGTGGGCACAAGTGAAAAAGGAGGTATGGCAGGCATCAAGTTGATACTTTCCCCTAAATCACATAGAGCTTTAGCAAAGTCCGCACTCCCAATGGTGTAAGGAATGGTGAAAGCACCAGGATCCTCTAGATTCAGGGCCATTGAGTGCACAATTGCACTAACTTGGTGGGTCCTCTTGATAGTTTCGCAATTCATGAATCTTTTCTTTGTCACCAAGTCCTTCATGAATTTAGCGTAGCCCGACATTTGTTTTAGAGCCTCCACCAAAGGCACATTAATGGATAAGCTCTTCATCAGATCAATAAACTTTTTAAACTGATTCTTATTTTTTTGCTTCGCGAGCCTTTGAGGATAAGGTGGAGGTGGCATTGGCAAAGGAGCCTTGGCTTTAGGCATAACCGTTTGCAGAATGTTTATTACGTGTTCCCTAGATGGGTTCACATCATTCTGAGTCTCCACCTCGGCATCTTGAATATCAATCCTCACTTCTTCATGCACATTCTCATCAATCACATTTTCAACCACCAAAGGAATTTCATCATCTTGCAACTCAACTTCACCACTCAAAATTGCTTTTTGCTTGGAGGCATTCACATCACGCCTCGTCCACTTCTTGTAGTTACTGCCATAACATGATTGTTCCCACCCTTCGGGTTAAGTACTGTATCACTTGGTAGAGCCCCCTTAGGACGAGTATTCAAGGATTGTGAGATTTGGCCTAATTGAACCTCCAAGTTTCTGATTGAAGTATTGTGGGAAGCCAACTGAACATCAGAGTCCGATTTCTTTTTCATCATCTATTCAAACATCATTTCAATTCTCCCCATTTTGTTATTGGAAGAACTAGGACCTTGGGATGGAAATGGGGGTATATTGTTCGGTTGTTGATACATTGGGGGCCTTTGAAAGCCTTGCCCCCGATTTCCTTGATTGCCATTGTTCCAACCTCCCTGATTGTTGTTACCACCCCAATTGTTGTTGTTGCCATTCTAATTACCCTAGTTGTTCTGATTATTGTTCTGATTGTCCCAATTGGAATTTTGGTTATTGTTTCCCCAATTACTATTCCCTTGTTGTTGTTGATTGCCCCAATTGCCTTGGGGGCTCCATTATTGTTGGTTGGAAGAATTGCCCCTTTAGCCTTGGTAGTTATTCATGTATTGCACCTCTTCATTCTGCTCATCATAGTCATCATCTTGGAATTCACCACAATCATTGTTAAATTGATCCTAACTCCCTTAATTTTGTTGACCTCTTTGTCTTTTTTATTTACTAGCATGTTGACACCCTCCATAGCATTTACATGGCGTGGATTTTGAACCTGCTGTAATTTTGCCTTCACTAGCTGGTTCATTGTAGTTGTTAGCTCTGCTATGGCCTGCCCATGGTCATGTAGCTCTTTGTGCAAGTGAGTGACCATGGGGTCACCCTGGGGCACATTGGATCTACTTGGCCAAGCGGAGGATGTGTCAGCCATCTCGTCAAGAATGTCACAAGCCTCATCATAAGACAGCTTCATAAAATTGCCCCCAGCAAGTTGGTTCACTATGGATTGGTTTGTTGTGTTAATGCCCCGGTAGAAAGTCTGTTGGATTATTACCTCAGTCATATCATTGTTGGGGCACTCCTTTACCATGGTTCTATATCGCTCCCAAATCCCATGTTGGTTCGGTGGGCTCCTGCTTGAAAGCTAAGATCTTATCTCTCAATGCTGCCATGTGCCCTGGTGAGAAAAACTTTGCAATGAACTTGTCCGCCAACTCATCCTAAGTAGTGATGGAATGGTTGGGAAGTCTCTCAATCCAATCTAATGCTTTCCCTCTAAGTGAGAAAGGGAATAGTCTCAACCGAAGTGTATCCTCCGACATATTAGTTTGCTTGCTCCCCCAACAGGTATCCACAAAACCCGTGAGATGTTTGTAAGCATTCTGATTGGCAGCGCCCGTGAAATACCCACGCTACTCCAGCAATGTCAGCATCACATTGGTAATTTGTAAATAGCCCGCCCGGATCCGGGGTGGGACAAGTGCACTAGCATATCCTTGGTTGGGAAGCACTCGAGGAGCCACTCTTGGAGGTGGCGGGGGAGGGTCTGAAATATTATCATTGGCCTAAAGGCTTCTCCTTTGTCCTTGAGGTACAATTGGAACCTCATCATCAACATTGTCATCTACCTCCTCCCCCGGCGGAAGATCTTAAAGAGGTGCGTTGCTTGCTGCCATTTTGTACCTGAAGTTGTGATACACACAAATTAGTAACACAAAAGGAAAGAAGAACAATACATAGAACTATTTAGATAGATAGCCAAAACCGTTAGCTCCCCGGTAACAGCACCAAAAAGTGATCGGAGCCAACCCTGCACTAATACAAAGTAGCGAGAGTGGTCGAAGCATCTTTTACCCGAGAAGGTCAGGATCGATTTCCACAGGGAGCTAGAAATAGGAATTAGGTTTTTATCTAAGTTAGAGATGGGTAATTGCTCTTAATTGTACTTCTAATCATAGTTCGCCTTTTGATTACTTCAAATATTATGCTAATAAGATGCTAAATTAAGCTAAGAGTGAAATACTTGAAGGTTGTTTAAATAGTTAAGAAGGCACTAGGGAAGTGAATTTCTCCTAGGTGGATACTTGACGGGTTCTCGAGGCTAAGGCTAGGTTGTCATGTTGGGGATTATGATATAACCAATTCATTGAACTTCCCACTCTATACCTCTCGGTAGTTTGAGTGATTTTGTCCTAATTGACTTTTTCAAGACCAATTGGGTATGATAATTTGTGCAAGCAATTTAGGTTCAAGTCGGGTAGTACTATCTCTAGGTTTAACCCTTTAATTGGGGCTATCAATCTCTTGAATACGCCCCAATTCTTTGTTGGACTAATTTTCTTAGAATCAAGTTCTCTTTCTCAAGAAGAACCCAAGTCAAATAGGCACAAATTAGTGTTTGCAACCCCTAAATCAACATCGAAACCATAAATTAATCCAAATATCAAACACCCATAGACATTAAAGCCTTAAAACACAAGACCGATCAAATTTCCACACTAGGGTTGAGTCACAACCCTAGCTAATGGATCTAGATACTCATGATAATAGAAGAAAACAAAGAAATAGATGAAGAAAAACCCATAATATTTATATAGAAGCTAAAACTTGAAGATTCAATGATAAAACTACGCTAAAATTACTAAAAATGGGTAAGGAACACTATTCACAAGCGCAGTTGAGCGTTAAAATACAACTCATGACCTAAATATGGGAAAAGAAACTATTTATACTAGCCTAAATTTTCTAGACAAAAATACCCCTACGGAGGTAGTGCGGTCTGCACAAAATCGAGTGCGGCCGCAACGAGGCTTCTTGGTTATAATCTCTGCTCTCTAAACAAGGCCACCGCGGGTCGCACAAAATGCACCTCGGACGCGTGACTTCTGTTGCGGTCCACACAAAAAGGACCACGGACCGCATTGGTGTCAACCTCAAAATCCCCAACTTTCTGAACTCGAGCTTTGCGGACCACACAAAATTGAGTGCGGCCGCGATGAAGCCAATGCGGTTCGCACAAACTGCTTTGCGGCCGCATTGCTTGAGTGCCTGAAATGAGCACCTCTCTGAACTTCCTCACTGCGGACCGCACTGAATGGAGTGTGGCCGCATTGGACCTATTGCACTGTGCTTGGACTTGTTCTTGGTACTTGTGCATGTTTCACTCCTTTTTGAGATGATTTTGAATAATTATCACCTTGTTGACCAAACCCTGCAAACAAGTGCAACATATAAGCCTTTGGGACTATTTTGTATGCATTTTTAATCAAAACTCAAGTAAGAAGGAGTGTAAAATGCGCCATAATCCCTAGTTATCAACTGTATTGTAGGCTTTTGGACAGGGTTGGAAAGAAAGGGTGGCATGAAGGCTCAAAATAATTTAAGATGAAAGGGTTCAAAATTACAACTTTTGAAATCAGATCTTTTGGCTAAAATCAAAACTTCTGCCCGAGCTTCTTAGAGTTTGGGGAACCCTTTTTTTTGAATTTTTGCTTTGATGGGACCGAACCGTGTAAGGCTACCTACGTATCCTTAAAAGGAATCAAGTCGAACGTAGTTCAAATACAAAGTTGGATTATTTTGTTGTTTTTCTTCTCCTTTTCTTTCTTTTCCTTTTTACTTTTTTTTCTTTTCTCTTTTTTTCTCTTTTCCTTTCTTTTTCTTTTTATTTTCTAGTTCCTAACTCTACTTTTAATTCCAAAAGAGAGGTATGAAATAAAACAAAATTAAGGCTCAAAAGAGGTAGCAAAAGATAAAAGTGTTTGGGTAGCAGAATAAAATGCATTCGTCATACCGAACTTTAAAAATGCCAAGTACAAACATGCATTTGAAGATAAACAAAGAAATCATACATAGTATCTATTGATGGCATCAACACAAATAGAAAGTGCCGACGGGCAATACCTTTATCCTAATGAATGATCCTTGCCAGTTCGAAGCAGACTTGACTCAACCTTACCTTGATGTGGAAGAATATATTTCAACACTGACTGATCTACCTCAAACTGTTTGAAAGACATTTCCTTGTTGTATGCTCTTATCAACCTCTTGATTTCCCAGACTAACTGTCTCAGTTTCACTCAATTAAAGTTTCAGGTTATCTTAGAATGCGTGAATCTTTACTTGTTCCCTCAAATGCATTCTTTTATCATATTCAAAACTGTTCCATTTCTTCATGATTAGACTAAGTTTCAAGATGCGTGATATTACACATGTTTTAAAAACTGATAAAAAAAAGTGGTGTGTATTAGACACACTCTGAAAAGGTTGAGTGTGTAAAGTGATTTTCGTCTGCAAAAAGTATGTAACATGGATTTGGTCCATTATTTAAAGGGTAACTTATGTATTTTGCCATGAATATATTAGGGACAAAGTGGGTGTGGCTCTTGTGGAGGAGAAGTTGAGAGAATCGAGGCTGAGATGGTTTGGTAATGTGAAGAGGAGAGACGATGATGCCAGGGTTAGTAGGTGCGAGAGGTTGCCCATGACGAGTCAGAGGAGGGGTAGAGGGAGACCTAAGAAGAACTGGGGTGAGGTGATTAGGCAGGACATGGCTCTGCTCCAGCTTACCGAGGACATGACCCTCGATAGAAAGGTGTGGAGGTCAAAAATTAGGGTGGTGAGTTGATAGTCAGTCTAAAGTTTTGCCTTGTCTTACCAGTAGTAGTAGTACTAGTCGGGTACCTTCCTATTCCTTGTCCCTTGTTTATATACGGTATGTCAGTATTAGCAGTAAGATTGGTACTATTTTTGTAGTTTCATATCCCTGGATCTCTATCATTATTTGTTGTATTATTTGCTTACACTGTTTTATTACATTGTTGTTGCTATTGTTTCTCCATTGCTCCATTTTTATTGTTCTTGAGCCGAGGGTTTTTCGGAAACAACATCTCTACCTTCATATGTGGTAAGGTCTGCGTACACACTACCCTCCCCAAACCCCACTTGTGGGTTTCCACTGGACTGTTGTTGTTGTACTTTATCATATAACCACCATTAAGTGATATGGACTCTCAGTTTAGTTTTAATTACTAAAATAAAATTACTTAATTTAGCGCAAATACTGAATGCAGGTAAGTATATACCCTCATGTAAACCTCACGCCTGCTCAAATGGAATGGTTCATTTGACATAATCCACGTAAAATTGGAGTCCAATCATTTATTCACACTTTGAATCTTTTGTGACATGTATTCTGTGAGTTCTACACGATAATTCCTCGAGATGTATGAGGTAATAATACGTTTGTAAAGAGCTTGCCCAACATCATAATGCGCAATGGAATTTTCAATGACCTCAGGATTCATCTCATGGAGACTTTTGACAGCGTTCTTTCATTTTTCTCAAAATCTATTTTATTCTTTTTGTTTTATTTTTGATTAATCGATTTCAATTGCCTCTTGGCTTTTTTATTTAAAACAAAATGTGGAGAAATAATATTCATTCACGTATAGATGAATATAGGTCCTTTTCGAATCGTATCCTTCGATTCTAGGCTCTTGTCTTCTCTGTCTTTCTTTTGTCTCTAATTTATTTTGTCACATGACTTTGCTATCACGTCTACATACAGAAAATTCATATACGTCCACATATATAGTATTAAATCATACCAAAAGTTTGTGATGTTGAAGAGTTTGAACAGAATCGTCTGCAAAATATACATATATATATATATATATATATATATATATATATATATATATATATATATATATATATATATATATATACACACACACACACACAAACCTTTCTATAACAACCTCGTTAGTTCCGGATGTTTTTGGATGTTATAGCAAATTACTGTTATAGAAAACATATATTATAATAGAACATGAGATTTGGTTCCGAAAATTTTTGGCTTTTATAGAGAAGTGTTGTTATATAAGGATATTGTTATAGAGAGGTCTGACTGTATAAGGTTTTTAATGAGGCAGCAAGCAATGCATATTATAAATAACTATGTACATCCCAATATTTTTTTTGTAAGTTTTTAATGAGGCACATTATCTTACATGGACATCCAAGGGGGAGTGTTATGAATAGTTTGTACATTGGATACTACTTTGGATACTACATTGGATGCTACATTGGATGCCCATGTTGTGAATAACTTAAAGATTAAATTTCCTACTTTATGTCCATCATCTTTACTTTTTATGCCTATAAAAGGCCATGTAATTGCAATGGAAAAATACACCAAAGTGAAAGAAGAAAACACTTCTCCCTTCTTTCTATCTCTTCTTATTTACATTTTACTGCATTACTTTTATTTTATAACACGTTATCAGCACGAAGCTCTAATTTTATTCTTAACTCCCGCTAAGTTGAGCCATATTTTATTAAGGTATGTATCATTATAATCATCTTATTTATGGCAGTACATATCATATGCTCACTGTTTGCAGATTACTTGTGCGCTTGGGCATCTTAAATAGTTTAAGTACATTGCAGTGATTAAATAACTATTTCCTTCCGTGCTCAACTCTTAGAGGACCTCAAAGTCATCAAACTAGCTATGCACTAATGTCATGGACTCCCTGGATCAAAACATATCTTTAAGGCATTTTGAAGAACTGTGAGAAATGAATTGACAAGCAATAATTTTTTAATTACTTTATATTTATTGGAACATATAAATAATGTTAGTCACGTTCAATTCTATTAACACATATATATCAATAATATAAAGTGAAATGAAACAAGTATGTAATTTCTACTTTATGGCAAGAATAAAATGAAATAGTAGATTGTTAACATGATATAGCTCTATTTTCATTTCTTTTACCTTAATCGTTTTGTTTTCATTAATTGTTTATTATTATAATTATTTTTCTAACTTATTCATCTTTTATGATAGTTTTCACTATGTCAAATTTATCAAAACTTGAATTTGTGGCACTTGACATCACCGGAAGGAACTATTTATCATGGGTTCTTGATGCTGAAATTCACCTTGACGCTAAAGGCCTTGGAAATACTATTATACAAGGAAATGAAGCATCAAATCAGGATAAAGCGAAGGCCATGATTTTTCTTCGTCATCATCTACATGAAGAGTTAAAAACTGAATATTTAACCATAAAAGATCCACTTGAATTATGGATTAATTTGAAGGATCGATATGACCACCTAAAACTTATGGTATTACCGAAAGCTAGGTATGAGTGGATACATTTAAGGTTGCAAGACTTTAAAACCGTAAGTGAGTATAATTCTGTTATCTTTAAAGTAAATTCTCTATTAAAATTATGTGGAGACACTATCACAGATGAGGACTTATTGGAAAAAACATTTTCTACTTTTCACGCTTCAAATGTGGTGCTATAATAACAATACCGTGAAAAAGGTTTTAAGAAATATTCTGAGTTAATCACATGCCTACTTATGGCTGAGCAGAATAATACTCTATTAATGAAAAATCATGAAGCTCGTCCCACTGGGTCAGCTCCATTTCCGGAAGTGAATGATGTAGCAACGTATGATAAGTTTGAAATAAAACAAAATAATTACCGTGGTCGTGGACATGGTCGTAAACGTGGACGTGGCAGGGGTGAAACAATTATCGTCATTATGGTGGAAATTAATTGGAGAACAATAAGGGTTCTCAAATTAATCATTCAAAAGGTAAAGCTAGTATGTGTCACCGATGTGGTATGAGAGGTCATTGGGCACGCATTTGTCGTACGCCAGAACATTTTGTCAAACTTTATCAAGCCTCTCTCAAGAAAAAAGAAAATAATGTGGAGGCACACTTGACCTTTCAAAATAATGATGATGAAGCAGGTCCCTCAAATAAATATGATTCTAAGACACATCTTGCATATAAAGATGATGATTTTGAAGGCCTAACAAATATTACTCATTTAGAAGTTGGAGACTTTTTTGAGGAAATTGACTGAAGAACTAATCATCTTACTGGGGAATGAAGCTATAAAAGTTGTTATTTTTATGTTTGCAACTAGTTTATTTTTCTTGAGTGTATTTTCCCAATGCATCATGTGTTGCTAGTTTCTACATTCCTAATGTATTTCTTAATGCTTTTTTTTCCGCTTGTCTTTCATATTTCTTATGATGTATTATTTGTTTTTTTATGAAGAATATGAAAATTCCCCAGTCTTCAGTTGGACTCAAGATTAATAAAGATGATATATGTCTTCTGGATAGTGCTACAACACACACTATTTTAAAAGATAAGAGATATTTCTCTTATTTGGTAATGAAAGAAGCGAATGTTAATACAATATCCGGTAGTACAAGATTAATTGAAGGTTCTGGAAGAGCCAATTTATTACTACCAGGAGGAACAAATTTGGCTATTGATGAAGCACTATATTGTAGTAAATTTCAAAGAAACTTATTAAGTTTCAAAGATATTCACCAAAGTGGCTATCATATTGAGACTACAAATGATGAAAAGATTGAATATCTTTATATTACTACAATAATGTCCGGTAAAAAATATGTGCTTGAAATGTTACCTGCTCTTTCCTCCGGCTTATACTACACAAGTATTAGCAGGATTGAAACACATGCCATAGTAAACGAGAAGTTTACTAATCAAGATAATTTTATTATTTGGCATGACCGGTTCGGCCATCCTGGTTCTAATATGAAGCGTAAAATAATTGAGAATTCACATGGACATGCAATGAAGAATCAGAAGATTCTTCAATTTAAGGAATTCTCTTGTGCTGCATGTTCTCAAGAAAAATTAATTATTAGACCATCGACTATTAAAGTTAGGATGAAATCCCCTGCATTTCTGGAACGTATACAGGGTGATATATGTGGGCCCATTCACCCTCCATGTGGACCATTCAAATATTATATGGTTTTGGTAGATGCATCTACAAGATGGTCACATGTGTGCTTACTATCAACTCGCAATATGGCATTTGCGAGATTGTTGGCTCAAATAATAAAGCTAAGAGCACAATTTCCAGATTATGCAATTAAGACAATTCGTCTTGATAATGCTGGTGAGTTTACATCTCAAGCCTTTAATGATTATTGTATTTCAATTGGGATAACAATTGAGCATCCGGTTGCTCATGTTCATACACAAAATGGTCTAGCAGAATCATTGATCAAACGCCTCCAATTAATTGCTAGACCAATGCTTATGAGAACAAAACTTCTCATTTCAGTATGGGGTCGTGCTATTTTGCACGCAGTAGCACTTGTGCGGATAAGGCCCACAAGTTATCATAAAGTCTTCCCATTGCAATTGACTTTTGGTCAGGAGCCAAATATTTTCCCTCTTAGGATCTTTGGTTGTGCGATATATGTTCCAATTGTCCCATCACAACGCACAAAGATGGGTCCTTAAAGAAGGTTGGGGATATATGTTGGATATGAATCTCCTTCTATTATAAAATATCTAGAGCCGATGACTGGAGATTTATTTACGGCAAGATTTTCTGATTGCCATTTTGATGAATCAGTATATCCAACATTAGGGGGAGAAAACAAACAGTTGAAAAAGAAGATAGATTGGAATGCATTATCACTGTCTCATTTAGATCCTCTAACAAATCAATGTGAACAAGAGGTTCAAAAGATTATTCATTTACAAAATATTGCAAATCAATTGCCAGATGCATTCACTGACCTACCAAGGGTGACTAAGTCACATATTCCAGCTGCTAATGCTCCAATTCGAGTTGATATCCCGGCAGGACAATTAATTAAAGCAAATGAGTCTAAGCCATGCTTGAAACGTGGTAGACCAATCCGTTCTAAAGATAAAAATCCTCGAAGAAGAAAAGGAGCAAGTGATCAAAGTGAACATAACACAGAGGTAGTGGCTCAAGAAGAGCCCCAAGAGGTAACAAATGATAAGACTTTAGGAGAGGTCCAGGTACCTGAAAATAATGAAAATGAAGATATATCAATAAGTTATGTCTCAACCGGGAAAAGATGGAACCGAAATAATATTGTTATCGATAACATTTTTGCTTATAATGTTGCTGTTAAAATAATGCAACAAGATGAGGATCTTGAACCAAAATCTGTCAATGAATGTAGAAAGAGAAATGATTGGCCAAAATGGAAAGACGCTATCCAGGCAGAGTTAACTTCACTTGGAAAATGTGAAGTCTTCGGACCCATAGTTCGAACACCTGAAGGCATAAAACCAGTAGGGTATAAATGGGTTTTTGTGCGAAAACGAAATGATAAAATGAAGTCGTTAGATATAAAGCACAACTTGTGGCACAATGGTTTTCCCAAAGGCCTGTAATTGATTATATGGAGACATATTCTCCTGTAGTGGATGCTATCACCTTCAGGTATCTCATAAATATGGCAGTGCAAGAAAAACTTGATATGCATCTAATGGATGTTGTTACAACCTATTTGTATGGATCATTAGACAACGAAATTTTTATGAAAGTACCTTAGGGATTTAAAGTGCCAGAAGCATATAAAAGTTTTCGAGAAACTTGTTCAATAAAGCTTCAGAAATCTTTATACGGATTGAAACAATCAGGTCGTATGTGGTACAATTGCCTGAGTGAATACCTGTTGAAAGAAGGGTACAAGAATGATCCAATTTGTCCTTGTGTCTTTATATAAAGGTCTAGATCTGAATTTGTTATAATCGCCGTGTATGTTGATGATTTAAATATCATTGGAACTCCTGGGGAGCTTCCAAAAACAGTAGACTGTTTGAAGAAAGAATTTGAAATGAAAGATCTTGGAAAGACAAAATTTTGTCATGGTCTACAAATTGAGTATATGAAAGATGGAATATTTGTCCATCAATCAACATACACCGAAAAGATTTTAAAGCGATTTTATATGGATAAAGCACATCCATTGAGTACCCCGATGGTTGTGAGATCACTTGATATAAAGAAAGATCCATTCCGACCTCATGAAAATGATGAAGAGCTTCTTGGTGCCGAAGTACCATATCTTAGTGCAATTGGGGCATTAATGTATCTTGCCAATAATTCCCGACCAGATATAGCTTTCTCAGTAAGCTTATTGGCAAGATTTAGTACTTCGCCAACACAAAGACACTGGAATGGTATTAAACATATATTCAGATACCTCCAAGGGACCATTGATATGGGTTTATTTTATTCAAATGAATCCAAGCCATCATTGATTGGTTATGCAGATGCAGGATATTTGTCTGATTCACACAAAGGTCGATCTCAGACAAGCTATTTATTTACAAGTGGAGGTACAACCATATCATGGTGTTCGACAAAACAAACTATGATTGCTACTTCTTCAAATCATGCAGAGATAATAGCCATTCACGAAGTAAGTCGAGAATGCATTTGGTTAAGATCTATAACTCAACACATTCAGCAAACATGTGGTCTTTCTTCGAAAGAGAATATTCCAACAATATTGTATGAAGACAATGCTGCATGCATAGCTCAATTGAAAGGAGGATATATCAAAGGAGATAGAACAAAACACATTTCACCGAAATTCTTTTTCACTCATGATCTTCAGAAGAATGGTGAAATAGATGTACAACAAGTTCGTTCAAGTGATAATTTGGCTGATCTGTTCACTAAGGCATTACCAACCTCAATATTTGAAAAGCTGATATATAAGATTGGAATGCGTCGTCTTCGAGACATTAAGTGATTTTTCATCAGGGGGAGTAACTACACGCTGCACTCTTTTCCTTAACCAAGGTTTTGTCCCACTGGGTTTTCCTGGTAAGGTTTTTAATGAGGCAGCAAGCAATGCATATTATAAATAACTATGTACATCCCAATATTTTTTTGTAAGTTTTTAATGAGACACATTATCTTACATGGACATTCAAGGGGGAGTGTTATGAATAGTTTGTACATTGGATACTACTTTGGATACTACATTGGATGCTCATGTTGTGAATAACTTTAAGATTAAATTTTCTACTTTATGTCCATCATCTTTACTTTTTATGCCTATAAAAGGCTATGTAATTGCAATAGAAAAATACACCAAAGTAAAATAAGAAAACACTTCTCCCTTCTTTCTATCTCTTCTTATTTACATTTTACTGCGTTACTTTTATTTTATAACAGTTCTACCAATTTTAAAAGCCACAAAAAGAGGAGAAAAAAAGGCAAAGAAGAAACCAGGATGCTCATTGTTTTTCTTCCCATTAAGCAATACCACTCAAACTCTCTAAGCCTTATCTACAACCCTTTTTGCATACATTTCAAAAGTAAAAATTAATTTCCACTGTTAGAACAACATACGTCCACAGAATATTTTGGAGGTCCTAACTTCTAAGTTATATAAGTATGCTTTTACGTGATAATACTTTGGAGTTTCTAACAATGATTCGATAGTCAAATTATCTAAGAAAATAGCTAAAGCAATAGACAGTTGTCATTAGCTAAAAGAACAAATCAAATGGGGTTACGTTACCCAGTATTCTGGTGTATCCTAGAATTTATTCTTGAATTAATATACAGACTTGAAAATAAATGGGTGGTGGAGTTTCAATGAACATTTTTCTCATAAAAAATAAAAAGCTTAGCAAAGGATAAGTGTAATTAATGTCTCCCCCTATTATAGGGATGTATTGTTTGTCTACCTTAGGTCAACTCTTCACTATTGGTGATTTAGCTCACGTCTGCACATTAAATATTAAGGAAAATATTTCAAAATTCTATATAAAATTGATAACGACTAAAATTACAATATTTTGACACCATAAAGAATTGTTTTAACTTTAACCTAAAAAAAAACAATTAAAGATATTCGTGTACATAGGTGACAAATGGATGACCCAAAGATATTGAGTTGACTCTACATATAGAAGTATGGTGCATAAATTCAACGCACTCTTTAATTATTAATTTGGGCTATTCTTTGTATTAAAATTTGGGTTAGTACTAATTAAGTATCTCACTAGTGCCTTGACGAACCTAGTTTGATTTATTACTAATACCTTTACCAAAGTCAACGAACTGTTGACCTTTGATAATTAAAGGTTGGGACATAAATAAGATATACAATTTTAAGTAAGCATATTTAATTTAGTCCTAAGGACAATCCACCCTCCTCCTTTAATTAACACACAGCTCACCCCCCCCCCCCTCTCTCAATACCGTTTTCTTTTTAGAAGTTTATATGAAACCGAGCTGGTAAAAATGAGGTGTAAAATTTTGTTAATTTCATGCAAGTGTTTCAAAATTTTGTTACTAATTTAAAGATTATTCATAGCTTAAAAAGATGTGTTACCTGAATGAGTAACTCCTTAATTAAAAATTATAGTGTTAAAAAAGTATTAAAAAATATATAAAATGGTATATAGTTCAAAAAGTTATTATTCCAATTGTTATTGACTAATAGAAGTCGAATTAGGACTTTCAACGCTCGAATTTTCCCTCGTTAAATGCCTTTTCTATCTTAAAAATAAAACTACTACAACTAATTAATTGAATTTTTGGGTGGCATGCATATTTGAATTTACAAATGGGATAAGGACACCTCATGAGCAATGTGCAGCCATTAGGTAATAACGTCCTTTAGTTGCACATTACTTTAAAAAATAGATGGGAAAAATGAGACCAGAAATTATGGTCTTAGGGAAAGAGGGTATATGGTTCTGTCCACCATCAGTTCCATCTTTTATAGCACAAATAAAATTTCAAACACAGCCTCTCAGCAGCGGCGAGTCAAATTTTTTATTAAGGGAATTCGAAATATTAAAAAGTAAACTCATAAACAAGCTAAGAAAATTCAACATCTACTTTTATGCATAAAAATTAATTTCAACGTCATATATACAGTGTAATTTTGTGGCGAAGAGGCTTCAAATGAACCCCTTTTCGCCACCTTAGCTTCGCCCTTGCCTCTGAGTCCTTGTGATTCTCAGTGGCACTCAAGATTATAAATAATTAATCAGGTGTGCACAAGCTAATCCGAATATTATAATTATAAGAAAGAAAAGAAACAAATAAGTAGTCTATCTATTAGTAACGAGTCTGTGCCTATCTCTACTCCTCCGTGAATCTAGATTTAAACGGTTTTATATTTATTTTTCGTACATAATATAAGATTAGGGCGTAAAACTTCTGGATTTTGCTGAACCCTCATACTTATTGTACGATTTGTTAACCCTCCCCTTCCCTCACACCTGCCAAAATAAAAAAGGAAAAGAAACTAGTAAAAATTAATATCAATCTATGAAGTATGAACAAGGAAATTTTGCTTTTTTCGAAAGTTCGAGTAATTACTGGAAGTGTTCGGTATGAATACTGTTTAGTTTAGATATATAGAAGAAGTTGATCGTTTTAATCATTTCAAGTACATACGTACACCTCAAGATCCAAAACCAAAAAGTACGTATGATATTAGCTTTAACATAATTTTACTATATAAGAAAATACACCCACAAACCTTTCTAATGATATGCCCTTTACATGTTCTTATGGACAATATCGATCGATCTTTGGAATATGACATACGTTCTAAACCTAATCCTAATACTAGCAAAGCTATCTTTTTATGTCATGTCCTTTTAGGGTTGGGTAGGTTCGGTTAGAGGGCGGAGCAAGAGCGTAGAAAGCGAGTGGAGCAGAAGTTAGTTCTGATTTAAATTTTATATTTATCTTAATAAATTCATTAATATTATGAATTGTTAATTTAGAATCGAGTAATTCAAAAGGACTAAAATGCTAAATTTATAAAGTTAAAATCCTAGTTCCGCTTTGGATGGTCTTAATCTTTATACCAATGGCAAAGCTTCTTATTGGAAATTTATGGAATTGTTGGTCTCAGCAAAATGTCCATTCTTCATTGGAATTAGGACCACACCACCACCTTTTTTGTGTGTGTAAAGGATAGGATCAGAAACTAGTTACTTTCATTCTCAACTTGAATGAACCTTTTGTTCTAATCCAATTTGGTTTAGTTTGATCCACTCTTTTTATTGAATACAGCTAGATAGAAAAAGATTGCTTTGGAATGAAGGTATCATTTATTATATGCTTGTGAAGGTTTATCCAATTAAATCAATCAAAACAGTAAGTGGTATTATGATTGAAAGTGTAAGACACCAACTTATAGATTAAGTGATATGCTTTGGATTTTCTGGTAATATTCTTGATATTTGGAACACGGTTCTTGGATTTTTTTTTCTACCTCTTCATTCGATCCGTCGCTCCAAGAAAATTCACTTTATTTGATTTTTTGGCCTTTTTTCTCATAAAATTTACTTTTTTCAAATATCAAGAAGAAATTAACTTCTTTTTTCCAAAGTTGCCCTTGGAGTAAAGAGTTTAGAAGTATTTGTTATATTTTCAATAAATAAATTAAAGTTAATATGGTCAATTTTATTGTTAATTAATACTAAAAGGTGACTTTCTTAATATGTGTGAAAATAATCAAAAAATTAATTAAAGTGCACTGGAGAGAAAACCAGGTAGCATATATTTTCAGGTTCCTAGAGAACTAACACTTTAATAGGCAAGATAACTAATTTTTAGATTGCAAACAGTAATAATTTTTGGTCTTTTTGTCCGTGGCACCATTTAATATGAAAAAATATTAAGATACTAATTTGACTACTCATATAAGTAATATATAAAAAATACTTGAATAAACATTGAAACGTTAATTAAATGGAGTATTGAGATTTAAAATTTTAAACTTTTAAAATTATGTAAAATAATATTGCGTACTAATTATGGAACTTTAATACGCCAAACATGGTATACTCTTGTTTATGTAATTTGTTTCGCATTTTATATTTGTATTTGCGTATATATTAGGATTATTGAGTCTGGTTCAGATAGGAGGCAGAAAATAATATAGTCTAACATTGAAAGAAGAATTCGATATTTTCCCACAAAATTGGAGGAGAAATTATTTTCAACCAATTTCATTCTCTATACTTGAGAGACTCATAGGCAAATTGGGCATTTTTCCTCTGCTCCATTTCAGCTTCTTTAACGAGGAAAAATGAAAGTTTTCCTTCCCTGCTTTCCTACAAGTTGTTACACTATACTAAAGAAGATCATTCCAATTACCCCCACATAGACTAAATACAATTCAAGCAAATGATGTTGTATCATTGAGCTAGGGGTGTACAGAGGAAACCGACAAACCGCACCAATTCGATAATCGAGGTAAATCGAGAAAAAAAACCCGATTATGGTTTGATTTGATTTGGTTTGGTGTTGGAAAAAAAAAACTCGACCATAATTGATTTGGTTTGGTTTTAACTAAAGAAAGTCAAACCGAAACCAAACCAACCCGACATTATATATATAGAAATTTTAGATATATTTAATATATAAATATATTTATTGTGATGTAATTTATAAATATTTCTTAAAAAATTTCATAATTTTATTTTTAAGATATTATTTTAAGGTTGGACTTAGAACTTTTGACTGTTTCAATAAGTTTTATAACCATTAATATTAGTAAATTAAATAATGCTAACAAAAGCCCAAACCAAAATCAAATCAATACTAATGCTAACAAAAGACATTCAATTCAATAGTCAATACTACGAACGGGAATGTATCGAAAATCTATTTTTTGTTTTGCAATAATTTAGATAATAATGCATAACCTATTTTTATATTTTCTTTAGTGTTTAGTCATGTAATTAATACGCCCTTATTAGTTTACTTACTTTAGCATGACTTAGTACTTTTAGATTATGTTTATTTTTATTATGGTTTTTAAATTAGCAATATTTATATTACATAATTTTATTGTCTTTATTGTTGAATATTTTAGGATAATGTCATGACACATCTCATATTTTGTATTATTTTATTGAAAAATACTTTATATAGTTGTATCTTACTAGGATTAAAGAAATATTTTGAGCACAAGTTATATGTTTTGTTCTACGAAGATTTTACCGGGAAAAAATCCGAAAAACCCGAGAAAAATCGAGATTGAAAAACCTGAGTTTTATTAGTTTGGTTTGGTCTTTAGATTTAGTAACGAGACACAATTGGTTTGGTTTGGTAATCGTAAAATCCGACCCAACCCGACCTATGTACATCCCTACTTTTGGATTATGTTTATTTTTATTATGGCTTTTTGATTAGCAATATTTATATTACATAATTTTATTATCTTTATTGTTGAATATTTTAAGATAATGCCATGACACAATTCATATTTTGTATTATTTTCTTGGAAAATACTTTATGTAGTTGTATCTTACTAGGATTAAAGAAATATTTGAGCATACGTTATATATTTTGTTCTACGAAGATTTTACCGGAAAAAAACCCGAAATAATACGAATAACCCCAAAATCTGAAAACCCCCGAAAAAAAATCGAGATTGAAAAACCCGAGTTTTATTGGTTTGGTTTGGTCTTTAGATTTAATAACCCGACACAATTGGTTTGGTTTAATTATTGTAAAATCTGAACCAACCCGACCTATGTACACTCCTAGTTCAATGTCTCTCAAAATTATCTTAAATTTTTTATTTTATTATTTAAAAATATTTTTATATTATTCATGAAGGAGTAATATTTTAAATTACAGTATTGAAAATTTTATTGCTTATTTACTTTTAAAGAGGTAAAATATGCAGTTTGATAATATTTTTAAGAAATTATAATTTTTAATTATTTGAAAATTAAGAGTTTGGAGTAAATTTATACTTCATAGTAACTTTAACACTATTGTATTATTTATACTTGTAAAACATGTTAAATATTTTATTTTATATGAGTTTCTTTAATTCTTTTTAGTTTTCTTGAACTTTTAATGTATCTTTTATATTTTATTGTGTTATAATGATATATTATTAATTTATAATTTAAAAAATTAAAGATCTGTGGGACTTATGCCCCATGTCTCGAGGCTTTCGCCTCGCTCCGTATTAAGTAAAACGTCTTGTCTCACGTCCTCGTATTGTAAAACACTGATTGAAACCACATGATAATTAGAGGTGGAGTCTGAAATTAAACTTTATGGGTTTTAAAGTTTAGAACGATAACTTCAAGTACTAATAATTGAGTTACAAATTTAATGCTTGTACGATCTAATGAATTTTTACACAAATCCACTGTTTTAATAAAAATTCTTGAGTTCGGCCGAAAGTTCTTGAAATTGAAAAGGTATCAAATCATGAGCCTAGCTTTGACTAACATAATTCATATTTTAACACTTGTCTTTAGCAACAAAAAATATCTTCATGTAATGTACCTTTTAGTTCTACTTATCAAAATTTCACCCACCCCTTAGGAGAAAAAAGTTTTTCAAAAGGTACGGACAAGAATAAATTACAAATATTTAAATTCCAATAGCACCCTCTTATATTAATATAGCATTGCCAACAAAGAAAAAAATTAAAATGGTCAAATACATTAAGGATATAGTGCGATCATGTCCATACCCTTTGAGGTCCACTTAATAAAGCATGAACGTAATGCATGTGCATGAGAAGCCCTCCAATGTCCATCTAGCAACTTTAAATAATTGTGTAACATTTTTGTAATTTACTTTACAACGTTCGATCATCATTATAAAGTTTTAAATTTTAATTTGCATATATTTATTCGTGAACGTCAAATTGTGGACTAATGAATCAAAGGACGTCATCGTGAATTCAAAGGAACGCTTCTTTATTAAGAAAAGGCGAAGACAAAACAAAGGACAAGAAAGGATGAGATAATCCACTTTATTGTTCTCATCACATAAGAAGATCTTCTCCAAACAATTATTACATTGTGGGGTTGTTTGGTTGATAATATAGAAATAACTAATTTTAAGTAAATACTTGCATAAGATAATATCATATTTGGTTGGGCATATAAACAAAAATAATTGATGCATAACTGATATAATGTTTGATTAATGTTAAATAATACTTGTGTTAAGTTATATGAGAGAATATATGTATTAACTTGTTCACCTTAAAAATGGTAATTACAATTAGATTTGATTTTGCGGTTCTAAAAATACGTGATTTATTTTTATGTTAGTTGTTAAACAGTAAATGCTGAGTGTGAGACTAAAAAATAAGATAAGAGCTTGAAGGCAGTATGTTACGCAAACCAAGTAGCTGAGAATCGGGGCCTCGAGCTAGCCTATACGGGGCCTTGAAGTCGAGCTAAGCGTCAGGCTGTGAACGGCCGATGAAGGACTAATATTTCTAAGAGCTTTGATAAGAGCTATTTATGATCAATAATGAGTAATAAATGAAGAACAATTAATGAAACACAATAAATGTAAACGATAAATGTAAGTAATAGAATCAAGGGAGAATGTGTTTTAGTTAGAAAGCTGAGAATGTTCTTGTATTGAATGTTATGTGTGCAAAAAAAAAAACAAGGGTCCCCTTTATATAAGAAGGGAAATCCCAACATAATACATATGCATTTATTACAAAGGTATACGGCTGATACAACCATTAATGCCATGGTACGGGCTTGTACTATTCTTATGGACTTGGTCAACTTTAACCATTCGCCTTGGGAATCTCCTACTCGTTCATCATAGCCACCGATTTATACTGCCCCAAAGTCGAGCCGTGCCTCGAGCCTTCTGGTTTATCAAACCTCGAGCTGTGCCTCGAGCCTTCCGGCAACGGGCTATGGAATGCCACGATGACCCCAAAATCGGACTCTCCAATTTTAACCGTACACAGAGAATCCCCGTGTTTCTTAGAATAGAATGATATGAAACGACCTTGATATCGACTTCCTCGAGCCTCTCATGATGATGGCATGCTTATGATGTAAGCTTTTGTGATAACTGAAACATCCCATCAGTTCATCTTTCCATAAGCATTCAATGTACCGCCGG
This sequence comes from Nicotiana tabacum, assembly GCF_000715075.1. Classification (NCBI taxonomy): domain Eukaryota; kingdom Viridiplantae; phylum Streptophyta; class Magnoliopsida; order Solanales; family Solanaceae; genus Nicotiana; species Nicotiana tabacum. The sequence goes on along the minus strand of NC_134097.1, from coordinate 112,417,582 downwards.
TTTATTTTCCCAAAAGTGATAATATCGCCGCCGATCTGTTTCCCAAAAAGCATTGATTGCGCATGTCGATACGTTTCCCAAAGGCAGTGATTGCGCCGTCGGTTACGGTATGGCCTTTCTATAAATGGAAAGTTACTTGAACCGAAATTCCACCTAGTCATTCTTCAACAGCTTTTAACCATCTTCTTCTCTTCATCCAAACTCTAACTTCCATGGTTCAAACTTGTGACCGTAAGGTCACATGGCAGCGGTTTTGCCAGTTATGCCATGGCTCTTTTTCAGAGCTGTTCCCCATTGAGTGGGATCGTTCCAGTTTTTTGTTGTTGTTGTTGTTGTTGGCCCGAAATAATGAGAGATGGGCTTCAAATTATTCTCGTATTAGAGGATATGTTGACCATGAACTGTTGCTCACCTCTCTTAACTTCAACCTGGTGTGGCGCTTCACTCCTTTTGCTTTCTATGGAGTGAGGTGGAACCATCTACTAACTTTTTCATCCCACACTGGGACAATGCCTCAAGAAGTGGCTTCTCAATAGTAGTGCTAGCGAGACCCATACTCGCCAATTTTTTCACCAAGCCACAATTTTCCCAGCCTGTAAAAGCTTTTTCTCTTTGATAGGCTACAGCCTCTTCCTCATCCATTGTTGCTTCGAAGGAGATTCTTGAAGACGTCGTTCGAAAGATCGAAGTGGAGTCCCCGAGGAAACGGCTCTAGCAGACGTTTCTCCTGAGAATGTACCTCCGAGAGTATATTAGACTTTTAGCTGTTATTTTTTGCTTTTTTGTTTTTGTGTAAGGACCCCTCATGGGCTTTTGTAATCATTGTTTATTAATACAAAAATATTTCTTCAATTTGTCTTTGATTTGTGTTGGATTTGCCTTTGTTTGCATTTGTACAGAATCTGAGCGTGTAACTTTACTGATCAGTCCAAATACCGGACCCAGGCGTTGGTTATCCCTTGGTTCTTGATTGGTTAATATGGTATTCCCTAAAATACTTTGTCGTTCCTAGGCCGCCGGAACTTCTGCCTTCGAATTGAGTGAGAGTGGGGCCTCAATTTTTAGAACAAAACTTAACCTTTTTAAGCCCTGTTGATAGTCCTCGAGGGACGGAGTTGCTTGATCACCTGAAAATAAAGATAGCCCTCGGGCCTTTTCGAATAGTCCCCTAATGAGAGCTTACCTGAACTCGGGCGGCCTCGAGAACCTGCTTTGAAAAATAAAGACAGCCCTAAGGCATCATAGATAGACCCCGAATAAGGATACGTTCGAACTCGGACGGCCCTGGGCTAAAGTAACCAAGAGAGCGTTTAAATTGATCTGAAGGCGAAAATAGCCCCGAGGCTTCATCAATAACCCTCGAGTGGGAACTGACTTAGACCTAGGAAGATCCTTGAGATTGGGCACCGTCTCGAGGCTAGGTTTATGTGTGTAGCTTCTTAGAGCCCATTGTTATAGTAACAAAGATCCTCGAGATCGGGTACCATCTCGACGCTAGGTTGATGCGGGGGTCTTTGATCCCTCGAACGTTGTACGATAGCGTCAATCGTATGACACGGCCATGAAATGATCGAGGTTATGCCGCCGGTACACCTCCCAAAAGTGATAGTGGCCTAGTCGGAATTAATTAGCCTTTAGAGTAGGCGGACAGTCGCCGCTTGCTCTATATATGAGTTTGTTTCCTTCTTTTTGAGGATTCCGCTACTTTGAGTAGCTATCCCTTTTCATAGAGTTCTTCTTCCTTGCTTCAGCTCTTTCACCTCTTTAATTCGAAGCTTTTGCCTAAATTCTAATTTCCCTTTCTCTTGTTCCACCATAGTTATGGCTGCCACGCCCAAACCTGTTCACCTAGAAAAGGAGAGTTCCGTCTGCGTTTCCCGTTCGGTTGGTGTTACGCCACCGGCATCTGGTCAGCTAAACCCGAGAGATCTTTGCTCGGAGAGGGACTTTACGTTAGAGAGACCTCCCAATGTTCAGGTCCATTGGGAGTATGCATCGAGATTCATATCATCAATAGGAGAGGGACACCTCGAGGCAGTGAGGAGAGACTGTGGATGGGGAGAAAAGTTGGTATTGCAAGTACCTTCCCTGGAAGAGAGCATCATGGCTCATGTAGAGGGGTTTCTGAACGTATATACGTACCCCTTTATGTTGGGCCCTCTCGATAGAGTTGTGCTCGACTTTTATCGAAGATATCGGGCTACCCTGGCACAAGTTCACCCATCGTTCTGGAGGGTAGTATTGATGATGAGGTTCTTTACGGAGGAAGTCGGGCTTGAGTTTACCCTTAGCCATCTTATTAGGGTGTATCAGCCCTTTCATCATCGAAGTCTAATAACTTTGCGATGTCGATCCACCAGGCCCTTTGTTGTCGATGATGAAAAAGATGGGGACCGAGGGAGGATGAATCTATTCGTCCGAGTACGGACTTTAGATATTTTCCACGTGGAGATCCTGCCATTTCCTGAGAAATGGAATTTCAAACGTAAGTGATACACTTGTGTTTCTTTCATTTTTGCTCACGGTAGAGACGGATTCTGTAAAGACGTTTCCTTTTCTCTTTTGCAGCAGTCTCGTAAATGTAATACGAGGTCCCCGACCTGACGGATTTGGCTTGGAAGCTGGAAGCCCGCTCGACCTATGATGGGCGTAAGTGGTGAGATCTGTCCAAGGGTAGATGGGAGGCAAAACACCACGGTACGTGCTATGTGGTTTGCTTTCTTTGAAAAGTACTTTCTTTTATGTGTACTAACTCCGTCATCGCATGCATTATGGATTTTTCTGAGATGTGACTGTGCCCCCTCGCAAAGGAGAAAGGACTGTCGGCTTCGGAACCGAGGAATAATAACAAACCGAAGGAACCCTCGCAGGGCGAAGATGCTCATAGCGAGATAAGTCTAGCTCGGAGGCCTAGAAAAGATGTCTCGGCTGAGCCTGCAGCACCCGAGGCTTTTAGCCTTAGAAAAATGATTCCTCCTTTGTCGTCGTCTTCTTCTTCCGTCGAAGGTACTTCGAGGGACAAGGATTTTCTGTCTCCATCTTCTTTTCCCATCGAAGGTACTTCGAGGGATGTTCGAGGCCAGGGGCTTCCTAACTCAAGCGAGGTCTCAAACGATCATATTCCTATTGGGAGCAGTTCTGCTGAGGCCGATGAGACCAAGCAAGTAGGTGTGCATTCGACTTTTAAGGAGGCTCACCGGCTCTGTTCTATGGTGAGTTTTGGTTGATTGTATTGGTTTTTCAGTTTTGCACTTTCATTTCCTTATTGAGCTCCTTTTTCGTAGACCTTTGACAAGCTTAAGTCCGAGCTGCTTCCCGTGAAGCCAGGTTGCGAAGAGCCTTGGACGGGGAGAAATCCCTCAAGCTTCTTTGTGACAAAAGGGGAGAGGAGTTGGTATACCTGCGGTACGAGGCGAATCAAAGCCTAAACTACGAAAGCCACCTTGAGAAACAGGTAACCTTTACTCCAAGGGAATGCATGCTTCTTCTTCTATCCTTAGAGATTAATATTTTGATACTTCATTTGCAGAGAAAGATAAAGGATCTGGAACGCCTTTGGGGCGAGGTTGGCCAGGCCAAGTATGAGTGTAACGAGCTAAAGGCTCAGATAGATGCCCATATTGAGGCCAAGAAGAATGCTTTGGCCAAGGTTTCTGCCCTCGAGGTGCAGCTCCGGAACGGCCATAAAAATAGCTCAATTCAGACGATCAAGATTGCAAGGATCGAGTCCGCCCTTTTGGAGATGAAGGCCGAGGTCGTGGACGCCCGAGCTGAAACTGAAGAGATTCAGGATAATGCCGATACGAAAGTGGTCGTCTATTTAAAAGACATTGTTGAAGCTCGGGCTGAGTTGAGAGGTGCTTCCGATCGAGAGAGCAGAAGCAATGAATATGCCTGGTGCAAATCTCAGAGGGAAACCCTCAAAGAGATTCATGCTAGTAGCTTCGATCTCTCGAAAGAGAAAGCGCAGGCCATGGCGAATGAATACAACGCCAAATTTCTCGTATCTGATGCCGAAGATAATGGAGAAGAGGCTGATAGGGCCGCAGTCCCCGGAGGAAAAATAGACTAGGATTTTTTATTTTTGATTCTTTGTACAGTGTTCTTAGAGAACTTTGTAAATGGAGCTTTTGTATTTTCTTACGTATGTGTATAAAAGGAAACCTTTCGGTTTCATCTTTCATTCATTTCCCTCTGCTTGTGCACGTCTTTCTTTTTTTTGAATTTATATGTTCGTTGATGATTGTCCAGGTGAACTGGACTTTGAGGTAAAACCCTTAGGTTTGCAAATAGGCCTGAGGCTTGTTGGGCTGGCTCGTAGGCTCCTACGCATTTGCCTTTAGGCATTTTTAGTTAACTATTTCAGGCTCAGCCTTCGATTCGGATTTCTACTCGAGCTTATTAACCCTTAAATTTTCGAATTTTAAGCTGGCTCTTAGGTTCTTACTCGTTGGGTCGGTACGACCTCTAATGTAAGCTAGCATCTAGGCTCTTATGCATTGGGTCGGTACGACCTTTAATGTAGGTTGGCGCTTAGGCTCTTACATGTTGGGTCGGTACGACCTCTAATGTAGGCTTCATTTTTCCCTCGCTAAAGACTTTTTGAAATTTTTTGTGTTCGCCTGACTCTTCCACGGTTCGATAAGAACCTCGATTGTGAGCTATTTTGCAGCGATAAATGAGCACCTCGAGAAGTTTCGCTCGATGGCTGAATCGTTTCGAAGCCTGTTGTTTGGAGCTGAAATGATCGAGGCTCTTTTGTCTATGCTGAGGGTAGCCTGATTAACCGGTTCTTTTCGAAGTAATTTGAAGGACTGTGATTTTATAGCGATGGTTGGGTGTCCCTGAGTCACGTGAGTTTGGCTGGAGCCTTGTGATCGTAGTCATTGCGTTTGACCGTAGCCTTTTAGTCCCCGAGTGAAGTAGTTTTGGCGTTTACATCGAGAGTATGCCTTTTTAGGGGTCTTACAAGTTCGAATGTATAGCCTTGACTTTAAGATCGGGATTTATGCCTTTTGTAAGGTCTTATAATTTTTAACATGCCTTACTTGAGGTCTTACAGATTTGGTTACTTGGTACAAGTGTAACTCATGCCTTGCTTGAGGTCTTACAATTTTGGTGTTGCCTTATAGAGGTCTTATACTAATGATAATGCCTCGTTGACGTCTTACATTTTCTAGTATTGCCACATGGAGGGCTTTAGGCTCGAGGTTGCCTATTTTGGGTCTTACATCCTTGAGTTTCTGATAGCTCGATGGGATGACAGTCGACGTCGAAAGTTTTTTGGCTCTGGAGTCGTTCTTTGTAAACTTGGTGTTGCCTCATTGAGGGATTACGAGTATGAAGTTTCCGACCCAAAGGTCATATGACTTCGAGTTTTTGATGTCAGTCCCCGAGTGTTCCGGAGATTTTTTGGCTCTAGAGCCGTTTCTCATAAAAGTAGCATACTTCTTTAAAGCGCAAAGCATTTTGATGGAGGGAAATATTCTTTGATTTACTTGGTACAAGTATACATGTTTTCGTCATCAAGGGCTCAATTATTCTATGCGAGCACGGTTCATTCGATCGTTTGGCCCGATACATCATTTTCCTGTCGAGACCCTTTTTGGCTCATCTTGACTTCTTCGAGAAGGTGATCTTCCGGGGGGATGCCCCTCAGTGTTCGAGGTTGATTGAAGAGAAACCTTGAATACTTGTTAAGTTCTCCTTAGGTAGCATATAGATGTTGCCTCGTTAAAAACCTTGTCGGTAAAACCCTTCTTGGGATAAAATCCGGTCGAAGAAAAAGAGTGCAACATATGCTTTGAAGCCTAAGGTCTTCAATCTAGACAACGCTTCGACTGTTCCGATCGGACACCTGCACAAAGGTTAGTGTAAGATGTAAATAAAAAGGGAGACGGTTATACCTTAGTAGTGATGGCACTTTGAGCCTCGATATGCTTCGAACATTTACTTTGGGGATGCGGCACGGTCCTTTGCATGCTTTGTTCGGGTGTAGCCGAGAATGTGTTCTCCTGATTGCTACTTCAATGTTTGCTTATCCTTTGGCTCCTTCGATGTTGAAGGCGTCAATGTCGGTGACACATTGTGCACCGCGAACATCTCCCTCGCTGCATGTTGTTCCCCATATATGGTTTTTATTCCGTCCTTCGTCAAAAACTTCATCATTTGATGAAGGGTTGATGGTACTGCTCTCATTCAATGTATCCATGGCCTTCCGAGCAAGGCGTTGTACCTCATGTCTCCTTCGATGACATGAAATTTGGCATTTTGTGTCGTGCCGGCCACGTTGACCAAGAGGGTGATTTCCCCTTTCGTTGTTTCGCTTGCCATGTTTAATCCATTGAGGACTCGAGAGGCAGGCACGATCTGGTCGAGTAGTCTGAGTTGCTCTACCACCCTTGACTTGATAGTGTTGGCCAGCTACCTGGATCCACAAGCACACGCTTAATTTGAAATGTATTCACAGGAAAAGAAATTACCAAGGCATCATTATGAGGTTGAGACAAGGCCTCGATGTCCTTGTCGCTGAATCTGAGAGCATCTTTGGGGATATAACCCCGAGTTCGCTTCTCCCTAATGATGGATATTTTTGTTCTTTTGACAATGGGTTCCTGCGGGATGTCGATTCCTCCAACGATCATATGGATGATATGTTGCGGCTCATCCGTTTCATTTTTCCTGTTTGTGTCTCTTTCCGAGAGCTGATTTTTGGCTCGGTCTCTAAGGAACTCTCAGACGTGCCCTTTACTGAGTAGTTGGGCTACTTCTTTTCGGAGATGTCTGCAATCTTTGGTCCTATGACTATGTGTGCCGTGAAATTCTCACACTAAGTTAGGGTTCCTCTGCGACGGATCTGACAGTACAGGTCTTGGCCACCTGGTGTCTGATTTTACTGATGGTAGATACGATGTCCGAAACGTCAATGTTGAAGTTGTATTCAGACAAGCGGGGTGCCTCCGTCGGTCCTGTATGTCTGTCGAATCCGGCTCTGCTTACGAGTCCCCGAGGATTCTGACCTCGATCTGTCATTTAATCATTTCGGAGTATGTTATGCCTTGGGTTGTTTCTTCTATCTTCGATATATGGTTAGTACCTTTCTTTGTTTGGCCTTGGTTCCTTTGCCAGAAGCCTGCTAGGATATACTAAGCATGAAGGGGCTCCTAGTTGGTCGTCCTCGACCTTGATCTTTGATTGGTATCGGTTGTGGACATCCAACCAAGTCACGATGGGATATTTGACCAAATTCTGCTTCCGCTGCTTCGAAGCCACCGAGCTTCATTCGTTCAAACCTTGGGTGAAGGCCTGCACTGTCCAATCGTCGGACTCTGGTGGTAATTCTATTTGCTCCATTTGGAAGCAAGATACAAACTCCTGCATCATCTCATTTTCTCTTTGTTTGATTTTGAAGACGTCGGATTTCCTTGTAGCCACCTTGATGGCACCGGCATGTGCCTTTATGAAAGAATCTGCCAGCATGGCGAATGAGTCTATCGAATTCGGGGCTAGGTTGTGATACCACATCATGGCCCCTTTCGAAAGTGTTTCTCCGAACTTTTTTAGCAGGACGGATTCGATCTCGTCGTCCTTCAGGTCATTGCCCTTCACCGCACAAGTGTAAGCAGTAACGTGCTCGTTGGGGTCCGAGGTTCCGTTGTACTTTGGAAGATCGGACATTATGAATTTCTTTGGGATGGGCTTTGGATCGGCATTTTGTGGGAATGGCTTTTGCATGAACTTCTTTGAATCTACACCGTTTAGGATCGGGGGTGCGCCCAGAATCTAATCGACCCTTGAATTGTAGGTCACCACCTTTTTGTCATTGACTTCTATCTTCTTTTCGCCTGATTCGATCCTCTTTGTGAGGTCCTCAAACATTTTTATGATGGCGGGGTCGGCTGCTGACCCGTTGTTGCTTGACCTTTCCGGTACCTGTTCGGCTTGAGGAGCTGCTTCCGGTGTCGCTGTGCTTGGAGTTTTTGGTGGCTTTGCAGTTTAGAAATCGCTAGCTGCTATGCTTGTAACATCTCGAAGATGACGTGAAGGCTAACCTCTTGTTCCTCCCAAACTGGGGTTTTCTTAGCCTCTTGTTGGTCTTCTTAGCGTATACTCCTGTTGGTGTGGGAGCTTATGTCGATGTGTTGGGCGTTGGGCGAGACCACGTCCACGAGAATTGGTTCTGGTGCATCCTCAGGGTTTCGTGGTGGTACACCAATACATGGAACAGCTACACCATTCTCCCCATGGTCCTCAAGACCGTTGTTTTCATGTGTGTTCACTGAGTTAGACATTTTGACCTGAAATCAAAGATTCTTGGACAAGAAAAAGTGTGAAAAATAACTTGCATTATGTAGTAAACCAACAAGAAAACAATCACTATTATTTTTAGCCTCACGGTGGGCGCCAAACTGTTTACCTTGAAAATGGTAATTACAATTAGATTTGATTTTGTGATTCTAAAAATACGTGATTTATAATTATGCTAGTTGTTAGACAGTAGATGCTAATTGTGAAACTAGAAAATAAGATAAGAGCTTGAAGGCAGTATGTTACGCAAACCGAGTGGCTGAGAATCGGGCCTCGAGATGGCCTATATGGGGCCTCGAGGTCGAGCTAAGCGTCAGGCTGTGAACGGCCGATGAAGGACTAACAATTCTAAGAGCTTTGATAAGAGCTATTTATGATCAATAATGAGTAATAAATGAAGAACAATTAATGAAACACAATAAATGTAAGTGATAAATGTAAGTAATAGAATCAAGGGAGAATGTGTTTTAGTTAGAGAGCAGAGAATGTTCTTGTATTGAATCTCAACATAGTACATATACATTTATTACAAAAATATATGGCTGGTACAATCATTAATGCCACGGTGCGGGCTTGTACTATTCTTATGGACTTGGTCAGCTTTAGCCATTCGCCTTGGGAATCTCCTACTCGTTCTTCATAGCCACCGATTTATACTGCCCCGAGGTCGAGCCGTGCCTCGAGCCTTCTGGTTTATCGAACCTCGAGCTGTACCTCGAGCCTTCCGGCAACGGGCTATGAAATGTCACGATGACCCCAAAATCGGACTCTCCGATTTTAACCGTACACATAACTATTGCGGGATAGGATGTGAAAAAAAATATGTATTTAACAATTCATGAATTAAACTGCTTCAAAATAAAAGGCTTTCTTAAAATAAGTATTGTATATATAATTTTTTAATTACATCTTTTATTATTAATCACTGAATAAGCAATTCCCTGTTATGTTTCCGTGTAGCTAATATGTGAACCAAGCAATCTCTGGTGGTATGGAAAAAAAGGAAGTAGGATAGCGAAGAGCGTGCTTGAATATGACAAGAAAATTTTATCTTTTCCTTCTCCTTTTCCCTAAGATACTTTTCTCTCTTTTCCTTTTCCTTTTCCTTTAATTTATTACTACGAAAATGAGAAATAAAAAAATGCAAATAGCGAATAAGATTCTGCCACGTTTCTAGCTAGGTGATCGGACACTTTAGGAACATATTGGCTAGAAATAGGGGCTTTGTCTTTTGTTTGTCGTGTGGTCTAAATTTTTGTGACAAGCCTTGGCAATTCCCTCGGCAGTGGCGAAAACTCACTTTTGTATGGTGCGTTATCCAACACCGTTATAAATATGTGTAATAATATTTTCTCTAAAATCAATTAGTATCAATTGATATAAGAAATACTGAAATAGTAATGTTTTAAAACGACTATAATCTTCAATCACTCCACTCCGCAAAAGGCCTAATACACACGCCCCCACATCGCCGCTATGCTGAGATCAGATTTGGCTAAGCAGAGGCGGATCCAATATTTTAGTTATGGTTCAATTGATGTTATAAATTTTGTTTCAGACCTAAATTTTCTATATAAAATTTACTAAAATTGTTGGAAAAAGTAAGTATAAACCCATTAGTCAAATAAGGTGATGAGTTCAATAATTAAAATTAAAATCTTGAATGCTTGTGTGGCCAAGAATTTGTCTTTTTAATGATGAGAATGATAGTGAAACTCTTCTCCATTCCTAAACCTCCACATCACTCATATATTGGTAGCCAGCTTTGCAGAATCTTAGTATATTCCTACTAATAAGCTTATTAAAAGTATATTTAGCTTAAGTTAGAGGCTATTTGGTTATGAAAACGTGCCATGTCTACATGTGTACGCATATTATATTGCCTTTTTCCAAACTTCTCTTTCATAATTTTATGGAGATTCCATTTTGATAGGAGGTGTTTTCTGGTAGAACGGTTTTGCTATTTGCATAATGTGGTTATCAACAATCACAATTTAACTAAAGGCTGCCTCTTTCTTTTTCCACTTTAAATGAGTGGGAGTTAAAAATTAATATAAAGTGTTCTCCTTTAATTGTTATCAACGATCACAATATAGCAGTCAACAGCTATATTTTTCACATTATTAATCTCACTTGTCTTTTTGTTTCCTCTTGGCTCCTCTTCTTTTGAAATCATGATTATGAGCCCGTTTGGATGGGTATGTTGTAAGTGATTTTTAAGCCAAAAGCTATAAGTTAAGAATTTTAGCTTGTGGCTTTTGGCTTATTTTTATCATTTTATCTTAAAAATAAGTGTTTAAAAGAACTTTTTTACTTTATCCAAACACTACAAATTATCTTAAAAACTATATTGGTTTAAAAGCACTTAAAATAAGCTAATTCAAACGGACTCTATGCCTTATTTTATTGTTATGGCATACAACTACCTATTTAACTATGTAAACTTATACGAAACAAATATCACAATGAATATTGGTGCAGATATATCATTTTTGAATTTAAATGTAAAAATATTTGACATCAGTACGAACATCAAATTTGTGTACTTATTAACAACATCGGAAGATTGTTGAAATTTGTGTGATAGAAATTGCTCCATGCCGATTCTATTCACTTTGAAAATAGATTTTTTTATTCCACAAACTAAGTGTCCTCTGTGTATTTCTTGTGAGAAAAGGAGATGAGTTCTCTGTATTTTTCTTCTTCTTCTTGTCTCTTTGAAGAGTACGTATTGTTCCCTTTTTATTTAGAGTTAAGGAAGAAAGCAGTTCCAAAGAAAAAACTGTTCCCACCCAAAAATAATTACCGTGTAGAATATGCTCCCACAAACTTAACATGTGGAGTAACTTCTCATAAGAGATTATTTATTCTTATCTATGCATAAATGGGTCGGGTCAGCCCACATGGAGTGACCCGCGACCCAAATTGAAAATAAATCCAACATTTCCCACTTCGCTCATGGTGGGTTGTACCCAAACTAATATCATGCCAAAACACACGTTATTCATACGGACAAATAGTTCGTGCGACCTGCGAGTATCAAGAGCTATAAAAAATTTAAACCCATGAAAGTTATTCTAAAGCTCTATGTAGAAATCTGATCACATTCGGAAAGGATTCACTACTAACATGAGGATCTTATTACTCACTATACCCTAGACATTACCCGCTACTCCAGTAGCTAGTTATCCGATTTCTCATCCTCGAAAGAGGTGAACTCGAGTTCATGTTTAACTTTGTATCCATAATTACATTTGATATCCTCATGGTAAGTGTAATGGTTGACCTATAAATACAAGTTAAATTACTAAATTTTAAGTTGTCTTCCCTTTCTACTCGAATCTTTCCATTCCAAAGCAACTGCTTTCCTAGACATGCACTGTATTGCCGAATCACTCATGGGTATTAGTGACATACAAGTAACAACATTAATTGGCACTTCAAGAGATAATCAAAGGTCAAACGGCATTTCAATAAAAGTTAATGTAACTTCTTTAGGATCTCACACAATGAAGAAGCAGGGATTCATTCTTCTATTATCTCATTGGTCGATAACACACGTGGCATGAAACACATGTTACTGTGTTCTCACCTTCGTCTTTTTTTTTGGATCAATATCAGCAATGCAGTTCATCCAACGATAAACTTAATCCGAATTATAGAGCTACGACACAATCAAACCCGAATGAACAAAATGTTGAATTGGGTCGTACCAGTCTCTACTGGGGGTTATTACTCATTTTTATACTTGTTGTTTTATTTTCCAATAATTTCTTCAATTAAGAAAATGAAAGAGAATCAATAAGATTCTCTTAGCTCATTCGGAAGGATCTCATAATTTAATTATCCATGATTGTTTATGTCTCTAGCATGACCACTTGATGAAATCTGGAGGGAAGTGGGGTAAATGGCCGATACTACTGGAAGGATTCCTCTTTGGATAATAGGCACTGTAGCTGGTATTCTTGTAATCGGTTTAATAGTTATTTTCTTTTATGGTTCATATTCCGGATTGGGTTCATCCCTGTAGTAATCGAATGAATTGAGTCGTCAACATGAAAGCGTAAGAACTCAACGGAATTCCCTTCTTTGTTTGTTTGATTCGAAGGGGAAGGGCCCGTTGAGTTCTTAAGAATCATAATATTTTTTTCATCTAAATGATAAAATGGATTTCTTTTTCTTTTCAAAAACTCCATTTTTCTCCTGGGACGTGGAAGTGAAAACCCTAAACTTTAAACCCTACCCTTCTTTGTTACTCACTATCTAAGGAGCAAATCCGAAGTCGGTTCTCAAGGCCCAGAAGCTCGGGGATTGAATGCCCCTATGTTCCAAGTGACTAGCTTGGCTGGTGATGCGTTCACCCACTTGCACGCTTCCTTGCAAGCATGAAATCCTTTGTTCGCCCGCTACCACACGGGCCGGTGTACTCTTATCGCTAACCCTGAGAGAGGCTATACTCTAACAGCCAACCGACTCATTATCCCTGGCCGCAAGAATTAAGAAATAGCAATGTATCAGGGGCTGAGCGTACCTTCCGCTCAGGAACAAGAAATGGAGCTATTAAGTTAAGGTGTCGCTTTCCTTTTTCTAGCTCTTCTTTGGGTTCCCTATCGATGCGTGTATGCCTTCGTCGAAGAAAGAAGGGGAATCACAAGAAATTTTCATAGACCTAGGCCTAATTCCATTGATGAATCATTCGAGAACGAATTTAGCGAGACTAATCTAATATTATTCAACCTTAGATGGGAATTAGGGCGAAGCACTAAATGTAGGAATTCCAACTGGAAAATTCACGAACCAAGGTTCCGCGTATCACGTTTTTTCAAGAAGATTGGGACTCTCATGGAATAGAGCCAATCATAGTAGTATATACCATATCCATATAAGGCATCTTCCGGGCCAGAGGCCTCCCTTCTCTTGAGGTAGCATTTCAAAAATGAGTTGAACTGGAATCATCTATTTAGGCACCTGCTTCAAATGGAGCTTTCAGAAAGCCCTTCGCTAAGGGCGAAGGTTTTTCTATGCTACATGCCCTAGGTCTGACCGCCTACCTTTTGGTTTGACTTTTCTTTAGTCAGGAATGGCTTTTTCTTTAGCGGAAATGGTCGGAACCAAGCAACTAGTCCCCCGGGACTTTACGGCTGGAGCGATGGCCAAACGCCATAAGGGCGGAGAGGGGGTCGCCCTACGAAGCCATTTATGCAGTGCTTGATGAATTTAACCTTTTAAAAAAGGGTGAGGGGGAAAGTCAGTAAGATGTCGGAGAAGGATGAGTTGGTTAAAAAGAATCCTAAGCCGAAAGCTAAGACAAAGGCTAAGAAAGAAGATGGTTTCAGTAGGTAGGATGAAGTATAGGTCGATTGAAGTAGGGAAGGTCGATTAAGGAAGAGAATGTAGCTTCAAGAATGAGGCAAGGCCAGCCCTAAGTCTAAGTTGAAGTTACAGGGCTGGGAAGTATGAGTCGATCGGATACAGGGAAGCCCAGGCAATCTTTTCCTATCAATCATTCGTCAGGAAGCAGTGGAGAAAGAATCGTCTTTTGAAATCTCATTGTTGAAGGCGTAGAGAGGGCTCGAAAAAAAATAGGAGAATTTTTGATAGCCATCTTGTTAATAAAAAATTGTGTAATTAATTGGACCCCTCTGCCCAGCAGGCAATTTCCGTGCAACTATTTTGGCGCGTGTGTCTTATTCTTTTAATCATTCAACACTGTACAGATCTTGGTCTAGACACCTCCAAATGTCTAACCCGAGTTTCTCACTTTAATAATCCTCAAATCTAACTTTTTGGAGAAACTCGTATCTGGCTTACAAAACAAGTCATAATCGAATGGTAAAATTTGTAAGTCTGACTTGTTGTCAAGACCGACCTTTATAAGTAAAAATAACCTCGCATTATTCAAGGTTCTATAAGATCTCATCTCTTCACAATTCTTAACGTAAGAGGCGATTGCTCGTGTGAGAGATCCAATCTCGCGACTTGTGTGACACACTTTATCAATAAAACATCATCACATACATACGAGATATAAGCATAAATTCAAGAGTCAAATATTGATGAGCATATTATAATACTAAAGTCATTTTGTAATACATAAATATGTTCATATCCTTCACAAACCTAGAGCCATAACATTTTTCTCAAACATGTCTCTTGATATTACTTTTGTAAAAGGATCAGCTATCATGCTTCGCGTAGGAATATACTGTAAATTTATCTCTCCACTTGCTACCATGTCTCTCACAAAGTTATACTTGATGTCAATGTGTTTGGTCTTGCTGTGATACTTAGGGTCTTTTGTATATGCAATAGCATATATATGCATATACAAGTAAAAACCCAATAATCTCTTCCAGGATTGGACTGATACCTGCTAACCAGACCTACTATTGATACCCAATTTTTTTATATATATTTTTAATATGCAAAATACCTTAAAAATAGCATATATATACATATACAAGTATATCCAAATGTTTTATCATTTTACATAATTTTTTAAAGGTTTTTAAATCAATTTATCCCCTTTTTATCCATAAAACCCAATAATTATTTCCAAAAATTGTTATTTTGGTAATTCGTCTATTGAATTTTTATATTTTAGGCTAAATATATCTAAGATAAATTTTTCATATTTTTATAAATTTATTTAGTATTTTTAAGCTAAATTGCATATAATTGCAATATTAGCCCTTTTAAGATTCAATTGGGTTTTATGTTTTATATTCATAAAATTAAGTCCTGTATTTTTAAATTGTTAGTTATATGTTACAAATTATTTTAGTGCTTTCAATTTATTTTCAAAAATTAATTTACTATTTTTATAATTTTAAAAGGGAAAAATTGGCTATTTAAATAATATCCCAATTACATTTCAATTGTAGCCTAAATTTGATCCCAAATTAAACCCAATTTCCCCGGCCCAATTCCATTTCAAACCCTACCCCTAACCCAATTAAACGACCCAAACCGGATTCCCCTACCTACCATTTTGAATCTAGGCCGTTGATCATTCAGATCAATGGTCACCATTCGCCCTTCCATAATTAAACCCAAAAGACCCCTAAACCTACCTTATTTTTCGCCAACCGCCGCCTCTGGATCTCTTCCCTCTCAACTCTCTTTGCAATCCCTCATGAACCCTAATAAGCCTTAACCCCTGCTTAATCCATGGCCTCTCGTGGCCATTGGAGATGTGTATCAGCCTCCTATGGCTCCTGGGTGTTTGTTTCTATGGTTTCATGGCCAGACCTCGAAGGGATCTGGTCCATTCCTTGCTCGACTTCTGTTCATGGCCTTTCTCCGGCCATCCGTGACCTTTCTCCGGCCATTCATGGCCTTTCAAGGCAGGTCCTTGACTTTCCTGGTTAGATCGGTAACTTTCAAGGTCTTTCTTACTTTTTCTGGGTTTTCCGAAACCCTAATCTTTAAGGTCTTTAAATTTTCTTTCACATCTACCTTAGATCTGTACTTACTATGAATTTCTTAAGTGCTTTCTCGAAGGTTCTTCAAACTTTTCTTCTGATTAGGGTTTCTCTTAACCTCTCTTTTAAAGATCTCTTCTCTAATTTTGGTGTTGTTTCATGATTTTGCTATGTTACCTATTTACGCTTTCCTTCTACTTGAGCCAGCGTGTTTAAAACCCTAGTTACTTTTAGTCTTATCCGAGTTCTGAAATTATTTGTTTAAATGTGTGCTTACCTTAAGTTCTTCGTTTATGACTCTCTTTTCTTTGTTCGACTTGTCTAATTTGAGTTCTTTTAATCTTTTAAACTCGACTACCGTCGAAGCCCTAATTTCTTAAAAGGGGTTTTCTTTTCACTTATTACTACTGTGAGACCTTTACTTATTTCTGATTCTCTTTACCTGTTGCTATGTTTCTTCACTGTTGATTCTACGTGACTATTTGACCTAAGCGACTACTGTGCTCCGAATATTTTTCTTACTGCTGAATCCCAGCTTACCCTGTTGCTATTGTATGCCTGTGTTATATCTTTTGCTAATGTGTTTGGCCTCGTATGTCTGATGCTTCTATTCACTCTATTTATATACTGAAATGTAGAATCATGTTTCTTCCCTGATTGATCTTGATCTTGTGACTGATTGCAAAAGCTTTTCTTTTATGAACCCTAATTTCAATCGCTTGTTTAAATTAATTGATTCCTTTCCTTTACTCTAATGTTTTGCCTTACTGAACCCTTTCCCAAAAGAAGCCTATTTTGTACTTAGACTTGATTGTTTATTTCATACTTTTACTGCCCCCTTATATGGCAATAATCAATCTGTCCCCAAATTGATTTCTTTCCTTAATTAAACCTGCTACTACCCGTTAAACAGCGATTCCTTAATTAAAGGGAATCACTTGTGTTAATTGATTCTAACTTGTGATTGTTTCCATGTTTGTATTTAAGACTTTACCTCTTCTTCACTCGTTTTCAAAACTATAAATACTCACCCCCTCTTCTTTCAAGGACACGAACAATTGAGTTCAAGAACACACACTTACACTCAGAACTTTCTCTCTTTTCTCTACTACTATTTGTGTTACTACTTTGTCTAGCCGACTGAAAGTCAAAGCTAGACTGTGAAATCTTGTTTATTTCTTTCTTTCCGCACTTTGCTTCTCTACTGGTATGTCCTAGTTAATCTTCAAGCATCAACAACAATATGTTTCTTTAGCTGTTTCAGTTTCCTTCACTCTTGCCTGCTTCTGCTTATGTTTGTGCAATCAAGTTACATTACTAAGCATGTTGTAATCTGCTCCCTCCCATTCTAAATTAATGTTTTCCCTTATGTATGTACTCTATCAGTCACTTGTTATGTGATTTGCTGACTTATGAATCCCAAAGACCCAAACCCCCATATCCCCCTATGTGTTTGTGTTCTTTGGCTGGGTTGTGGGCTTGCCAGCATCATCTATTGCTGTACATGACCAAACCTGACCCTTTCTGGGGTCATATGATTCATGCAATGTAATCCCAAAACCCCTGACCCCTTTGTGTAACTGCTGATTCTGTGTAGTTTGAGTGTTACTACTACTGTTTTCAAATCGCCCTTACCATTTACTATTTTCAAACCAGTTTTAGATAGATCTCTGTATTCTGCACTTCCAATATATTCTTAGAACCTAGGTTCTGCCCCTCTTGTGTGAGCCTTGCCTTGGTACCCTTGAGCTCCCTCTGAACTTGGACACATAAGGGTTGGCCCTTCCACACTGCACTCTTCTCTATCTGGTTATGCAAACCTAGGTGTAAGTACTGTCCGGGGTCCCTTGAGACCCTTAGGGAACTTTGACACACCCAGGTCTGAGAAAGGCTTTGAAACAAGTGGCATTTGAGGTGATTTATTCCATAACTCAAAGAGGAAGTCAGAATCAGGCTTCCTATAGTTGTATCTTCTTATTTTACACTTTTCTGATGTAATTCAGTATTTGGTTTGTAATAATTTGTAACAAATATTGGGGTTAGCTAGTGAAAAGGGATGGGGTAATTATGCATGTTTTAGCTATTAGGAGGGTAGAGAACATGCCCATAGGATCTGTTCTATTTTAATTCAAGTTCTGCATGTTTTACTTTCACGCACTTAGATAACATGTGTGAGCACGTGATTTTTGCCCTATATGAGAATTACTCCCAGAAAAGTCAAAATAAAATAATTTTTCTTTGCGTGCAATTTTAGAATTTTAGTTGCATTTTTTATAATTGTTTGTATTTTTGTCTGTGCATGTTTATTTGTTAAATTAATAAAAAATATGAAAAATATGTCATATTTGCATTTAAAATGTAATTCTACAATTAGATGTAATTAAGTTTATTTTACAAAATGAGAAAATCATAACAATAATGTACGTTGCATTTTTAGCACTTAATGTCCAAATTGTGTGATTGTTTTATTAGTCGCTATTTAATTGCGTGTTAATTATTATTAAGAGCTAATTAGTATTTCCAGATAATTTTTGGGTTTTATAATTTAATTTTAGCATTCTAGCTTTGTTATTATTTAGGAAATTGAATAAATAGAAAGGGATAAAAATAGAAGAGATCGGATTGGGTCTTTTCTTCAATTTTAAGTCACACGCCCAAAGAGACACAATCTTCCCAAACGACCCAGTCCATTTCGAACTGGGTCGACCCAGTCCATAACCCAAAAGACCCAAACTCCCTTTTCATTTTTTCTTTCATTTTTCATAAAACAAAAACAAAAAAAAAAACAAAAAACCTAAACTACCCCCCCCCTCTTTCTTCTTCTTCCTCTCTTTCTCTCTTATTCTCCAAAAACTCAAAAGCCCCCCTCCCATGGCTGCCCCTCTCCCGTCGTCCCCTTTATCCCCCTCGCAACACACACACACACGAGCAGCAACCATGGCCGCTGCCTCTCTCATCCTCACGTCGACACACAGCAACACATACACACACAACACACAGCCATAGTCCACAAACACACGCACGCACGAGCTGCCAGCTCCATCGTCAATGGCGCCCTTTCACTGCTTCGTCTTCACGATGGCACCCTCGTCCAGTCGTTGTTGTTGCTGCTGCGTTCTTCATCCGTCGAGTTGTTCCCGCCATGGCTGCTGCCCGTGTTGCTTTTCTCCTCCATGTTTCACGTCGCTGCTGGCTTCTCCGTTTGTCGTTGCTACTGTCTTCTTCTTCAGATCGTCACGTTGGTTGCTTTTTCTTCTCCGTTCATTCACTGTTGTTGCGGCCTTCACGTCGTCGAGTTGCTACTGTTGCGTCTCCTTCTTTGCCCTCGTCCAAACGACCAAACTACTTTCTGTTCGAGTTCGTCGTCGCTTCGATTCGGTTAGTGGATTTGAGTTTCATTTTGTCCGTATTTTTGTTTTGATATTCTCGGATTTAAAAATAGATAAATGTTCGATTCTTGTTTTGTTCGTGTTTATCGCTTAATTAATTAGTTTTTCAGTTTATTTCATGTATTTTTATTTATTTTTGTAAAAGAAATTGTTAGTTTAATTTTAATGTTGTTAGATTCAAATTGAAATTGTTAGTTTAATTTGTAAAAGAAATTGTTAGTTTAATTTTAACGTTGTTAGATTCGAATTGAAATTTAATTGTTTTTCAGTTTATTTCATGTGTTTTTATTTGTTTTTGTGAAAGAAATTGTTAGTTTAATTTTTAATGTTGTTAGAATCAAATTGAAATTTAATTAATTATTTTTCAGTTTGTTTCATGTTAATTTTATTGTTAGCTTAATTTTAATATTGTTAGAGTCAAATTGAAATTGTTAGTTTAATTTTAATGTAAAAGAAATTGTTAGTTTAATTTTAGTTTAATTTATAAAATAAATTGTTAGTTTAATTTTAATGTTGTTAGATTCCAATTGAAATTTAATTAATTATCTTTTAGTTTGTTTCCTGTGTTTTATTTATTTTTGTAAAAAAACAATTGTTAGTATATTTAATGTTGTTAGATTCAAATTGAAATTGTTAGTTTATTTTTAATGTAAAAGAAATTGTTAGTTTAATTTTAGTTTATTTTTAAAAAAAAATGGTTAATTTAATTTTAATGTTGTTAGATTTAAGTTGAAATTCAAATAATTATTTCTTCTTCGGTTTGTTTTTATTCGTTTTAAAAGAATTTAGTTGTAATATAGAAATAGGGTAGTTTAATCGCTGGAATCATCCATCTTTGTTGATTAGTTTAGATTAAATTCGTGTTCCTCTTTTGGTTGAAGTTCGTTCTTAATCCGATCATTTAATGTGAGTTTATATTTTAAATGCTTGATTTACAACTAAATCTACTTATTTGTTATGTTCAATTTGTTAATATTATTGAATCTGAAAATATATGTGTTGTTAAAAATATCATCCAGTCAAAATAATTCCGATTATTGATTTGTTGTTCATCGTTTAAGTTTGAATTTGTTGATTGAACTGGATTAGAGATTGGTTATAGCTGGTAATTTAATTTTAGGTTCTTAGATAATTTTGAAGTTTGAACAGATTTTGAATCAGGGTGTAACAGTAGTTTTAGGGATAAAACGGGAATTAACCAATTACGGATTATTTAATTATGGTGGGGGACAAGACATAATAATAAAAGCAAAAAGGAAAAGGTTGATAATGATGTCTTCTTTTCAAAAAGAGGGAACATGAAGGGCCCACGTTGACTACTTTTACTAAAGTAAAAGTGTAGGTAATAATAAAAAGTTAAAGGGTGCACATAGTAAAAGAATATTGGGTTAATAAAGTAAAAGAGGTAAAAGGGGTAGTAATAATGGTTTTAAAAAAAAAGTAAAAAGGAATGGGGTAAAAAAGAAAAAGAAAGAGTCTTGTTTTTGATATAAAAGAAGGACTCATTTGACACTTAAAAAAGGGAGGAGAATTTTGGGAGAGATAAAATTTCAGAACTAAAGAGGTGATAAGAACATACTTTTAATCTTGAAGAAGAGGATTTCTAAAATATCCGAATACTATTTCCATGTATTCTTGAGTGTGATCTCTGCCTACTGTTTGCTTCCGGGATTTTCAATTGGCTTCTTGAGTTAACTGTTGGTCCTTTGTTATTGCTTTATTGAGTGGTTGCTGGAATTTCTGTTTGGTTTTCAAGTCTACTGCTGGGTTTTCTGACTGCTGGTTGTTTGTTGTTGATGCGCTGTTTCTACTGCTGCTGATCCAATTCTTCCTTTCCTTGTATTCAAATACCAGGTACACGACTGTAATACTAGCTATTGCAAGCTCAAAAATGTGAAAGCATGAATACATGAAGAATGGAACTTTGAAGTTTTAATTTTGTTTTTTCTTCATTTCTTTTACTGATTGTATTTAGGCTATTTCATGTATTACTATTTAATAATTGGAATAAGAGAAAAATAACATAAGTTGGTCTTTAGTGAATCAGCTTGGCAAAAATGGGTTAATTCACTAGTTATGAAGGTTTTAATATGGTCAACAGTAGGTCAATCATGAATGGATAGTTAAATTTAGTTAAAGCCAAACAAGACTAGATAATGTTTAAGTTTAATAAACTTTCCAATAAGTTTTAGTAATTATGGTTAAATCTAGTTTCAAATGGTTGTGAATAATTAATTCCAATAGTTTTTTATATATAACAATGCGAGTTTCGATCTAGCTATATTTGATTTCTTTTGAATATTAGTTGTCGAATTTCTTATTTTATTTATGATTTCGAATTTGTTTTTTTTTATTTAGTAAAATTCCTTTCCATTAATATTTGTCTTAATCTAGCAATTAGTATGTTACGTTTTCTTAATTTTTTGAAAGCTCCTAATTAATTAGGATTTTCTTTCTTTATTTTAGAAACTAATTTTAATAGAAAAATGTAGTCATTTTAGGATTGTTTTTTTAAAAAAAAATAAAATAAATGAGATGAGTCTCGCCTAGTAAAACGTATAGATTGCGGGGCCCTCATAAATGTATGTATTAATTACTTAGAATTCGGGATCGGTCGCTTAGCGAAACTCACGGCTTTTTCCAAAAATAACCACGCGCTAGTCGTTTTAGGCACACATTCTAATAATTTTACCTTCTTAAACTCGGGTGTGCATTTCATGCGACCCAAATCCAAATCCCAAAATATTGAATAAAATGTGTTCCGGATTGCGGGTGCATTTCATGTGACACAATCCAAAGACATGTTTTAAACGATGTTCACATCCTTAAAAAAACTTATAATAATAAAAGCGGCTAAAAGTTAAAATTTGCACATAAGTTCATAATTGTATAAAATCAGATATTTAAGCCAAATATGACAGTTGACCGACCGTGCTAGAACCACGGAACTTGGGAATGCCTAACACCTTCTCCCAGGTTAACAGAATTCCTTATCCGGATTTCTGGCTCGCGGACTGTTAACAGAGTCATTCTTTTCCTCGATTCGGGATTAAACCGGTGACTTGAGACACCATAAATCTCCCAAGTGGCGACTCTGAATTAAATAAACAAATCCCGTTTCGATTGTCCTTTAATTGGAAAAACTCATTGTACCCTCGCGGTGCCGGAAAAAGGAGGTGTGACAGCTCTGGCGACTCTGCTTGGGATTTGGGGTGTGCCTAGAACCACTGGTTCAGGGTTAGAAATTCGAGCTTATGATAAACTGTTATAATGTTGCTTTATTATCTGATATTTTCATGTGATATGTGCTTAATGTGCAAAATGATGTTTTGTTACCGCTTTGATATTATTTGACTGTATATATAAACTGTGCCGAACCCTTCTCTCTTCATCTCCGGGGATGTGCTTACTGGTTGAGACTCTCTATTCTGTTAGTGTCATACCCTGAAATAAAAAAAGAGGCTCGGACAAGTTACGAAGCCGGATGGCCTTTTGGTTCCCGGTAAGTTGCCCCCTCCTCGACTTGAGTTGTCCGCTCGGGTACACAGTCTAGAACACCGACCCAGGTTTTGAACATAGAATAACGTGACTTCATGCCGGATCCCTAGTAGGAACGCTTATTTGCATCACGTTGCATTTGACCTAGGGGACTCAACACAGGGGTTGGGTCCGTCTAGGACTAGCAACTTGAAATGAAAAGACCATCTTGACGCATCCTACTTGTGTTCTGTGCATTTATTTGTTTCGGGCCCGCATGCAGATCGGCTTTTGAATATCAGGAATATTGTGAAAGTGAGAAAAAGAGAAAAAGAGAGAAATAACAGTATGGAGAGTTAATTGCATATTTTCAGGAAAAAAACCAATACCTAAATACTGTCGAAACTCTGCCAAAACTTTGAAAAAATAAAAAAAGAAAATGTTTTTTTTAAATAAGTTTGTGTTACTCAAAAGGGAAAAGAAAAGAGTCTTGTTTTAAAATAGTTCGGTTAATTTGCCCGAACTACGTTGGTTTGATTCTCACTGGATGTGAGATACGTAGGCAACCCTCATCGGGTCCAACCTCCCTTTTTGTAAAAAATAGCCAAAAAGTCTATTTTAATTTTCGTTATAAACAAGTCTGATGATGCCGTTTTTTGCAAAAAATAGCCGAATGTTCCTAAGCAGGACGCCGGAAGGCTGACATTGCATAAACGGCCATCTTTGGTCATCATTTTTTTTGACCGGTTGACTCTCGCAGCCTTAAAATCTTCGTTCCCGAATTGCTAAAAGGCCGCATTTGAAAACCGAGTCCATCGTTTTGAAAAAAGAAATCTTGGAAAAGAATATAGATAGTTTTATTTTGAGTCAAATAAAAGTTTTTCGTTGGCATAATCACCTTAATAAATGTGCAGGATGAGCACAATACAAAACGAACCCTTTTCAATAATGACCAAGATCTCTTTTGAGTTGCGATTATGGTGGAATGACCTAGGCAAGGAAGGGAAAGACAAAGTAAAGAAGTATCTGAAAGATCTCCCGGATTTACTAGACATCCAGCCTCAGGGTGATATTATCAGATCATTGGTCACTTGCTGGGATTCCGCACACAATGTATTTCATTTCTCGGACTTTGACCTCACTCCGACATTGGAGGAAATAGCGGGATACATCGGAAGTGATGAAGCTCCGTTAAGGTTCAAGTACTTGATTGCACCCAGGGCCATCACTGTACACCGGTTTTTGGATTCCCTAAAAATACCCCGAACATTTCACCATCCAGATTTTGCAAAAGGTTTCTGCAGTCTCCGCCTCATATATGCTAGATACGGCCACGTGGGCGGGTTCAATAAGCTAGACTTCAAACTATGCAGTAGAGATAACCGACAGAAGTGGGATGAACACAGACTGGTAGCTTTTATGATAGCTTTTTTGGGTCTTATAGTATTCCCAAGGAAAGACGGAAACATTGATTTGAAAGTAGTTGGGGTCGTCAGTACCTTGCTCACCCAAGATAAAAGCACTCCGGCGCCTATGATTATGGCTGGCATCTTCCGGGCTCTCACTGCTTGCCGAGCCGGGGGCGACTTTTTCGAGGGATGTAACCTATTGTTGCAAATGTGGATGACCGATCATTTATGCCACCGCTCCCAGCTCTTGGGTTACGGTTCGCCCGAGAAGACTTGTATTGGAGAATTTTACACAAGAATCAAAGGGGTTAGTCTACCCGAGGGAGTCACAGCTTGGACGTCATTCTTCCGAACTCTCACTGCCAGCCAAATCCAGTGGACGCTCGGATGGTTGCCTGTTGAGGAAATCATATACATGCCGGCAACCAGGCCCCACTTTCTGTTGATGGGACTTAAAAGCATCCAACCCTATGCACCGTATCGGGTTTTGAGGCAACTTGGGAGGTATCAAGTAGTGCTGAAAGATGAAAACTTGAGTACCCAAGTGGTTGAAATCAGTCCTGACGGTCGGTTCCCCGAAGAAGAAGTTCGCCAGATATGGAGTGAATGTCAACATTTGACTGCAAATACTTGTGTGTTGGATAGGGCTAAAGGAGAAGTTTCCCCGGGGTATCACGCTTGGTTCAGAGGTGACATGTCCTGCGGGAGACCAGCCAAAAGACCTCATCTCAAAGATTTCGCTGAGTCATCCCAGGAGCAATGGAACTGGTTAGCAAAGGAAAGGGGTTATCGGGCGGAGATCGGTGAGTTGAAGCAACAGGTTGAAAGTCTGAAATTCGATAATAGTATGCAAGTTGCTGCGGATCGAGGCGAAAGGAATAGATTGGCCCAAGAAAATGAAGAACTTAGGGCCCAAATCCAGAAATTGAGAATGGCTCCTGATAAACAACCAAGGAGTCGATCAGATGAGCAGTTGATAAAAGGGCTGAAAAATGAAGTCAGAGAATGGCGGGATGGTTTAGAAAAGTCTGAGAACGTCATGGCAGAGCTCAAAGCACAGTGGGGTACAAGAGCAGATAAGCGTCGCCGATACTTGAATCAATTGAAATGCGACCACGAGAAACTGTTGCCAATATGAAGAGAAAGGTGGCTACACTTGAGGGTAAAGCAGTTAAGAAGGCTGAGGATTTCCAAATTGAGATCAGACACTGTTACGACTTGTTGGCCCAAATAGAGGTAGAAGTGCAGCAACTGAAGAATCAGCATATGCAGGATTCTCAGGCGTTAAAAACATGCAGTGATCAGATAAAATGCCTACTTATAGAAAAGAAGCAAGCAAGGGACAGGATTAGAGCCATTGCCCGCGCCATTTTTAGAAGATGTCGCGCTTGTGAAGACATGACCCATGCTACTTTTGTCTTAGCAGTGCTAATCTATGTGAAACAGACCATGAATGAATTAGAGCAACTCAAAATGGATTTGGAACCTAGGCCCGCGGCGAGGCCGAACGATGCCCCGCGGGCACCCATATTTGAAGCTTTAGAGTATGCGTAGTTTGTGTCTATATTTCTCTATTTTTTTAGCCTGTGGTTTGTCTGTCCATTGTCTTTTTGCATCAAAATATTTCCGTAGTATTGGAACTTGTATTTGACCTTAGTTTGCGTTTGTTATTTTCCTTCTGCAAAAAGGATTTTAGTTTGTAATAGTTTGTTTTAAGTAATGAAAAATTGAAAATCTTTCTTCACGAACTACGCCTGGTCTGATTCGTGCGGGGTCACGATACGTAGGCAATCTCCATAGGGTTCGACCATAATTGAAAAAAAGGAGAGAGAAAAGAAGAAAAAGAGGGGTTTCTAAAACACTCGAAAGAGGCACAAATAAAATAAGCCAGGATGATGCATGCGGTCAGAGCAAAAGGATATTAGAAATGGTTACTTGCCTAAGAACATTGCATTCCCCAATGTGCAATTACAATATCTGTTAAGACTCTAACACTAACAAGTTTGTTGTTTTTCCAATCCAATATCAGTTAGTTGTTAGAGCGTACTGGCACCGTACCATTATCAAACAAGATCGAAAGGTCCTATACCAGAAAGCATGACTGGATCAGACAACAGCGTTGAGTCGGAAAAGACGACAAATCAGATACTAAAGGAAGCCCTCGAGAAAATGGAAAAAATGAGGCTGGAAATGAATGAAATGCAGATAGCCTTAGCTAGAGCCCAGAAGGGGCATGAACTACCCGTTACTCCTACTCTCCAACCAGTACACACACCGGAATACCCCTCCACCGGCTCTTCAATGAGTTTCCCAAGCCATCACTACTATCAGGGAAGAGAGGCCTATGATCCCCAAGCTCCACCACCCAGTCAAAACCCTCCTCCGCCAAATGTTCTCGCCTTTGTGGCGCCTCCCCCGGCCCCATTGCACAAATCATCTATTGAGCCATTGTTTCAGGCTCACGACACACAATATTACCCCCTGAACTCACATTCAAAGCACCGGAGCCACATACCTATAATCCCCATTTTGAGGTCCCGGCGGAGATTGAAAAGCCGGCTAAGAGCCCAGAGCAGGACGAGGTGATGCGGAAATTTAAAAGCCTGGAGCAGTCCTTCAGGAACATGCACGGGTTAGGCAACCAGGTCAGCGTGGCTTATAAGGATCTATGCCCTTTCCCTTACGTCCAATTACCAGCAGGGTTCAAGATGCCCAAATTCGATTTATACGAAGGGCATGGCGATCCTATGGCACATCTACGGGGCTTTTGTAGCAAAATGAGGGGAGAGGGGGGCAAAGATGAGCTATTGATAGCTTACTTTGGCCAGAGTTTGAGCGGGTCGGCACTAGAGTGGTATACAAGACAAGATCCGAGCAGGTGGTACACCTGGGATGATCTAGCACAGGCTTTCGTAGGACACTTCCAATACAACCTTGAGATAGTCCCAGACCGTATCACATTGCTAAAGCTTGAAAAGAAACCCGGAGAGAGCTTCCGGGAATTTGGATTCCGATGGAGAGAACAGGCATCCAGAGTTGATCCTCCAATGAGAGAGGGAGAAATGGTAGATTACTTTCTACAAACTCTAGAGCCGACTTACTTCGGTCACTTGGTGACGTCAGTTGGCAAATCCTTTAATGAAGTGGCGAAAATGGGAGGTATGATAGAAGAGGGACTTAAGTCCAATAAGATCCTGAGTTACTCGGCAATTAAGGCAACAACTCAGGCCATTCAGAGCGGCACGGGAGGTGCGCTCGGAAAGAAAAGGAGAGAGGAGGTCACGACAATAGAGGCAGGCAATTGGTCCAGATATAGAGGTCCTTCCCCTCATTACCAACCCAGACCCCATCATCTAAACTACCCACACATTCCAAATTACCCTCCACAACACTACTACCCACCACAAGAACAACATTTTTCCGTCCATCACGCCCAAACTTACACCCAGCCTTCGGCTCGTCCGCAATGGCGTGCACCGGCTCCCCAACATACATATCTACCTCCACAAAACACATATCCACCTCCACAAAACACATATCCGCCTCCACAAAACACATATCCACCACCGAGGGCCTACAGGAATCCTTCAGGGCCAAGCTTCCGCGGAAATCAGGCTTTCAGGAACGAAAGGATGCAGAAGCCAAGAACATTCACTCCGTTGGGAGAAACCTATACTACTCTGTTTCACAAGTTGAAGCAGATAGGCCTACTAAGTCCTGTTGAAACCAAATTGCCAAATCCCCTTCCCAGAAATCTGGACCATTCAGTAAGCTGCGAATATTGTTCGGGTGCTCCCGGGCATGATACTGAGAAATGTTGGAAGTTGAAGACTGCCATACAAGATCTTATTGACACAAATAGGATCGAGGTTCAGGCACCAAAGGCACCCAACATCAATGAAAATCCGTTACCGGTGCACCATGAAGCTCACATGATCGAACTAGTGCACGAAGGAGGGAAACCAAAAACACCCTCACAAACGGTAATGATGATTCACGCCAGTTCTAATGAAGAGTCGACCAGTGGAAAGGCAGTGGTACAGTCGAGAAAGGTATATGACAAGCCATTTGTGGTAGCAGGGAAAGGATCGTCTGTTGCTGCAAAGAAGCCAGAGTCAGTCAGAGCAGTGTTGCAGGGAGTAGCAAACAAACCAATGTTGGTAGTAAAAGGGGTCCACGTGGAACCAGTTGTTATCAAGCCGGTCATACAGTTGTCGATAACAAGTGAGAAAGCTGTGTCGTGGAGCTACAATCAAGTGACAGTGACGCATAAGGGGAAGGAGGTTGTGGAAGACGTATGCGAGGCACAGGGGTTAACTCGATTGGAAAGGTGTTTTGCTCCCGCAGAATTGAGAAGGGTCAATCCTGAAACAACAAAGAAACCAGTGACAGAGGAAAAAGCAGAGGAATTTTTGAAGAAGATGAAGGCGCAGGATTACTCAATTATAGAGCAATTGAGAAAGACCCCAGCCCAGATTTCGTTGCTGTCTTTGTTAATCCATTCGAACGATCATTGTCAGGCCTTAATGAAGATTCTGAATGAAGCCTATGTCCCGGACAATCTCTCAGTGAACCATTTGGAGAAAGTAGCGCACAAGATCTTCGAAGTAAACCGAGTGACATTCTCTGACGATGAGTTACCGGTAGAGGGTACTGAACACAACAGAGCACTCTACTTGACGGTAAAATGCGAAGAATCGGTGGTCACTCGAGCACTAATTGATAATGGGTCAAGTGCCAATATCTGTCCTTTGGCCACTCTGAACAAGCTAAAGGTTGCTGATGATAGGATCCACAAGAACAGTATCTGCATCCGAGGTTTTGATGGGGGCGGCACTGACACAGTGGGTGATATCGTACTGGAATTAACCATTGGTCCAGTCGAGTTCACCATGGAATTTCAAGTAATAGATGTGGCGGTGTCATACAATCTTTTGGTGGGACGACCCTGGATCCATGCAGCTAAAGCAGTGCCTTCTACAGTGCATCAAGTGGGTCAAATTTGAATGGGATAGACAAGAGATTGTGGTACACGGGGATGACGGCACACACGCCGTCAGTGATGCTATTGTGCCCTTCATAGAAACCGACGATGATAAGGGCCCATGGGTTTATCAGGTTTTCGACACAGTCTCAGTAGACAAAATTCCTGAGGGCGGGGGCCTTTAACTTCCCAGAATCACAGCTGCAACCTTCATGATAGCCTCAGAAATGTTGAATAATGGGTTTGTACCAGGGAAAGGTCTGGGGGTTGATCTGCAGGGAATGATCCAGCCAGTTTCTTTGCCCAAGAACCTGGAAACTTTTGGGTTGGGATTCAAGCCTACCGCAGCGGATGTGAAACGGGCCCGCAAATTAAAGAAAAGAGTATGGGTCCTTCCTAAGCCAGTCCCACGCCTGTCCAGATCATTTGTCAAAGCAGGGTACAGAAAGTCGCCGGTCCCGAAAGTTCTTGGACCTCTGATGGGGCCATATAGAGATTTGAATGAAAGTTTTGGAAGAGTGTTTGCCGACGTCAACATGATATAAGCTGGAGAGGGTTCCAGTAAGGCAGACATACAGTTTGTGGGTCCTAAGGTCAAGGTCAACAATTGGATGGCTACTCCTCTTCCTACTTGGAGGGAGTCCTGGTAGTTGGCTCTGATTTTCCTTGTCTGTTTTCTGGATTATTCCAGGGTTGTAATCCAGATTCCTTCTTATTGTGTTCAATAAAGTGTGAAACCTTATTATCCCATAATTCAATAAAATGAAAAGTTTCTTCTTTATTTTTTATTTTATAAGTTATTATTTTTAATTTTGTTTCTTTCGTTTCTTTTTCTGAACAGTTCATTTCATACTGGTTCTAATGACATGGCATACACAATGGATCTTCAACCTAGTCTAAAAGATCAATCTGATTCCGAGCTAACCATACAAAAGGTCGATTATGATAATGAATCGGAATATGATGAGGATGAAGCATTCGAGGAGATAAACAGGGAGTTAAGCCAGTTTGAAGAAAAATGCAAACCCGATTTAAATGAAACAGAAGCCATCAATTTAGGGGATGCCGGCGATATTAGAGAAACTAAAATAAGCATCCACATTGCACCAAATATTAGGGAGGAATTGATCAAAACACTTATTGAGTTCAAAGATGTTTTTGCATGGTCGTATGATGACATGCCAGGGTTAAGCACAGATTTAGTGGTTCATAAATTGCCCACTGACCCGGCATGCCCTCCCGTCAAGCGAAAATTGAGGAAGTTCAAAACGGATATGAGTGTGAAGATTAAAGAAGAAGTAACCAAGCAGCTGCAAGCAAAGGTTATTTGTGTCACTCGATATCCTGATTGGTTGGCTAATGTGGTGCCGGTACCAAATAAAGATGGAAAGATCAGGGTATGTGTCGATTACCGCAATTTGAACAGGGCAAGCCCTAAAGACAACTTTCCTTTACTCAACATCCATATCTTGATCGACAATGTGCTGGACGTGAGATCGGATCTTTTGTGGATTGCTATGCTGGGTATCATCAGATTCTGATGGATGAGGAAGATGCGGAAAAGACAGCCTTCATTACGCCGTAGGGAACTTATTGCTACCGGGTAATGCCATTTGGTTTGAAGAATGCTGGGGCGACGTACATGAGAGCAATGACCGCTGTGTTTCATGACATGGTTCAAAGACTTCGAAGGTATGATATTAAGCTCAACCCGGCCAAATGTGCATTTGGTGTTCCATCTGGGAAGCTTTTGGGATTCATCGTCAGTCGGCGAGGTATTGAACTGGATCCGTCAAAGATCAAATCTATCCAACATTTACCACCGCCGAAGAACAAGACAGAAGTAATGAGTCTGTTGGGAAGGTTGAATTACATCAGCAGATTTATTGCTCAACTCACAGCAACCTGTGAACCCATTTTTCGGCTGTTGAAGAAGGATGTTGTGGTAGGATGGACAGCGAAATGCCAGGAAGCCTTCGACCAGATCAAAGAATATTTATCAAATCCACCTGTATTGGTTCCACCTGAGCCGAGGAGACCGTTAATTCTTTATCTAACGGTCTTGGAGAATTCGTTTGGCTGCATGTTGGGGCAACACGACATTACAGGAAGAAAGGAGCAAGCCATCTATTATCTCAGCAAGAAGTTTACAGTATATGAGGTTAAGTACACTCAACTCGAGAAGACATGTTGCGCCCTAACTTGGGTGGCCCAGAAATTGAAGCATTATTTATCCTCATATACTACTTATCTCGTTTCCCATTTGGATCCGTTAAAGTATATTTTCCAGAAGCCTATGCCCACAGGAAGGTTAGTAAAATGGAAAATATTACTCACGGAGTTTGACATCGTCTATGTGACGAGGACAGCCATGAAGGCCCAAGCGTTGGCAGATCACTTAGCTGAGAATCCTGTTGATGAAGAATACGAGCCGTTGAGGACGTATTTTCCTGACGAGGAAGTAATGAATATAGATAAGTTGGACTTACCTGAGGAACCAGGTTGGAAGCTTTTCTTTGATGGAGCCGCAAATGCGAAGGGAGTTGGAATAGGAGCAGTGCTTATTTCTAAAACAGGACATCATTATCCTGTTACAGCTCAACTGCGTTTCTATTGTACCAACAACATGGCTGAGTATGAGGCATGCATTTTGGGTTTGCAATTAGCGGCAGACATGGATGTCCAGGACGTCTTGGTCTTGGGGGACTCGGACCTCCTGGTGCATCAGATTCAGGGTGAATGGGAAACACGGGATTTGAAGCTCATACCATATCGACAATGTTTGCACGATCTGAGCAAGCGATTTCGATCAGTGGAGTTCAAACACATCCCAAGAGTTCACAATGAGGTTGCCGATGCATTGGCCACTTTAGCATCAATGTTGCACCACCCAGACAAAATTCATGTTGACCCGTTGCACATCCAGGTTCGTGATCAGCATGCCTATTGCAACATGATAGAGGAAGAAGTGGATGGTGAGCCATGGTTTTATGACATCAAAGAGTACCTCAGGATGGGGATATACCCGAAGCAGGCCACCGGAGATCAAAAAAGAGCCATTCGGCGATTATCAAATGGTTTCTTCCTCAGTGGGGGAGTGTTGTACAAAAGAACCCCAGATTTGGGATTGCTGAGATGTATAGATGCCAGTCAAGCCACGACAGTTATGACAGAGGTACATGCTGGAGTTTGTGGACCACATATGAGCGGATATGTATTGGCGAAGAAGATTCTTCGAGCAGGATATTATTGGCTCACTATGGAGCATGATTGTATCAGTTTCGTACGAAAATGCCATCAGTGTCAGATACACGGAGATCTGATTCATTCTCCACCAACGGAATTGCACACAATGTTAGCACCATGGCCATTTGTGGCATGGGGCATGGATGTCATTGGGCCTATTGAGCCGGCAGCTTCGAACGGTCATAGGTTCATTCTGGTAACCATCGATTATTTCACTAAGTAGGTTGAAGCCAAAACTTTCAAGTCAATAACCAAGAAGGCAGTGGTGGATTTTGTCCATTCCCATATCATCTGTAGATTTGGGATCCCGAAAGTGATAATCACGGACAATGGTGCTAATCTTAACAGCAATTTGATGAGAGAAGTATGTGAACAGTTTAAGATTACACACCGTAACTCCACACCATATCGTCCCAAGGCGAATGGAGCTATTGAAGCAGCCAACAAGAACATCAAGAAGATACTAAGAAAGATGGTAGAAGGATCCAAGCAATGGCATGAAAAATTACCATTTGCATTGTTGGGTTATCGCACTACCATCCGGACTTCAGTAGGTGCAACCCCTTATTTGTTGGTATATGGAACTGAAGCAGTAATACCGGCAGAAGTTGAAATTTCATCCCTTCAGATTGTCGCCGAGGCTGAGATTGATGACGATAAGTGGGTCAAAACCCGTTTGGAGCAGTTGAGCTTGATTGATGAAAAGAGATTGGCAGCCGTGTGTCATGGCCAGTTATATTAAAGGAGAATGGCAAGAGCCTACAACAAGAGGGTGCGACCCAGAAAATTTGAAGTGGGGCAACAAGTATTGAAATGAATCCTGCCACACCAAGCAGAAGCAAAGGGCAAGTTCGCCCCAAATTGGCAAGGACCATTCATTATAACTAGAGTGTCGTCCAATGGTGCTTTATGTTTAACAGATATCGAAGGGAAATGCGTCGACATGGCTATCAATTCCGACGCAGTTAAGAGATATTATGTATGATCTCTTTTGGTTGTAATTATCATTTGTTTGTGGTTGGCATTTATCGGAGAATGAAATGACGGAGGCAATTCTTTCTTCTATCCAAATACTTTAACCTTTGCTTACCCTTTTGAGCCTTATTTATTCTTTCATATCCCTCTTTTGGAGTTAGTAATTAAAAAGAAAAAAAGAAAAAAAAAAGAGAAAAACAATAATAAAGACAAAAGAAAAATCATAAGAAAAACAAAGGAAGTGGGAACTACGTTTGACCTGATTCCTCAAAAAAGGATACGTAGGCGCCTCACGGCTCGGTCATAGTGTAACAAAAAAATAAAAATCCCCAAGCAAGAAGAACTGGGGCAGAAGTTGTGAAAAGAAAGTTTGATTCCAATAGTTGTACTGTTTCACCCCTCCAAATTATTTTAAACTTTTGATACCCCTTTTCTTTTTAGCCATACACAAAAAATCATATTGATGTCCAAAAAAAAGACATCCCGATCAGTATCCGAGAAGTGCCAAGTTCATGCACGTGGAAGTCGGGAACAACACTCTGATCCCCAGCAGAGAAGAGGATCATAAACTGGAAATGAATTGATAGCCGAAAGAATCCCCAACAAAGAGCGTCATATCGACAACGCTCCAATCCCCAGCTGAAAAATAAAATAAAATGAGAGAGTCTTATCGGTGAAAACCTTCACAGGCACTATGAGGCGACGGGAGTTGAGAGAAATGAGAGAGTCTTATTAGTGAAAACCCCTCGAAGGGCACTATGAGGCGACAAGGCGAGATTGGCGGAAAAGGTCCACATTTGGCAAAAGTTGAGTATTTATTTATCTCCAGCGAGATGAGGCCATCCGAAAGATTGATTGATACGAATAGACTGGGTTGATCAATCCGGAATGCACGACATGATCATTGAGATTGGTTATATCATTCAGATAAGTTCTTTTCTTTTCTTTTTCCCCAGCGTTTGTTCAGAAAGACTTCTTTTTCTATCTTTAAAATTATCACTCTTTCATTGCTTGGTTTAAAAGATTTTACTTCCCCAACAGTTTATTTTTGAAAAGGATTTTTTAGAGCTTACTACCAGTTGCCAAAATGGTGCAAGGCAAAATGCGAATAAGACAAGCCAAAGATAAGGCGACAAAGCGAAAAGAAGTTTGTCGCAAGACCAAATGATGAATGAGTCTAGATCCTAAGAGGCCCAAATTTTCCAAGGGAAGTTATGGATCAAATTCCAAGAGGATCCCCAGCAGATTTGCGAGATACAGGAACAACTTCGACAAATTCTCGACCAGGTTCCACAATAGTCGTACAACACAGAGCGGGGAAGGAAGAGAAAAGAAAAAACCATCCCCAGCAGGAATATCATCCCCAGCAAGTTTTGTAGCAAAGCAGGGAAGAGAAAAAGGGAAAAATCATCTCCAGCAGAAGTGACACGATCACTCACCACGTTTTAAACTAACAAATTTTTCTTTGAATTAAAGCAGGGAAAGGAAATATTATTGACCACAGGAAGACAGGGTCACAAAGAGGATTATTAAACTGGGGCAGAAAATTTTCTCTCATTACGAAAATTTTCTTAAAATCAGATAGCCATTTGGGAAAGAGAGAAGATAACACAAGTTTTGAAGAAAATAAAATCCCCAGCAGTATACAAGAAGGGAGATGCGAGTTTTAAAAGAAAAGCAATCTTGGAAGAAGCAAGATAACCCAAAGTTGTAAAAGCAATGGCCTTTGAATCAATATCATCCCCACCATTGTTAAAAGGAGGAGGATAATTCCCCAGCAGTGTTATTCTCGGCAGGTTTCAGGGAAACGAAAGCACCAGCTTTAAAGGAAATAGTCTTTGAAGAAGGAAAATAACATATTGGTGAAATAAAATATCGGTGTTATCCCCAGCAATTTTCAGAGGAATAAAACACTAGTTTTGAAGGAAGCAGTTTGTTGAAGTCAGGAGCCCGCCTGGAGAATGGAGGCTGAATTATTTTGTGAAAGTTGTTGAAGTCAGGAGCCCGCCTGAAGAATGGAGGCTGAATTATTTTGAGAAAGTTGTTGAAGTCAGGAGCCCGCCTGGAGAATGGAGGCTGAATTATTTTGAGAAAGTTGTTGAAGTCAGGAGTCCGCCTAGACAATGGAGGTTGATTTATTTTTAAAAGTTAGAGAAGTCAGGAGCCCGCCTGGAGAATGGAGGCTGAATTATTTTGAGAAAGTTGTTGAAGTCAAGAGCCCGCCTGGAGAATGGAGGCTGAATTATTTTGAGAAAGTTGTTGAAGTCAGGAGCCCGCCTGGAGAATGGAGGTTGATTTATTTTTCAAAGTTAGAGAAGTCAGGAGCCCGCCTGGAGAATGGAGGCTGAATTATTTTGAGAAAGTTGTTGAAGTCAGGAGCCCGCCTGAAGAATGGAGGCTGAATTATTTTGAGAAAGTTGTTGAAGGCAGGAGCCCGCCTGGAGAATGGAGGCTGATTTATTTTTCGAAGTTGAAGAAGTCAGGAGCCCGCCTGGAGAATGGAGGCTGATTTATTTTTTCAAAGTTAGAGAAGTCAGGAACCCGCCTGGAGAATGGAGGCTGATTTATTTTTCGAAGTTGAAGAAGTCAGGAGCCCGCCTGGAGAATGGAGGTGTTAAAATTTAAGAAGTTATTGAAGTCAGGAGCCCGCCGGTAGAACGGAGGTCATTTTATTTTTCAAAGTTAGAGAAGTCATGAGCCCGCCTGGAGAATGGAGGCTGATTTATTTTTTGAAGTTGAAGAAGTCAGGAGCCCGCCTGGAGAATGGAGGTGTTAAAATTTTGAGGAAGTTGTTGAAATCAGCAGCCCGCCTTCAGAACAGAGGAGTACATTTCAAGATCAAATAGAAGTCAGTAATGAGGGGGAGTACAATAAAGATCCCCAGCATAACAAGCTTTAATGTAGGAAGCGGTGTCCCCAGCAGACAGAACAGAATAATAATACTTATGTTCAAAAAAGCAAAAGGCCAGTGTCATCCCCAGCAGTTTTCGAAAAAAGGCACCAGAGGAAACACAAGCCGACAAGAAAGCAAGGCAACCAGAGCAAGGGGAAGACAGATAAGATTTTGTAATTCCTAGCTTAGTCTAGCTTCTTATTTTCTTTTGGCACGGTGTAATAAGGAGATCGAAAAGCAGTAGCAACAGCATGTAGCAGCAGTAACATTGCAGTCCCATGGTAGTCCCAGCTACCAAAACTTCCCGAACTATATTGACCTGATTCCTGTTTAGCCCAGGATATGTAGGAAACCTCTGAAGCAAAGGTTCGGTCAAATCTTTTCAAAAAAATGCTTCGCACGGAGTACTCGAACGGGCAAAAATCGCTCGTATCCGCTCACTTTATCTTTGCACGAAAACTCTTTGTGTTTTCGGACAAAGAGGGCAGCTGTGAGTACGTGATTTTTGCCCTATATGAGAATTACTCCCAAAAAAGTCAAAATAAAATAATTTTTCTTTGCGTGCAATTTTAGAATTTTAGTTGCATTTTTGATAATTATTTGTATTTTTGTCTGTGCATGTTTATTTGTTAAATTAATAAAAAAATATGAAAAATATGTCATATTTGCATTTAAAATGTAATTCTACAATTAGATGTAATTAAGTTTATTTTACAAAATGAGAAAATCATAACAATAATGTACGTTGCATTTTTAGCACTTAATGTCCAAATTGTGTGATTTTTTCATTAGTCGCTATTTAATTGCGTGTTAATTGTTATTAAGAGCTAATTAGTATTTCCAGATAATTTTTGGGTTTTATAATTTAATCTTAGCATTCTAGCTTTGTTATTATTTAGGAAATTGAATAAATAGAAAGGGATAAAAATAGAAGAGATCGGATTGGGTCTTTTCTTCAATTTTAAGTCACACGCCCAAAGAGACCCAATCTTCCCAAACGACCCAGTCCATTTCGAACTGGGTCGACCCAGTCCATAACCCAAAAGACCCAAACCCCCTTTTCATTTTTTTCTTTCATTTTTCACAAAACAAAAAAACAAAACAAAAAAAAAAAAAAAAAAACCTAAGCTACCCCCCCCCCTTTTTCTTCTTCTTCCTCTCTTTCTCTCTTATTCTCCAAAAACTCAAAAGCCCCCTCCCATGGCTGCCCCTCTCCCGTCGTCCCCTTCATCCCCCTCGCAACACACACACACACGAGCATCAACCATGGCTGCTGCCTCCCTCATCCTCACGTCGACACACAGCAACACATACACACACAACACACAGCCATAGTCCACAAACACACACACGCACGCACGCACGAGCTGCCAGCTCCATCGTCAATGGCGCCCTTTCACTGCTTCGTCTTCACGATGGCGCCCTCGTCCAGTCGTTGTTGTTGCTGATGCGTTCTTCATCCGTAGAGTTGTTCCCGCCATGGTTGTTGCCCGTGCTGCTTTTCTCCTTCATGTTTCACGTCGCTGCTGGCTTCTCCGTTCGCCGCTGCTACTGTCTTCTTCTTCAAATCGTCACGTTGGTTGCTTTTTCTTCTCCGTTCGTTCACTACTGCTGCGGCCTTCACGTTATCGAGCTGCTACTGTTGCGTCTCCTTCTTTGCCCTCGTCCAAACGACCAAACTACTTTCCGTTCGAGTTCGTCGTCGCTTCGATTCGGTTAGTGGGTTTGAGTTTCATTTTGTCCGTATTTTTGTTTTGATATTCTCGGATTTAAAAATTGATAAATGTTTGATTCTTGTTTTGTTCGTGTTTATCGCTTAATTAATTAGTTTTTCAGTTTATTTCATGTGTTTTTATTTATTTTTGCTAAAGAAATTGTTAGTTTAATTTTAATGTTGTTAGATTCAAATTGAAATTGTTAGTTTAATTTGCAAAAGAAATTGTTAGTTTAATTTTAACGTTGTTAGATTCGAATTGAAATTTAATTGTTTTTCAGTTTATTTCATGTGTTTTTATTTGTTTTTGTGAAAGAAATTGTTAGTTTAATTTTTAATGTTGTTAGAATCAAATTAAAATTTAATTAATTATTTTTTAGTTTGTTTCATGTTAATTTTATTGTTAGCTTAATTTTAATATTGTTAGAGTCAAATTGAAATTGTTAGTTTAATTTTAATGTAAAAGAAATTGTTAGTTTAATTTTAGTTTAATTTATAAAAGAAATTGTTAGTTTAATTTTAATGTTGTTAGATTCGAATTAAAATTTAATTAATTATCTTTTAGTTTGCTTCATGTGTTTTATTTATTTTTGTAAAAAAAAATTGTTAGTTTATTTTAATGTTGTTAGATTCAAATTGAAATTGTTAGTTTATTTTTAATGTAAAAGAAATTGTTAGTTTAATTTTAGTTTACTTTTTTTAAAAAAATGGTTAATTTAATTTTAATGTTGTTAGATTTAAGTTGAAATTCAAATAATTATTTCTTCTTCGGTTTGTTTTTATTCGTTTTAAAAGAATTTAGTTGTAATATAGAAATAGGGTAGTTTAATCGCTGGAATCATCCATCTTTGTTGATTAGTTTAGATTAAATTCGTGTTCCTCTTTTGGTTGAAGTTCGTTCTTAATCCGATCATTTAATGTGAGTTTATATTTTAAATGCTTGATTTACAACTAAATCTACTTATTTGTTATGTTCAATTTGTTAATATTATTGAATCTGAAAATATATGTGTTGTTAAAAATATCATTCAGTCAAAATAATTCCGATTGTTGATTTGTTGTTCATCGTTTAAGTTTGAATTTGTTGATTGAACTGGATTAGAGATTGGTTATAGCTGGTAATTTAATTTTAGGTTCTTAGATAATTTTGAAGTTTGAACAGATTTTGAATCAGGGTGTAACAGTAGTTTTAGGGATAAAACGGGAATTAACCAATTACGGATTATTTAATTATGGTGGGGGACAAGACATAATAATAAAAGCAAAAAGGAAAATGTTGATAATGATGTCTTCTTTTCAAAAAGAGGGAACATGAGGGGCCCACGTTGACTACTTTTACTAAAGTAAAAGTGTAGGTAATAATAAAAAGTTAAAGGGTGCACATAGTAAAAGAATATTTGGTTAATAAAGTAAAAGAGGTAAAAGAGGTAGTAATAATGGTTTTTAAAAAAAAGTAAAAAGGAATGGGGTAAAAAAGAAAAAGAAAGAGTCTTGTTTTTGATATAAAAGGAGGACTCATTTGACACTTAAAAAAGGGAGGAGAATTTTGGGAGAGATAAAAATTTCAGAACTAAAGAGGAGACAAGAACATACTTTTAATCTTGAAGAAGAGGATTTCTAAAATATCTGAATACTATTTTCGTGTATTCCTGAGTGTGATCTCTGCCTACTGTTTGCTTCCTGGATTTTCAATTGGCTTCTTGAGTTAACTGTTGGTCCTTTGTTATTGCTTTATTGAGTGGTTGCTGGAATTTCTGTTTGGTTTTCAAGTCTACTGCTGGGTTTTCTGACTGCTGGTTGTTTGTTGTTGATGCGTTGTTTCTACTGCTGCTGATCCAATTCTTCCTTTCCTTGTATTCAAATATCAGGTACACGATTGTAATACTAGCTATTGCAAGCTCAAAAATGTGAAAGCATGAATACATGAAGAATGGAACTTTAAAGTTTTAATTTTGCTTTTTCTTCATTTCTTTTACTGATTGTATTTAGGCTATTTCATGTATTACTGTTTAATAATTGAAATAAGAGAAAAATAACATAAGTTGGTCTTTAGTGAATCAGCTTGACAAAAATGGATTAATTCACTAGCTATGAAGGTTTTAATATGGTCAACAATAGGTCAATCATGAATGGATAGTTAAATTTAGTTAAAGCCAAACAAGACTAGATAATGTTTAAGTTTAATAAACTTTCTAATAAGCTTTAGTAATTATGGTTAAATCTAGTTTCAAATGGTTGTGAATAATTAATTCCAATAGTTTTTTTATATATATAACAATGCGAGTTTCGATCTAGCTATATTTGATTTCTTTTGAATATTAGTTGTCGAATTTCTTATTTTATTTATGATTTCGAATTTGTTTTTTTTTTTATTTAGTAAAATTCCTTTCCATTAATATTTATCTTAATCTAGCAATTAGTATGTTACGTTTTCTTAATTTTTTGAAAGCTTCTAATTAATTAGGATTTTCTTTCTTTATTTTAGAAACTAATTTAAATAGAAAAATGTAGTCATTTTAGGATTGTCTTTTTAAAAAAAATAAAAATAAATGAGATGAGCCTCGCCTAGTAAAACGTATAGATTGCGGGGCCCTCATAAATGTATGTATTAATTACTTAGAATTCGGGATCAGCCGCTTAGCGAAATTCACGGCTTTTTCCAAAAATAACCACGCGCTAGTCGTTTTAGGCACGCATTCTAATAATTTTACCTTCTTAAACTCGGGTGTGCATTTCATGCGACCCAAATCCAAATCCCAAAATATTGAATAAAATGTGTTCCGGATTACGGGTGCATTTCATGTGACGCAATCCAAAGACATGTTTTAAACGATGTTCACATCCTTAAAAGAAAAAAAAAACTTATAATAATAAAAGCGGCTAAAAGTTAAAATTTGCACATAAGTTCATAATTGTATAAAATCAGATATTTAAGCCAAATATGACAGTTGAGCGACCGTGCTAGAACCACGGAACTTGGGAATGCCTAACACCTTCTCCCAGGTTAACAGAATTCCTTATCCGGATTTCTGGTTCGCGGACTGTTAACAGAGTCATTCTTTTCCTCGATTCGGGATTAAACCGGTGACTTGGGACACCATAAATCTCCCAATTCTTTACTTTCATGCACTTAAAGAACATGCCTATAGGATCCGGTTTTAATAAATTCTGCATGTTTTAATTCCACACTTAGACACCATGCCTATAGGATCTAAATGGTTATAATCAGACATCATGTCTACAAGGTTAAAATCAGCTTCGAAGTTAGATGTCATGTCTATAGGATTAAAATCAGTATTTTATAGAAATCATGCCTATAGGAATTTCGCTATAAATCCTGCCTGCTTCATTTCACGGTCGACCAGATACCATGCCTATAGGACCAAAATCAGTCTTTTGATACTTAGATACTATGTCTATAGGATCTAAAACCAGTTTAGTTAAAATCAGTTTGACTCGTACTGTTCTGAATCAGTTTAAACAACCTACTCCTTTTATTAATACGGTCTAGAAAGCATACCTATAGGATCCAAATTGCTTGTTTAAATTAACCACTGCTCTGCTGCATTCTTAATCAGTGATAGATATCATGCTTATAGGACATTACCAATACACACTTAGGCAAGTTTTAGGTAATTGCTTAATAAGACTGGATCCGCCTTTGTTTAATTAGCAACTGCTACAACCAGCAGGCAGACCTGATTCGGACTTCTTATCTGAGTTATGTAATAAATATGGTCTGCTTCAACAATTAAAACATTCTGCCTTAGTGCTTTAAATTCTGACCCTAACTGTGTTTAAGTCAGGCCATTTATGTGCATTGTCTTTGGAGGTATATATGAGCCTCTTATTTGTTTATATGTTTCCCCCTAATATGCAGTCCTACGTGTTTTGTATGTCGCCTTAGCCTTTTTACCTTTAAAACCCAAGAGTCAGCCTAAAACCCTCCCTCTTATTGGAATAATAGTCCTAAATTCCTCCGGGACTGATAGGAATGGGACGAGTAATAGCATGCAATAGAGGTCAAGACCAATCCGCGCTTTAATACTTTAACGGGGTGGGAAGGGTAGATATGGATATGATGATCGGTGCGCTAATACCACGTGTATCCCCTCTTCTGAGGAGTATCATACCGGGTATCGCATTGATATGATCCATATTGTAAATAAACCTAGTACCCCCCTCCCTTTTATATTCTCAAGTGTTTGTAGAGCTGTAACTCCTTTTCAAAAATCGCCTTTTAATAATTGTTTTCAAACTCTTATGTGTTCAAACTTAAATCCCATACTATTTGAGCCTATATTTGTCTATTTGATAATTGTACAAATTCACAAAAACTGTCTGGCCGGGAACCACACTAGTGGATCCTGAGGGGTGCCTAACACCTTCCCCTTAGGATAATTTCAAGCCCTTACCCAGTCTATGGTTATCAAACAAACTTAGAAATGAACCTTATAGGTGTCCTAATGCACCTTAAATCATTAGGTGGCGACTCTCCAAATGTAAACCCAGTTCCCAAAAGGAATGAGTTGTCCTACCCCAAAAATGTCATAAACCCGATTTTCCAATGCAAAAAGGGAAAAAGGGGGCATGACGACTCTGCTGGGGATTTTGGGCTTTTACCATTTCAAATTATTTTGTGAATTTGTACCCTCTTTATGTGCAATTACCTGTTTAAATTTCCTTAAGCCTTTAATTCCTTCTTTAGTTACGAAACTGACATGTCTTCTTTGTTGCTTTCCTTTATTGCCACTTTAAATTATGGTACTATTGTTTTTATTGCTTTCTTAATGTGCAAATACATTCTAACATACTTTTAATTATTGCATAATCATGCTCAACATCATACTCACTCGTGTCAAACAAATACTATAGCAACACTTATAATGAGTGGTTACGCACTTCCTATATCATTACCCCTAAATTTGGAAAGGCATATTTGCGGTAAAACCAGTCGATCAGCGGTGCAGTGGATGGTTCTGTGCCTTCCCTCTTGAGTTGTCCGCTCAAGGGTACCAGTCTAAAACCGCATAGAAACCTTACTCTGTTCAAATTGTGCATGCATCATGGTCAAACCTAGTCGGGTCAGTTATGTTGTCCACATAATGATCCTTTAAGATAGCCTTGTCCAAAGTCTTCCAGGTTTCCCTGAACCCAAACGGACACCACCACGTTCTGTTCATTTATTTGGAGAACTAAATGCTTTATGACAATTGTTGATATTAAATAGTCGAGTCTGGTGGGGGTAAGGGCCTAACCCTTTTGTTTTGCAGAAAATGAGGCGCGAAGTCCCTAGATTCGGCATGGTCACCAACATCCACCCAAGACTGTTAAGCTGGTGGAAAGATCTTCACTCTAGTGATCAAACCCTCGTCCGGAAATATCTGGGAAATCTACCATCCCTTCTAGAGATCCAACCTAACAACAAGATCATAGAAGCTGCCACTCTATTTTGGGATTGTGAAAGGGTTGTATTCCGCTTTGGGACATTGAAATGACACCCTTGCTAGAGGAGA
Organism: Nicotiana tabacum; assembly: GCF_000715075.1. Classification (NCBI taxonomy): domain Eukaryota; kingdom Viridiplantae; phylum Streptophyta; class Magnoliopsida; order Solanales; family Solanaceae; genus Nicotiana; species Nicotiana tabacum. The sequence goes on along the minus strand of NC_134097.1, from coordinate 112,374,248 downwards.
TAGGAGGATTGGTCGATCTAGTGTGGGAAACTTTGGGTTTGTTAATGCCTGAGAACCTCAAGGGAAGTGGCTTCCTCAAAATGATGGGTCTAAAGAAGAACCCATAATTGACATGCCTAAAGGAATCATACATCCCTTTTGACTATTTGTATGAAAGGTACGGTCATAGTAAATCCTACCGTACCTACCCTAATGAGTTCGCCATCACATCCTTGGGGAACGTTCATCGTAGGGTTTTCGTCTTCATGTTTTGTTTCCTGGGTCTGATCGTGTTTTCGATGAAGAAGGCAAGAATCCATACCAGGCTGGCTATGGTAACTAAGATCCTAATGGAAGGAACTGGTGGGCAGCCATTCAGCATCGTGCCCATGATCATTGCAGACATATATTGAGCCTTGGAGAAGTGTCAACAAGGAGCGAAACACTTCGAAGGCTGCAATTTATTACTTCAACTCTGGCTCATTTAGCATCTCCAAAGGGGCGAAACCCGACAAGAAATTCAGCGAAGGGATTGGGATGATCACATCGCTTTCCATCATCCAAAGCGAATGAATTACATCCCCAATATGTTCGCTCAGCCTAAGGATGCCAAAGGATGGTTGGAGCTATTTGATAATTTGACTGAAGAACAGGTTCAATAGATGTTCGAGTGGTTTCTAATCGAGGAGTTCATAGCCCGATTCAGAGAGGCACCTTTCCTGATATTAATCGGTCTGAGAGGAACATACCTTTATGTCCCTCTCCGAGTTATGAGGCAAGCTGGTAGGAAGCAGCTTATACCCAGGGTCGACAAGATGAGTCATTTCCGGGCTGACTTCCAGAATGATGATAGTCATTACAAGTGCCAAGCTCAGCATATGTGGCACCGCAAGATCATAATGGGGAGAGAAACCATCGAGCCAGACAGGTATCATGATGGTTGCGCTCTTTTCTACTCTGATTGGTTGGAAGACAATCACGATGGTCTGGGCCAGCCATGGTTTGCTCGAGGTCACAGGATCATAGATGAAAGGGCTGAGGCACAAGTCAAATACAACCAACTGCGCAAAAAGGATCCGGAAGTACGAAAGCGAACACCACGAGATACAAGAGTCCAACCAGAAGCTGATTGAGGAATGGAGGGACATGGCTGTCAGTGCCAACAAGCGACTAGGATACTTAGAGCGAGGCATAGTGGAATTGGAGAGAAAGTTTCTCAAAAGGGTCGAAGATTGTCAAAATGTTGAAGGGACCGAAGGTGGACACCTAGCCAGAGCATACCTGTTGCTGAGACTTCGCGATTTGGGAAAGTTGTTCGATGGAGCCAAGGATGCCGAATCTGGGGAAGGTCCTTCTGGGACCAAATAGATAGGAGTTTATCTTTTCGCTTTATAAATTGTAATAAGGCCCATGGCCATTAGTGACTTTTATTTCCTGTTTAATATCAATTTGGGATTCGTCTACTTTTTATCAATAAAATGATGCATTTAGCATCCTAAGTTCTCCAAATTAATTTGTTGCTAGGCCTACCTCGGGTACAAAGAGGTTCCCAAATTAGGACATGTTTTACATTCCGCACTATGTGTGTTTAAATACTGCAACATTTTTTATATTCCTCACTAACTTGATGACCTATTGTTTTTATTTTTATTATTCCCCTCCCCAAAGGTTAGTTCGTGCACTCTGGAAACATCATCCTATTCCACAAGATCTAGGGGCCATCCATCCACTCCTCCTCTTAGTCCTGTCAAAAACAAGAACAAAGGCAAGATGGAAGATTTGAACAACGTCAGGAAGGAGAATCCAATTGAACGGGTAGAGGCCACTAATGGCCATGGTACTCAGCAGGAGAATGTATCCCAGGTTGAACAAAAGCTGTTGAAATTCCAAGAAGAGCTCGATCAGGTCCGGAATCTGGAAAATCTGTCATTTTCCCTCAGCACCCCAGATATCAACTTTTCCAATACTCAAAACCCTACACCTCCTCAAAACATCCCAAAGCAACAGAATCATCCCGCTCCTTACCATCACATTGTTCCACCAAAGACCTAATGCAACACCTGCCATACCCCAAACAATACTCCGCCACTCATCCCGGAACCCCAAAACTCCATAAATGGCCACGTTCACACCCACAATAACACCCCTATTTACGTGGAGACCATGCCACACTCCACCCAACTTATCTCAAGCACACCTGAGTCTAATAGAAAAGATATGCTTATTAGAAACCTGGCTGAGGAACTTAAGAAATTGACTAGCCGGATTCAGGGTGTTGAGGGAAGCAAGGGAATTGAAGGGCTGAACTATGAGGTTCTTTGCATACAGCCCGATGTCGAACTGCCCGAGGGCTACAAACCTCCCAAGTTCGAAATATTTGATGGTACGGGTGATCCAAGGGTCCACTTGAGGACATACTGCGACAAGCTGGTTGGAGTAGGAAAAGACGAGAGAATCAGCATGAAGCTGTTCATGAGGAGTCTGAAAGGAGATGCGTTGTCCTAGTACATCAACCAAGATCCAAAGAAGTGGTCAAGCTGGGTAAGCATGGCATCCGACTTTACGGACGGGTTCAGATTTAACATAGAGAATGCGGCGGATGTGTTCTATATTCAGAATCTAAAGAAGAAGCCTACAGAAACGTTTTGCGAGTATGCTACTCACTGGAGGTCCAAAGCCGCTAAGGTCAGACCTGCCTTAAAAGAGGAACAGATGAACAAATTCTTTGTCGGGGCCCAAGAACCAAAATACTATGAGAGATTAATGATGATTGAAAGCCACAAATTTTCCGACATTATCAAACTGGGTGAAATAATTGAAGAGGGTATCAAAAGCGGTATGGTTACAAACTTCGAGGCCTTGAAAGTTACCAATAAGGCTTTACAGTCCGGTGATGTGTCTAAGAAAAGGGACGTGGGAGCCGTAATGGTTGCACAGAGGACCAAATCTCCCATCAAATACCAAACTTACCCAACACCTCCACTCACATATCAGCCAACTCCGAACTACCAAGCACCCTCACCCTCAGACCAAGCTCACCTTTACCTCCCACATATCAACCTACTTCACCCAGATACTCCCAACCCGCTCATGTCTACCAAACCTATAATGCTCAACCATCCCATATCAATCACCTCCTGCACGCCAAAACTTCCCTAGACCTCGACCTAATTTTGATCGCTAACCTCCAAAATAATATACAGCCATTCCCGAACCCATTGACCAATTGTATGAGAGACTCAAAGCCGCTGGTTATGTCACCCCCATCCCTACTGCAACCCCTGAGAACCCTTCTTAGTGGGTTAACCCAAACAAATCCTGTGCATACCATTCCGGCATGAAAGGGCACACCATCGATGAATGTAGTTCCTTGAAAGACAAGATACAGTCTCTAATTGATAACAAGATTATTGTGGCAAAGGAAACCGCTTCAAATGTCCACAACAACCCTCTGCCAGACCATAAGGGTGGAGGTATCCACATTATTGAAATATAGGATGATTGGGATCCCGAGGGATCAATCAGGTTGATTGCAGAAAGTGATGACCCAAAGAAGCCAATAGTTACTCTCAATCCAATCATATTCCACATACAACCGTCTGAGGATGTTGAGGTGAACTTGTCTATACCACTTGAATTTGAAGCAACATCGTCCGCAAAGACACCAACACCAATTGAGGTTGAATTTGTGTCTCTGGCAAATGCACCCACACCGTTTGAGGTTGCAGTTTTACCACCCAAGGCACATGCTCCGTTCAGAGGAAGGATAGACACGTCGATCCCAGTAGAAATGTCAACCATGACACCATTCCATACAAAGGCTGTACCCTGGGACTATACAGCCAAGGCAAGGAGGAAAGGCAAGATCAGGTTCGAAGAGACTATTGCAGCACAGGGTATGACAAGAACTGGTAGAGTTTATACCCCTGAACATCTAGCTGAGTCAAGCAACCAGGCCTCCAATCGGTCACCCATCATTGAGATAGGACCAGACGACCTTTGGAGGAAAATAAAGGCCAAGGAATACGCAAAATTCTCTCTTTGCTGCAAAATTCTGAGACGTACAAGAATGCTCTGTTAAAGGTGCTAAGTGAAGTATACGTACCAAGCAACATCACTGGCGGGGAAATGGCTAACATGGTAGGACAGGTGTTGGAGAGCCATAAGATCACCTTTCATGAGGACGAGTTGCCACCTGAAGGGTTGGAACATAACAAGGCGATGCACATCACCGTGCAATGCGAAGACTATTTTATCACCAGGATCCTGATCGATGGAGGTTCCAGTCTCAACATTTGTCCACTGGTAACACTCAAGAAGTCGGGAAAGGGACTAAACGAGATAAAAGATGGAGCAATCAATGTGAAAGCTTTCGATGGTTCTCAAAGGTCCACCATTGTTGAGATTAGTATATGCCTGCAGATGGGGCCAACATGGTTTGATGTCGATTTCCAGGTGATAGACGTGCCAGCATCTTACAACCTATTATTGGGACGGCCATAGTTTCATGTTGCTGGGGTTATAACATCAACACTGCATCAGGCAGTAAAATTCGAATGGAATCACCAGGAAGTGATCATTCATGGCGATGGTAGCAACCCTATATACAGTCGCCAGATCATTCCAGCAATCGAAGGAAGAAGGAAACTAGGTGAAGAGACTTACCACCACATTGAATGGGTAAATGCTGTTGACATAGACAAATGGTGGGATAAAAAAATCGAGAGTATACTAAATTGGAGTGGGTACGAACCTGGAAAGGGGCTCGGCAAGAACCTCCAAGGAATCGCTAAGCCTATAAAACTCAAGAAGCATAGCACTACCTTCGATTTGGGATATGACTACACCTAGGAAGAATTCAACAACTGGTCACCACCATGGCGCAGTCCTTACTATCCCCTGGAGCAGCCAATACTGCGTCTAAAGCAGACTTTCTAATAGGTCGACATTGTTTATGGGTCAAATGAAGAAGAAGCACTTGCAGCGGTGAAGAATTTGTTCCTAGAAGACAATGACATGGACCGTTGTGTTATTCTCGAGGAGGAGGGGGAAGAAGGCCCTTCCATACAGGCTGTGAGTAGAGGGGCACGCCTCAATAACTGGACCATCAAAACAACCAAAGCCCGACGAGCCTCGGGGTAGCAAGGCTGAAACAAGCATCATGCACTGTTTTTATTTACTAAATGATTTTCTTTTTGCATTTTTCAATTCCCGCAATAAGATATCCAATGTTTAAAACGGTTATGCAATTTATCAAAGCATTTTGACTTTTCTTATGAATCAACACTCATTGTTATTTTTTCTCTCATTACTTTACTTATACAATATTACTATTACTTATCTTGATGAATCGATGACTGTGACATACAATGAGACAACGCAACAAACGAACATTGATTCAGAGGAAGATGACATACCTGACGAGATTGTTAGAGAAGTTGAGAATTTTGAGAACAGACCTAAGTCCAACCTGGATGAGATCGAAATTGTTAACCTGGGAGATGCAGAAAACAACAAGGAAACACAAATCAGCATTCACCTATCGCCGTCATAAAGAAAGAATACACGGAATTTCTAAAGGAATATGAGGACATATTCACCTAGTCGTATGATGACATGACTGGTCTGAGTACGTCTATTGTGGTGCATAAACTTCCAACTGATCCGACATTTCCGCCGGTAAAGCAAAAACTCAGAAAGTTCAAGCCTGACATGAGTTTGAAAATCAAGGAAGAAGTCACTAAGCAGGTCAAAGCTAAGGTTCTCAGGGTAGTAGAATACCCGATATGGTTAGCCAACATCGTGCTAGTGCCAAAGAAGTACGGGAAGGTCAGAGTCTGTGTCATCTACCGGGATCTCAACTGGGCCAATCCAAAAGACGACTTCCTTTTGTCGAACATACACATCCTGATTGACAATTGCGTTAAGCATGAGCTGCAGTCATTTGTAGATTGCTTCGCTGGTTATCATCAGATCTGGATGGATGATGAAGATGCGGAGAAAACGGATTTCATTACGCCGCATGGAATGTATGTTACAAGATGATATCGTTCGGCCTAAAGAATGTGGGGGCTACCTACATGAGGGCAATGACTACCATTTTCCATGATATGATACATAAGGAGATAGAGGTATATGTAGATGTTGTTATCATCAAGTCCAAGAAGGCCACTGACCACACGGAAGATTTGAGGAAGTTCTTCAATAGATTACGGAGGTACAACCTGAAACTCAACCCCGCGAAGTGCGAATTTGGGGTTCCTGCTGGGAAATTGCTTGGGTTTATTTTGAGCTGCCGAGGGATATAACTGGATCCATCAAAAGTCAAAGTCATTCAAGAACTGCCACCGCCAAAGAACAAGAAGGATGTGATGAGTTTCTTGGGAAGGGTCAACTATATCAGTCGATTCATAGCACAGTCTACAGTTATTTGTGAACCAATCCTTAAAATGTTGAAGAAGGACGCCGCCACCAAATGGACCAATGACTGCCAAAAGGCCTTCGACAGAATAAAGAAGTACCTGTCACCACCGCCAGTTTTAGTCCCGCCCGAGCCAGGTAGACCCTTATTACTCTACCTTGCAGTATTGGATGGAGCTTTCGGTTGCGTTCTGGGGCAGCATGATGGAACGGGGAGGAAAGAACATGCCTTTTATTACCTCAGTAAGAAGTTCACCCCGTACGAGGCCCGGTATTCTCTATTAGAGTGCACCTGTTATGCTTTGACCTGGGTAGCTCAGAAGCTGAGGCATTACTTTTGTGTCTATACTACATATCTCATATCAAGGATGGACCCCTTGAAGTACATCTTTCAGAAGCCCATGCCCACTGGCAAGCTAGCCAAATGGCAAATCCTATTAAGTGAGTTCAACATTGTTTACGTAACTTAGAAAACGGTCAAGGGACAAGCATTGGCAGACCACCTTGATGAAAATCCCGTGGATGGAGAATACGAACCCCTGAAAATGTATTTTCCTGACAAAGATGTATCATTCATAGGAGAAGATATTGCAGAATCCTATGACGGTTGGAGAATGTTATTCGATGGAGCAGCAAAGTTCAAAGGAGTTGGCATAGGAGCAGTCCTAGTATCAGAAACTGGTCAGCATTATCCAGTGTCCGCCAAACTCAGGTTCCCGTGCACCAACAATATGGCCGAATACGAAGCCTACAACTTAGATGGCCATTGACATGAACATTCAAGAATTGCTAGTGATTGGAGATTCAGACCTACTCATACATTAGGTGCGTGAAGAATGGGCAACCAAGAACTCCAAGATACTCTCGTATAGGGGTGTTAATGGTTCGGTTTGGATCGGTTTTTCCCTAAAAAGAAACCAAACCAAGTAAGTCGGTTTTTCAAATATTAGAACCACACCAAACCAATTAAGTTGGTTTTTCCTCGATTCGGTTTATGTCGGTTTTTCGGTTTTTTCAGTTATTTGTCGATTTTTTCTTAAATATAAGACATACACTGCCAAACACACATTTCGGCGACTACATTTTCAACATAACACTATCAAATCAATTGCCCTTTGAGAAATCTATTATTTACCAAGATATATTGATGATAATTAAATCAAATAGTGATGAATAATTTAAGGACTCAATTAAAAATAATAACATGAAATAGATTCTTACACTTAACAAAAGAAAACTACCAATTAAACTAGAATTTAAAGGTAAAGAACTGTACTAAAACTGCAAACGATTAATATTTAATATAAAAATTTTAAAACTTTGTATAAAAGTATACATATATATAGGTGTAATAATAAATTTAAAATAGCTACTCCTATATTCGGTTTGGTTCGATTTTTTTAATTAAAACCAAAATCAAACCAAATTTGATCGGTTTTTAAATTTCAAAACCAAAACCAAACCAAACCAAAAAGTATCGGTTTTTTGGGTCGGTTTGGTTTGGTTTTCGGCTTGGTTCAGGTTTTCGGATTTTTAGTAACACCCCTACTCTCGTATCTACATCATGTACAGGAACTGAGGAAAAGGTTCACGAAGACGGAGTTCCAACATGTTCCCAGAGTCCAGAATGAGTTCGCCGATGCATTGGCCACCCTGTCATCTATGATACAACATCCAGACAAAAATTTCATTGATCCCATTCCAATAAAGATCCATGATCAGCCAGCTTATTGTGCCCATGTTGAAGAAGAAGCAGACGGAAAGCCTTGGTTTCATGATATCAAGGAATATTTGGCAAAAGGAGAGTACCCAGAGCTTGCAAATCCTACTCAGAAACGCAAAATTCGGAGATTGTCCAACAACTTCTTTCACAGCGGAGGAATACTGTATAGGAGAACTCCTGATTTGGGACTATTAAGGTGTGTCGACGCAAAGGAAGTATCCAAGCTACTAGAGGAAATTCATTATAAGGCCCCGGAAAATTTTGCTAAGTAATTTAAGATTTCGTGGTGCCAAGGTAGGCTAATTATTTTATTTTGTGTGAAAATGAGGATTCATGATATAATGGATATCAATTGGATATGTTAATAAGCGTATAAGTCATATTATAAGTGATTTGGGGTCTAAGGAGAGGCCTAAGTCTAAGCCAAGTTGGAAAATTTCATAATAGACTAAAGTTGTAAATGAGTGCGCACAAAATCTCACTTTGGACAATCATATTTCAAATATATAAGGAGTTGTGTGATGTAAAGCCTATCAAATTAAAGCCATTAAGTCTAGTTTCCAACGCATCAAACCGTTTGTCATTTGGAGGTGTATACAAAAAGTTACGACCATTTTACTTGGCATGTGTCATTAGCACGGCCTTAGCGTGGCCACGCATATTGCGAAGTATTTTGTCTCCTTAGCGCGGCCTTAGTGCGGGCGCGCTAGTAGCAGACCTCTAAATACATCTAAGGATGGGAAATTAGAGGATTTAAGTCATTTTTCAAGACTAGGGCATCCTCTCCATCCCCAATCCGACCAAGGCATCCAATTGCACACCTAAGGTGAGTTTTTAAGTGTGTTTTCATGGTGATTTCACTTCTCAATCACTAGTTACAACATGATTTTGATTGGATTTCATAGGATTTCTTCAAAATCTCAAGAACACCCCAAAGTTATCTTTCAAGATTTGGTTTACAAGAGGTAAACTTTTACCCTTAGACTTACATATATGGAGTTATTATGGAATTATGAGTATGAATCAAGTATTACAACTTATGGTATGGTGATTGGAAGCCATAAATTCCCAATTTAAATACATGACCATGGTAGGGATTTAAAGGTGATTATTTGATGGAATTTTGTTGGTTGGGCGTGAATGGTTGATCACACATGTGGTGTTAGGAGTATAAATTATTAAAGAATAATTGTGGGATGAATTATTGGTTAATGGTGATAGTTGGATAAACCAATACTATAGTTATGAGGTGTATAGATATATACCTATAAGGTATTTGATAATATGCCTAAATGGCTTAAGTTATGGAATTTATTACTAGTATTGGCCCTATTGAATGTTGTATTGTAGATTGAAGTTATTTAAATGTATTGGATCATTGTAGTATCATTAAGGGGCAAATTTCAGGTATGTATGGCTAAAACTCCCTCTTCTTAGAAATTGAGCTCCCATGGTGTCCCCGCATATGTTGTAAGTCCGGAAATTGATTTATGTAGTATTCATTATTTCAAAGGATTTGGGTGTTGCGAGAATATATGTGAAAGATGTACCTCAATGTGTTCAATATGCTATTCTTGGTAAATTGAGAATATGTGAAGAATGTGAAGTATATGCTAAATTGCCTAGATTTTAAGTCAAGTTTAAACTGAGATTGTTATACCAAACTATGTGAAATCCTCTATGGGTAGAGATATTTGAAATAAATTAAAATGAATTTGGGAAATAGAGTATGACCAACATGCCGAGAACTTGAATTATAATGGTGCCTGGTGATGCCTATGACACGCGAAAATATGAAATAGATTATGAAATGAGCCTTGACTTCACTTTCCATAAATGACTTCAATAATAAAATGCCCTAAAGGCTTTATACACAATTTATGCCATAAGTGGTTATTCGAGATAATGTCTTGCCTTATGAGTACATCCAATGTGATCCGAGTTGTTACATACTTCGATGTTGAAATTGTATATTGTCATGATTGTAAAATAGTAATTTAAGAACAATTGGTGTAATTGCTTGCTTATGCCTTTGAGGTATGTTTTTATTGCGGGTTGGTGTATCCCCTCCTTTTTGGGAGAATTCGTTGTGTTTAAAGTTCCATTGTTAATAACTTGAGGTGTATGATTTCTGAAATATTGTATATACCCAAGATTCATGATTCCTCTCATGTATACTTGACATCTTGAATTGAATGGCTTATTGTTGAAATTGATATTGATGTGAAATATGTGGAAATGATGTGAAATGTGGGAAAGAAGAGATTGAGTTATGAAATGCGGCCTAGTGCCAAGAATGATGTGAAGAGTTGTGGCCCCAAGTGCCGATGAAATAACATATATGAAATGAAATGATTAAGGAGAAGGGAACAATGCCTTGGTAAAGCGGCCTAGCCAATCGGGCCGAGATCGAACTCCGCTCAAGATAGCGGTGGTATTGTGAATGAATTCTGGAGAAAGGAAAAATGAGATTGTGATTGAAGTATATGTCTCAAATGAGGTGACCTAGCCGATCAGGTCGAGATCGGACTCCGCTCAATATAGCGGTGGTATTGTGAACAATGTTGAACAGTATGAAATGCCCAAACTAAAGGTTATGAAAACATGATGTGAAAATTTTATGATTCTTTTATATTGATAATGTTGTGATCGTTTAAAGCTTTTGAGTTGTACTTGTGATTTCCTTATTTTTGCATGATAGTTCTTTCTATTAGATGGTGTTTAGTTATACATACTAGTGCTATTCGATGGAACTAACGTCCCTTTTGCCGGGGGCGCTATGTCTTTAAATGGATGTAGGTGTTTCTATAGCAGGCAGTGTTGGTCGCAGCTAGTGCCGCATCATCCTTTCAGCTGACTTGATGAGCCCCATTTTGTTTCGGGGTCCTGTTTCATCTGTTTATTTTGTATATTGTATTTGAAGTATAGCCGGGGCCTTGTTGCCGGTATTTCCATATTACTCTTCAGTTGTATTTAGAGGCTCCGTAGACATGTTGTGGGTAGTGTCGGGTATTGGAATTAAATTGGAAATATTGATGTTTGGCAATGTGGTATAAAACTTGTAATATCTTCAAAATTGTAAACGAAGTTGTTAATTAATTATTTTCAGAGTTTGAATAATGGAGTATACCTCCTCTTTATTCAAGGATGACTTTGGGTAAAATAAAATCTAGCAGGCTTGCTCAGTCGGGTTTACTCGGTTGAGCGTCGGTTGCGTTCCACGATTTTTGGGGTGTGACATTCATGTTGGGACCTGCGGTCCATATATGAATGGTTTTGTCTTAGCAAAGAAGATACTCCGAGCCAGTTACTTTTGGATGACTATGGAGACGGACTGCATCCAGTATGTCCGGAAATGCCACCGTTGTCAGATACATGCAGACATGATAAAGGTACCTCCAAATGAGCTCAATACAACGAGCTCGCCATGGCCGTTCGCTGCTTGGGGAATGGATATTATCGGACCAATCGAGCCTGTCGCTTCAAACGGGCACAAGTTTATCCTAATAGCAATCGACTATTTCACCAAATGGATCGAAGCAGCATATTACAGAGCATTAACTAAGAAAGTCGTGGCAGACTTTGTCTGCGACCGCGTTGTTTGTCGATTCGGGATTTCAGAGTCGATCATTACTGATAATGGCTCCAACTCCAACAGTGACTTGATGAAAGCTATATGTGAAACCTTTAAGATCAAATACAAGAATTTCACAGCTTATAGACCTCAAATGAATAGAGCTATGGAAGCCGCCAATAAGAATGTCAAGAAGATATTAAGGAAAATGATAGAGAAGCATAAACAGTGGCACGAAAAGTTATCATTTGCTTTATTGGGGTATTGCACCACAGTTCGCACATCAACCGGTGCAACCCCCTATATGCTGGTTTACGGTACGGAGGCTTTCATTCCCGCTGAAGTAGAAATTCCTTCCCTAAGGATCATACAAGAAGTTGAGCTCGACGACGCAGAGTGGGTAAAAAAGTCGTTATGAACAACTAGCCCTTATAGATGGAAAGAGAATGAATGTAGTTTGCCATGGTCAACTTTATCAGAACAGAATGTCCAGAGCCTTCAACAAAAAAGTCAAGCCAAGATAGTTCACACCGGGGCAGCTGGTGTTAAAGAAGATTTTTCCACATCAAAATGAAGCCACGGGGAAGTTCTCTCCCAACTAGCAGGGTCCATACATGGTTCACCGGTTTCTGACAGGAGGAGCCCTCATACTTGCAGAAATGGACGGAGAAGTTTAGCCAAAGCCGATCAATTCAAATGTTGTAAAGCGTTACTATATGTAATCTTTATGCTTTCTTTATATGATGTAAATTGAACTACACCTGACCTGATTCCCGTTTAAGAGGGATACATAGGCAGCCCTATAGGTTCGGTCACAACTCAATAAATTTCTCATTTCCCCTCCCCCCCCGCAATTGGAAACTGGGGAAGAATTTTAAGGAGAACCCTCAAAAGTCCAAAGTAATTTCAGCTGATCGTCGCAAGCAATAGTCAGAAGCATCAACCCATTAAACTAGGGCAGAATTTTGAGGGGGCCCTCAAAATTCCATAGCTAGAGAGGTTGCAATGTCCCGAGCCACGTCACAGTCATCGGTTCATCTAAAAAACTATCTTAATTATATACTTATGTCATATTTTTACGAAACCACGCATGTTTATTACTGAAATTGATTTGTTTGGCAACGCTACCCCAATGATACGTATAGTATCACCAAATCCAAAGCTGAGTAGGTCAAGCAAAGCCAGTGGGGATACGAACTAACCTTCCCCTTTACGAAACTCACGATTTTTCTTTGGATGCAGGCACCAGGATTGCAAAATCATTAAACATACTATACACTCATGGACAAACATTATTCAGGAACACGACTCTCCGAATCGTTACACTTGCAAACATTTGCTATCAGCATACACCAGTGATGCCCTGTATGTCACAATGATCCAGTAATCGCAACACCGCAATCTACTATCAGCTAAGAAAGCTCTACTACCATTAGCCATTTTATTTCTTGCATAAGGCTACCATTCTGCCTTCCGAGGTTAAGCTCTACCTCCATCTCCAATCTGCATAAGGCTACTATTCTACCTTCTGAGACTAAATGTTGTCCCTATCTGCATTCTTGCATAAGGCTACCATTCTGCCTTTCAAGGATAAGCTCTACCTCCATCTGCATTTGCATTGCATAAGGCTACTATTCTGCCTTTCAAGACTAAACGCTGTCTCCATCTGCATTCTTGCATAAGGCTACCATTCTGCCTTCCGAGGTTAAGCTCTACCTCCATCTGCATTTGTATTGCATAAGGCTACCATTCTGTCTTCTGAGACTAAACATTGTCTCCATCTGCATTCGCATTGCATAAGGTTACCATTCTGCCTTCCGAGGTTAAGCTCTACCTCCATCTACATCTACATTGCATAAGGCTATTATTCTGCTTTCCAACTTGCATAAGGCTACCTTTCCACCTTCTAATTGGCATAAGGCTATCATTCTGCCTTCCGAGGTTAAGCTCTACCTCCATTTGCATTTCTGCATAAGGCTACTATTCTGCTTTCCGAGAATACTTGTATAAGGCTGCCATTCTACCTTTCGAGGTTAAGCTCTACCTCTCTCCACATTTGCATCTTTGCATAAGGCTATCATTCTGCCTTCTGAGGCTAAGCTCTACCTCCAATTTTCTTCGAAACTAAGCACTATCTCAAGCATCGTTTATTTCGTTTCTCTTACGGGCTAAGATCTGCCTTTCAATTCGCAAGACTAAGCTTTATCTTGTCCGCATCATGCTACCGCATCTCATGGGCTGAAAGATCGCCTCATACTGTATCTCATGTGCTGAAAGATCTCCTCATACTGCATCTCATGGGCTAAAAGATCGCCTCATACTGCATCTCATGGGCTGAAAGGTCGCCTCATACTGCATCTCATGGGCTGAAAGGTCGCCTCATACTGCATCTCATGGGCCGAAAGGTCGCCTCATACTGCATCTCATGGGCTAAAAGGTCGCCTCATACTGCATCTCATGGGCTGAAAGATCGCCAAATTATCCAAAGGAGTCATCATTCGGAGGCACCATCTTCATAGCCCGAGAACACCATGTCATGGCCTGAAGATCCCTTCCAATCTTTTTGCATATCATTATTAAAAGGCATCATGGTTCGGAGGCACCATCCTCATAGCCCGAGAGCATCATATCATGGCTTGCGAATATCATACGCTTCATGGCCCAGGACGTCATCCTACCCATTCAAAGACAACATTCATGGTCCGACGGGAATTTGCATCATGTTTAAATTTATGCGCAATATACGCTTGTATTGTTTCTAATTGCAGGTAAATCGGCGAGCAACGTCCATCCTGGTAGGAGCGACCCCGCTCTAGTACTCGCATCCATATCAAACCCTAACTATTCCCATAAACCTGCCACTCATTCGACCCTAGATATTGCGTCCGTTCTTGAAAAGTCTCAATCGACATACTCCACCGGCGGATTCTGAACTACATATGGCCTGATTCCTATAAAACCGGGGATATGTAGGCAGCTCAGAAGCCAGGGTGCGGCCTATATTCTTCAAACCATTTCACTCGGTCAAAATTGGCCATCATATCTTTACCCGACAACTCTTTCATCCTTCCCGGGTAAAGATGGGCAGTTGTTGATACCCAATTTTTCCCTATATATTTTCAATATGCAAAATACCTTCAAAATAGCATATATATGTATATACAAGTATGTCCAAATGTTTTATCATTTTTCATAATTTTTTTAAAGATTTTAAAATCAATTTATTCCCTTTTTTATCCATAAAAACCCAATAATTATTTCCAAAATTGTTATTTTGGTAATCCGTCTATTGGATTTTTATATTTTATGCTAAATATAGCTAATATAATTTTTGCATATTTATACAAATTTATTTAGTATATTTAAGCTAAATTGCATATAATTGCAATATTAGCCCTTTTAAGATTCAATTGGGTTTTATGTTTTATATTCATAAAATTAAGTCCTATATTTTTAAATTATTAATTATATGTTACAAATCATTTTAGTGCTTTCAATTTATTACCAGAAATTGATTTACTATTTTTATAATTTTAAAAGAGAAAAATTGGCTATTTAAATAATAGCCCAATTACATTTCAATTGTAGCCTAAATTTGATCCCAAATTAAACACAATTTCCCCAACCCAATTCCATTTCAAACCCGACCCCTAATCCAATTAAATGACCCAACTCGAATTCCCCTACCTACCATTTTGAATCTAGGTCGTTGATTTGAACTATTCGCCTTTCCATAATTAAACCCAAAAAACCCCTAAACCTACCTCATTTTTCGCCAACCATTGCCTCTGGATCCCTTTCCTCTCAACTCTCTCTGCAATCCCTCATGAACACTAATCCGCCTTAACCCCTGCGTAATCCATGGCCTCTCGTGGCCATTGGAGATGTGTATCAGCCTCATATGACTCCTGGGCGTTTGTTTCTATGGTTTCATGGTTAGACCTCGAAGGGATCTGGTCCAGTCCTTGCTCGACATCTGTTCATGGCCTTTCTCTGGCCATCCATGACCTTTCTCCGGCCATTCATGGCCTTTCAAGGCAGGTCCTTGACTTTCTTGGTTAGATCGGTAACTTTTAAGGTCTTTCTCACCTTTTCTGGATTTTCCAAAACCCTAATCTTTAAGGTCTTTCAATTTTCTTTCAGATCTACCTTAGATCTGTACTTACTATGAATTTCTTAAGTGCTTTCTCGAAGGTTCTTCAAACTTTTCTTCCGATTAGGGTTTCTCTTAACCTCTTTTTTAAAGATCTTTTCTCTGATTTTGGTGTTGTTTTATGATTTTTCTATGTTACCTGTTTATGCTTTCCTTCTACTTGAGTCAGCATGTTTAAAACCCTAGTTCCTTTTAGTCTTATCCGAGTTCTGAAATTATTTGCTTAAATGTGTGCTTATCTTAAGTTCTTCGTTTATGACTCTCTTTTCTTTGTTCGACTTGTCTAATTTGAGTTCTTTTCATCTTTTAAACTCGACTACCGTCGAAGCCCTAATTTCTTAAAAAGGGTTTTCTTTTCACTTATTACTACTGTGAGACATTTACTTGTTTCTGATTCTCTTTACCTGTTGCTATGTTTCTTCACTGTTGATTCTACGTGACTACTTGACCTACGCGACTACTGTGCTCCAAATATTTTTTTTACTGCTGAATCCTAGCTTACCATGTTGTTATTGTATGCATGTGTTATATCTTTTGCTAATGTGTTTAGCATCGCATGTCTGATGCTTCTGTTCACTCTATTTATATACTGAAGTGCAGAATCATGTTTCTTACTTGATTGATCTTGATTTTGTGACTGATTGCAAAAGCTTTCCTTTTGTGAACACTAATTTCACTCGCTTGTTTAAATTAATTGACTCCTTTCCTTTACTCTGATGTTTTGCCTTGCTGAACCCTTTCCCAAAATAAGCCTATTTTGTACTTAGACTTGATTGTTTATTTCATACTTTTACCGCCCCCTTATATGGCAATAATCAATATGTCCCCATATTGATTTCTTTCCTTAATTAAACCTGCTACTACCCGATAAACAGTGATTCCTTAATTAAAGGGAATCACTTGTGTTAATTGATTCTGACTTGTGATTGTTTCCATGTTTGTGTTTAAGACTTTACCTCTTCTTCACTCGTTTTCAAAACTATAAATACCCACCCCCTCTTCTTTCAAAGACACGAACAATTGAGTTCAAGAACACACACTTACACTCAAAACATTCTCTCTTTTCTCTACTACTTGTGCTACTGCTTTGCCTAGCCGGCTGAAAGCCAAAGCTAGACTGTGGAATCTTGCTTATTTCTTTCTTTCTGCACTTTGCTTCTCTACTGGTATGTCCTAGTTAATCTTCAAGCATCAACAACAACATGTTTCTTTAGCTGTTTCAGTTTCCTTCACTCTTGCCTGCTTCTGCTTATGTTTGTGCAATCAAGTTACATTACTAAGCATGTTGTAATCTGCTCCCTCCCCTTCTAAATTAATGTTTTCCCTTATGTATGCACTATGTCAGTCACTTGTTATGTGATTTGCTGACTTATGAATCCCAAACTCCCATATCCTCCTATGTGTTTGTGTTCTTTGGCTGGATTGTGGGCATGCTAACATCATCTATTGATGTACATGACCAAACCTGACCCTTTCTGGGGTCATATGCTTCATGCTATGTAATCCCAAAACCCCTGACCCCTTTGTGTAACTGCTGATTCTATGTAGTTTGAGTGTTACTACTACTATTTTCAAATCGCCCTTACCATTTACTATTTTCAAACCAGTTTTAGATAAATCTTTGTATTCTGCACTTCCACTATATTCTTAGAACCTAGGTTCTGCCCCTCTTGTGTGAGCCTTGCCTTGGGACCCTTGAGCTCCCTCTGAACTTGGATACATATGGGCTGGCCCTTCCACACTGCACTCATCTCTATCTGGTTATGCAAACTTGGGTGTAAGCACTGCTCGGAGTCCCTTGAGACCCTTAGGTTACTTTGACACACTCGGGTCTGAGAAAAGCTTTGAAACAAGTGGCATTTGAGGTGATTTATTCCATAACTCAGAGAGGAAGTCGGAATCAGGCTTCCTATGGTTGTATATTCTTATTTTACACTTTTCTGATGTAATTCAGTATTTGGTCTATAATAATTTGTAACAAATATTGGGGTTGGCTAGTGAAAAGGGATGGGGTAATTATGCATGTTTTAGCTATTAGGAAGGTAGAGAACATGCTCATAGGATCTGTTCTGTTTTAATTCAAGTTCTGCATGCTTTACTTTCACGCACTTAGATAACATGCCTATAGGATTTGTTTTTAATAAATTCTGCATGTTTTAATTCCACACTTAGACACCATGCCTATAGGATTTAAATGGATATAATCAGACATCATGTCTAAAAGGTTAAAATCAGCTTTGAAATTAGATGTCATGTCTATAGGATTAAAATCAGTATTTTTATAGAAATCATGCCTATAGGAATTTCGCTGTAAATCCTGCCTGCTTCATTTAATGTTCAATTAGATATCATGCCTATAGGACCAAATCAGCCTTTGATACTCAAATACCATGTCTATAGGATCTAAAACCAGTTTAGATAAAATCAGTTTGACTCGTACTGTTCTTAATCAGTTTAAACAACCTACTCCTTTTATTAATACGGTCTAGAAAGCATGCCTATAGGATCCAAATCGCCTGTTTAAATTAACCACTGCTCTACTGCATTCTTAATCAGTGATAGATATCATGCTTATAGGACATCACCAATACACACTTAGGCAAGTTTTAGGTAATTGCTTAATAAGATTGGATTCGCCTTTGTTTAATTAGCAACTGCTACAACCAGCAGGCAGGCCCGATTCGGACTACTTATCTGAGTTATGTAATAAATATGGTCTGTTTCAACAATTAAAACATCCTGCTTTAGTACTTTAAATTCTGACACTAACTATATTTAAGTCATGCCATTTATGTGCATTGTCTGCGGAGGTATATATAAGCCTCTTATTTGTTTATATGTTTCCCCCTAATATGCAGTCCTACGTGTTTTGTATGTTGCCTTAGCCTTTTACCTTTAAAACCCAAGAGTCAGCCTAAAACCCTCCCTCTTATAGGAATAGTAGTCCTAAATTCCTCCGGGACTGATAGGAACGGGACGGATAATAGTAGCATGCAATAGAGGTCTAGGCCAATCCGCACTTTAATACCTTAACGGGGTGGGAAGGGTAGATATGGATATGATGACCGGTGCGCTAATACCACTTGTATCCCCTCTTCTGAGGAGTGTCATACCGGGTATCACATTGATGTGATCCATATTGTAAATAAACCTAGGACCCCCCTCCTCCTTTTTATATTCTCAAGTGTTTGTAGAGCTGTAACTCCTTTTCAAAATTCGCCTTTTAATAATTATTTTCAAACTCTTATGTGTTCAAACTGAAATCTCCTACTATTTGAGCCTATATTTGTCTATCTGCTAATTGTACAAATTCACAAAAACTATCTGGTCGGGAACCACACTAGTGGATCTTGAGGGGTACCTAACATCTTCCCTTTAGGATAATTTCAAGCCCTTACCCTGTCTCTGGTTATCAAACAAACTTAGAAATGAACCTTATAGGTGTCCTGATGCACCTTAAATCATTAGGTGGCGACTCTCCAAATGCAAACCCAGTTCCCAAAAGGAATGAGTTGTCCTACCCCAAAAATGTCATAAACCCAATTTTCCGATGCAAAGAGGGAAAAAGGGGGTGCGCACCTACGACATAACAAATGTCTGGGCAAGTACACATCATAGCGTACATCAAGCTCCCGACAGTATTTGAATACGAAACTCGAGACATGTCTTCCTTTTCATTTTCAATCATGGGACACATTTCAAGCTTAAAGTTTCACCTTTTGCTATAGTAGTATCCATGGATTTGCAACTATTCGTGCGAAAACTTTCCAAAATTTTCTTTATATAAGTTTCTTGAGATAGACTCAATAACTTTTTGGAACGGTCTCTTTAAATCTTAACTCCATGGATATAGTCTGCTTCACACATATCTTTCATGTCAAATGACTTTGAAAGCCATGACTTGATAGTTTTCAAATACTCCAAATTATTTTCGGCCAATAAAATATCATCCACATAAAGAGAAAGAATTACAAACATCCCATTGAATTTCTTCATATAAATACGATGGTCTTTACTGATCATGGTGAAATCATACGAGATCACCTCCTTGTGAAATCTCAAATAGCATTGCCTTGAAGATTGCTTCAGGCCATAAATAGATCTTTTTAATTTATAGACCTTTTCTTGGGCTTTAACAATGAAGCCTATAGGTTGTTCCATGTAGATTTCTTCGTTTAGTTCTCCATTGAGAAAAGTTGTCTAGTCCATTTGATGTAATTCCAAATCTAAACATGCAACAATAGCCAAAAGTAAGTGAATTGAGGTAAATTTTACAACTGGTGAAAATGTTTCCTCATAATCTATTCCAGCTTCTTGAGTAAAGTCTTTTGCCATCAGTCGTGCCTTGTATCTTTCTATTGAGCCATCCGCTTTGCGTTTAACTTTGAGAACCCATTTGTTCCCAATGGCTCTTCGTCCAGGGGGAAGGTCAACTAGATCCCAGACTTTGTTGGTTTGTTTTCATGGACTCCAATTCTTCTTTCATTGCTTTCATCCACTCATCTTTCCAGGGCTCGATAAAGTCTCAGTCACAGATTTTAGCTCATCCATTTCTGTGGGAGATACCAAGTAAATGTAATCTTCAATCTCATAAGTACGTTTTGGTATATTTTTTCTGGTGCTCTTTCGTAGTTGAAATTCAGATTCGTTAGAAGGATTTTGGGATTGAGAACTCCCACTCCCACTCGGATCAAGAACAAGATCTTGATCGATTTGATTATCAATTATGTTAGAAAACACTTGCTGACTATCTGAGTTCAACATTTCATAAAGAGGCTCTTCATTCTTTACCTCACCCTTCTTTGAAAAACTATTTTCCAGAAATGTGACATCTTGTGATTCAATCTCAGTAACACTTCCATCCTCTAATTCACCAATGAACACATACCCTTTGGAGTGTTCTGAATATCTTATTAAGATAGATTTCTTACCTTTTGGACCTAATTTACCAAACTTGCTAAAAGAATCTTTTACGTATGCAGCACAACCCCAAGGTCGTAAATCTTTTAAATTTGGTTTATGACTAGTCCATAGCTCATAAGGAGTGGAAGAAAATGATTTAGAAGGCACTTTGTTCACTATGTAGGTTGCAGTCAATAACGCATCTCCCCAAAAGGAGATAGGTAAATTTGTCTGCGCCATCATGGACCATATCACGTAATGTTCTATTCCTCCTTTCTACTATACCATTTTGTTAAGGTGTGTGAGGAATGGTTAGCTATCTGGTGATGCCCTTTTCATTACACAATTCTTCAACTTCTTTTGAAAGATATCCACGCCCTCTATTGGTTCTTAAGGTCTTAATCCTTTTATCTAATTGATTCTCAACTTCATTCAGATATTTCTTAAAGCATTCAAGTGCTTCAGATTTATGAGAAATCAAATAGACATAACCAAAGCGCGTGAAATCGTCAATGAACGTAATGAAATATAAAGCACCAGACCTAGCCCTTATATTTATTGGACCATAGATATCTGAATGGATTAATTGCAATGGAAAATCAGCTCTCTTAGCATTTCCAAATGGTTTACACATAATCTTTCCGGCAAGATAATTTTCACAAGTTGGCATTTCAATTTTAGAGAAAGAACCCAAATGTCCTTCTTTAGCCAATCTATTCATTCGATCCTACCCTATGTGACCTAATCTTGCATCCATGTAATAACATCAACATCATTGTTACTCGAATAACATGACATAACACAACGGTCAACATAATAGTTATATGTAGAAGGATTACAATCTAACACAATGAAATCATCATAACGATGTACATGTAGGACGTCATGCAACATCAAGGATCGGCCACCACGCATGTCCATTCTGCAAGTGCCTATCCCTTTGACATCAAGCTTTGCATTATTTCCCATATGTACATGCCTTGATCCAGGTGGAACTCGATGAAACTCTATAAATGCTTCTCTATCATGGCTCATATGGTCGGTGGCCCCTGAGTCTACAATCCACACGGGATAAGATTCAGTTAGTAAAACAGTACTAGAAATATATATATAGCACTTAGAGATGCATTTTGAAATACTACCTTTTTGGCTCAGTGCACTCACGAGCAAAATGCCTGGAACTTGACAATTGTAGCACTTCATCTTGCTTTTGTCTTTCTTCTTGTAGAATCATTTTCCTTTCTTGGAATTTGGCTTATTTCTTTTCTTGGAGGATCTTTCTCCGGTATCCTTACCCTTTCGGTCATTTTTCCAGTTTCTCTTGCGCTTGAAGCTTGATCTCTCTATACCACTTGATTCTGCCACAAAGGCATTAGGTACAACTTTAGCAGCACCAAGCCGCTCGTCTTCAAGCTCCACATGACGGGCAACATCAGCAAAAGTTTTGATGCTATTATTATGGGTCAAGTTAGATGTTCCCAATTATTAGAAAGAGACCGAATCACTGCCTGAACCTGCTGCTCATCAGAGAGAACATGACCAACACTTTTGAGTTGAGCAATCATATTTGACATCACCCTTAGATGCTGCTTGACACTGTGATCATGACTTTTTTGTACGTGTCAAACTTGATTGTCAACTGTCAAAGGCGAGTCACAGTTGTATCCCCATATGCCTCTCTTAAATGTGCCTACATGGCTTGAGTAGTAGGATATTTCTTACATTGGTGGATGAGATCATCAGCAACTGAACTTACAATAAATTCACGTGCAGTGGAATCTTTCTTTTTCCAAATATTGTAAATTTCCAGATCCCTCTTGTGTTGGGCAATGTTACCCTCCTCTGGGCGACTCATAACATGGTTAATACTTTCAAGAGCATCTTGCTCTTCGAGTACATACCACATTTTACAATTCCAAATGTCATAATTTTCACCATTCAGTTTGGCACCCTTATTCAAGTCAACAATGACACTTTTCGATGCCATATCTGTTATTAGAGACAATATTACAAGTTTAACTCATCAATTAGATATTGCATTCAATTTATGCATGTGATTACACACTCGAGCAAATTAATTTTAATATTAACTCTACATTTAGTATAGAATCGAAAGATCACTACGTTTTCATTCATCATCTATAACTAAATATTTTAATTAATATTAAAAATTACTTCTTAGTGTGTACTTTATTTAAAGTCTCAATCCATTACAAAATAAAATAATAAATAATATATGTAACTGATGAGATAAACAACATAATTTAAATTTCACTAAAATAAAACATATAATAACAATTTACATGTTTGCCAGGACATCCATGTACCAAACGAATACTAACTTTTGCACATGTACGTTAAAAGGTGCACTAGGCCAAATATCATGATAAATCTCAGTTAAAATTTCATCTCAAGGCTCTTGAAGAGAGTCCACTAAAATAGCTAATGTTTCCCAATCAGTAATTTCTACGTAATTTGCCAATTCAACTCTTTTTAACTGAAAAGGGTGTACAAGTTCAGGTACGGAAGCATCAGGGCTCATTTAAATTCCTTAAACTCCTTAAATTTCTTTTCTCCTTCCTTTTGTTCAGCCCTTCGATCCCTTTAACTCATTTTGCCTCACTCTTAGGATATTCCTGATGACTTCAGGCTCCGAGTCTGAATCATTATAGAAATAAGTCATGCGACAACGTATCCTTCTATGTTGTACCCTTCCTTGACTTCGAGAACTCCTACTTGGAGAATTCAAAGTTGTGCATGTTCGGCCATATCTGAAATAGAGCTAAGGAAACAATAAGAATGGCTACAATCATTCAATATTACAATATATATCATAATTACTTGTAGAAGGATATCAATTGAGGGGTTAAGACTAAACTTATTTTTTATACTAAGAAGGCAGTAAAATTATTAAGATCTTCAAAGTTTAAAAGTTTCTGTCCTTCGAAGTTTTGTATGCAATGACATACTTGGGTTCACATCTCAAGAAACAATAATCATATTCATATGTAAAAACACTACAACATGTATGGAACCCATTCTTCTAGTTTTATGATTTCATGTAAAAGTTAAAATAATTTAATTAATTAAGATATTCGTCCACAGATTCAGTCAAATACAGTTAGATGACCATTGCAGTGAAAAATGTGACGATGGGTCATTAGGAACAATCAGAAGCCTCAATCTTTACTTATGTCACCAATGCCTTCGAGAAGATTTGTGTAACAAAAAATGTCAGCATTATGACAAATTGGTGATACCACACCAACACACAGTAGCAATAGCCATTGCTTTTATGTAAGAGAATTATATGGCTTCATGAGAATACTCAACACATAGAAGAGAATTCTATGGCTTCATATCCTTTTTTTTCTTAAATCTTTATAATAGTCTTTTAAGTTCACATAAAATTCTTAAAAGTATGTCTCTGTTTAAGACTTAAACTCTAAGCAACAGAAATTTTTTATTCTATTTCTAAGGCTACATAGAGCCGTACCAACACTGTTCAGTTAAGCCGAAACTATTCGACAAACAACAACAATCATTGATGGACTCGATCAAATCCACACACGGATTAAACCAAACAACAATACCTTAATAAATTAATAAGATTCTCACAAACATCATAAACAACAAACACAAGAGTCCAGTCACGATTCTCTTATTAACAGTGAATATGATTAATATTGTCAAGTAAATTTGATCACATATTACTGTAACATTTATTCGACGCAGATTTTCATCCAATCTTTTCAGTCACGGTTTAGGAATCAAATAAAACTTATGGATCTGATTTCAATGATGATCTAATAGTAACAGGGACATCGAATTTGTGTACCCGTTAATAGCAGCAGAAGATTATTGAAATTTGTGTGATAGAAATTGCTCCACGCCGATTCTATTTCATTTTGATAATAGAATTTTTTATTCCACAAACTAAGTGTCCTCTGTGTATTTCTTGTGAGAAAAGGAGATGAGTTCTCTGTATTCTTCTTCTTCTTCTTCTTCTTGTCTCTTTGAAGAGTACGTATTGTTCCCTTTTTATTCAGAGTTAAGGAAGAAAGCAGTTCTGAAGAAAAAACTGTTCCTACCAAAAAAAATAACCATATAGAATATATTCCCATAAACTCAACGTGTGGAGTTACTTCTCATAAGAGGTTATTTATTCTTATCTATTCATAAATGGGTCGGGTCAGCCCACATGAAGCGACCCGCGACCCAAATTGAAAATAAATCCAACAAGTACTAGACGACATGCCTTAAAATTTACATTCAAATCATATTATTTCTATACAAGCAAAAATAGTTAGAAGGTAACACACACATCAAAACTGTTACGCAACGCCTTCCTGATGATCTTTGGAAGGGCAACGTAAGGCTAAGCAACCAATGTCAGTGCGGTTGCTGTCCGCCAATGAGGTCCTCGCCGCACGCTAGACTAGATTGTCAGTGCCGTGCGGGAAAACCAATGTCATGGGCAATTGCGGAAGCTTGAGAGAGAATTGGGTTTTGAATGCTGATGATGATTTTATTGATGACTGAAAATGATGATTACAATGATTTGGTGTCGAGGGGGAGAGACACCAGAAAATGCTGATTGAAATGTTTGATTGTTTGGTCCCCCTTAATAATGCTTAAAAAAAATAAACCAACATTACAAGACTAGTCCTAATAAAGCTGTAGAAGCACACTGAAATGAAAATGATGTAAACTAGCCTATGATTACAATGAAAAGGACTTAGATTATTACAAGGAAAAACTAAGTCCGATGGCAGCATCTTTGGCTTGCGAGTCAGGGTCCGCGCGCGCGTTGTTGTGGGCGCGCGCGACACTTGATGTGCTGGCCTGAGGCTGGGCACTGGTGCTTGGCATCAGGGTCTGTGCGCGAGGCGCTGTTGGAATGGGCCTGCAGCTGGGCGCTGGCGAGGCATCAGGATCTGCGCGCGCGGCATTGTCAGGGCGCGCGGCGCTGTTGTCATTGGCCAGCCCTTGGGCGCTGGCGAGAGGCATCGGTGGGGCGACAGAGGCACATGCGCGCTTGTCACTTGGCGCAGCCAAGACCACGGGGCCGACCATGGCGCTAGGCATTGTGAGGCTTGCTAGGCCGCCATGGGGCGCAGCCAAGGGGTCATGGGGCATGTCTGGAAAGCAGCCCATGACATTCTCCCCCACCTGAGTTGGCGCCGTCCTCGGAGCCTTATGATGATGATGATGATGATGTTTCTGATGGTTGTTGGATAGGAGGTCTGCGCCCCTCTGTTGTTTGAGCTTGCTGTTGTAGCGAAGCAATGATTTCATGCGGCTGACATGGAAGACTGGATGGATCTTCCACCAGGATGGAGTTTTCACCTGGTATGTGGACTCCCCAATGCGTTTTTCAATGGACAGGGGCCCGATGTATTTTTGTTGCAGGCGAGGGTCATGGGTCCTTTCTGCAAACAAGTACTGCTTTGGGATGCGTAGCATTACTTTGTCCCCTGGTTGATGTTGGGAAAAGCAACGCTTTTGTTCGGTGAACCTTTTTGCCCGCTCTTGGGCCCTGGTGAGATAGCTCCGCACTATCTCCATGTTGCGCTCCCATTCGCTCGAGAAGTTGGCAGCTCGAGGAGATTTCGGCATGGTTGATGCATTCACCATTTGCGGGAGAAGCGGCTGCTGTCCGGTAACAATTTCAAAAGGGCTCTTGTTTGTATGATGGCTCTTTTGAGAATTGAAACACAGTTGAGCAGCATCCAGGAGCTTCACCCAATGCTTCTGGGATCCGGTTGCAAAGTTGCGGAGATATTCCTCCAGCATGTCATCGAACCGGTCTGTCTGGCCATCCGATGGTGGATGGATGTCTGTGTTGTGACTCAATGTTGACCCAAAGCACCTGAAGAGATGGGTCCAGAAGTTGCTAGTGAAGCGTGAGTCGCGCCTACTAACAATGTTTTTGGGCAGGCCCCAATGTTTGACAATGTGCGAGAAGAAGAGTCGAGCTGTATCTTCTGCTGAGATGTTTTGCGGGGCTGCTATGAAAGTTGCATAGTCTGAGAATTGATCTATGACAACCATGATGGATGCAAGATTGCCGACTTGGGACAATCCCGTGATGAATCTGAGGGAAACACTTTCCCATGGTCTCTGAAGGACATGTGATGGCTGCGAGGGTCCCGGCTGTGATGAGTGATCCGACTTGTCCTTGTGGCATGGCTGACAAGTCTTCACACGATGATGAGCGTCACCAGTCTTTTGAGGCCGATGACATGATGGCTGATTGTTGCTGCGAAGGGTAGCCTGAACCTGGGGTTCATGTCTGTTGACTACCTTCTCCAACTGCATGGCCGAGATGTTTTCAGCGGCCATCTTTATGGGGAAGCATGGTATGGTGCAGGGCTTGGCCCCTTTTTCTCCCATCATCAGGAGCATGTTGGCAAATGGTACCGGAATGGTGTTGGTTTGCCTCATGAACTCTAAACCCACTATGATGTCGAAGTCATCTATGATTGCGATGCGCAGGTCGATGCTTCCTTTGTATGGGCCAAGTTTCACTGGGACATTTGTAGCTGTTCCACCCAATGTCTGAGGTGGTGAGTTGATAGCCTTGACGCGGCCTTTGCTCTTTTGTACAACAAGACCTAGGCGCTCTACTTGTGTTGATGACAAGTAGTTGTGGGTGGCACCCGTGTCTATCAAGGCGTGAAGGGGCTTTCCGTTCACTTTCAATTCGACGAACATTAGGGTCCTCGCTTGTTTAGGAGGTCCTTCGTCCATCTTTTCTTTCCCTTTCCTGGTGATCGGGACTGATGTTTTCTTAGGAGGAGATGCACTGGTCCCCGCTAAGGCATGAGGGATAGAGCCAACAATTGCATTGAAGGCGCCTACCTGGTCGTCGTCTGATGAGTCTGATGTGTCTAACTCACCCTCGACCGTCTGATGAGCATTGACCTTGATGTTTGGGCATTCATTGTTCCAATGTGCCCCGCCGCAATGACGGCATTCTGAAGGAGGCTTTCTCCCCTGATTGTTGGTGATGGATGCAGCACTGTTGCTGTTGGAGGGAGGAATCTTAGTTTTGGATGCACTCCGATCTCCCCCACTTTTGCTTGGGCCACCATTGATGGGATGGTGCCCGTTGAATCCCCCTCGGACAGACGGCTGGGGCCTGTCGTTCTGAGTTCCCAAATGATAGTCGCCAAGGCATTCTGCAGCTTGAATGGCCTTGGGCAGGGTGTCTACCCGTTGTCGCTGTAGTTCCATACGGGCATGAGGTTTCAAACCTTCTATGAATGCGAAGAGTTTGTTTTTGTCCCCCATGTCGCGTATGTTTAGCATGAGTGCGGAGAATTCGCGCACGTACTCCCTCACTGATTTGGTGTGGCGGAGGTCCCGTAGCTTTCTCCTTGCATTGTATTCCACGTTTTCGGGAAAGAATTGCAGGTGTATGGCTATCTTCAATTCGTCCCATGTCTGAAGAGTATCTTCACCGGCCTTGATGGCTTCGTATTTGACCCGCCACCAAAGTTTGGCATCGCCCTGAAGATACATGGCAGCAGTCGCTACCTTTTTGGATTCCTCCAAATGGCCCACGGCATCGAAGTATTGTTCGATGTCGAAGATGAAGTTTTCCACTTCTTTAGCATCCCGGGATCCGTCGTACGGCTTTGGCTCCGGTATCTTAAGCTTTTGTGGAATGGGGGTGAGGTCTGCTGCACCCCTGATGTGATGGTTGCCTTCTCGAAGTAGGCTCTGTAAGGCAGCATTGACAACATTGAGCTTGTCAGTCAAGTCGTTTATGGTTTGCTGCATGGCAGTTAGTCTGTCTGCCTCATGTTGCTGATGGGCTAAATCGTCGGCACGCTCCTGTTGGAGGTCCTCAAATTTGCCATGAATATTGGCAGTTTCGATGGCTGCCGTTTGTCGGTCCTCGTCGGAGTCACGACTGATGTTTGCAATGTCATTTTCGGCCTGCCGCATTCGGCGGTCCAGGTCGTCCAACCTTTGCACTAGGTTGTTGCTTTGATCAGGCACCGTTTCTACGATGGGTCGTAATCGGTCAACCGTCTCTTCTAGGGATGCTAGATGCTCCCCATGATTCACCATGGTCAGAAATGGTGATGATGGCAAATGTTCCCTCGTCCGAATGTCGAGCCTAGGCTCTGATACCAACTGTTACGCAACGCCTTCCTGATGATCTTTGGAAGGGCAACGTAAGGCTAAGCAACCGATGTCAGTGCGGTTGCTGTCCGCCAATGAGGTCCTCGCCGCACGCTAGACTAGATTGTCAGTGCCGTGCGGGAAAACCAATGTCGTGGGCAATTGCGGAAGCTTGAGAGAGAATTGGGTTTTGAATGCTGATGATGATTTTATTGATGACTGAAAATGATGATTACAATGATGTGGTGTCGAGGGGGAGAGACACCAGAAAATGCTGATTGAAATGTTTGATTGTTTGGTCCCCCTTAATAATGCTTAAAAAAATAAACCAACATTACAAGACTAGTCCTAATAAAGCTGTAGAAGCACACTGAAATGAAAATGATGTAAACTAGCCTATGATTACAATGAAAAGGACTTAGATTATTACAAGGAAAAACTAAGTCCGATGGCAGCATCTTTGGCTTGCGGGTCAGGGTCCGCGCGCGCGTTGTTGTGGGCGCGCGCGACACTTGATGTGCTGGCCTGAGGCTGGGCACTGGTGCTTGGCATCAGGGTCTGTGCGCGAGGCGCTGTTGGAATGGGCCTGCAGCTGGGCGCTGGCGAGGCATCAGGATCTGCGCGCGCGGCATTGTCAGGGCGCGCGCGGCGCTGTTGTCATTGGCCAGCCCTTGGGCGCTGGCGAGAGGCATCGGTGGGGCGACAGAGGCACATGCGCGCTTGTCACTTGGCGCAGCCAAGACCACGGGGCCGACCATGGCGCTAGGCATTGTGAGGCTTGCTAGGCCGCCATGGGGCGCGGCCAAGGGGTCATGGGGCATGTCTGGAAAGCAGCCCATGACAAAACATATGTGCAATAGTGTAAGAATATTTCCAGAAACCTGGACTTAGGAAGAAATATTATTCCAAATAAAACTTTCTTTGTTTCAAAAAGAATGAACATATTACTATTTGGGGATTCAAAATTTTCTTTGACCAAGTCTTTTGCAAATAGTTTTTAAATAATTTAAATCATTCACTATTATGATTATAATACCTTTTACGTAGTTTCTAGATATTTAAATTTTATTTCAAAAAATTAAAGATTTTATATCGGAATTCACACAAAAAATAATCAAATTAACCCTCGAACTCTGAAAATGTTAAAAAAAACTGAAACGGATGGAGTAGCTAGCTTTCTAGGACTTTTTCCTGACTTTTTCTCTTGGTGTTCCTTTATTATTTTGGCATTAATCTCCTATCTAAAATTTTTTAATAAGGAATGCGCGATGTTTGGGATCTTATAGAGTGCATTACGTGCATCAAATTCGTGTCAATATGTTGAACGTTACATATCAATGACAAAAAAAATATTTTTTGTTTGAAAATATGTATCATTATATTTTTTTTTAAAAAAAATCTTGATCACAATGCACAAATCAAGTTGTATTAACTGATTAAAAAACATCTAAATGAGAGCATATTCCAATTGTCTCACGGAATAATTTCATGTGGAATATGTGAGTGAATATAATTAAAACTTTACAACTTTATCATGTATTATTGATTTGCAATCCAGGAAATTGACACCTTATTTTATCATTAACGGATTCTAAAAT
Organism: Nicotiana tabacum; assembly: GCF_000715075.1. NCBI lineage: Eukaryota > Viridiplantae > Streptophyta > Magnoliopsida > Solanales > Solanaceae > Nicotiana > Nicotiana tabacum. Next base: position 112,343,763 of record NC_134097.1, on the reverse strand, counting down.
GACTATTTAGCTTTCCAAATTTAGTGCACAAATATGTATACAGAAATGTAAGAGTGCCACTAGTGTAAGTACGATTTGTGGAACAACATTTGTGTACCAAGGGAAAAGCATATAACAGAAAAGACATAACGCATTAATTTTTGATTGTGCGATGCCTTTGCACCTATGACGTGACAATATGAAACAATAGGATAAGGGTGAAATTAGGACGATTCATTTTTTCCTTCTTTTATTATTTTTAATTTAATTATTTGTTTCAAGAAATGGCTTTTTCCATTTCAAGAGATTCATGGCTGCTAATTGACGTCCGTATGTCACAATTGGATTCTGTTCTTTTAATTTATATTCTTTGATTTGTCTGCATCAAAACCTATTTGTTGGATTAAATTTATGGCACCTACTAGCATAGGCGAAGCTAAGAATTATCTTCTACTTTAAGTTATTTGATTTCAAATTAATAATTTATATATATTAAATAATTTTTTAAGATAAATATTGAATTTGCATAAAAAATACTAGATTTGATCGAACTCGCACCTCGATCTCTAGCTCCGCCCTGCCAACTAGGAATGAAGTCACTACCAATAATAACAGTAAAGTCGTACGTAACAACTTTACAAGCATCACTATAGAAGATGATTGAAATGATAAAGATGAAGAAACAGCCGTACAACATTTTTCCTGTTCTAATTCCTTGATTCCTTGATTTGATCTATCAATAAATATTCTTTTCGGTTTACCCTTTTGTAATAAAAGAATTATTTAAAATTAGGAAGATGCCTCATTGTGGGTTTTAACTTTCAATATGTTGGTTTTTGTTCTAAGACACAATGTCTTTCTAGATCGCTAGTGCCCGTAGAAATAGAGATGTCAAAACGGTTCAGCCCAGCCCACGTCTCTTGGATTTTTAAATTTAGTGGGCTAGGACGGACCGGCCACCATATGAATAGGCCTTAAAATGGTCAGCCCAACTCAGCCCTAAGAGGGTCGCGGGCTAGGGCGACCGGTCCTTCGTTTTTTTTCTAATTTTTTTTTTTAAATCCTTAAATATATTTTCGTGACATAATCGATTAATCATGTAAACAACTTCTGTTTGCGTACAAAAAGCTTGAATCTCGTAATTGAAATGCAAATTCTCTATATCTCTAGCTCTTCTTTTTTAAAGTTACATGAATATTTTCTAAATACTTTTCTTTTATTTTCCTCAAATTCAGGGATTGCTTCAATAAGTTTATATGATGAGGTTTTTCAATTTAGGATTAACATCATTTGCTGATTTCATCATTATAGTCCATAAATTTTTTTAAATTCCTGAAATTTGCTAGTGATCAATTTTTTTGTATATTTAAAATCTATCTTTTTCTCTACTGAAGAGCAATTTAAATATTAATAATATATTAAAGTAATCCAAACCGATCATTGGCCACTTAAAGTAATATTTTCTTTTGAAAAAAGATTATTATTGGACACCTAAAACTTTTCGAGTTCATTATTAATTAAGCAAAAGAAAAACTAATTTTGTCATATTACATGTATGTTAAAAATCTAATTCTAATTGATATGGAAGGTAAATGAGTAATCTAGGGTTGGGGAATGGGGATTATAGTTAATAATTTTTTTTTTTACTTTTTAAATATTAAATATTTAATAGTTAATTAATTTAAATTTAATTAATATTTGGGCCACAGGCCGGCTCAAGCCCAGCCTTGGTCAAGCCTCAAGGGCCAGCGGGCTAAGTTGGGCCGGGCTTATAAGCCGCAATTTTAAATGGGCTCAAAAAATTCTAGCCCAACCTACCCAAATATCGGGCTGGATTGGGTTGGCCTCACGGGCCAAGCCCATTTTGACAGTTCTGGGTAGAAATATAAAATTAGGAACTTGTACATTCCTATGCCATATAGGAAACTCTATTACCCTCAATGTTTAAGGTTTGATATAATTACATTTAATATACCTAATTACTAATTATATATCATTAGTGGTTTTTAAGGGTATTAATTGCACTCCTAATTTAATGGTACCATATATTCCTTCTAATACCGCTCTCCCCACGTTTATCTCTCCAATTCCCACACCTTCACTCACGTTTCTCTTCCACACCCACGATTTCTGTATCAAAATCTCATTATTTCTTCCATAACCAAGGCTTTGAATTCGAATTTGGGTTTTCAAAAGTCATTGTTTGGATTGATTGGATGTTGTTGCAAAGAATTTAGAATTCTCTCTACGTCTCTCTCTATCTCGCAATCCCAAATTTCAGTAATATAAGAGGAAAGGAAAAGAGAGTAGCAATTCCACCATTGACAGTCATTAAAAAGCTTTGAAGCTTTGAATTCTAATTTGGGTTTTCAAAAATCATTATTTGTTTGGATTGGGTGTTATTGTAAATAATTGGGAATATGGTTTGGAGTTTATATCTCAATTTTGAGGGGTTTTGGTGAAGATTAGACTTGGTTTTGGCTGAATTTCAGATTGGAAGAAGAAGAAGAAGAAGAAGAAGACATGACATACATTATATTGCAGAAATTGTAGATTGTTGTTTATTTATTTTTGAGCTTTGTGTTTTTGTGTTAAAAGTTTTGATGGGAGCTTGTTATTCCACTTCGTCTGTTTTGGAGCTAACTTGTGCAGAAGAGAAGATGTTTTTTAAGTTATATATATATTGCTATACCTTTAAATTCAAGAAAGTATGGTTGTATTGTATTTAAAGAGGCGTGAATTTGTAGAATAGGTTGAATGTGAGGAATGAGTCAAATAAGACTTACAATGGCTTGTTTTCTACATTTAATCTACAATAAAACTACATATCCTTTGAAAAATTAATATGAAAATACAGAATTTCAATATTTCTACGAATTATCTACAAAATTTCTTAGGGAGATCTATCCCTTCAGCATATTTTTTTGGATTCCATATTTAGCATAGCAGTTTCGTAAGGAGTAACAAGAGCATATAGGAGAATCACAGAATTTTAGTATAATTGGGATTTTCGACATAATTGTTTTTTGCAGAAGATTTGTAGAAGTTTTAGTCGTTTTTTATTTGTGAAACAGAAAACAAAGCATCTACAATCAGAATACAAATAATCTATAATTTATCGACAAAATATTTACAAACTGGGTACACTGAATTTTAATATCCCAGTTCTCATTCAATTATAGCATAATTGGGATTTTCAACATAATTGCGTTTTTTGTAGAAGATTTGATAAGGTATGGAAGCAGTCTGATTATTTCCACTTGAGTCGACTTAAGTCTTTCTCTCCTCGTACAGTCTTGGTTCTAGTAAAGAGAAAGAATCTCTCCCTACCCTACTGCGGGAAAAAGCACTTTCTATCCCCCCGTGCTACAAAACAAACAAACTTATCTAAGCACTAAAAGCAACAATAAGGAATGGAATGGGAGAAGCTATAATGCAGATCACTTTTGTAGAAGTTTTAGTCGATTTTGATTTGTGAAAACAGAAAACAAAGCATATACAATCAGAATACAAATAATCTACAATTTACCTACAAAATATCTACAAACTGGGTACGTTGACTTTTAATATCCCAATTCTCATTCAATTGTAGCATAATTGGGATTTTTGACATAATTGCGTTTTTTCAGAAGATTTGTAGAATTTTTAGTCATTTTTTATTTGTGAAAACAGAAAATAAAGCATTTACGATCAGAATACAAATAATCTACAATTTATCTACAAAATATCTACAAACTGGGTACATATTTGGACTCGACATGCTTCCCTTGAAATGTATGTTTCACATTTTTGATACATATTTTTGTCCAAAACAGTACTAAATCATCCACTTAAATACAATTTTTATACAATGTTGTTCAACGTTCATACAATAGGTAAATGAATAAAAGAAAAATAAATAAACAATAGTCTACAATTTTTCTTCAATTTATCTACAATTTTTCTACAATTTCTGCAATATATGTCTTCTTCTTCGAGTTTCAATCTGAAATTCAGTCAAACCAAGTCTAATCTTCACCAAAACCCCTCAAAATTGAGATATAAACTCCAAACTATATTCTCAATTATTTTCAACAACATCCAATCCAAACAAATAATGATTTTTGAAAACCCAAATTTGAATTCAAAACGTTCAAGCTTTTTAATGGCTGTCAATGGTGGAATTGCTGCTCTCTTTTTCTTTGCTTTGTATTACTAAAATTTGGGATTGAGAGATAGAGAGAGATGTAGAGAGAATTCTGGAAACAGAGTGTATCGCAAAAACAGAGTATGGAAAATCTTGATCTGCGTTGTGAAAGATCAGAGTGAAGCCGACGATAATTATGAATGTGCGTGATCTGCGTTGTGGAAGATCTTGAAGAATATTTAATTCCCCAATTTTAGCGCGCCTAAATAAGGAATCCTACAGCTACAATGATTCCTTATTTAATGCATTGTCTATATTTTGTAGGAATACTATTAGCATGAAGGGTAATATGCAAAATATGAACATATTTGGTAATATAGTTTCATATATGGTATAGGAACGAAAATTTCCCATAAAATTATGCGTGGAGTAGGAGAGATAGGAAATGAATGTAGATTAATTGAGTAAATTTTATGGATTACCACATAACTTTTACTTTATTGTATTAAAGTTACTAAATTATTTTTGGTAATTAAAAAGTAACGCATTTTACATAAGTTTCATGAAAGTTACTACACTTTTTGTGTAATAAAAAAGTCACTCAGCTCCATTTAAGTACCGATGGGAGCTAATGCCAACATAATATCCCGCATACGATAATACAGTGTTTGGTTGGCTGGATGGAAAATAATTCCCGCAGAAATAATTATATAATGTTTATTTGACAATATTAAACAATATATACATTGAGTATGCAAGAATCTACGTTTTGCAATTTTGAAATATAAATTCAAACAATTTAACTTGCAAGTTGTAAAGAGCCAAATAACAATATCCAGCGACGGATCTATGTGCAAGGATGGGGTGGTACGTCATCCGTAAGCTTTGGCTAAGATTATGCAATAGTATATATAGATGCATGTATATATAGAAGAAATGTATCCAAATAATTAAAGTGGCTGCCCCAGTACCAAAATGATTCAAGGTGCCACTTGAAACGCACTATCGTTCCCACTCTAGCGGCAGGGGATCGTCCAGCTTGACACAATTTTTATAAGCCTTTGTTTGGTATGCATTTAACCGCTACAAATTCCTTTGTTTCTTCTTTGGTTTTATTAGTTCGTTTTAAAATTTCTTTCTTCTTTTTTTACTTTAAACATTAAATACTATAAAATATTAAAAAAATTCTTTCACAAATCTATTTTTTTCTCGTAAAAAAGAAATCCCCTCTGTTGTACTTTTCCAACTCCTCCATAATTTATGAATAAATGATAAAAAATAAATTTTTTTCCAGGAGCACAACTCCGATAAATCTATTTGTAGAAACCAAAAAATATAAATATAAATTCTAGAATAAGTTACGGTTCTAATCAAGGATGAAAGTTTATTTTGTTATCAAAATGATCTAAAATAGGACAATTGTATATATTATCGAGTGAGCTTAATTTTTATAAAAAATAGTAAATTGAATAATATTTGTAAATTTACTTCTGTTTTAATATTTAGATTATGAGTATAAGTTTTGCCTTGAGTAACCAAATATAAATAGATAAAACGAGCCTTTTTTTTCTTGTACAAAATGCATATTCCAGTTGAATCTTATGCTTTTTTTTCAATTTATTATAATTATTACATATTTTTAACCTTAAAGACGAATAACCCGAACCGAAATCTAAATAAACTAAACCGATTAAATTTATACCTTATTTAAACAATGTAAATTGTAACATGGCTATGTTCAAAATTTGTGGCACCCGGAGCCCCTAGATCCGTCTCTGATAATATCGGAGTATTATTCGAACAAGAATGCAAAAAAAAAAAACTCAAATGCTGAATTAGCCTTAAATTTTACACATTGAACTTTAATGTTTTCAATACAATTTGTAAATTTGTATTTTTTTAACTTTACACTTGCAAATAACAACATGAGCTTTGAAATACAATTGAGGAAGTCGGATAATAGTATGGTATAAGCTAAATGTGGATGGAGCCTTCATTCATAACACAATGCAATGTGGCCTAGGAGGAGCCATCAGAAACGCGAAAGAAAACTGGATTATGGGTTTCAAGAAACGAGTATATGTTGTCAACCCACTGCATGCATAACTCCTGGCACTTCAAGAGGGACTATGAATTGCAGTAGAGAACAACCTCAGTCTCTTAGAAATAGAATCAGACTCCACAGAAGCAATCCATATTTTAACACAAGAAAGTACTATTTTTAACAATATTGTTCTTTTCTGCAGGTGGTTAATGTTCCAAATGACGGGGACGAAAATCTTGCAGAGTTTTCGTCAAGGAAATTCAGTAGCCAACCAACTAGCCAAAGAACCCCTGAATCTAAGTAGAATAAATAATATTCAAATGCTAGTTGCTCCACCCTTTTGTGCGATGAAGTGCCTCAAGAAGGATGCAGATAAAAAAATAGTTTTTGTTAAGTATCTAACAAATGAAGCATGTAATAGACTAGCAACTATGGTAATCAATGTTTTGTCTTACATGACACTTCTCTATTTTGTAACCAAAGTACCCATGATAGCACTAGAAAAACTTGTAAGCCTATGACACCACCTTAGTATTAATGAATAATTTTTATTCCTCTTAACAACAACAACAAAAAAAAATTAATAACAACATGAGCTTTGACTTTCAAAACGGCCAATGGTAAAAGAGCGGCCACCTTTTTTCGTTTAACGAAAAAAAGGGCATGAACAAGGCCGGGCTAATCCACCGATAGTCCATTTAATGGGCCGATCGGTCGACTATCAGGCCCAAAACAAAACGTAGCCCAGCACCAAAATTTCCCAACCTAGCCCAGGCTTGTTCCCCATCTGATTCGATCGCGGGAATACTGATATTAAAGAAGAGAAAAAACAATAGGCAATATTTAAGAAATTTTTCCATATACCAAATACCAATAGGTATTTTATAAAAGAGACAACTAAATAAATACATTCTTAGCAGGAAGCTACAAATTATATGGACCAAGAATCACGTTCCAAAAAAATCCAGAGCATTCAATTCCTTAAAAAAGTCCAAAGCGGTTATAATTCTTCTCTTTTAGCGGGTACAACTTCCTAAGAGAACTCTTGAATTTTGCTTAAATTAGTAATAGCTATGCGTTTTCTGTTGCTACGTGCATATATGATATTAACGCACTCTGTTTCATTTAGGAAAACATATCTTACAGTTATTTTCGAAAAAAATATGTGTCTTGTTGCAAATTAGCACGTCCGTGCAAGTTTTTGTCGAACAATGTCGAATTGTACATTATGCATGTGTATATAAATAATATAATTATATATATTATTGGTATAAAGTTTTATTTCTAATTGTATGTCACCATAACTTTTTACGCAATAAATATAATAATGGTATGAATAGTTTATAAATTATAATGGTATTTTTAGTATATTAATATACAGAGTATAGTGAATACTCCAGCCATTGTATGTATATATTGTGTTTTAATGTAATAATAGTAGATAATTAAATATATACATGGAATAAGTATATACATGGTATGAAGAAGTAGAAGGGTTTTTGATATTTAATATATATATATATATATATATATATATATATACACACACACACATATGGAATAATATATATGACATATTTTATTTATACTATTAATATAATATTTATAGTATTGAAAATTTTTGGAGAATATTTGTATGCTAAATTAATTTTTTTTAGAGAGATTTGAATGCTAAATTAAGCAACTATAAAATTTAGAATAGAAAATAGGAGAAGAGAGAACATAAAAAGATAACTAAGGATAAAACAGATTTCATAATTTGTGTTACTCATTAATTGTGCACATAATCTTTACACTATGCTAATATTGTATAAGAATATGCTACATATGGAATAAACAACAAATCATACCATTTTCTTAAATACTTTTTAAAAGAAGCTCAGTAATGTATTATTCTCGTTAAAGAAGAATTAACCTAAATTGTTGCCACCTAACTGCTTAAACAACAAATAACCAGTGATGTATAATATGAGTATAATCATATATATATACCTACAAGAAAAAGTAAGCTGTAAATTTATCCTGCTATTTGAGTAAAGATCTCGACATTTTTACAAAAAATTAGACTTGTTGCAAGGGTGAAATGCACAAATGGCCCTCAAAGTGGATGATCTTGAAATTTTATCCCCAGTTGCCCCCATGAGCAGAACTTCAAGTTTAATAAGTGTGGCCCTTCACTTGTCCCATAGGCAATACTGCCAATAAAAGTATAAAATTTATGCAATTGTAAAAATAGTACGGGCTAACCAATTTTCGGACTGGTCATTCAAAAATAGCCAACGTTTGCCAAGTCATTGAAAAATAGTCACTATTTTGCTGCAACAGAGATCGGTCCAACATAATATACTGGAGTACGGTGCACCTGTATATGAACTTCCAGCATATTATGCTGGAACTCCAACACGCGAAAAGTTCCAGCATAATATATTGGAGATTCGAGCACCTGTGTATGAACTTCCAACATATTATACTGGACCGGTATACTTTGCGAGAACTCCAGTATATTATGCTGGAGTTCTAGTATACTTATGTTGGAACTCTATTATATTATGCTGGAGCTCCAGTATAATATACTGGAGTATTTTTTGAATTTTGAACAATGTTTTCGTTCAGATTTATCTTTACATAAAAAGTTGCTAAATTTCGATTATTTTTGAAAGTGTGACTATTTTTGAATCACCACGTGTAAATCTAACTATTTTTAGATTTCTCCCATTTTTTGTTGTTTCAAGGTGGTTAGGACTTAGGACTCATGCATCGGCCCAATGGAGCAGTCCATGTTGAAGATCGGCTTAGGCCCTTGAAAATGCTGATATAGAGCCCAGAGCTCAAAGCCCAAGTTTCTGAACTGGAGCTTGCGTCAAACTGTAAAACATCTTAGGATCTTCAGTCGGAGCGTGAAAGTCCGATTCAATGGGAGACAACAGCGCTACAACCACCGCACCTTCGCCGGCGAAAACCGCCGCGGTGGAAGATGCTCTTCTCAAGCAATTCTTCGCTGAGGTCAGTGAAGTTGAACGCGATAACGAAGTTAACAGGTTCATCTCTTCAATCAATTTGCTTCTAGTTGTTATTTAGTCGATTTTTGTTCGCATATTCATATCTCCGTGTGTATAACTGTGCCAAGCAACTAGCTAGGCTGATATTGTATGCTAATCTGGACGGGTAATTTTAGCGTGATCTTTGGAAAAAAGATGCGTAAGGCTGGTAGGATTGATTACCGGAAAATTTTCTTCCCTTTAGGCGAAATAAACTCTGTTACTTATACAAATGAATTAGTGTATAAGGCGTATGAAACCATAATTTCGTAGGCAGAAGAATCCATGTGTTTATGATGATTTGAGATGTTAAATTGAGCGGTAAGGAACCAATATTTTTGTAATTGATTGTATTAAAAGGAGGAGGAAAACAAAAACCGTGTTCACTGTAATGGTTTCAGTTAGAATCATAAAGCCAACTCTTATCATCATGATCAATGAGGATTTTGTTTTTAATATTAATTGATCAATGAGGTTAAGAACTCCAAAATGAGTCTCATGGATGATAACATGTATATCTGCCGTGAACTTATCTTGTCCTATTCCTGGGAGGCACTCAACTTCATGCTAAGTTACAGAACAAAAAAAGATAAAATGAAGAAGGGTGCTTTGTTATTGGATTGATGGAATAGTCTCATAGAAGTGTCATATCTTATATGCAGATGGCACTTCTTTTAATTCCTATGGTTTTTTTTTTTTGGGGGGGGGGGGGATGGGGAAACGGTGAAAGAGGGTGGAGTGGTGGGAAAAAGGGGGGGATGGGGAAACGGTGAAAGAGGGTGGAGTGGTGGGAAAATCCCTTCTTCGCGGAGATCCTTGAGTGGATAGCATTTTAATAATTTTAAGAACATTGTTATAGGTTTTAATTAATCAGATCTATTCATCCGTTGTAGGAAAAAACACTTAATGATTGTGATCTGAATGATTATGGTCCAAATAAACCACACTTAATAACTAGAGTATGAATGATTAAGATTTAGACCTTCATTAAGTGCAAACAAATGAGATCTTACATCTGTCTAGGCTTGGAAGGATTGAAAATACTAATGCGTAGAAGTAGCACAGTCTCAGTTATCCCAACCTGAAAAACGGAAATAGACTTCACTCCTTGTTTACTTCCTCCTTCTTATGAAACCTAACCTTCTTTCTCCACACCAACCTCAGCTATAGTTTTGGATGTGCCTCCCATTGAGGTTGAGTTTAAGTTAGACAGTTCTCATTTGTTTGTAGATTAAATCTGTTAGGGATCAACTATTTTCTCCTGTGGTTGTTGTAAAACCCTCAATGCAACTTTCTGGTTATCTTTTCAATAAGTTTGAGTTATCATTTTTTCTTTATAATATTGTGTTTGAGAGTGTTGTGTGTTTTAGTGTTTATCTACTGATATGAGTTGTTTTTTTTTGGGTCAGAATCAATTTGAATTCTGTTATCGATTTCCTATTTCTATCATTCAAGTTTGTTATTTGGGTTAAAATTTAAAAACTATGCAGGATCCTTTCGTGCTTCAAGTTGAATCCGTTTGACTACCTTAACCTGCCATTTGATTCATCCATTGATGAAGTCAAAAAGCAATATCGTAAGGTGTAAATTTGTGAAACATTTTCCATTTGACAAACCATTCCCTTATTCTGTCACACTATCTAATATGTTGACTTGAATTACATGTAGTTATCTTTGCTTGTTCACCCTGACAAGTGCAAGCATCCACAAGCAAAGGAGGCATTTGGCGGTAAGGAAGTTGTTCTTCCTTTTTGTGCCACTTTATATTCCATTTATTTTAGGTGGTTCTTTGAGTGAAGGATTATTCTATTTATTTTATCTCCTTTTGATAGGATAAATTTCACGAAGTTATGGGGATTGTGCTCTTCCTGTTTCATTTTAACTGCAAGATATACGATTTTGCATTAAGAATTTTGAGTGTAGTTTTACTGAACTTGGTGCATCTACCTTCAAGAAAACCATCACGAGAGCCTACTCCATTCACGTTCTTTCAAGTTTGTCTTTTGTAAAACCATACAACTAGAATGTTTTCATAGGTACTGGATGTTTTGACTTACATTGACCCAGATGTTCATGTAACGGCACAGTAAATGTGACATGAGCTTCTTGTTTTTGTTTAAATTACTTTTAAGGTGACACCGTGTAGCATATCATATTATGTTTTGGCTAGAACGTTGTTCTCGCTTCAAATATTGTCCTTAGAAAGCTTCAGAAGACATCTAACGTCGGAATAGGTTTTTCTTTTCAAGAGAATTCCAAGTACTATTGAAAGTCCACTTTCAAAGGACGCCGCAATGTGACCATCGGTCAAAATATCTGTTTGGAGTGACAACTTCGCTCATTTATTGGGAGAAACATTGCCATACATGTCAAGTCACACAGAATTAGAAGAAGCAATAAAGTGTTTCAGAAAGGAGTTAAAACCCTATCATCATTGTCAAAATTAGTCTTCTAAAGCTTTGTTGTAGTTTTGTAGATGGAAGTTCTGATAAATTTGCTATGTTACTGCTTGAGTTGGTTAAAACCATTCTAATTTTTCTGTTCTCGTGAAATATTTTGACCCAAATTCATTCTCATTATATTCACAGCTTTAGCAAAAGCCCAGCAGTTATTACTCGATCCCCAGGAGAGGGATTATATTCTGAACCAGGTTAATGCAGCAAAAGGTCGGTGGTCCTTTTTCTTTGTTTCGTCCTCTTGTTTTCCTTTTATCCCTGCTTGCCACATTGTCGTCGAATCTTTTAAGGAGGTTAAAACTGTTTCTGCAACTATTCAATTGTGGACACTGTCAAAACTTCATTTTATTTATGTATTTCGTACTTATATGGGCAGAGTAACATGGCAAATTCTTTTTTTTCCTGGTATTGCAGGTCTTGTTTTGTTACTAAGCTAGTGGAAACTATATTCTTCTTTATTCTGTTGTATCTTTTTCGTCGCTTGTCTCTGATACTGACACAACTCTTTATTTTTCACCCCTTCTTGGGTATGAGGACAGAAGAGCTGAGAGCAAAGCGGAAGAAGCAACTTAAGAAAGATACTGCTAGCAAACTGAAATCATTAGTGACTGAGGTAAATATCTACCATAGGCTCTTCAACTTGTCCTTTCATCAAATTCCATCTACTTGAATGTCAATTTATTAGCTGGAATTATTGTTCCTGGATTTTAGTGGTTATCTTCCAGATGTTATCTGTAGCTTTGGTTGACCCCTTTTTTTACATTGAAAACTGCGTTGATCATTTCCCAACACACGAACACCTTGAAGCATGATTGTATTGCCACCTTGATTCACTCTAACTAATTTGATGTGGTTCGAACTAACTTTTCTCTCACGTATCTGCTAGTGAAACTTTATTAAATTCCTTGTGTTTTCTACCCCCAAGGTTGAGATCAGGGAGTCAATTGAGCAAATAAGAAAATACGTACAGCCAGTGTAAATTTTTTCTGGAAAGAAGTTGAGATGGTTGGTTTCTTGACTAACAGGGAAAATTCGACCAAGAACATGAGCAATCAGAAGAATTCCAGCATCAGCTGAAGTTGAAAGTTAAAGAAATATTGACAGAACAAGAATGGAGGAGAAGAAAAATGGCGATGAGGGTACTTATACCTGTCGTTTCCTCTAGCTGTCATCTTTTTAAATTTTTACTTAGGTTTCATGTCTGGATATTGTTTGTGTAGATATCTGAAGAGGAAGGTCGCTTGAAGAAAGATGAGGAAGAAACAAAAGAAATGTGGAAAAGGAAGCGTGAGCACGAGGAGCAGTGGGAAGGAACTAGAGAAAAAAGGGTTAGTAACTTAGTTTTATGTATATCTTTCTGTTACCGAAAACACAACTCTTGCAGAGTCTGACTGATATTAAGAAACTATATATTTCTAGTCAATTATCTAGTCTTGGGTCACAGCCCCTCTTGTTTGAGAAAAGGTTCAATAGCTACATTTTGGAATGTTTATTTTTATGTTTGAATGCATTTCTTCGGAGTGATGATTTGCGCATGTGACTCATTTATGTGACATCTGGTTTTCCATTTCAACCAGCCAACCTGAACACTAATTATATGTTCATTTGTAGTGTGTTCTCTTTCAAATAATTGCACATTGTCAAAACTTTAACTACTTATTTGTCTTGCTTCTTGATTGTTGGTAGAATTATATGTGCAATGTACATTTGCTGCGCGAGGTATTACCTATTGTGTATCCTCTGGTTGTATTTGTATTTGATGTGGTTATGAAAGAAGTTTGATGTGATTATACCAAAAGTAGTTACAGATATAAGATTTCTGAAGTAACTAGTACAACAAAGTTGCATCTCAGTGTATACTCGTAATCGCGTAAAATTCTATGATGAAAGTATCTATTGGTCTCACTTGCTTTAAAATGAGCAGAAACAGAAAGAAGGTAATTCCTTCTCTTTTTAAAGAGGGGTGGAGTTCTGACTCTATGCTAAGTCATTGGGTATCTTAGCTCTTAAGCTAAGACAGTATGCACGACGTTACAAGAGCCGAGCAAATGATGCTTTTGATTCGTGAACATGAGGAAGTTGTTGATGATTGCCGATAAACTTAGGTGGTTGCCTATAAACCTAGTGTTGTCATTATAAGTTAACTGTATTATCTGAAATAGTACAGTTAGTGCTGACTGCTGACGTGTTCTAAAAATCTACACTTCACTGAAGAGCATTATGTTTCTATTAGTTGAACTTCTTTTCTTCTTGTCATCAGGTGTCCAGTTGGAGAGATTTCATGAAAGGAGGAAAGAAGGTAAATTACCTTATATTGCAATCACTTGATATTTTTCCTTGTGAAGAATATGAGGGGAATGTTTATATGCTGAAGAAAATGTGAGTGAACAAACTTTCTGTGCTTCTGCAGGTTAAGAAAGGAGAAATTCGGCCTCCAAAGTTGAAAACAGAAGATCCCAATAAATCTTATGTTCAAAGACCTGTGAAACGAGGTTAAACACATGTTCTTAGTTTTGTGTCATTGATATTTAAGCGATTCTCATCTAAGTTTGAACTGGCAATGGAAGTGTAAGTTCTCGCTTGTATCAACTTGTATCTGTAGAAAACTTAATTAATCTGCAGCAAATTACGTGTTCATATTGGCAGAGTCCTTGCTATTCTTTTTTGCACCATATTGGTAGACTAGCCCCCCCCCCCCTTTCCTCCTCGAGAAGATAAAAGTAACTTATCTCTCCCCTCCTACTCTCCATTGCCCTTCTTTTTACGCCCCCATGGTGCTTTTCGGTTGCATTTGACATAAATTTTTCTCTATGAGCTCGACCCCAGTAGCTTTTTTAAGGCCCTGCGGCGACGACAATGATCCAGTGAAATCCATAAGTGGGGTCTGGGGAGGGAGTGTGTACACAGATCTTACCCCTATCTCGAGGGGTAGAGATGCTCTTTCTGAAAAGACCATCGGCTCAAGAAGACGAAAAGACGACGAAAAGAGATAATATATCAGTACCATCAATAAAAATCATAGAAACATAACGTCACATGAACCAGAAAATAGATGAAAAGCAAAACAATAACCAGTAGATAAAGCCTTGTACTAAGAAAAACGAAAGAGGTGTGAACTGAACATTAACCACTAGCAGTCTTAAGACTAAATCCTACTTAACAGACTAGCCTCGCTCTGGAGCGTTGGAGAGAAATGCACAACTACCCCTTAACCTACAAGCTTAATGCTCGACCTCCACAACTTTCTGTCTAGGGGCATGTCCTCGGTAATCTGAAGCCACGCCATGTCCTGCCTGATCACCTCTCCCCAATACTCCTTGGGTCGCCACTCTCCTCGTACCCGCCAAAGCCAGCCGCTCATACCTCCTTACCGGAGCATCTGAGCTTCTCCTCTAAACGTGCCCGAACCATCTCCTTGCTTCCCGCAGCTTGTCATCCATAGGGGCCATACCCATATTCTCCCGAATATCTTCATTCCTTATCTTATCCATCCTAGTGTGCCCGCACATCCATCTCAACATCCTCATTTCAGTTACTCTCATCTTCTGGATATGTGAGTTCTTAACTGGTCAAGAGTCAGCCCGATACAATATGGCTGATCTAACCACCGCTCTATAGAACTTACCTTTGAGGATCAGCGGCATTGTCTTGTCACACAGGACTCCAGATGCTAATCTCCACTTCATCCACCCCACCCCTATACGGTGTGTAACATCCTTGTCGATCTCACCATCCCCCTGTATCACATTGAAACTGCCCTTTTTGGGAATGACCTGTGATTCAAGCCTCACATCCACTCCTGCTTCTGTCGGCTCGATGCTGAACTTGCACTCTAGGTATTCCGTCTTAGTTCTGCTCAACTTGAAACCCTTAGACTCGAGGGCCTGTCTCTAAACTTCCAGCCTCTCATTGACGCCGGCTTACGTCTCATCAATCAGAACGATATCGGCACTGCTTTTTTAAAGGCCCTGTTGACAAATAACTACAGCTTGAAATACGAGTCCATCTTTAAATCCAATATATTAACTGTTTAAGGGATTCCACTGCTCAATATGCATTACAAGTGCGTAGAAATGTTGAACAAATATGATGTGAAGCTTTTGACCCGAAATATACTTGTACGGTTAGGGACAGACTAATATGTTGTAAAACTGAAGGAAAAGGGTCATCAATTAAGGCTGGATTCGTAAATCTCAGGCATCGTCAGTTATTAGTTTTGGGAAAAAATTGCACTTGATTTTGATCAAGATTTTCTTAAACAAACTATTGCTATGAAAATGTTTCCAGCATGTAATAGTTTATGTTTATTCTGAACATCTAACAATACATTCAGATGATGAATTTATCAAGTTCCCCAAATTCATTTTAATAGTACTGTGTTGAGAGGCCAAAAGCTTTATAGGGTGATAACTGACGTGCTAAAACTGCATTTATCAATAGCCGCTTCTATTCTCATTACTCGACTCCAACGTATCATTGGGATAATTTCAATCTGAGAAACCAAAAGATCACTCAAAGGAACCTCAGTGCAAAAGCAATAAAGAAAAACTGTCTAAGAATTTAGTGGCATTTACTAGCTGGCAACTGTAACAATCTCATGTTAATTGAGAGATCTCTACTACTACCGGTTGTCTCTTTTGCTTTGATTTTTGTTATTATCAATGTTGTTGTTACTGCTTCTTGTTATTGGTGTTAGAATTGAGAGATCAAATGTAATCTCAAGCTGCCATTGTTGTGGCAGTTGAGCTCAAACGAGAGAAGAAGAGAGACCAGTGAAGACTTCTAGAAAGAAGATACTTTGGGAAAAGAAAACTAATTTCATTCTTCATCGTATATCCTATATATACATGTGCAAGGAAAATATAATGACAACTACCATTAGCTAATTACAAGAATACCCTTACTAGTGTACTCAATTTTGACTAACTGTGAATATGACTATACATATAAATACACTAATACTCTTAATAATTGTTTTTTTTTCCCATGGATTTTCCTTTACTGTATTTCTTTTACTATACTGTGATTATGTTTTTCCTGAGCCAAGAGCCTATTGGAAATAACATATTTACTTCCACAAAGTAAGGGTAGGGTCTGCATACACACTACCCTCTCCGGACCCCACTTGTGGGATTAAACTGAGTTTTTTGTTGTATTTGTTGCTACCAAACGTTAAAAGATAAATCAGCTAAAAATAATAATCAGCCATTCCTTTTGTACTAAGTTTCTTGGGCGAGTAAAGCTTCATATCTTCACACAAGTTACATTCTACAAGGCAACACCACAGATTACACCAAGCAACACCCTCTATGATACATGAAACCCCACTGACATTTCAGGATTATGTATCTCACCAACCATATATGGAGACTTCAAGTCCTTTAAAACACCTAAACGAGGGAAAAAAAATATAGGAGTCATCGGGAAATATAGAAAAATGAAAACCTAATACTATCAATCCATGAAAATGTAGAAACACTAGTTGATCCTTCTGTCTATGGCTCAATGTACAAGGGAAAATTCTGCAGACTCCGAACTACTGTGCGGAAGAATAGACAATGCGCCTGCACCACTCCAATATCTGAATCTGTCTCAATTCTGCAGGAAGATCCCAAGTGCGTCAAAGCCTTAAATCTTCAAGTAGATAGATTTGTCCGCGACACACTCCAAATGGCGTCATGCTATGTACAGATCACTGGAAATCCCAGATGTTAGAGCCTGAGCCTGAGGTATAATATGAAAACAATTCACTATAATCTAAATCCAAGCAAGAGAACCTCGATCCTTGGCAACTTGAGGACGGCCTCTAGTTGGTGTAGGTGGCCTATTACTAATAGTCTATTCAATGTATATTATGAGGATACTCGGCCTAAAGCAACCAATTATGTGCATTAAAATATAAGAATATAGTTAGAAGGCGGAAGCATAGCACAAACATATACCGAACATGTACCTTTAAAGCAAAGAGAAGAGTAATGGTTTCTAAGCTGTGCTGGCCCCTATCAACATATCTCCCAAGAATATAGGTAATCTATATACCTGAATAGTCAATTACACAAAATTAGCATTACTGAAAGATAAGAAAAAAAAAAAAAAACTAAGTAAGAATTAGTACTTAGAACTGCACATTGACATATTAAAAAAATAGATCAAGTGATGTAAGAGTACAATGAACTACAGTTGTCAACCACACCATAACTTATAGAGTAGTAATCAAATGTCCATATTTCATGGTTTTCTCAAAAGAAAAAAAGACCCAAAAATACGGTAATTAAAAACTTACTCGTATCGGAATATTTTATTAATCCAATAAGTACATGATATATGTCTTCACGAATATGATTATCACTAAATCACACTTAAATAATATATATTTTTTCCCTTAATTTATCACTTAACCATAATAAATTAATATAATTTAGTGTAAACACCGACTACGGGCACCCAAAAACACTTGTGTATTCCTTTCAAACAAATGGCCAGAAAGGAAAAACTGTGATCAGCAAGAGAAGGCTTTGAGTTGAATATTCTAAGCAGATAAAAAAGACTAGCCTATTAGCAAGATAAGGATAATATGGTATTTGTTTACATTAGTGGAATTTTCAGATGCATATATCTACAAGACTACGTTGTTGTTACTATTTACTGTTTTTACTTCTTTTCAATTCTTTCTTTAACCAAGGGTCTATCAGAAACAACCTCTTTATCCTTTTAGAATATGGGTAAGGCTGCGTACATTTTACCCTTCTCAGATTCTACTTATGTAAATTCACTGGTTTTTTATTATTGTTATTGTTGTTATTATTGTTGTTGTTGTTGTATATATATTGCAAATGCCTAATTTTGCACTTTCTTTTTTATGTTTATTATGTGCGTATGTGTAGGATTTAGGAGTTGTTGGTAGTTAATTAAAAGAGAATACGAGTGTGGGCTAAGATGAATTGGGCAAAAATTGACCCCAAAATTGGAGCCCAAAAACACCTGGACCTGTTCCATGATGAGGCCAGCCCAGTAGAGTCTTTAAACGACATAGTTTCATAGTGAAACTACGTCGTTTCATTTAGTGGCCCAGAGATCGAATCTCACCCGTATGATCTCTCTTGATCAAATGGTCCATATTCATTCCACTACCCATGTATTTAAAGCCTCATATCTCAGAAATTTGCCCTCATTTTTCCCCTTTAGTTCTTCTATTCTTCCTCTCTCTTTACTCTCCCTTCTCTCCTCGCCAGCTCCTCCCACTACCACCTTGCTCCTCCATCGAAAATCGCCCCCGGCGGCAGCCGTCGTCCAATTCACCCCAAAATTTTACCACTTCTTCCTCTCAACCTCCTCTCCATGAATCCAAGTCTTAAATCCTCCAAATCTCCACCAATCTTCACAGATCTACCTAAATCTGAAAAAACCCTAGTCACCGTCCACTACAACAAAAAGGCTTATCTGCGACCAACATTTAGGGACGAGTTAATAATTCCGTCTCTAAAAGTATATGTATTGCGACGAAATTATATTGTGGTCCTTAATTTTGCATTTTATTGTGAAAGTACTAAATCTGGTTCTAAAGAAATTAGTAACTGGTCCCAAATTATAATTGAGGGGCTATGAGCGGGAGAGAATGGAGCCAAATATAATACTAAAATATTTAAAAATATTAAAAAATAGGCGCCACAACTAATTTACTAAAATTAAAAATTCCAAAAACTAAAGAGACTCCTCTCTTATTTCCCAAAACAAACTCATCGATCTGCCCTAGTCTCAAAACGCAATAGCGCACGCAGCTGCTCTGCCTCCCTCTATCAATCTCTCAAAATTTTTGTTTTCTCAAAGCAAAGGTTACGAATTTGTTGATTTGTGAATCGAAGGTCTGCCCTAGTTTTCAACCTCCGTTTGCGAATCCAGGTATGCCTCATCTTTTGAGTTGCTCCTTTTCTTCTTTTTTCAACCTCACTCTTCTGAGTTACCCGTTTGGAATTTCCTTTACTACTTTGCTATATTCGACTTCTTCTTCTTCTTCTTCTTCTTCTTCTCTAATATTAAATTGTAAAAGGTTTCACAATTTTGTTCTGAGTTTTTACTGCATATGTTGAAGTATTCATTAATGAGATCCATAAATTTGCAAACTTTTGAGCAAATACACTTACTAAGTAGTGGTGTGTATTCGATGATAGTGAAAGAGCGATATTGAAATACATATGAGTGCCTGCTTATTAGCTCTCTGCTTTCGTAGTTCCAATTCTTACCTTCCAGCTATTTCTTGATATGTGCTTGTGATAATGAAATCTGTTGAATTCATTGCAACCGAATCAGCTGTGAATTGGCAAGAGAAGTGGTATTTTGGATCGAGTTCTTTCAATTTGATGTCAGAGTCTTCATATTTTGTCTTTTCCATAACATGAGCAATAGTTCAGAGAAATTCACGATCTCATACCAATTACTAACAAACAGTATTTTTAGTTGCTATCGATATGTTTGATGATCTTGTGTCGCAAATTATATTCTTTGCATTTTTTTGGGTTTAAGTACTTACTTCGATCTTGGGGCAGGTAAGAAGGAACCATGTATACATGTTTCAGGAACTAGCATCTTAATTACAAGTTAATTTATAATATTTTATTTATCTTAGTTCCATTTGATTGTACATTACAAAGCATTAACTGGAAAAAAAGAGAGCCTAATCACCTATTGCGACCTTAGAGTTCAACACAATTGTGCATCTAATCGTTATAAGTTGTGTTCATATTAGTATTTTCCTTGTCATTTATCTTTTTTAATCTAATTTTTATCTACTCTCCAAGGTTATGGCACCTAGTAAGCAATGGATGCAACTTGTTGATAATCGGCTTGATGAAGCCTACTTAATCGTGGAATGATATTAAGCAATATATGTCATTTGGGAGTATCATCGTGGAATGATATTAAGCAAGAAAAGTTGAATTACATGTGGGCAGCTACTGAGGTAACAAATGTAGTTAAGAGTATGTCTGTGCATTTTAAGCGTGATGAAACTGGAAAGTATATTACTGTGAAATGTGGCTATGTTGTGATAGATGTCAAATTGCTAATTTAGTTGATTAGTTATGTTTGTTGCAGGTATTTTGTTATATCAGTCAATTATATGTGTGAGTCTAACTGCTCTTTTACACATGAAATTACTACTGCATATGCCATTGTTCTGAACCTGAGTAAAATGAGCCTCAAGATATGATTTGTCTACTGCATTGCCATTGTTCCCTTCTTGTTGCTAGAATTGTTTGGTCAATTTGTAGTTTATCATTTGGCGGAACTTATGCTTACAAGTTTCGTGTGGGGCCACTCATTATTTGTGGGGAGCATCTCCAATAGACCTCCAAATTCAGTAGCTAGAACAACTTAAATGTGGGTCAAAGCCAGTTAACATTTACTTCCTTCTAATTGCAATGTCCTGCATTCTGTCCTATAAGCAAGCAATTTTTAGTAGATGGACGGAAAATTAAATAAATCAAACAATTAATTATTATTCACCCAATAGAAGATATTGTATTCTCTGATATGATGAACACTATGTTACTAAATGTTATATATTCGAAGTAATATTAAGTTCAAGAGACTTGCCTTTTCCAATACTGTGGAAGCAGATAAGTTTTTTTCCTAAATGGTTTTATATCAACCATGAGATGATTGTATTTGGAAATTAAGAAAAACAACTTTGCACAGTGACAACCTTAAATTTTAGTGCTAAATTAACTTTATTTGATATCTTGATTTTTTTTATCCAGATTTCCGAGTAGAAAAAGAAATTAGATGTCATAATCTCATTCAAAAGTCAATGTTTTATTATTTCTGCATGGTGATTATATAAGCATTGCTAGGACAACTTAAGGAAAAATATCAAGTTCTTTTTTAGTTTCAAATATTTCTAGGAGGCAGAGAAAATTATCAAATTCTCTATAATAATAATAATAAAAAAAAGTTATCAAATTCTTTAGATATCCTATAAATTTACTAAGTAGCTGGTGAAACTCTAAGAAAAAGTTCCTCAAATTCTTTAGATATCCTATAATTTTACTAAGTACTTGGTTCCTCAAGTGTATATGTATATGTTATCTCCAGAAACTATGCAGTACTAAAACTTTCTCTGATTCTTTTGGATCCTTTTTCTTGTCCTTTATTTTGGGATTTTCTTGAGTTTTATTTTATCAATTAGGGACAGGTTAGGATATGGTGCAGAAAATGATTGATAAACGGTTGTATCAGGTGGCAGAATTTTAAGGAATTGGAATATAAGAACTACTCAGATTACTCTTACTGTGTCTTCTTTCTTGCTATGGTAATGAATGTCATTGAACAACTATTGGAAGTGTACAAACTTTCTTTATTTCTCTGTTTAGGTACATCTATCTTTTACTGCAACTAAGTATCATAAACTTGAAGCAGTAATGTTAAAATATCCTCTAGAAGTGGGAATGTCTGCATCAATGTTTTTTTTTTTTTTAGCAGTGGTCTCGGGACCAGCTTGTGCACTTGCACACAACACTATTATTCTACCGAGCATCATTCTCGCCATCTTCCTGTTCAATGACCAAGGCATCAAAAGAATTAGTACACCTAATATTTGCTGCTGCAAATTCCTGCTTTTTATGATCTGTAGCAGTCCTTTTGCTAGGTGATACAACTGACCAAACCTTAGCCGCATTCTTTAGTCCACCAGCATTCCCTGTAGCTTCACAATTACTCCTGGAAATCTGTAGTACTTCACGATCATCTCCCTTGTCATGAAATCCAGTATCACCTTTAGTAGCACAATCAGTAGTACCAAACCTAGAAGCAGTACGATCTGCAGGTGCATTCAAACGAGCTGCTTGAATACCAGCAATAGCCTAATTCTCAACCAAATTTGTAGGCAGCTTAGCATCCTTGATCCCTGCCTTATCACCTGTAGCAACTGTAACATTCACTATTGTTCCATTCACAGTACTAGTAGTCTCCAAACTTGCATTCACAACCTGTGAAACACCATCCATAGGCTGCACAATCTTATTTGAAGTAACAGCTAGATCAGTAGCAGCATTCAAAGAACCAGTAGTAGCTGTATAATAGATCTCTGGCATCTCCTTGTAACTTTTCCACCTTGTTCATCTCAGCAGTAGGTAATAATGGATCATTATCACCATTCCTTCCGACCAAACTTTCATGTTGTTCCTTTCCATAATAGATCATTATCACTATCTCAGCAGTAGTGTTCTGATCTTTCTCCTTATATTTGTAATTGTTCTTAGATTTAATTAGTCAATATGTTATCACTTGATTTATGTGAATGGAGTTCGACTCTCTTAGTTCCTAACAAGTATAAATTTACTCCCAAAGCTTGTGTTTCAAGTATACATTCTAAGGTTTGTTCCTTGAGTGGAGTGGTGACTTTGGCTCTGAATCTGACAGATATGTTTGATAATTTGTGAATGATAAGAGAGAAAAAAAGGACTATGTATAGACGGTGGTCAATCTGACCGAAGTTTGATTTATCATTCCAAATTTTTTCTAATTAACTTTCTATATTCTTGTAGCCTTGTTGATATTGCTGGGTAACACCTGATGAATTTTGACTCCTTTTGGGGTAAGCGGCTTAACCATTACTATTGTAAATTAACATATACATTATTTTACCAATAGTTATTCATCGTCTTTTCAAAATTTTGTATTTACAGGTTTTGAAGATTGAAGCTACAAGTCAAGATGCAAGTTTGGAAGATACACAAGCTCAATATTATTTTGCTAAGAATGTTATGTAAAACTTGATATCATAGTCTAGCTCTGGATGTTAGTTAAGTTTTTTTGTTAAGGTGTCGAGCAAATATTGAAACTAACATCACTGGATGTTAACATTGCAATTAATAACTTTATTACCTTTTTATATCTAGATTTTTCAATAGCAATTTTATATTTATTGATAAACATATCTTTTTTGTGATATCTAGCTTTAGGAATACTTGTGGTCAATAAGATCGATATTGGAAATACGATCGTTAAAGTTACTGCAAATATTTTAAATAGAGACCAGTGTTGCTCGTCTCTAAAAGATAAGTTATGACCAATTAAATACTGGTCGCTAAAATGGGTTAACAACCGAAAAATATATATTTTTTATAATATATTTATCGTCTAATAGGGAGGAGCAAGGTGGTCACTAAAACTCTTTTACGACGAGAAAATATATAATTTTAATAATATATTAATTGGCTACTGGGACGAGATATGTAGTCTCTAAAGGTATTTAACGACTAGATTTTTTATCCGTCTCTAAAAACATTTAACGACTAGTTTTTTGGACCCGTCGCTATTAGCCTTTAGCGGCGGAAGCTATTGCGATCGGTGGCGACCAACTTTTTCCCGTCGCAATTGGTTTATTAGGACTAGATTTGGATCTTTAGGGACCATATTTCCGTTCCTTAAAAGGCCGTTTTTCTTGTAGTGGTCGCCTCAAAATTCCTCAAGTTTTAGCCCCCCATACCGTAATGCTTATATAAATGGATAGATATCCTTGAGATCTATCTATTTCTACCAGTTTCATCACCAAAAAACCTCACCACCGCCAACCTCCACACCTACTACTGCGACCAGCCCACTTCCACTACCTCACCACTGCCGATCCTCCGTTCTAGCATGAACATAACCTCGTAGTCTCTCTTTCTCTTTGACACAAATTTGGACTCAACTCTGGTTCGCTGCAGTTTGTGTTTTTCGGCATTTGTCGTCGAGAAAAATGAGGCGTGGAGGTCGATTCACCATCTATTTGTGTCGTACAACTAGCTAAAAGCTTGAGCGCTTAGGTAAAACCCTAATCTTTTCCTTTGTGTTTTTGATTTACTATTTCAATGCTATTTGATTATAGTTCTCTTTTTAATTTAAATTAGGTTAGTGGTTGTCTTAGTTAAACGCTTGATGTAGTTTCTGTTTCGATTAGCAATTAGGATTAGGTTTTAATTGTGTTATATGTTTATGCTTTTTCCTAATTATGTAATTCGTGCTTCTGATTTAATTAAATTAGAATAGTTGTTCTAGTTTAGTTTCTACAAACACTGACTCGTATCGATTCGCATTGTCTAAAGTTTTAGTTTATATCGACTAATTGTTGGTTGTTTGGTTTTGAATATCTATTTGGTTAAGTTACTATGAGTTTAGTAAGTTTGATGTTCTGATCAGTGTATAACCAAGCCCTCGTTAGGTTGTAACCATTGTGGTAATTGAGTTTATGTCTTCAAATGGGTCGTTTGGTTTTAAATTGCTTTTGGAATTGTGCTGGAAGTGTTGTTAATCCAGTTACTACTTAGCAAATGATGTTTGTCTGTTTGGTTGATAACTTGAGTCAAGTTTCATGGTTTCTTGTGTTTTGGTTAAAAAACATAGGGTGGTACTATTATTTGGTTGAAAGTTGAAGCTTAGGTAATTTGATCGTGATTTAGGGTACAAGTAGCCTACTTTTAACTAGTAGGGTGGCTGAAATAACTCCATGCTTTTGCCACAGCAAGTTGCAAGCTGTCCTTTCACCCTTTGGACAGCCCTTGGGCAGTGTTTTGGCAAACTTACACACATCTTTGGTAATCAAAATCTGTCGAAAAAGTGACTTTCTTTGCCTACTTAAAGGGCTGTTGTTTCCTCACTTCACACACACTCTAACAAACTTACACACATCTTTAGAGCTGCTTGAACACACAAAAATTTGAGAGAAAAATCAGCAACTGACATAGAGAAAGTAAGCTGAAATTGTAAGCTTTGTGAGTGGTTCTTAGAGTGAAAACTCTTTCAGAAAGATAAGCCTTTTAGAGTTGGTTCTGGGCTTCTATTCTAAGATTTTTGGACCGTTAAACGTGAATCTGCTGCTTGTTTTCTGCTATTTTTGCTGTTGTTTTCTACTGCTTCTGTTGCTGAGCTCTTATTCTTCATTGTTGTGTTTATTTTCTGCGAACCAGGTAACCTTTAAACTCTGTAATGCAGATTTTTAATAGCAATTGATGAGGATTTGAGCATGTTTAGATTACTTGAAGCATCTTTAGCGAAATTTGCTATATGGATAAATGTTGAGGTTTCAGTCTTGATATCAAGCTTTGGATCATAATGTTAAATCCAGGATTTTTTATTTATTTATTTATGGCCTTGTCGTATTTATCTGTTAGCCTTTAAGTAGTATTTTATGAGAATCTTGGTCATGTTGTAGAAAAGAAAAATTGTTAAAGACTTGATGAAGATTTTGAAAGTAGGCAGAATGTATTAGTTTTGTAAAAAACAAAGAGCTATGTTTGGTATAGGATCTTTACCATTCTCTTTATTAGAAGTCCTACTGAAAGTACTAATATTATCAAAAGATCACTCGATGATCCATTTTATTACTCTATTATAGCAATAATAATGTTACTTTAAAATTAGTTTCTCGTTGTCTATATTTGTTTGTTCTTAATTTTGTATTTCTTTGGTCAGTGTCCTTATGTATTCATCCCTTTCCTGATTTTCGTATTTCTCTTGTTAGTTTTCTTTAGTACAACAACAACAACAACCCAGTATAATCCCACTTAGTGGGGTCTGGGAAGGGTAGTGTGTACGCAGACCTTACCCCTACCATGGGGTAGAGAGGCTGTTTCCAAATAGACCCCCGGCATCCTTCCCTCCAAGAACTTCCCACCTTGCTCTTGGGGAGACTCGAACTCACAACCTCTTGGTTGGAAGTGGAGGTTTCTTTAGTATTTCTTTTTTAAGTTTAATAAAACTTGAAGTCTCTTTTCTAAGATACAAGAAATGGGATGGGTTGTTTGGTCAGTTGCTAAAGCTTAGTGTTGCTAGTTGAAAGTTTGAAATTAATACGATTGGACTAACAAGAATAATGTCACAACCCAAAATCTCAACCTGTCGGGATGAAGCCTAACATACCGACTAGGCAAGCCGAAACATTATAACAAATGCAACATAATAATGAAATTCATAAAAATATCATAAACTTGAGGTCTTAATACCATAAAAACTGCTAATACAATGTAAATACCCCCAGAGACTAGCAAGTATGGAATCATGAGCTACTACAACGGAATACAAGTTTGAAATTGAGCAATAAATACATAGTCTAAACTATAACAATAGTATAAAAGGAAAAGACAAGTCAAACTGCGACCAAGGATGCAGCTCTACCTAGGCTCTAGCAGATAGTCCGAAAAGCAACCTACTGCTGATAACTGGTCCTCACACCTGGATCTGCACAATTAAGTGCAGAGTGTATTATGAGTACAACCGGCCCAATGTACTCAATAACCAACATAAATAAATACGGCAAGGTAAAAGGAGCATAAATTATTAATGATATTAGCTATCACCTGTGTAGTTTCATCTTTAATTCTAGTACAGAACAATATTGAAATTGTGATGGTCCAATAGGTCATCTAGAGGTTTAGCCTCCATTTTCATGTTTCAAGACCTCGACTAGCTCGTTTAGGGTTGCTCAATTTGTGTGCGCAGTATGTGTCTTGTTGCAAAAAGTTTTATGTGAAAACATTAAAGAAAATGTGAAATTTGCCTTAAAACTCATTTGAGTTGACT
This sequence comes from Nicotiana tabacum, assembly GCF_000715075.1. Lineage (NCBI taxonomy): Eukaryota > Viridiplantae > Streptophyta > Magnoliopsida > Solanales > Solanaceae > Nicotiana > Nicotiana tabacum. The sequence continues at coordinate 112,316,565 of NC_134097.1, read as the reverse complement.
ACGGTCAAGATTTTATGCAAACGAATCCGGATTTATATTTTGATGATCCCAGTGGGTCTGTATCGTGATTTGGGACTTGGACGTATACCCGGAATCGAATTCGGAAGTCCCTAACTTGATTTAAAATAATTCGTTGAAAACTAGTAATTTGAAGGCTAAAATAGTTCCTAAGTTTGACATAGGTTGACTTTGTTGCTACCGGTTCGGATTTCGATTCCGGAACTTGAAATAGGTTCACTTCACCATTTACGACTTGTCCGCAAAATTTGGTATAAAACGGAATTGATTTGACATGATTCAGACGTCCGATTGTAAATTTGCATGTTCTTGAGTTTCTTTAAAAATTTCATATACTTTGATGTCTGATTCGTAGTTCTACATATTATTTTGGTATTATGATCATGCGAGCAAGTTTGTATGATATTTTTAGACTTGTGTTGGTATTTGGTTTGGAGCCCCGAATGCTCGGGTGAGTTTCGGATAGGCTACAGAGTGATTTCGGATGACCCTCTGTTACTGGTGTGGTTTGCAGACCTCGCAATTGCGAGGTGGGGGATCGCATTTGCAACATTTGGCCAAGTCTGTTATAATCGCACTTGCAAAATTTGTTCGCAACTGCGAAGGGGGCCTAAGAACAACAAAGATCGCATTTGTGATCATTTGATCGCTTTTTTGAAGTTCCAGCGTTCGCATTTGCGATGAAAACAGAGATGTGAGTTTCTTCGCATTTGCGATGAATTTCTCGCATTTTCCCGGGTGGCAATTGCGACATTTGCGACTGGATAAAAAACTGAGAAACGTGATTTTTAGCCTCATTTTCATATTTTGGAACTCTAGGCTCGGTATGAGGCGATTTTGAAGAGGGAAATTCATCTACAATCTTTGGATAAGTGATTCTAATCATATTCCATCAACTTATCTTAGATTTTAACATCAAAATCATGTGAATCAAAGTGAAAAATTGGGAAACTTTGCCCAGTTTTTGAAAAATAAGAAATTGTGTTTTGAGAGTTGATTTAGACTCGAATTTTAAAATTAATCACATATATGAACTCGTGGGGTCATGAGTAGTTACAATCTATCATTGGACCTGGTTTTTGATCGGACGGGCCCTGGATTGACTTTTGTTAGCTTTTTGAGAAAAGTGTAAAGATTTTAGCTTTATCTATTGTAATTGATTTCCCTAGCATTGTTTGATAATATTGAGTCGATTTTGGTTAGATTCAATTGGTTTTGAGGCAAATTAGAGAAAAGGTCCCAGTTGAGCTTCGATTTGCTTGCGGAACGAGGTAAGTATTGGGTCTAACCTTGATTTTGGGGAATTAAGAACCCTTGAACTACATGTTATGTGAATTACGTGTGTAACATCATATATGCAAGGTGACGAGTGTATATATGCTGTCAAAGTAATTATTTCTATGCTTTCTCTTATTTCATGAATTATCTTATTCCATGTCTTAACTGTTACATGCTTTGATTGCTTTCTATACTGGAACTTGTTACTTGTCATAAATTATTCTTGTATTTAAATTTTCCTTCACTGACTCCATGATTAATTGCTTCTTGCCTTAATTGTCTTACTTGTATACTTAACTGTCACATACTTGGCTTTTTTGTTTCTCTTGTATTATTTGTAGCATTCCTTTGATTAGTACATGGTTCCTTTATTGCTTTGCTTTCATATTATTTAATCATAGAGATTCTTATGAATTGAGCTGTTGGATTGATTAAATTTATTGAACTTGTTTATGGATTAGGTTGCACGCCGCAATGGTTGTGATATGATGGAATAAGGGAAGATTATGATATTGATTATGATGATATGGTGGGATTGGGTTATGCGCCGTGGATTTTATATGTGATTTTGATATTGATGTGGTAAAATAAGGGAGAATTGTATGTGTATGATAGGATCGGGTTGCGTGCCGCAACGGATTATGTGTGTTGTATGCATTGATGTTATTGTGTTGATTTCCAATGTTGTTACATGAAATTATGAGATCGGTTATTCTAGGTTCTCTGGTTACAATAATTGAGTTCGTTTTCATATATTAAATGCCCTACCTTCATTCCATGTTTTCCTTCTTTGTTATTATTATTGTACTATGTATATGTTATTGTAAGTGACCTGTCTTAGCCTCGTCACTATTTCGCTGAGGTTAGGCTCGGTATTTATAAAGTATATTGGGTCGATTGTATTCATACTACACCTTGCACTTCTTGTACAGATTTTGGAGTCGGTCCTAGCGGCAATCAATAGATTGCTCGAATCCAGTGTTTGACGGAGACTTGAGGTATAGGTCCTTAGCGTTTACAACCCAGAAGTCCCATTCTACATTACCATATCTGTTTATTTCGATTCAGACAATTATGCTTTCATTCAAACTATGATTTGTAGTACTCTAGTCACTCATGTATTCATGACACCAGTTCTGGGATGTGTATTTGGATTATCACCGTTTATCAGATGTGCCTACTTTATTTCAGTTTATTTAGATTATTGATTTTCATTTGACTTGAATTATTAAAAATGATTAATAACTACATTTAACTTTGGCTTGCCTAGCAAGTGAAATATTAGGCACCATCATGGTCCCGAGAGTGGAAATTCTGGGTCGTGAGAGAAATCAAATCATCAAGTTTAGTAAGAAAACATATGTGTGCGTATAAGGGAAATTTCTCAAATACTCTGCTCAGAAATCAAATCATCAAGGAAATTACAAGAAAAGATGAAATGCAAATCCAATAACACACTGACCTGATTCCCTCACTTTTACATATTCGTTCCAAACCACTTGTCAGTATTTCCAATATCCGCATGTACACTATCAAGAGATTAACATGAGAGGGTAACCCTGGGGGTGGATCTGTATCCACACGTTGCACGGATAACTCACGTACTAATATAGAACCCGCACGGACAACTCACGTGCCAATAACATCAATATATGGATCCGCACGAACAACTCATGTGCTGCACAGACAACTCACGTACCAATAACACAATCCGCCTGGTATGGTCATAGGCACAACAACACAATCCGCCCGGCGTGATCACAGGCCTCCAGTCCAAACGTATCATACAGGAGCATTTAAACAAGTACACATGTATGAAACGAGTGAATATCAAATCTCATGCTCCTAGACTGGTATAAATGACATGCTAAGGTATAGGCATGCGCAAGTGTACTATCATAGCATAAACTGACAATTTCAGCGAAGAATAACATTTATCAGTTCATTCAGGGATTAATCCCCTACATAGCCTCAACCATGGCTCAAATAGTTCACAATAATATCACAAATGTGCGAAGAATCATAACTTAAGGTTTAACAGTCAAATTCTACTTATAGGTGCCCGAGCACAACCTGAACATGAATAAATAATCCTCGTGCCCGCACATGGGTTCATCCCCACGCGTGTACGCACACAATAGCTCGTAGCTATAACAACAATTCAGGCAACTAGTGCATCAATCGAGTTTAAATAAGATACTTACTTCAACCAAATCAAATCACTTCGCTAACAAGCCCTTCCCACGCATATTGACCCCCGGAATCTAACCAAAAATAACGTAATACTATCAATAAAAGCTATAAGAATTGACTCCAAATGATAAAGCTATGATCTTTAACCAAAGTCAAAAAGTCAACCCCAGGCCCACGTCCCAGAATCCAACAAAAGCTTTAAAATTTGAATATCCATTCAATAACGAGTCCAAACATACTTAAATTATTCAAATCCGACTTCAAATGGCCTTTAAATTCCCAAAATTCGGTCTATGAAGTTTCACAATTTTTCCCCAAATTTTCCAACTCAAATCACTAACTAAATAATAAAAATAACGATGGATTCATGTATAATATCCAAATCTGAGTTAGAATCACTTACCTGATGATTTCATCAAAAATCCCTAAAAATATCGCCACAAACCGAGCTATCTAGGTCCAAAAGATAAAAATGAACTTAAACCCTCGAACACACCTTAATTGCCCAGCGATTTTCGCTTTTGTGGAACCGCTCCTGCGAAAATGGAGCGCACCTGTGGATCCCACTCAAGACCAGCCCCTCTACTTCTGCAGAAATACACCCGCATCTGTGCACGCGCACCTGCAGAGGAAATGTCGCACCTGCGACCATGCCCGCTCCTGCGATTCCCTTTATCGCATAAGCGACTTCGCTTCTGCAGAGAATTTCACGCTTCTGCGGTCCCAGTGTCCTCCACTCACTTCTGCACCTGTGCTCATAAGGCCACACCAGCGGCATCGCACCTACGGCCACTCCCACCGCCAGTGCGATCACGCCAGAAGTCAGCAAATCTCAACAATGCTCCAAGTCCAAATTTGATCTGTTAACCATCCGAAATCTACCCGAGGCCCCTAGGACCCAATCCAAACATACCAACAAGTCCTAAAACACGATACAAACTTAGTTAGAACCTCAAATCATGTCAAACAACATCAAAAACATGAATCGCACCCTAATTCAAGCCTATTGAAACTAACAAATTTCCAACTTCTACAATTGATGCCGAAACCTATCAAACCAACTCCGATTGAGCTCAAATTTTTCACACAAGTCATAAATGACACAGTGGACCTATTCCAACTTCCGAAACCAAAATCCAAGCCCAGGAACCACAAAGTCAACTCTCGGTCAAACTTCTCAACTTTGTAAACTTCAACTTTTCCAGCTTTCGCCAGTTCAAGTAAAAATCACCTACGAGCCTCCAAATCAATATCCGAACACACTCATAAGTCTAAAATCACCATACGGAGCTATCAGAACCATGAAAACTCCATTCTGGAGTCATTTACACATAATTCAATATCCGATCAACTCTTTCAACTTAGGCTTCCTACCTTTAGACCAAGTATCCCAATTCATTCTGAAACATCCTCGAAACCCAACCAACCACCCTAGCAAGTCACATAACAACAAATGAGAATAGAATAAGCATTAAATGGGGGAATGGGGCTACAATACTCAAAACGATCGGCCGGGTCATTACATTCTCCCCCCTTAATCAAACGTTCGCCCTAGGACAGGTTTGGAATCGTACTCGGAGTCTCAAATAGGGGTGGATATCTACTCCGCATCTCCCGCTCTGTCTCCCAAGTAGCCTCCTTGACTGGCTGCCCTCTCTACTACACCTTCACTGAAGCTATATTCTTTGACCTAAACTTTCGAACGTGATAATCAAAAATGGCTATCGGTTCCACATCATAAGTCAAATCCCCATCTACTGATCCGTGCTGAAGTCCAAAACATGAGACAGATCACCGAAATACTTTCGGAGCATGGAAAAATGAAACACTGGAGCAAGTTTGTAAGCTACCTCTCCAATCCTATCAAGTACCTCAAAAGGGACAATATACCAAGGGCTCAACTTGACCTTTTTCCCGAACCTCATAACACCCTTCATGGGCAAAACCCTGAGCAGTACCTTCTCCCTCACCATGTAGGCAACATCACGAACTTTCCGATTGGCATAACTTTTCTGTTTAGACTGTGTCGTGCAAAGCCAATCCTAAATCAGCTTAACCTTGTCCAAAGCATCCTGAACTAGGTTAGTACCTAATAGCCTAGCCTCACCCAACTCAAACCAACAAACTGGAGACCAGCACCGCCTTCCATACAATGCCTCATACGGAGCCATCTGAATACTCGGCTGGTAGCTGTTGTTGTAGGCAAAATCTGCAAGCTGCAGAAACTGATCCCAAGAACCCCCGAAATCCATGACATAAGCGCGTAGCATATTCTCCAATATTTGAATAGTGCGCTCAGACTGCCTGTCCGTCTGAGGGTGGAATGTTGTACTCAACTCAACCTGTGTGCCTAACTCTCATTGCACCGCTCTCCAAAACTGCAATGTGAAATGCGTGTCCCAATCTGAAATGATGGACATCGACACACTGTGAAGGTGAACAATCTTGCGGATATAGATCTCAGCCAACCGCTCCAAAGAATAGGTAGTCCCAACGGGAATGAAATGCGCGGACTTAGTCAACTGGGTCCATAATCACCCAAATAGCATCAAATTTCTTCAAAGTCTATGGAATCTCAACTACGATGTTTATGGTGATACGCTCCCATTTCTACTCCAAAATATCAATCCTCTGAAGCAAATCGCCCGACCTCTGATGCTCGCACTTCACTTACTGACAATTCAAGCACCAAACTACAAACTTTACTATGTCTTTCTTCATCCTGCTCCACCAAGAGTGCTGCTTCAAGTCCTAATACATCTTTGCGACACCTGGATGACGGGAATACCGCAAACTTTGGGCATTCTCAAGAATCAGCTCGCGTAACCCATCTACATTGGCCATACAAATCCGCCCCTACATCCGCAACATCATATCATCTCCAATAGAAACCTCCTTGGCATCACCGTGCTGAACTGTGTCCTTAAGGATGAGCAAATTGGGGTCTTCATACTGACGCTCTCTGATGCGTTCATATAAATAAGATCGGGAAAAATGCAAGCTAGAACCCGATTAGGCTCTGAAACATCGAACCTCACAAACTGATTGGACAAGGTCTGAACATCAGATGCAAGCGATCTCTCACCAACAAGAATAAATGCAAGACTACCCATACTCACTGATTTCCTACTCAAGGCATCGGCGACCAATTGGCCTTCTCGGGATGATACAAAATGGTAATATCATAGTCCGTTAGCAGCTCCAACCATCTCTGTTTCCTCAGATTTAGACACTTTTGTTTGAAGAAGTGCTGAAGACTCTGATGATCTATAAATACCTCACAAGACAAATCGTAGAGATAATGCCTCCAAATCTTCAATACATGAACGATGGCTGCCAACTCCAAATCACGAACATGGTAGTTCTTCTCATGAGGTTTCAACTGGTGTGAAGCATAAGCAATCACTCTACCCTCCTGCATCAAGTACACCCAATACCAATCCGAGAAGCATCACAACATACTGTATAAGAACCCGATGTTAAAGGCAAAACTATTACTAGAGTTGTGGTCAAGGAAGTCTTGAGTTTCTGAAAGCTCTCCTCACACTCATCAAACCACTTGAATGGAGCACTCTTTTGGGTCAACCTGGTCAAAGGCGCTGTAATGGACAATAACCCCTTTACAAAGTGGCAATATCCAGCCAAGCTGAGAAAACTCTGAATCTCAGTAGGTGAAGATAGTTTGGGCCAACTCTGAACCGCCTCTATTTTCTTTGGATCCACCTTACTCCCCTTACTAGACACCACGTGCCCCAAGAACGCCACCGAACAGAGCCAAAACTCACACTTAGATAACTTGGCATAAAGTTTCTTCTCCATCAACCTTTGTAGCACAATCCTCGGATGTTGTGCATGTTCCTCCTGGCTACGTGAGTACACCAGGATATCAGCAATAAATACTATCACAAATGAATCACGATATGGCTGGAATACATTGTTCATTAGATGCATGAATGTTTTTGGGGCATTGGTTAGCCCGAAAGACATTACAAGGAACTCATAGTGACCATAGCGTGTCATGAATATTGTCTTCAGAATGTCCGAGTCCCGAATATTCAACTGGTAATATTGAGACCTCAAATCAATCTTAGAGAACACTCTAGCTCCCTGAAGCTGGTCAAATTGGTCATCAATGCTCGGCAAAGGATACTTGTTCTTAATTGTAACTTTGTTCAACTACCTATAGTCAATGCACATTCGCATAGTACCATCCTTCTTCTTGACAAACAAAATTGGTGCACCCCAAGACGACGCACTAGGCTTAATGAACCCCTTATCAAGTAGTTCCTGAAGCTTCTCTTTCAATTCCTTCAACTCTGCTAGTGCCATACGGTATGAAGGAATAGAAATGGGCTGAGTGCCCGGTAGCAAGTCAATACCAAAATCAATATCCCTATCGAGTGGCATATCCGGCAGGTCTTCAGAAAACACATCCGAAAAGTCTCACACTACCGGAACAGAATCAATAGTAGGAGCATCAGCACCAATATCTCTTACAAAAGCCAAATACGACAAGCACCCCTTCCCAACCATCCATCGGACCTTCAGATATGAATTCACCCTACTGGGAACATAGTCTAAAGAACCTCTCCACTCGATCCTAGATATCCCCGACATCGCCAACGTCACGGTCTTAGCGTGATAATCTAGAATAGCATGACATAGGAACAACCAATACATATCTAGAGTCACGTCAAAGTCAACCATGCTAAGAAATAAGAGATCCACTCTAATCACCAATCCGCTGATAGTCACCACACATGACCGATACACACGGTCCATAATAATAGAATCACCCACTAGCGTAGATACATGAGCAGGTGAAACTAAGGACTCACGGGGCATATCTAGATAATGAGCAAAATACGATGACACATATGAATAAGTGGAACCAAGGTCAAATAATGTGAAAGCATCCTGATGGCATACTGAGACAATACATGTGATCATTGCATCTGAAGCGACGACCTCTAGCTTTGCAGGTAAAACATAGCATCAGGCATGTCCGCTACCTGATCGACCTCCCCCTCTTGGCGACCTCTAGCTGCATGGTCCCCACCCGAGCTGGCTTAGTGGGTAGTGTAGTTGATGGTGCTGGTATCATCGGCCGAGAACTCTGTTGTAGAACCCCACTCAACAATCTAGGGCAATCTTTCTTGAGATGACTCAATTCCCCGCACTTGAAACAACCTCTCCTCTGATGGAGTTGCTGCCCCTCATAACCCGAGGAACTACCTGTAGAAACCTGGGAAGACGAAGCATGGTAAGAACTTTGTGCTGGTAATGCACTGAATGATGACTGACCCGAACAAGCACTATAAGAACCATGGCTGAATGATGCACCACGATGAACCGGACGAGCTATCTAAGCTGGCCTAAAAGGATGACCCTTGCTGTGATGGGACTGTCCTTTAGAAGAAACATCGCTGAAACCACCCGAACCATGAGGCCTCTTAGCCTCCCTCTCCTCACGCTCCTAACGACGAACCTGCTCTAGCCGCCTGGTAATATCAACCACCTCGTCGAACCTAGCATCCGATGCAATCTCCCAAGTCATGACAAAGCATAGTCCATAGTTTAGGCCATCAAAGAACCTCCTAATCCTCTCTCTCTCTCTCTCTCTCTTTCTGTGGGAACCTACCAGATCGCGTGACGAGACAACTCTGAAAATCTCATCTCATACTAGGTCACGGACATACCCTCCTGGCGTAGCTGCTCAAACTGCCTATGCAACTCTTCCATATAGGTCTGTGGAACAAAATTCATAAAGAAGAGAACGGAGAACTCGTTCCACGTAAGTGGTGCAGCACCGGTTGGCTTGCTCGACTCATAAGACTCCCACTATCTGAAGGCTGCCTCCGACAGCTGAAAAGTAGTAAATGAGACTCCACTAGTCTCCAAAATAGCCTTCGTGCGAAGAATCAACTGGCATCAGTTTATGAAATCCTGAGCATCCTCTAACTCAGCCCCACTAAATGATGGAGGTCTGAACCTCCCAAACTTCCCTAACCTCTTCTGCTCCTCGTCAGTCATAGAAGGACCCACCTAGGTCTGAGCAACTACAAGCGGCTGGGCTGACAGTACCCCCGGTGTCTGAAGTCCCTGAACCACCTACTCTGAAGTATGGGCGGCATGAGTCTGTGCACCTCACCCAGCCTGAGAAGTGGATGACGCAGCCAGAACTTAAACCTCCTGAGCAAGGCTGGTGCATACAGTCAATATCTAGGCCAGAGCCTCCTAAAGGCCTGGAATCATAATGGGCACAACAGTTGCCTGAGTTGGTCGCTCAACCACATCTAGGATCTGCTCCTAGGCTCGAGCAAATGGTGGGTCTACAGGTGCAGCTCTAGCTTCTATACGAGCTGCACCTCGGCCTCTACTGCAGCCCTGGCCTCTCGTGGCCCTAGATGATAGTACTGGTGGCCGTCAGCCCAATCTAGTAGCACGTGTCCTCACCATCTATGAGAGAATAGAATAGCAGAAGTTTAGTACTCCGGATTCAATAAATTTGTACGACAAGAATACAAGAAAGTGAAGTTTTCCTAATAGTTCAGTAGCATCTAAAAGATATGTATAGACGTATCTGAATCAATCTACAAGACTCTACTAAACCTGCTCATGACCCGTAATATCTATGAACCTAGGGCTCTGATACCAATTTGTCATGACCCAAAATCCCAATCTGTCGCGATGGCGCCTAACATACCGACTAGGCAAGCTGAAACATGATAACGAAGGCAACATAATAATGAAATTCATTGAAATAGCAAAACCTGAGGTCTTAATACAATAAAAACTGCTAATACAATGTAAATCCCTCTCCCCCCTCCTAGAAACAGGTAAGTACGAAGTTATGAGGTGCTACAATGGAATACAAGTCTAAAACTGAGCAATAAAAGTATTATAAAAGCAAAAGACAAGTCAAACTGTCACCAAGGGTGCAACTCTACCTCACCTCTAGCAGATCAGTCCAACAAGCAAATCTATTGCTGATAACTGGTCCCCACACCTGGATCTGCACAATTAAGTGCAGAGTGTAGTCTGATTACAATCGGCCTAATGTACTCAATAAGTATCGTAAATAAACACGGCAAGATAAAAGGAGCACAAATTATTAATGATACTAGTTATCACCTGTGTAGTTTCATCTTTAATTCCGGTAGATAATAATTGAAAATCAAATCATCAAGTTTAGTAAGAAAACATCAGTTTGTGTAGGTGTACAATATCTCAAATACTCTGCTCATACAATATCTTGGCATATAGAGGTGATACGCAGTTAAATCAGATAAATGATCAAGGAAATTGCAAGTAAAGATGAAATGCCCTAAGTACCCTTCTACATTACCCTACCCGTTTAATTCGATTTAGACAGTTATGCTTTCATTCAGACTATTTTTTGTAGTACTCTAATCGCTCGTGTATTCGTGACACCAGTTCTGGAATGTGTATTTGGATTATCGTCGTTTATCAGATTTATCTAATTTATTTCAGTTTATTTAGCTTATTAATTTTCATTTGACTTGAATTATTAAAAATGATTAATAACTACATCTAACGTTGGCTTGCCTAGCAAGTAAAATATTAGTCGTCATCACGATCCCGAGGGTAGGAATTTCTGGTCGTGATAGAAATCAAATCATGAAGTTTAGTAAGAAAACATGTGTGTGTATGTGTACAATTTCTCAAATACTCTGCTCAGATAATATCTTGGCATATAGAGGTGATACGCAGTTAAATCAGATAAATGATCAAGGAAATTGCAAGTAAAGATGAAATGCAAAATCCAACAAGACACTGGCCAGATTCCCTCACTTTTACATATCCATTCCAAACCACTGATCAGTATTTTCGATATCCGCGTGTGCACTATTAAGAGATTAGCATGAGAGGGTGACCCTAGGGGTATGGATCTGTATTCACACGCTGTACGGACAACTCACGTGCAAATAATAGAATCTGCACGGACAACTCACGTGTTGCACAGACAATTCACGCGCCAATAACGTCAATATATGGATCCGCACATACAACTCACATACTGCATGGATAACTCACATGCCAATAACACAATCCGCCCGATATGGTCACATGCACAACAATACAATCCGTCTGGCGGGGTCACAGGCCTCGAGTACAAACATATCATGCATGAGAAATTAAACAAGTATAAATGTATGAAACGAGTTAATATCAAATTTCATGCGCCTGGACTGGTATAAACGACATGCTAAAAAATAGGCATGTGCAAGTGTACCATCATAGCTTAAACCGTCAATTTCAGTGAAGAATAGTAGCTTAAACCGGCAATTTCAGCAAAGAATAATATTAATTAGCTCATTCGGGGATTAAGCCATACGTGGCCTTAACAATGGCTCAAATAGTTCACAACAATGTCACAAATATACGAAGCATCATAGCTTAAGATCCAACAGTCAAATTCTAGGCTTATAAGAGCTCTAGCACAACCCGAACATGAATAAATATTCTCGGTGTCTGCACATGGGTTCATCCCCACGCATGTGTGCACCCAATAGCACGTAACTATTACAACAAATCAGGCAACTAGTGCCTCAACCAAGTTTAAATAAGATACTCACCTCAAACAATTCAAATCACTCCTCTAGCAAGTGCTTCTCACGTGCATCGGTCTCTAGAAGGCTCGAATCTAGCCAAAAATAATGTAATACTATCAATAAAAGCTATAGGAATTAACTCCAAATGATAAAGCTAAGATCTTTAACCAAAGTCAACCCAAAAGTCAACCTCGCGCCCAAGTCTCGTAATCCAACAAAAGTTACGAAATTCGAATACCCATTCAATAATGAATCTAACCATACTAAAATTATTCAAATCCGACCTCAAATCGCCTTTCAAATCCCCAAAATCCGGTCTATTAAGTTTCACAATTTTTTCCAAAATTTTCCAACTCAAATCACTAATTAAATGACAAATATAACGATGGATTCATGTATAATAGCCAAATCAGAGTCAGAATCACTTACCCCGATGATTTTCTTGAAAATTCCTCGAAAACCGCTAAAAACCGAGCTCGCTAGGTCCAAAATATGAAAAAGAATTCAAACTCTCGAATATACCTTAACTGCTTAGCGATTTCCACTTTCGCAGCCAGGAGGTCCACTTCTGTGAAACTGCTCCTGCGGAAATGGAGCGCACCTACGGATCCTACTCAAGACCAGCCCCTCCGCTTCTGCGAAGACACGCCTGCATCTGCGCGCGCGCGCCTGCGGAGGAAATGTCGCACCTACGACTATGCCCGCTCATGCGCTTCCCTTTATTGCAGAAACGACTTCGCTTCTATGGAGACTTTCACGCTTCTGTGGTCCCAGTGTCCCCCACTCACTTTCGCACATGTGTTCATAAGGCCGCACCTGCGGCCACTCCCACCGCAGGTGCGATCACACCAGAAATTCAACAAATCTAAGAAATGCTCCAAAGTCCAAATTTGATCCTTAACCATCTGAATCCACCAGAGGCCCCCGGGACCCCCATCCAAACATACCAACAAGTCCTAATACACGATACGAACTTAGTCGGAACCTTAAATCACGTCAAACAATATCAAAAATATATCGCACACCAATTCATGACTATTGAAAGTAACAAATTTCCAACTTCTACAATCGATGTCGAAACCTATCAAACCAACTCCGATTGGCCTCAAATTTTGCACACAAGTCATAAATGATACAACGGACCTATTTCAACTTTCAGAACCAAAATCCGAGTGTGGTAACCATAAAGTCAACTCTCAGTCAAACTTCTCAATTCTCCAAACTTTAACTTTTCCAACTTTCGCTAATTCAAGCCAAAATCACCTACGAACCTCCAAATCAATATCCGGACACACTCCAAAGTCCAAAATCACCATACAGGGCTATTGGAACCATCAAAATGCCAATTTGGAGTCATTTACACATAAGTCAATATTCAGTCAACTCTTTCAACTTACGCTTCCTACCTTGAGACTAAGTGTCCTAATTTATTCTGAAACACCCTAGAACCCAACCAACTACCCTGGCAAATCACATAACAATAAATGAGCATAGAATAAGTAATAAATGGAGAAACGGGGCTACAATAATCAAAATGACCGGTCGAATCGTTACAAATAAGGGGCCAAATGAGCTGACTTGCTGGCCCATTTTCAGTAATAATAAAGTTGACCAATTTTTTTAATAAGCAAGGCTGGCTCAGCGCCAAAGTATGTCCAAAAAGGGCCAGCAGTTTTTATACTCAAATAGTTGGCCCATTTCCTTTTTAAATTAATTGTTGCCCACTCTTTAAAATAACAAGTTGGCCCAATTTTATATATTTTTATTTTTAGTCAAATAATCTCAATAAAAATCAGATTTTATTTTATTAAAATAACTTTACAACTTAGTCACCTTAATAATTAATTTAAAACGCGAGGCAACTAGTAGGTGTGCTTTAACTTCACGCACTTGCTTGCGTAGCGTGATTTTTGACATTCAAATAATTAATAATCTCACACCATATCCAATAGTTTTATTAATTTCTAATTTAATTAATCCTTTGCTCAAATCGCGGATTCGCTTGTGTAGCGCGATAGTTAATATTTAATAAATTTTCAAATTAATTTTTTCAATCCTTTATCAATTTCAAGTAATAGCGTGCTAATAATACTTTGTCATGACTGCGGAGTCGTTTGTGTAGCATTATTAGGACAAAAAAATTAATAAATTTCGTCTCGATCACGCATTCGTTTGCGTAATGTGGTTACTATATCTTATTATTCAGAACATCCTTTAATAATTCTAATAATCAAGCAATAAAAGCGGATAGGAAAAACATGAAAATCTTATAAATCACATTTTGACCAAAATTAATTTAAACCAAGTTATAGTCAATAAAGCGATCATAATAGAACCACGAAATTCGGAGAGTGTCTCATACCTTCTCCTTGGTCAACAGAATTCCTTACCCAATCTCCTATTTTCATAGACCAATTATAAATAGAGTCAACCTTCCTTTGACTAGGGATTCAGATAAAAAGTGACTTGGAATAGCAAAAAAATCAATTTCAAGTGGCGACTTTGAACAAAAAAATAATCCCTATTTCTAATTGTCACTTTAATTAAAAAAACTCTTTAACCCGCAATAATAACATATATATCTTTTTGAGGTAACAAGTTGGCCCATTCCCTTTTAAATCAAGAGATTTTTTCTTTCTTATACCATATATGAAACCTTATTACCAAAAATGTGCATAGTTTCTAATTTACCCGCCCTGTCCATATTTTTTCTACAGTTATTATACCAATCATTAAATACTAATTAATAGTAGCTGAATATTCCTAATTTGTCGAGCTAAAATTGAGGAACAGAATATTCTAAGCGTAAATCAGATCAAATCATATTCTTCCAGATATTCCTATTTAGGCGCGCTACAATTATGGAAGTAAATATTCTTCCAGATATTTTCCACCATTGATAGCCATTAAAAAGCTTGAAAGCTTTGAATTCACATTTGGGTTTTCAAAAATCATTATTTGTTTGGATTGGGTGTTGTTGAAAATAATCGGGAATATGGTTTGGAGTTTATATCTCAATTTTGAGGGGTTTAGGTGAAGATTAGACTTGGTTTTGACTGAATTTCAGATTGAAACTCGAAGAAGAAGAAGAAGAAGAAGAAGAAGAAGAAGAAGAAGAAGAAGAAGAAGAAGAAGAAGAAGAAGAAGAAGAAGAAGAAGAAGAAGAAGAAGAAGACATATTGCAAAAATTGTAGATAAATCGTAGATATTTTGTAAATAAATTGTAAATTATTTGTATTCTAATTGTAGATGCTTTATTTTCTGTTTTCACAAATAAAAAATGGCTAAAACTCCTACAAATCTTCTGAAAAAACGAAATTATGTCAAAAATCACAATTATGCTATAATTGGATGGGAATTGGGATATAAATGTACCCAGTTTGTAGATATTTTGTAGATAAATTGTAGATTATTTGTATTCTGATTGTAGATGCTTTGTTTTCTGTTTTCACAAATAAAAAATGACTAAAACTTCTACAAATCTTCTGCAAAAAATGCAATTACGTCGAAAATGCCAATTATGCTACAATCGAATGGGAATTGGGATATTAAAATTCAATGTACCTAGTTTGTAGATATTTTGTAGATAAATTGTAGATTATTTGTATTCTGATTGTAGATGCATTGTTTTCTATTTTCACAAATCCAAAACGACTAAAACTCCTACAAAATTTTCTGCAAAAAATGCAATTATGTCGAAAATACCAATTAAGCTACAATTGAATGAGAATTGGGATATTAAAATTCAATGTACCCAGTTTGTAGATATTTTGTAGATAAATTGTAGATTATTTGTATCTGATTGTAGATGTTTTGTTTTCTGTTTTCACAAATCAAAAACGACTAAAACTTCTATAAATCTTCTACAAAAAATAGTCTACAATTTTTCTACAATTTTTCTACAATTGTTGCAATTCTTCTTCTTCTTCGAGTTTCAATCTGAAATTCAGCCAAAACCAAGTCTAAATCTTCACCAAAACCTCTCAAAATTGAGATATAAACTCCAAAACATATTCCCAATTATTTACAATAACACCTAATCAAAACAAATAATGATTTTTGAAAACCCAAATTTGAATTCAAAGCTTTTTAATGGCTGTCAATGGTGGAATTGCTGCTCTCTTGTCTCTTTGAAGGTTTGTTCTTCTTCATTGAGAAAATTTGAAACTGAAGGTAAATGTGTGTATGAACTTTGAAGATTTGACTTCAATTTTGATGAACTTTGTTGTTCTTCATTGATGAACTTCAACTGGAGTAAAATGGGGAATCAACTTTATTGAAGGGTTTCTTCAATTTTTTGTGAATTTAGAGGGAGAATTTGGTTTCAGAAGATGGAAAATGGTAAAAAGAACGTGGGTACGAGTAAAACGTGGGTGGGACTGAGGGGTTAGGAGAGAGAAACATGCAGATTCCTTTAATTAAGGAGTAAAAAATGTACAATTAATTATACCCTTAATTAATTATGGTATAGAATTGGTAATTTGGTATACTAAGTGTAATTAAGTCAAACCTTAAACATTGAGGGTAATAAGGTTTCCTATGTGGCATAGGAATGTAAAAATTCCTTAAATCAATGGTTGCTCACTCTTTAAAATAACAAGTTGACCCAACTTTTTATGTTTTTTATTTTAAGTCAAATAATCTCAATAAAAATCAAATTTCCTTTTATTAAAATAACTTTACAAATTAGTCTCCTTAATAATTAATTTTAAACGCTAGGCAACTAGTAGGCATGCTTTAAGTTCACGGACTCGCTTGCGCGGTGAGACTTTTGACATTCAATTAATTCAATAATCTCACACCATATCCAATATCTTTAATTAATTTTTAATTTAATTAATCCTTTGCTAAATCGCGAATTTGTTTGCGTAGCGCGATATTGATGTTTAATACATTTTCAAATTAAATTTCTTAAATGTAGTATTTTTTCCAAAAGTAACAGCATGCTAATAATCCTTTGTCATGACTGCAGATTCGTTTGCGTAGCGTTGCTATAACAAAATTAATAAATTTCGTCTCGATCACACATTCGTTTGCATGGTTACGACATCTTATTATTTAAAACATCCTTTAATAATTCTAATAATCAAGCAATAAAGCGGATAAGAAAAATATGAAAATCTTATAAATCACAGTTTGTCCAAAATTAATTCAAGCCAAGTTATAGTCAATAAAGCGACCATGCCAGAACCACAGGATTCGGGGAGTGCCTCACACTTTTTTCCCGATCAACAGAATTCCTTACCTAGTCTCATGTTTTCGTAGACCAATTATAAATAGAGTCAACATTCCTTTGACTAGGGATTCAAATAAAAGGTGACTTGAAAGACCCAAAAGAAAAAAGCAAATTCAAGTGGTGACTCAAAACAATACAATAATCCCTATTTCAAATTATCACTTTAATTGGAATTTTTTTTTAACCCGCAACCATAACATATATATCTTTTTGGGGTAAAAAGGAAAATGACACATATCTACAAGACTACATGTTTTTTCACCAAAGTCCAACTCACAGCAGTATCTGTTCCTTTTAGAAAGAAAACATTTAGTTCAGACAAAGAAAAGATGTTACAAAAAAATTGTAAGTAAAACCAGGTCAACCATTTTGTACTCCATACAATTTTGGTCATTTTAAGGTTTTGTTGGAAGCTCAAATCTTTTGATATTGCATTAGAGTCAAACTTTCATGAGTTCATTTGCGCAATTGCTTTGATTCATATTCTAGGCTTCTCTCTTTCTATTCAGCCAATCGAGCTACTAACATTGCTCCAAACCTACTTATAGGATGTCGAGCTTAATTTGTCTCCTTATATTCCAGGACCATCATGTTGAGCCTCCACTATCTCCACTTCAATAAAAAAAAATCAAATTTACGTGTAAACTTTAGAACTAGGTGGGTGTTAAATTATGTACTCATCCTCCATTGGTTCAAAAAGCTTTATATGATCTTGAACTACACCCATTATCTCAAGGAAAAGGGGAAAAAATCAAATTTACGTTTAAATTTTACAACTAGGTTAGCGTGCGAAAGGGTGTTAGATAATGCTATTCATAAGTGGAGTAAATAAAGGTTTCTAAAGGGTTTAAATGCTCTTTAACTGGGGTATTTTTTTTTTTGGCCGCTTGAGTATACTTCTTAGGATATTTCTTATGATTTGACTAAGGATGACACATGGGCAGGTTGGACTGAATTTGGGTGGGTAAAGATGGGTCATTGCCCAACCCAGCCTAAAATGTACTTGGGCTAATATGAGTTGGGTCAAGATGGGCTAAACAATAAGTCATAACCCAACCTGCCCAACTTGACTCATGTTTTAGAACCATACTCATCTTGTATTAAAAAAACCTTTTACCTTAAAATATGCAAATTGAAAAATATTTTCCGGCGTGTGTGTGGGGAGGGGGAAGGTGCAGAAAAAAAGAAAATTAAAAATATTAAAAAAAAAATTGAGAGGGTTTGCGCGGAGGAGGGGGGTAGGGGCGTAGGGTGGTGCAGAAAAATAAAAAATAAAATACAAAACAAATGTAAAAAAAAATTTGAGGGAATTTGCGCGGAAGGGGGTGGGTGGGTGGTGCAAAAAAAATAAAAAAATGAAGATAAAAAAAAAAAAGTAAAATTGAGGCAACTAAGTAAATTTTTAGACAAGTTGGGTTGAGATCCTTTTGTTTTGGATGAATTTCATGGGTTGTATTTGGGCTACTTAACGGATCAGAATGGGCTATAAAAATAATGGGTTAACTTTGGCTCAACCCAAATTAACCCATGAACTAAAATGTTTGTAGTCCAACCCATTAATCTTTGGACGAGTAAGCGAGTTACATAAATTTGGGCTCAAATTGCCACCCCTAGATTTGACAGTCTTACATTTTCCAGTTTCAAAGAACAGTAACTTGATCTAAGGACCAACCTTGATTATGGAACCAGCACCTCAAGGCTATATTTGGACAAATATTCCATATACTGTCACTGTAGCATAGTTGGATTAGTCTAATTTCCTAACCAACACTGTCGTACCATATCGAGAAATGATATACACGATGAACCAGAAAAAAAGAATATTTGAAGTAATGGGGCAAGTAGGAGATAAGCAATCATACGGTTATGAAACTTTTCAATATAAAAGTTGCACGGGGCGCTTTATTTGGCCGCCCCCATTTAACTTATACCCATATTTTTAAAATTACTTAACCTATACTCTAATATTTACAACTTCATATGCCTCCTTATTCCTGCAACATGTGCACTCCTTTAATTGCTATTGAAACATGAAAGCACGACTTGATTCCTTGTGCATTAGGTGAAGATGTTACTTTTACTAATAGTCTTGTTTTATAGGAGTATTGCTTTTCAAATTTCCTGATAATTCCATTATAGCAACCGGATCTTAATGACAACTTGTCATAGAGCTTAAGTTCAGCTAATATAAACAAAAACTTTAACTCCTAGAATTCTGAAGTTCAGCAAATACAAAACAAACTTCAGCCCTGAAGTTCATCACAAACATAACAAAAAAGTTCAGCAAATATAAAACAAAACTTCAGCGAAAACATGCTGAAGTTCAGCAAATAGAAAACAAAACTTCAGCTACTAGAATGCTTAAGTTCAGCAATTACAAATAAAAACTTCAGAGAACAAAACTTCAGCTACTAGAATGCTTAAGTTCAGCAATTACAAAAGCCAACACTTGGTTCAGCAATTTGCTACTTCAGGCCCGTCTACTATAATGCTAAAGTTTGCGTGATTGTCTTTGTTACCTCGGGCTTGTATACCTGAAGTTACGCGAAAAGTGGGTACGCTTGCAATTTTTTTTGTAAAGCAGATATAAGTTAAAATGTGACCCAAAAAGTGGGTATGGATGAAAATGTCCCTTTTCAATGCTATAATGGGATTAGTCATTGTTTAACTTTTTGTGTCACAATCATATTACACAATTTGGGAATATTTACCAAAGTATTTCTTCATTTATTTTTATTTTTCATATTGGCTTAGCCAGGTAAAAATTATTCTCAGTGCATCATTCACAATTGACGGTGCATAGAAGAAATCGCCTTTACTGGAAAGCAAGGAAAAAAAAAAGAAACAATATAGTTTAAGTACTTGTTAGTTAGTTTAATGAAGTGATATATCAAGCATATCAGCGGTGAATGCAATATTTTTAGTAAGGTGATCCAAAATATAAAGAAGAAAACATGCAAAAGAGTCAAAGAAACAGAACTCTACTAGTGAAAGCACAACTCAATACACTATTACAACTCTATCCGACGAGATTTATCTCTTCAATTATTTTTATAATAACATCATTAGAAATAGTATTAAATACTTCTCCTTCTACGTAAGGCACCAAGCAATCGCCAAAAAGTTCATCATTGAATCGGTCCAGCATGTCATTCTTGATAAACCTTATTGCCGAAAAATCTCTTTCAACGGAGGCAGTGTCAACTAGTAGGAGCAAAGCAAGCTTCACTAAGAGGAATACAAGAGAGTAATTTAAATGCTTCTTTGTCTGAATTAATTTCCTTGAAAGGTCAGAAAGTCCACTTAGATTGGAGAACCTTTCATCAATATCACGAACATCAATAATATAAGTCGCAAGTTGATTTTCAAGAGCATGCATATTAAACTCATCAAAGTCATCAGGATATAATTCAGTCATTCTCATTATCTTCCCGATGTCAAAACTAGAAAATGAGTTAATTGGATTCAAACAAGAAACTCCATGAAGCAAATCAATTGTCATCTTATCAAATATATTTGAGTTCTTGAAGGTGCCAATCAACAATTTTATAAAACACCTTAACACGATAATGATGTAAGACATTACAATCAGCAGGTTTACACCGTGATCTTCCAGAGTCAACATACGGCTCATCAAAATTAGGTACCAAAATGTCATACTTGATACAAAATGCCGATACCTTATCAATAAGCGACTCCCATCCATTGTCCCTTAACTTTTGCAACATTGTCTTTGCAATTTCAAGGAATAGTATGGCATTAGCAATGTCATGCTCCTTCTTCAGTAAAGATTTATTAAGTTCATTTGTGATTTCTAAAACATCTCTCATCAAATACAGCATAAAAGCGACCTCAAACGTTTGACAAGTTCTGAGATATCCCCTTGCCTTAGCTCTTTCATCTATAGAATGTGCATCCACAACAATAGCATCAAGTACATCCATAATAGTATTCGATTGTTACTGTTAGCGGAAACGTAAAAGAAAGAACACAAGATTTAACGTGGTTCAGATCAAAATAATCCTACGTCCACCAGAGAACAGTTGCCTTTTTAATATTAACAAAGGAAGAGGAGAGTTCCCAATTACACTTAAGAGAATTTCTCTCCTAACTCTCTACTCACTACAATGTGTTGTATTATTTTTGGGATGGTTTCTACAAATGAAGGAGTGCATCTATTTATAGAGGTAAAGACCTCCTCTTGATGTCATTGGTGACATCAAACTACCTCCTCTTGATGTCATGGGTGACATCAAAGGAGGAAGCTTCCTCCTAGCATCCACACCAACTCTTTCCACCAACTCTTCCAATTGGCATGTCATTGTTGACTAAACATAAACCAACATTTTCAGCATGCCATTGTTGACTAAACATAAACCAACATTTTCAATCTCCACCTTAGTTTGCGTTTCGAGCGTGTGAACAACTAGAATCAAACCATTGTTGAACATACCACCTCCACCTAACAACTGTTCTCTTCGGAGTTGCATCAGTTGATGCACACCCCCGCCAAGTCCTTGCAGTGTGCAAACTTAGCGAGTGGGACTATCTTGGTCAACATATCTGCAGCATTATCGTCTGTGATAACCTTCACGACCTTGATAGTTCCCTCTTCAACAACATCTCGAATAAAATGAAATCTGACATCAATGTGTTTAGTGCGCTCATGAAATCTCTGATTTTTCATTAGATGAATAGCACTCTGACTATCACATCTAAGAGTTGATTCCAGCTGAACCAAACTCAATTCCGCTACTAAACCTTTCAACCAGATAGCTTCCTTCACCGCCTCCGCTGCTGCTATGTATTCTGCTTCTGTCGTAGACAAAGCGGCAATCGACTGCAGAGTCGACTTCCAACTAACGGCACTGCCAACGAGGGTAAAGATGTATCCAGTTGTGGACCTTCTTCTGTCAAGATCTCCTGCATAGTGAGAATCTACATAACCGAGAATTGAAATATCTCCACCATTTTTTCGAAAGGTCAGACCAACACCAGAAGCTCCTTTGAGATATCTCAATATCCACTTGACAGCTTCCCAATGCCTCTTTCCTGGGCTGGACATGTATCTACTTACCACACTTACAGATTGAGCAATATCTGGACGTGTGCATACCATAGCATAGATAATGCTACCAAAGGCTTGCACGTATGCATATTGAATCTCTTGAGAACCCTTTCAATAAACCTCTTCTGAGAAAGATGTACAACACCGTTTTCTCTTGAAATCTCCATACCAAGGATTTTCTTTGCAGCTCCTAAATCCTTCATGTCAAATTCTTTACTCAACAATTTCTTCAAAACATTTATCTATGTAATATTGTTAGCAGCAATAAACATATCATCAACATACAACAGTAAATAAATCATTGAGTTACCAGACATTTTCTTGTGATACACACAGCTATCAAATGCACTCCTTGAGAATTCATGTGTAGTCATGAATGCATCAAACCTCTTGTACCACTGTCTAGGGGATTACTTAAAACCATACAAAGACTTCTTTAGTTGGCATACGTGATCTTCTTTTCCCTCAGCTAGGAAACCTTCAGGCTGATCCATATAGATTGTCTCTTCTAGATCACCGTGTAAGAAAGCCGTTTTGACATCAAGCTGTTGAAGCTCCAAGTCAAATTGGGCAACCAATGCTAGTAGCACGCGAATTGAGCTATGCTTCACGACTGGAGAGAAAATCTCATTGTAGTCAATTCCCTCCTTCTGACTGAATCCTTTTGCAACCAATCTCGCCTTGAACCTAGCATCTTCCACTTCAGGAATTCCCTCTTTCTTTCGGTAGACCCACTTGCATCCAACTGTCCTCTTCCCCTTTTGTCTTTTCACTAAGACCCATGTCTGATTCTTGTGAAGAGACTCCATCTCTTCAGTCATGGCTAACCGTCATTGTACAACATCCTTGCAAGAAGTTGCTTCAATATACGAGGAGGGCTCCAGATCCTTAATCTCTTCTTGTGCAGCTACGAACGCATATGCAATCAAGTTTGCTTGATCTATAAGGCGTTCCGGTTCTCGTGTCTGCCTCTTCTCCCTCCCCTTTGCAATTGTGTATGGTTCATTGACAGCAAGTTCTTCAAGGTCTACATCTTCTGACTCATCTTTAACCTGAGTCTCTTGATCCTTTTTCCTTGGCAAGCTCCACCTGCTCGTCGTTCTTGTTTCCTGAAAACTCCACGGAAACTTTACAGGATCAAGTATAGAGGATTCATCAAAGGTGACATCTCTACTAACTATAAATTTGAGTAAAGACAAACACCAAAGTTTGTACCCTTTTACTCCATCCACACTTAGCCCTTGGTTCAAGCTTTCCTTCATTAACGTGATAATAAGCTGGACACCCAAATACTCGTAAGTATGAATAGTTAGAGGGTTTACCTGACCATACCTCATTCGGAGTCTTAAAGTCAATTGCCGATGCTGGAGATCGATTGACAATATGAGCAGCAGTGTGAACTGCTTCAGCCCAAAATACTTTGGACATTTTGGCTTGTAGGAGCATACAACGAGCCTTTTCAAGAAGAGTTCTATTCATTCTCTCGGCAACTCCATTCTGTTGTGGGGTATGCCTGACAGTCCTATGTCTTGAGATCCCATGAACCTTGCAGAATTCATTAAACTCTTCATTGCAAAACTCCAAGCCATTGTCTGTGCGAAGATACTTGATTTTCCGCTCCATTTGATTTTCAACCAAAATCTTCCACTCTTTAAATGCTTCAAAAGCATCACTTTTTGCCTTCAAAAAATGCACCCAAACCTTTCGTGAGAAATCATCAATAAAAGTGAGAAGATACCTCTTTTTGCCCTTCGATGGAAGTTTAGAGGGACCCAATAAATCTGAATGGATGTAGTCTAGCACTCCTCTTGTCTTGTGTTTGCCAGTGCTGAAGCTGACATTTTGCTTCCCTAGAACGCAGTGCTCACAGAAGTCAAGTGTGTTGATCTTCTCACCTTCCAAAAGGTTACGATTGCTCAACATCTCCAATCCACGTGCGCTCATATGACCTAGTCTCATGTGTCATAGTCTTGCCTTGTCATCATTAGATAATTGCACTGTAGATGCATTTGCAGAGCCAACAATGGTGCTTCCGGCCAATGTGTAAAGGCCATTCTCCAGCTTGCCTTTTAGCATGACTAAAGAACCTTTAGTCACCTTTATAGTTCCTGCTTCGCTCATGTACCTGTAGCCTTGTTCATCCAGAGTACTCAGGGAGATCAAATTCTTCTTCAGATCAGGAACATGACGGACTTGTGTAATAGTCCTTACGACTCCATCATGGCAGCGAACCCGAACTGAGCCAATGCCAACTATTGCACAAGTTGCATTATTGCCCATTACTACGGTTCCTCCACTTTTCTCATAGCTGCTAAACCAGTCTTTTCGGAACGTCATATGCAGAGTGCAAGCAGAGTCTAACACCCATTTGTTTCCATAACTACTATTATTATTACACGATGTTGTTAGTACATAATCATTATCAAAATCATGTACCTGTTCAACTGTGGATGCACTCGCCTTTTCCTTGGACTTTGACATTGGGCAGTCTCGTTCAAAGTGCCCTTTCTTGCCACAACCCCAACACTCTGTATTCTTCTTGTTCACACGAGACTTTGATCTGTGCTTTGATTTGCTCTTTCCATGTTGGCTAGTCCGGCCTCTCACAAAGAGCCCACTTGTCTGGTCATCTCTATCTCCTTCAATGTGCCTCCGCACATCACTAGAGTTAAGTGTCTGCCGCACTTGCTCAAGCTTGATAGGCTCTTTGCTATACATAATTGAATTCTCAATATCACGATATCCTGAAGTCAATGAAAATAGCAAAGCACATGCAAGCGTCTCCTCCTCCTTTTTAATTCCTGCAATCTGTAAGTCCATGACAAGTTTATTGAACGCATCTAAATGATCTTGTAACGAAGTACCTGACCCCATCTTAAATGTATGAAGACGCCGTTGTAACAACATCCTTGTTGTCACTGATCGGTCTTGGTATAGCCCTTCTAGCTTTTCCCATAACTGTTTGGCCGTCTCTTCGGTACCCGTACTCACTTCACAAAGCACGTTAGGTGCAAGGGATAGTTGGATTGCACTCAATGCATCCCCTTCAATCTTCTCCTTGTCGGGAGTTGATATATCCTTAGGATACTTTCCGTCAATAGCATGGATTGAACCTTCCCTCCGCAGTAACGCCATCATCTGGATCTTCCAGATATTGAAGTTGTTGCGTCCACTGAATCTATCAATTTCAAACTTCATGGAACTCATCTTTGCTTGTTCTTCCTCCTTGGATCGTTAAAGAATCATGTTGCTCTGATACCAATTGTTAGCGGAAACGTAAAAGAAAGAACACAAGATTTAACGTGGTTCGGATCAAAATAATCCTACGTCCACCAGAGAACAGTTGCATTTTTAATATTAACAAAGGAAGGGGAGAGTTCCCAATTACACTTAAGAGAATTTCTCTCTTAACTCTCTACTCACTACAATGTGTTGTATTATTTTTGGGATGGTTTCTACAAATGAAGGAGTGCATCTATTTATAGAGGTAAAGACCTCCTCTTGATGTCATTGGTGACATCAAACTACCTCCTCTTGATGTCATGGGTGACATCAAAGGAGGAAGCTTCCTCCTAGCATCCACACCAACTCTTTCCACCAACTCTTCCAATTGGCATGCCATTGTTGACTAAACATAAACCAACACTTTCAATAACCAATATTCTAAATTAAGTCCGTAAATCCCCAACAAGCATCCCTAGCTTTAATAAGACCAAGTTCTTGAAGCAAGCTCCTACCATTTATAAGTTCACCCATATCTAATGCCTCTTGAATTTTTTCCCTTTGAGATTCTTGAAATTCATTCATATGTGTAAAAGAAGCTCCCAACACATTTGAAATATTTGAAACCAATAATACAATTTCTCCCACTTGAACACAATTTTTAGAAATTGCAACAAGAGTTTGCTGAAGTTGATGAGCAAAACAATGAATAGAATGTGCCGATCTATTTTCTTGCATAATCAAAATTTTAAGACCTTTGATATTATCTAGCATATTACTTCCCCCATCATAACATTGTCCACGCACATAAGATAGACTCAAGGAATGATGAGCAAGCAAATCAATGATCGTCCTCTTTAAAGATGAAAAACTAGTATCTTGAATATGAATAATGTCAATAAGCCGCTCCACCACAAATCCTCTTCTATCAACAAATCATAAAATAATAGTCATTTGCTCCATGTGTGACACATCAACTAATAAGGCAAAGTAATCACCATTTAATTCCTCTATGATAGCCTTAGTTGTTTCAATTTTACATGCAGTCACAATACCTTTTAGAATCATTGGAGAAATCATTAGATCTTTTTGTTGAGCATGTCCCAATACAAAATCATGAATGCTATCACACCTTTTTGCATACCAAGAAAGAATTTCAAGAAAATTACCCTTGTCAAGTGATGATTTAGATTCATCAGGACCCACAAATGTGATTCCTTGATTTATAAGAAGTCTTACTACATCAATTGAAGAAGTTAAGCGGAACTTGTCCTTATGCTTAACTTGATAAGAAGTCATCTGAGAAGAATGCAACAATACTTCTGATTGATTGGCATTTTCCTCCTGGTTAGATTGATTATGAGATGCCAAACTTGATTTTGATTTTGGTAGTTGGGGAAAATACTTCTTCATTGAAATTTGAAACTGAATTATAAAGTAAAAGTTTTAGTTAGAAGACAAGCTAACAATCGTATTCACACAAAAGAAAATACAAGTGAAGCTTGCTATAAAACTTCACACTGTTAAGAATCTAATGCATTAACTATGAACCATTCCTTCCCGATTGTTTACATTAGATGCTTTAAAGATTCTTTTTACTAGTAGAATTCGTTGGTGTTTTGCTTGACTATTTGACCAAGAAGATGTTGCAATAATCTGTTTCAAGCCTAAAAATAATATCTGCACCAAGTATTTTAGTTTCACTATTTAGTAGCTTTAAATCTCGATGATCATATTTGTGTTATAGTTTGAAATCAGTATGACTCCAAAGTTTAATTCAGATGCTTTATACTCTGTTACTCCTAGTTACTATTAACATTTCCTTTACACCACTGTACTGGAAAATATTTATATTTGGGATTAAGATTCAAGGGAAAAGGGTCTGAAAATATGCAAAATAAACTAGTATTACCCATGGCAGACATGAGAATATTAGGTAAAACATAATGTGATAGTTGTATATTTAATAAAGATGGTGCTTTAGCCTTTATGGCTTTATCTCAACACTAGGTAACTGTTAGCTCCATGGCAAGTATGAAGCAAAAAAAAAAACTCAATCACAAATTCACAAATTCAATATGTCTAATGCACAGTATTCACTCAATTTCATTCACATATTCAATGAATATCTAAGGGAACTGACCGCTGCTGTGATGAACGGCGGGTGGCGACGATCAAACTGACGGCGAAAACACTGAGATGCGATGATTTAGCAGAACAACCGAAACAGTCTTTCAGCCTTCTCAGTTCTCACGTTTTGAAATTAGGGTTTATTTCAATCCCAAATACCCCATCACGTTTTACGAAATCTTTTAGAAAGAGCATAAATCGACAGTGTTTTCGTCCTTTTCAGTCTTAAATTGCAATCGTGTATTGAAGAAAGTGTATTTATGTCCTTTTCATTGTTTATTATTCCTCTTGTTCATTTTTTTCTAATATTTTTAGTACCAGCTAATTCATTCAGGAGTGTCTTCATAGGATACTTGCCAAAAGTTATGTCTCAAGTCATGTCCAAGTTTTTGGGTTACATTTTTGTTTTTATTTGGTCATGTAAGACCTTAGTTTTTGGGTCAGTTGCATCTATATCTGCTTTTTGGGTCACGTTTTAATTTGTACCCGCTTTGCAAAAATAATTGGAAGCGTACCTACTTTTTCGCGTAACTTCAGCATACGAGGCTGAAGTAGCAAAGACAATCATGCAAAACTTCAGCATTCTAGTAGACGGACCTGAAGTAGCAAGTATGCTGAACCAAGTGTGCTGAAGTTTTTGTTTGTAATTGTTGAACTTAAGCATAGTAGTTGAAGTTTTGTTCTCTATTTGCTGAAGTTTTTGTTTGTAATTGTTGAACTTAAGCATAGTAGTTGAAGTTTTGTTCTCTATTTGCTGAAGTTTTTGTTTGTAATTGGTGAACTTAAGCATAGTAGCTGAAATTTTGTTCTCTATTTGCTGAAGTTTTTGTTTGTAATTGGTGAACTTAAGCATAATAATTGAAGTTTTGTTCTCTATTTGCTGAAGTTTTTGTTTGTAATTGCACTAAATAAGCTAAAGTTTTTTTGTCCTAGATTCATTAGTTTTGTCATTAAAAACTTCAGCAGAAGATGCTGAAGTTATTTAGTTCATTTATAAAAACTTCAGCACTAAATAAGCTGTAGTTTTTTTGTCCCGGATAAGCTTTTTCAAAAATTTCAGCAGAAGATGCTGAAGTTATTTAGTTCATTTGTAAAAACTTCAGCACTAAAAGCTGAAGTTTTTTTGTCCTGGATTCATTAGTTTTGTCATAAAGCTTTTTCAAAAACTTCAGTAGAAAATGCTGAAGTTATTTTGTTCATTTGTAAAAACTTCAATACTATATAAGCTGAAGTTTTTGAAAAAACTTTCTAACATACTAGATAAATAATCAGATTGCCAACAGTATCTAAATCACAAATTTTGGAAAACAATAAACGTGAAAAGAATAGAATTATCATTGTCTACTAACTTACGTACGTGAAAATATTCACAAATTATTGTCTACTAACTTACGTAATTATTTATAATTTATTTTTAAATAATCTGATAAACATATTTATGACAATCATCCCATGAACTGAAATTTCATAGCAGCACTAATAGCAGCAGAAGAATGAAGAAGAAAATGAAGGAGGAGAAAGGGGACTTAAGTTGTTTAAAAAGTGGGTACAGGTTAAAAAAAATTTTAAAAAATGGGTATAGGTTAAATGGGGGCGACCAAATAGTAAAAATAGCACGGTATAGCCAGTTTTCGGACTGGTCATTCAAAAATAGCCAGCATTTACCAAGTCAATGAAAAATAACCACTATTTTGCTGCAACAAAGACCAGTCCAGCATAATATACTGGAGTTCGGTGCACATGTGTATGAAACTCCAGCATATTATGCTGGACCGGTATACTTTGCTGGCTCCAGTATATTATACTGGAGACTGGAGCACCGGTGCTCCAAACTCCAGTATATTATGCTGGACCGGTATACTTGTTGGAACTCCGGTATATTATGCTGGAGTTCTAGTGTACTTATGCTGGAACTCCATCATATTATGCTGGAGTTCCAACATACTTATCCTGGAACTCTAGTATAATATGCTGGAGTTCAAGTATACTTATGTTGGAACTCCAGCATAATATAGTGGCGTATTTTTCGGGTTTTGGATAGTATTTTTGCTCAGTTTAATCTTTACATTGAAAGCGGCTAAATTTCGATTACTTTTGAAACTGGACTATTTTTGAACGACCAGTTGTAAATCTGGCTATTTTTTAATTTCTCCCAAATAGGGCACCCCGAGCAATTTTTACTAATTTTTGTCGGGGAAAATAGCTTTTTGGGCTTAGTAGACCCATAAAGGGTGCTAGCTGACCCATAAGGTCTAACCCTAAGTCCTAACACAATCTATATAAACACATTACCGGGTGTTGTGAGACAAACTTATTCTAAGAGAATGGCAAGGGTTTATTCCCTGCGTCAACTAAAGAGGGATATCTAGTAGCACTATGATTAGCAAACATAGTCATAAGTTGAATAATGAACAAGAAATGCAAGCGATTATCTATTTCCTGCCTCAATATAAGGATTCACTTCGCTCATAATAAGCGTAATAATGCATTTGATAATGTGAGGCAATATCTAAAGTTGGAAAAACAGCGGCATAAGGCTTCCACAGAAGGTGCAAAAGTGCACAAAACTATAATTTCTAACTCAACAAATGGTTTTAAAGGTAAAACTAGCGAAAACTGAAAAATTAAAACTCATCAAAACAAAAAATCCTAAAATGATAATCAACAAGATTGAAAGCGAAGAAAAATTGTGACTAAAGTGAAATGCTTTCCCTCATTTGTGATCAAGGAAGAACCATTAGGCACAGAAGCTCAGATAAATAACTCAAAGGAAGCAATATGTTGTGTTGCATAAGATTTTACCCTATAACTCCCTTAGTGAGAGTCTTACTTTAGAAATAAGCATATATACCGCACTATCATCGTAACGATATGCGTGTAACAAATAGTACATGCAATAATGTAGGGTAAGAAACAGCAGTTCACATGGCAACAGAGGCAGGAGCCAAAGAGCCAACTATCAGAAATAACATGTTTTGCCTTTTTTTTTTTCCTCTTGAGCAGTTCGCCGCTGAGCAAAGATATCAACTTCCATCGACACCTATCGGATGCTCACAGGTCCAGTGTTAGCTGGTTTCTGGAAGACTCTTACTACTGGCATCCCATCAGCATCACCATTCTGGACCCTCCACGACCGGTCTTTCTTTCTTTGTGATTTCTTGTGTTGTTTATGGGGTTTAATTGAGGGCTTCTTTTTACGAGCTGCCTCGTTAGGAGCAAGTCCATTGGCCATATCAAATGTACTCAAATCACTCAGCACATGCTCTAGACTGGGTCCATTTTCGTCTTCATCATCACCAGAGGAATCAGAAGCAGACATTCTAGGTCCAACATCATCCTCTGTAACATCTTCATCCTCTGCACTACCTTCATCCTCCGATACCCCTGGAGGCGTTTCAAAATGTGGAAGCTTCCCATCAACATAATCTTTCAACATCTGACGTGATGCTCTTGTTTCATCAGGCAATCCACTTGCAGCAACATAACCACGAGATGCACAGTATGTTCGCAAAAGTTCTGCAGCAGTAGGTGGGCGAGACTGTGACTCATACGGCTTTGGTTTCGGCAGAGATATGTTGTAGACATCCTCAATAATTTTTCTAGGGACTCGATTTGCCACCACCTGTACAGCCTCTCTATGCTCAGTAATCCGATCAATTGGCAAAACACCACATGCAATCATCTCATATCTCGAACTTGTGAATGATGGAAATACCAAACCAGGGCAATCACATAGAGTAAGTTTAGGAGAAATCACTAGAGTCTGAAAATGCTTTGTCTTCCCGGGAGTAGATGTCACACCAGCCCGTTTTTCCCCTACCAAAGCATTAATAGTTGAGCTTTTTCCAACATTAGGATACCCCACAAACCCCACCATCACACTTCTAGATTGAACATCTGCTGCTAAGTTCTCATTAGCACGATGAGCATGAGACGGACCTCCTCCTCCGACAGAAGCTGACCTATTCCTAGTCAAAACTATCTCCTCCGCTGCAGACTGTAACCGGACCAATAGCTCTTCCCTGCCTACAATTTTCGTATCAGCATCACCTGCCTCTTGAGACATCGTTGGTATCTTCCCTTCCATAGCCGGAGAGGCAGCTTTAGCTGACCAGAATAGAAAAAGAATCCTTTGCTTGTGGAAGTATTCAGCCCATTTCTTTCTGCAGATAAAGCAAGAAGCATAAACTTCACATTCCAAAAAAAAAAAAAAACTGGCAGGGGGCAACTATATTATCAGCATACTGACCTGATAGAAATGGGTAAAAGATCTGCTTTGTTAACAAGAAGCATTGTTCTTTTGTGTTGGTCTACTTCTAGTGCATAAGCCTGCAAATTGGCCCCATCAGTGCATAATCCTTATATGGAACTTGTACGATACAGGTAAAACAAGAGAAACATCACTACTGTCGAAGTTTTTGGCATATGTACGAAACCATTTGCTACTCTTTAAATTTCATTAAAAAGGAAAGTAGAAGTAAAGATCAGAATTCAACAGTAGCGCCTCAAAAGAATGCACAGCCACATGAGACTATATGAAAAAGATATCAACACATATCTGAACAGTCTTTCAACTGCAGTCACTGAAACTGTGAATATCCAAGCAAACACATAGGAAATGTATCATAGTTGTGCTAACAATCAAAGGTACTTCAATCTATGTGAAGCATTGAAATACTTACCTCAAGATCAGGACACCGATAAAAAAGTGGGTCCCGTGCATCAACAACCATTACAAGCTGAGGATGAAGAAACATTAAAATAAATCAGCAATGCTAATTTTGACAAAGTAATAAATTTTATTAATGAAGGAAAAATACCGTCTGTATACAAAAAAAAATATCAGCAATACACCAAGAAAAAATAAAAAACACGTCTATAGAAAGAAGGAAATAGTCCAATTCAGCGAGAATTATTCACAATCAAGTAGCAGATAAAAATCCATTACTCTTTTCTCGATTGCACTAGTAGATCACTGCAAATTCATACTACATAATAGTGGGAAAGATGCAAAAGACGTAAATCCTAAGGATCTGAAGAGGCCAGGACAGGCCTAAAGGGGACTGCATTCATGTGTTTAAGCTCTTTGCCTACATAAACTTCTTTTGCAAAGTCAAAATTTATCACCAAAGTAAACTGGCATGCTTGATGCTGGAATTTTCATTAGTTTTTTTTTTTTTTTTTGATGACCGAGAAATCCGTCTGAGGCCGATCCTTTGGACCAACCGCAACCTTCGAAACTCGGTGGATAATGGACCCGCCCCTCTATCCTTCTCCACTTAAATACCGGGCTTTACTTTGCATGGTGTGCGGGCTTGGAATTTTCATTAGTTATTATTGCTGATATTATCCAATAGTGGATGTTTTTGAAGTTCACAGTATCATTATTGTCTATCTAATCCAAAAGATACAAGCAACCAATAAACTAATACCCTGGCACACTTTAATGAAATTTCACCTTTTCACAAATGAACAAAAATAAATAAATAACCCAATAACCTAAAACTGTGGGAATCCAGAAATTAGGGGAGGCAAATGCAAATGAGGAAACTATGATACAAGAAGTATGAAAGTAAAAAAATTGACTATTGAAGCACCTAGAAGTCAACCCTGGCGAATTTGAAGGTCCTCACAGTTTTCATGCTCAAACATTTGCAGCCCAACTACTAGGCAAAATTTAAACAACGTTAACGGACACAATTCGTCACGCGGAAAGTATCTCTAGTACAAGGCCAGAAATGTTACTACATACCAGATTACCAACCAATCTTCAAAATCTCTTACCAAGTACTTTCAGGCTTCTTTACAGGAAAACTATATTTAGTTTAAAATGCTTGATATTAAAGCAACCTTAAGTTTGAAGAAACAGTTTCTCTCAGTGTTTTAGTGTACGCAATCAGATCAAATAAACTACACGAGGGTAAGCATAAGAAGGAACCAGTAGACTGCCAGATGCCAACTGTTAAACTGCCACGAGAAATATTTATCCTCTTGAATAATCCTAAAGGTAGAAAATGACCAGAATCTCACCAGATCACTACGCTCGACAACTCTCCAAAGCTGTCTCCAGATATCCAGGTTCTTTTCAAAAGGGGTGAGAACCAGTTTCTCATTCTCTTCAAGCCTATATAATTAATTTCTGTTAGAGCAAAAAATGTACATAAACAGAATTCACATGCTAAGCAGTAGCCCAACATAAGATGAGGGCCTATCTGAAAGCTCTCAATGTACTATTGATACATTTTCCATTTTCTGGTCATACCTCCATCACACATAAATTCACTATAAGCAGATGGAAAATGCTTTAAGTGCAAATAAACCAGCTATTTTTAAGTGTACATGGAAAATAATGGTTGATGGATAAACTGAGAGGGAAGGTACAAATTCTCTTTCGAACATACACAAACTTCCTAGATCAATCTGCTTTGTGTACAGAACCCATAGTGACTAACTTTGAATGTAAGCAGTTATCCACAGGAAAATGAACACAAGATATCTTAAACATCCATCTTAAATTTACAATGTTCATATTCCTTGCCCCCACTCCCAAAGAGAGGAAATCAACAATATCCATAAACATGCATTCACTAATGTAGCATAAGCAAATAAAATGTCTTCTCACAGAACTGACCTTGCAAGATTGCGGCGCCAAGCTAGAAAAGCTTGATTTTCATTGGCATCAAGCTCTTCTACTGACATTCTAGTATTCCATGGCGGCCTGAAAAAGAAGTACTTCAGACCCTCGGACCATGATACCAGATAGTGCACTAGATTAAAAAAGGATAACAATTACCTGCGTGGAACACGAAGACTGCTAGCATGCAAGGCCTCCTCTTTCTTCTGCTGCTCCTTTCTTTCTTCAGGTGTCAGATCACCAATGCTAGAATCACCGTCCCTACAAAGTCAGGACACAACCACCATAAGTGTAAAAGGTAAGTCACCTTTCAATTCTGTCTGAGAGGACACTAAGACATAAAGTTATGAAAAATCAAACGAGCAAAGAAAAAAAGATCAGAAAGAAGGTACATGATATTTTTTTATAAAGCAGCAAAAAGATAGTACTAAAAGGACCCCAGTCAAAGATGAAAAGTGAAATGCTAAAAGGCAATATCATGAGAAGTGAAATGTTAGCATAAAGAAACACCTTCTCACAGATGAAGCCAATTGTTACAGGATCTCTATGGTTCACACTAGCATATTCTATAGAAATTAAGAAAAGCAAATTTAGAGCATTAAGACAACTGTGAACTTCACATGGTAAATCAAGCTTATTGAATCTGAAGAAAGAAAAGATCATCCCAAATGATCAAATCTTTTGCAGGGTTGACCATGACACATAATCAGCAATCTTATCTTTAAATTAGCTTCAACTTCCAGAGAGCGCCCTAATTCCAAAAACACAGTAATTTTCTGAGGTAATTTAAACTGATAACACGAGTTCAACCAAACGAAGATAACATAGCAAACCCAGCAATAAAGCATGACGTGGAAAACCTTGTATCAAAACAACAAGTTCTGATTGGGATATTATTCACTTCCCATTAACTAATATGTATGACTTAGGTGGATTTCCTTCGCAGTTCACATGAACTTTCTACTGCTCCACTTCCTTTTAAATTCAAAACTTCATCTACACCAATCAAGTCACTCCTTGAGTTAATAATATCTCTCGATAAGAGCTAGAACAGAGTCACATATGTTAGTGGATACTTCTTCTGGATCAAAGTATCCTCTAGGATTCTGATGCTATCTACATACATGATGCCCTTCGGACAAAGCTGTTGAGATTTCTTCACTACTAGTAGTTTATTACAGTACATCAGATATAGAAGCCTTCAGCTAAGGAACATTTCAACTGGAGAAGAAGTTTTATGGCTTCAAATTTAGAAACAGTCGTGGTGAATGAGCCACAATGACTAAGCAAGAGTGACACAATAGCCCCCCTCTAGTGCGTCCTTAAGTAGCTTATAAAGACTAAGAGACAGGTAATGAATCTACTATCTATTGTCAGCTGTAGTCAGGGCAGATATGAAAGTTAATTTCTTAGTCATTACATAATGCATCAATAGAAAAAAGCAATACACACTCAGGATAGAAGATGGAATACGATCTTCGCAGTATCAGCCTATCACGCCTCTGATATAGAGACAGCACAGCTGGAAAGATATATGTTATTTACTTAATTCTCATGCTTAGATGTGGTTTTATGCCACTGAACACGTTGATAACCATGTAAATGATCTGTAGGAACTTCTATTCCTTAAGGTTCTCATAGAGGAACCACAGGAGAAATGTATTTCAGCCACGGAGCTATTGAGACAGTAGCTTTATGAAAATGAGTGTTTAGTATCACTATTGAGAAACAGTGAGCATTATTTCCCATTTTCTTGAAAGATGTTGTATTCTTTTATTTTTAATGGACTACCTCTCACATAGCAATTCAACAACAGCCAAGGCAATAGAGAGCTCTTTCCTTCACCATTCAATATATGTTTCAACAGGGAATCCTTCTTTACCATTCCATAATGTTTGCACATGGCACAGCACGTTGTCATCCGTGCAAAAATTGACTTCGTCGGGAATGATGCATATGTTGGCAACAAGTCAAACCCCTCCACAGTCCACACTATGATTAAGCTAAATTGAATAACATCTCACAACAGAACAAACAAAAGAGTAAGATAATCGCTCAGGAAGGGGCCAGCAAGTCACTTATTCTTTCGAAATTGTATGGGGGAGAGGTGATTAGGCAAGATATGGCGCTACTTCAGCTCACTGAGGACATGATCCAGGATAGAAGAGTGTGGAGGTTGAAGATCAGGGTAGTTGGCTAGTAGGTAGTCGAGAGTTCCCTGTTCTTTTTTAGTAGTATTAGTAGCTCCCTTATTTTTTTCGTCCGCTCTGTGTATCGTATGTTCCATTCTGTTACTGTTTGATGCTACTGTTTGATGCTATTTTTTGTTACTAGTTTCGTCGTTGTTGTTGTTCTGTCTTTCTCCCCTTTTCCTTATCGTCCGTTGTCCCACTATTCTTTCTTTCTTCTTTGCCTTCTTCCTCTCTCTCTCTTCACCTTTTCTTGAGCAGAAGGTCTATTGGAAACAGCCTCTTTACCTCGCCAGGCAGGGGTAAGGTCTGCGTACACACTACCTTCCCCATACCCCACTTGAGAATCAACAACAAACTCCCAACCTCATACAGTACCCAATTTTCTCCTTTTGTTAAAATCCCGATTCAAAAAAAACAAACCAAAAACCTGCAAGCATTACAACAACTCTCTAGCAACAAACTAACTCCCAAGCCCCCCCCCCCCCCAAAAAAAGGAAGGGAAAAACACACACCAACAAGATACATGCTTTATCAACAACAAGTAATTACAAAAAACGATTTCTAAGAAAATATCTCAACTTTACTCAACTTAAATGTATATTAAGGCAATTCCCAAATACCCAATTCTCTATTTTTCTCAAAGATCAATTAGAAGAAAAGAATATAAAGAACAACATCCCAACTTTACTCAACTAAAAAATAGATTAAGGCAATTCCCAAATACCTAATTCTCTACTTTTCACAGTAGTCACCCGAAATAAACAAAAGCCAATAAACCCGACAAGCATAGCAGCTCTCGACAACCCAAAGAAACAAACACACACAGAGACATATTTACGAAGAATTACCGGTTTTATGACCAAAATTTAATTAAGAAGCTGAGTAAATAAGAAATGTTTAATTAAAGGGGGGTGCTTACAGATTGACGAGGAGTTTAACGGGAGGATTAAGGTCAGAGAAGACGCGTTGAGCTTCATCTGACTGCTCTATGACGGCCTGAATATCAGTGACTTCAGTGACGGACTCCAGAATCTTCTTGTGTTGGTTCCTGTAGAACCGTCCCTTCTCTTTCGACTGTTGAATCATTTGGTTATGGTGCCTCACCAGTGCCCTCCCTAACGTACTTTTCTCTCCTTTCCCCATTACTTGCTTCTCCTTTCCCCTTTCTCTTTAATAAAATTATCAGGAAAAAAATGATTGATGAGCGAAACCCAAATACTGCTTTTCGCTGGAGGCTGTGGGAGAAATGGGCGGTGGTACTGTAGCGGGGGCGGCTGAGAGGAGTTGTAGAGCGGGGAAGAGGAAGAAGTTCCTAAAAGGGACTTCTTATTCCCCTTTTTTTATTTTTTAAAATTTTTAATAATAAAATGCAATTTGACCCTATTACTCCATTTTTTGAACTTTACTTTTTTCCATCCATTTTTTGGACTTTATAATTTAGTTAATTATGAGCTTTTAACATATTTATTGATCAGTCAAAAATAATTATAGTAAAAATATATATTTGAAATATACATAAATAAATATATTTATCGACTATTATATTTTTAGGGACGGTTCGATTTCCCTTAAATTATTTCACTAGCACCCGAATTTCTTGTTCCGCATAAACATCCAAAACAAGAAGCTTTTTTTAAAAGAAAACTTACTACGACTGTATTAGACAATAATAGCGCAATTAGCACCAGAGTGGTCACAATTCAATTTGATTTGATTTTGTGAAAAAAAATTAAATTTCTTATGTCAATTTGCTGAATATACAAGTCAAAATATAACAAACTAGTTTCATTTCGCTCATCATCCTCATTGTTTCTTATTGGTTGCTTTATAAATACAAAATTTAGGGTGTAAATGTCGAATATAATTCAAACAAATAATAATTTACTATTAAGCCGAAATCACAACCCTCTTATCATAACCTAGTGGTATTATAGTGTAGCCCCATGCTATATGTGCCAAGATGCCATGTATGAAGGCACAAGTATAATAGTTCTTTTCTTGAAAAGAAAAAAAAAGTTACTATCTTCAGAAAGTTTGATAAAGGTCTGTGCGGGGACTGTAAGGTCCCGAGTGAGAACCTCACGACTCAGCATTGGCTTCTAGTCATGGACTTGAAGATTATGAGGAAGCAAAGAAAGAGGGTTATGTTTGGTATACCTAGGACTAAGTGGGAAGCTTTGACAAAAGACAGAGCACAGAAGTTGGGAGATAGGTTTCTCGCAATGAGAGCATGGAGGAATAGTGGGGATGCGAGTAGTATGTGGACCGTGACTGCGAATTGCATTAGGGAGGCTGCTAGAGAGGTATTGAAGGTCTCAAAGAGCTCATCTGGTGGTTGTAAAGGGGGTTGGTGGTGGATTACTGAGGTTCAAGATAAAGTGGAGGCTGCATATCTGAAGCTTCTGAAAAGCGTGGACGAGGAGGCGAGGAGAACGAATAGGGAGCGATATAAGATGGCTAAAAAGGAAGCGAAGTTAGCAGTTACTATGGCCACGACCACTACATTTGAATGCTTGTATGAAGAACTCGGAGGTAGAGGAAGGGATAAGAAGTTGTACAGGCTAGCCAAGGTGCGAGAAAGGAAGGCCCATGACCTGGACCAAGTGAAGTGCATCAAGGACGAGGACGACAGAATTTTGTTGGATGAGATACTTATTCGACGTAGATGGCAAACTTACTTCCATAAACTCTTGAACGAATAGGGGGATAGGAACATTGAGCTAGGCGACTTAGAATACTCTGAGTGTCATTGGGACTTAAGATATTGTAGGCATATAAGAGTTGAGAAGGTTGAGGGGGCTATACGTAAGATGAGCAGGGGGAGAGCGACTAGCCCTGACGAGATCCTGGTGGAATTTTGGAAGAGCATGGGTAGGGTGGGCTTGGAGTGGCTCACTAGGTTATCTAATGTCATTTTTAGGACGAAGAAGATGACTGAAGAATGGAGATGGAGTGCGATGGTCCCACTATATAAAAACAAGGGTGACATCCAAAGTTGCAATAACTACCGAGGCATCAAGTTACTAAGCCATAATATGAACGTATGGGAGAGGGCGGTGGACCTGAGGTTGAGGAGGATTGTGGATATTTCTGAA
The DNA here is from genome assembly GCF_000715075.1 of Nicotiana tabacum. NCBI lineage: Eukaryota > Viridiplantae > Streptophyta > Magnoliopsida > Solanales > Solanaceae > Nicotiana > Nicotiana tabacum. The sequence continues at coordinate 112,276,923 of NC_134097.1, read as the reverse complement.
AACTAGCTTGGATTTATGCCAGGACATTCGATTATGAAAGCTATTCATCTTGTTAGGAGGTTAATGGAGCAGTATAGGGAGAAAAAGAGGGATTTACATATGGTGTTCATCGACTTAGAGAAGGCTTACGATAAAGTGCCAAGGGAGGTTCTGTGGAGATATTTGGAGGCTAGAGGTGTTCATGTTGCTTACATTAGGGTTATTAAGGACATGTATGATGGAGCTAAGACTCGAGTGAGGACTGTAAGAGGAGACTCGCAATGCTTCCCGATTATGATGGGTTGCATCATGGGTCAGCCCTCAGTCCATTTCTATTTTCTTTGACTATCGATGCACTGACGCGCCACATACAAGGAGAGGTGTCGTGGCGCATGTTATTTGCAAATGATATTATTCTGATTGACAAGACACGAGAGGTGTTAACGAGAGGTTAGAGATTTGGAGGCAGACTCTAGAGTCTAAAGGTTTTAAGTTGAGCAGGACCAAGACAGAATACTTGGAGTGCAAGTTCAGTAGGATGACTGAGATTGTGGACGAAGAAGTGAGGCTTGACTCTCAAGTCACCTTTAAGAGAGAGAGTTTTAAATACCTTGGGTCAGTTATACAAAGGAATGGAGAGATTGACGAGGATGTTACACATCGTATGGGGCGGGATGGATAAAATGGAGGCTCTCTTCAGGTGTTTTGTGTGGTAAGAATGTTCAACCTAAACTTGAAGGTAAATTTTATAGAGTGGTGGTCAAATCGACTATGTTATATGGGACGGAGTGTTGGCCAGTCAAGAACTCCCATGTCCAAAAGATGAAGGTGGCTAAAATGAGGATGTTGAGATAGATGTGCGGGCATACTAGGTTAGATAGAATTAGAAATGAAGTTATTCGGGACAAGGTGGGCGTGGCCCCTGTGGAGAGCAAGATGCGGGAGGCGAGACTTAGATGGTTCGAGACTTAGATGGTGCGGGAGCTTTTAACATATTTATTTATTTTCGTATTCCTTAACTTTTATGTTTACTTGTTGTTGCTTTCGTTCCGGCCTTCTGATTATAATACTCCATTTTTAATTTTGTATCTTTGTATTATTATTTTTTTTGATTTTCTAATTGGTGTGCTTGCGGCTGCCTTTCTTTTATTTTTCCTAAGCCGAGGGTCTTCCGAAAATAGCCTCTCTGCCTTCTTGTAGGTAGAAGTAAGGTCTGCTTACATACTGCCCTCCCCAGACTCCACTTGTGGGATTACACTGAAGTTGTTGTTGTTGTTGTTGTAGATAAACTAAGGGATGAAAGAAAAATTGATCGAAAATTAAGAAAAGCCAAAATAGTTTATTTTTCCTTTTCTTAGAATATACTATTTAATTCATAATGTTGGTAACTATTTAACAGAGCCATATGGGAGTACTTGGCAAGATTAGGTGAAGGGACACAAAACACATTAATTTAAACTAATTAGATAATACAGAAAATCGTAAAATAAGAACTTACATGTTCTTTCGCACTATATATTACAGTCTAAACACTAATGATATGTAAAGAAAAAGCTATGAAAGTCACGTCTATAGTATATCTATGTTTAGTTATACTTGAATAGAATATTAAGGTTTTACCCTAATGGGCTTTTAGAGCATTTTTATTTCCAAGAGATTTTTTCCTTCATATACCATATATGAAACTTTATTACCAAATATGTGCATAGTTTCTAATTTATCCGTCATGTTCATACTTTTTCTACAATTATTATATCATTCATTAAATACTAATTATTAGTAGCTGAATCTTCCTAATTAGGCGCGCTACAAATCAGGAACAGAATATTCTAATAGATTTAGCGACCTTCAGATCAAATTTGAAACGGAAATCCTTTATCTTCAATTTAAAATCAAATTACATAGACTCTTTTCTGCAAAAACTCTATTCTTCGATATTTTTCCTTAAACCACAAATAAAAAAAAAGACAAAATCGTCAACAAATTCGAATCAAATTATCGAAATCAGTTCTGCAAAAGCTCAGTTCGTCGACTTTTTTCCTCAATCCACTGATCAAAAAAGCGACAAAATATTCAACAAATTCAAGTCAAATTGTAGAAATCAATTATGCCGATATTCCGTTCTTCGTCTTTTTTTCTTAACCCAAAAAAGAAAAAAAGACAAAATATTGAACAATACCTCAGTAACGACATGCAATCATGTCCAAAATCCAAATCATGCTACAGTTAAATGGGAATTGGGATAGCTATGACAGATTTAGAGATTTTCAAGTTGATGGCATTGTGCTCGATGAGGATGCAAGTTACAGATGTTGATTTCTACAATTGCAGAGCAATTAATGATTGATACTTCGGAATTTTTTTTAGAAATCAAATACATTGTGAATGAGAATTGTCCTCTAATGGAGATTAGGAACGATATGGGGGTTCGTGTGTATATGGAGACAAAAAAGGAGAATAAAAACTTAGGATCGTATCCGTCATGTATAAGTGTACGAGATTTCAATATGGAATTGACTATTACCAATGAGAACACAAGTGCATGTTTGTTATGTTTCAAATTTTATGGAAGTCTGATTTTACAGTAATATCTATAAAATTCCTACATTTATCTACAAATAAACTACACATCAATTTTAGGATGTATAAAGCAATATTATTTTCATGATTATCTACAAAATTACTACATTTATACTACAATTAAACTACAATCTATGTTGAAAAAATGTTGACTACAAAATTTTTTTCTTCATCTACAAATATTCTACAAATGTACTACAAATCAGTTTAAGTATGTATAAAGCAGTATTATTTGTAAGGGTATCTACATAATTACTACATTTATACTACAATTAAACTAAAATGTATGTGGAAAAAAATGTTGACTACAAAATTTTCTCTCATCTACAATTTATCTACAAAGATTCTACAAAATTGTAATGACACTATTTATCTTTATTTTCATGCAGGTTCGTCTGGGACAATAAAGTTACTTGATATGCCAGCCTCTCCCGTCATAGAGGAATATATGAAACTTTATTACCAAATATGTGCATAGTTTCTAATTTACCCGCCATGTTCACACTTTTTCTACAATTATTATACCATTTATTAAATACTAATTATTAGTAGCTGAATCTTCCTAATTAGGCGCGCTACAAATCAGGAACAGAATATTCTAATTGATTTAGCGCCCTTCAAATCAAATTTGAAACATAAATCCTTTATCTTCAATTTAAAATCAAATTACATAGACTCTTTTCTGCAAAAACTCAGTTCTTTGATATTTTTCCTTAAACCACAAATCAAAAAAAGACAAAATCGTCAACAAATTCGAATCAAATTGTAGAAATCAGTTCTGTAAAAGCTCAGTTCGTCAACTTTTTCCTCAATCCACTGATCAAAAAGGCGACAAAATATTCAACAAATTCAAGTCAAATTGTAGAAATCAATTCTGCCGATACTATGTTTTTCGTCTTTTTTTTTTCTTAATCCAAAAAATCAAAAAAGCAACAAAATATTGAACAATACCTCAGCAACGACACACAATCATGTCCAAAATCCCAATCATGCTACAATTAAATGAGAATTGGGATAGCTATGGCAGATTTAGAGATTTTCAAGTTGATGGCATTGTGCTCGATGAGGATGCAAGTTACAGTATGTTGATTTCTACAATCGCAGAGCAATTAATGATTGATACTTCGGAAAAAGTTATAGAAATCAAATACATTGTGAATGAGAATTGTCCTCCAACGGAGATTAGGAATGATATGAGGGTTCGTGTGTATATGGAGACAAAAAAGGAGAATAAAAACTTAGGATCATATCCGTTATGTATAAGTGTACGAGATTTCAATATGGAATTGACTATTACCAATGAGAATACAAGTGTAGGTTTGTTATGTTTCAAATTCTATGGAAGTCTGATTTTACGGTAATATCTATAAAATTCCTACATTTATCTACAAAATAAACTACTCATCAGTTTTAGAATGTATAAAGCAATATTGTTTTCATGATTATCTGCAAAATTATTACATTTATACTACAATTAAACTACAATCTGTGTTTCTAAAATGTTGACTACAAAATTTTTCTCTTCATCTACAAATATACTACAAATCAGTTTAAGTATGTATAAAGCAGTATTATTTGTAAGGGTATCTACATAATTACTACATTTATACTATAATTAAACTACAATCTATGTGGAAAAAAATGTCGACTACAAAATTTTCTCTCATCTACAATTTATCTACAAAGATTCTACAAAATTGTAATGACACTGCTTATCTTTATTTTCATGCAGGTTCGTCTGGGACAATAAAGTTACTTGATATACTAGCCTCTCCCGTCATAGAGGAATATCAAATTGAAATAATAACTGAAGGTACACAAAGTGTTATCGAAGAAGGACAAGTGTATCAAGACAAGCAAACAATTGCAACTGCAATAAAGCACTATTCTGTCATGCACAAGTACCAATTCAGGGTTAAAAGATCTAGCCACAGAAGGTATGAATATATTAACGGTGAAAAGATCATTATAAACAGTATTTTCCTTGTGATATGTGTTTTTCAAACATTGTAGATGAAAAATAGTTATATTGTATAGTGTGTTACTTTATGTTAAAATAGTCCTTTTGTTACATCTACATTGATAACCTGTATTATAAATGTATTTTTTGTAGCTACTGGCTTATATGCGTTGGAGAAAACTGTAATTGGCACTTCAAGGCAACATCAATTAATGATTCTGCAATGTTCAAGGTCAGGGGTTTCAATCGACAACACACATGCACCTTAATGGACGAAACATTCATACAACGCAAACGTACTACAGTTGTAGTTGGTAGAATGATCATTCCAATGTATTGTGATCCTAAGACAGTTTACACACCAAAGGACATACAAATTGACATGTTGTCCCAACACGGAGTGAACCTAAGCTACATGCAAGCATGAAGAGCAAAGGAAAAGGCTTTATAGTTTTTGAGAGGATATCCGGCTGACTCCTACAGCAAATTACCAAAATATTTTTATATTCTTGAGAAGACGTATCCTGGTTCAGTTGTTAAATTGAAGAAGATAGCAGATGAATGCTCCTTATATGCATTTGTTGCTCTTTGTACTTCAATAAGTGGTTGGGAATATTGTAGACCAGTAGTAGTGGTTGATGGTACATTCTTAAAGTTAGCCTACATGGGGATTATGCTGACAGCAAGCACAATGGATGCAGCAGGTAAAATTGTAGTTATTTTGTAGTTATTTTGTAGGCAGTTTATAAATTGTAGATACTTTGTAGATATATTGTAGTTTATATGTATTTGTGTTTGTATATGCATTTTCAAAGCTGCCAGTTAATTATGTTTTGACTAATAATGTAGGTACAATATTGCCTTTGGCATATGCTGTGGTTGATTCGGAAAACAACGCATCGTGGAAGTGGTTTTTTGAGTAATTTAAGCAAGCATATGGTGAAAGAACGTCAATGTGTGTTGTTTCAGATAGGAATGAGAGTATCCTGAAGGCAACATCAATTGTCTATCCGGGCGTGCCACACTACTCTTGCATGTGGCATATTTGGACAAATATAAGGGCAAAGTTCAAGAAGGGTCATCTACAATTAAATGAATTGTACTTTGCTACAACACGATCATACACTCTGGATGAGTTTAATGAAAGGATGTCTAAGATTGAAGAGATAGACTCGCGTGTTAAATCATACCTCTATGATATTGGCTATCATAGATGGTCAAGAGTACATGCAACGGTGAATAGAACTTGGACTATGACATCAAACATTGCAAAGTCGTTGAATGCTGTAACAAAAGATGCAAGAGAGCTGCTAATATTTGACCTATTAGAGTATATGAGGACACTTCTTGAACGTTGGACGAACGAGAAGTTATTGAAGGCAAAGGGTACTTTCACATTCCTTGGGTCCAAATTCAACAAAGAATTGGAGAACAACAGAACATTATCTCAGAAACTTAGGGTAAGATCTGTTTATTTGGTGCAGAAAAATAATATTTTAATAAACAGTATTTGCAGATTGTAGATAAATTGTAGACAAATTGTAGTTAATTTGTAGACAAATTGTAGATAATCTATTTTTATGATTGTAAATATTTTTCTTTCTGTTTGTTATGTAATTGTAGGTGAGTGCTTCAACATATCATATCCATACTGTGATAGATGGTGTGAAGCGGTACATTGTGTGTCTTGAAAGCAAAAAATGTAGTTGTGGCCAGTTCCAACTTGATGAACTTCCATGTGTGCATGTTTTGGCAGCTTTAAGGCACAAGAATGAAACTTATGAAAACTATTGCTCTCCGTATTACACAAAGGAGAGCCTACTGTGTACGTATGAAATACCAGTAAATCCCCATCTTGATGAAAGCAAATGGGATGTGCCACAACATATATCTGATGAAGTAGTAAATCCACCTACGCTAGAGAAAAGGCAGTCAGGAAGACCTCAAAAGGAAAAATACAAAACATATGATGAACTAAAGTCAAAGAAGTACAAGGTGTCATGTGACAACTATGGAGGTGAAGGGCATAACAAAAGATATTGCAAAAATTCGCCCAAAAAGAAATAAATATCATGTAGTTAGAATAGTATTTCAAAATAATTGTTAATGTGTTCAAGTTAACAGAATTTTGTGTGTAATCGTTTAAGATTATAAAGATCATAATGTAGTTAATTTCAATTTGTTTCTGTGTTTGTTAACATGTTTTTCTGTATTGTGTCAAGCATCTACCTCATTTTTGACATTCTGTTCATAGCAGTTAATATTTATTATCTACAATATAACTACAAGTTAAAAAAAATTAATTTAACTTGAACTGACAGTTATATATAGAAATTAAATATAACTGGAGGGATTCCCTACAAATTATATACATATTCAACTATAAAATTATATACAATCTCAACATTCGGTGTTTCTAGATTGTAGATAATTTGAAGTTTTTTTTTTTTATAGATAAATTGTATTCTAACAACATAATAACTATATTTAAGATAATGAAGAACAAGTGTTATAAATATTAAACAACTGGATATAAAATCACCAAGTTATTTTCAAGTGAACTACTACACTAGATAAAAATTAACAAAACAAAAGGTTTGCTACAATAAAAATACAAATGAATTGTTCCGAAAGTTGTGTACTATGCTTCTCCTACAAACTAGCATCAACTAATTACATATACATGACACTACTTCTTCTTTCTCTGGACTCTTGTTTTTTCATTCAATGCAGGTGCACCCTTCCTCCTTGCTAGTATGCATGTAACCTCACTTTTACTGATTGACCCATCTTTCTGCTTCTTTGTAGCAAAGTCCCATAGGAGCGCTCCATAGCATCTACGATGTTGGTCAATATCAGAAAGGTCTTCTGCGGGAATTGACAAATCTCCAAGGCTAACATACTCCGCAAAGGCAGCAACAAATACACCACAATCGCTGCAGAACACATTTTTTTTAAATATTTACCAAATGATAGAAATAAAAAAAGAATTAAATGCATAGAAAGAGAAAATAGATTTTTTATAGTGGCCCTTCTTTTTGCTGTGGAAGCTCTTCAACGATCCACTGAATGTTAAGAGGGTTGGTAACAGGTTTCTCGATGTATGCCTTTGTATTCTTGAAGTTAATGTCTTTACGCTTCCTATAGAAACCAGTGCATGACAAATACAAAGGGATAATAACAAAGAACTTTTTGACACGGGATTCAACAACTTGATGGTTGCATGAAGAGACCATGGAATCATACGCATAAAGTTGCCTGTCTGCAATGTCGAAAACGACCAACACCCAATGGAATTTTTATATAATATTGACGGGCATGATGGCATAGTCAACTTCATCCCATACAACATTGGCAAGTAGTCTATACCCCAAAATATATTCTGCAACAACATCTTGGGGTTTAACAACCGAATACTTCTTTTGTGGAGGTGAATTTATGAACTTTTCATAAATTTGTTCTATCCTGGTCTTGAACAAACAATCCGTTGTGGTAAACCTGGTCTTGTTATTGGGGTCGTACTTGCCTCTTTTCCTCAAGTAATACATTAAAACATCAATATGCTGCAACCAAAAATAGTTGGCATGTAAACATCAAGTCAACTTCAAATAATCTACATAAAACTACATTATAACTACAATTTACTACAAAACAGAAACAAAAAATCTACAATGATGTCTAAAAACAACTCTACAATTTAAACTACAAAGTCAACTTCAAATAATCTAAAAATAACTACAATTTATCTACAGTTATTGGGCAAACATGTAACACATCATCTACAATCATGTCTACATTATATCTACATTTTATACTATAATTAATCTTGTAATGTTCTACATAAACTACAAAATAACTACAATTACACTACAAACAGGAAATACAACAACAAACTATTTTGTCCACAAAATATATATAGAATTTATGCTATAAATAATCTTCAAATATGATACATAATCTGAAACCTAGATACAATTACACTAGATACAATAAAGACATCATTTACAATCATGTCTACATCATATCTACAATTTATACTACAAGTCATCGTCATATATTATAGATATCTATAACATAACTATAATTAAACTACAAAACAGAAGACAAAATATCTACAAATCATATCTTGGGAATAGACTCCTTGATACTTACCGAGTCATTGAGGACTTGTCCGGGGTGAGCCAGGGAAAAGAACCATTCCTTCTTATCAACCTTTTCCACTCCAAGGTCTAACCAAGGCTTAAAAGATAAATGCTAAAATGCTAAAATGTAGATTGAATTAGATATGTAAAAGATAAATGCTAAAATGCAAGTGTCAAATTATGCATTCATACCTCTTTGAACCTTTGTTGCTACAGTGGTATAACCACTTGTTGAAGTTATCTAAAACCTCCGGATCTACATCTTCACCAATAACAGTAGTAAAAGGGTGTTTGAGGTAGAAAATTTTAGGTCCAACCGAGCTGCTGCCCCCAGAACTATATAGAGAGATAAATGGTGATCGGGCATGCTTTCCCGGATGCCTTGTTCTCCGCGGATGCATAGGTGTTGTATCATCTTGTATGGGCTCGCCAAACTTAACCAACTGGGATAAGTTATCAGGCAACTCAAAATCATCTAGTGTGACCCCTTCTTCTTAACTCCTGATCCTTCTGAATCACGTAGATCCACATACTGTGCATCTGCACCTTCATTGTCATATTTCTCAATGACCTGTTCTGTCTGAGCTGCTACTGTCACTCCGTGAATTGGGAACTGTGCATTGATATCTTCCATCACTGTAACACAGTTCGTATCTTACTTAACAAGAATGTTAAAATTTATAAACAACAAGAAAATATCTCTGAATGACAGTACGATACCTGCTTTGTCTTCATCAGCTGAAACTTGAAGATGTATATATAAATCACCATGTGCTAGAAGATTTTCTTGACCAACTTCACCTTCAACATGCTCTGTTTTATAATTAAAAATGGTAAATAATACTGGATAATAGTGGCTTGAAAGTTGTAGAATATGTGTATCAGAATTTTAGATAATTTGTGGATAAATGTAGATATGTTGTATATACACTGACACAAATTGTAGATACTTTGTAGGTATTTTGTAGATACTTGTTTTGTTGGTGTTGGCTTGAACTTGTTCCCCAATATTGAACGGAAAATGCTGATTGTTCAAGTCTTTTTGTTGGTCATTGTTTTTTGTTGAACTGCCAACAAACTGAATGTTTTATGTTAGTTTGTATATATTTTTTCATATGTCTAAATTGTTTTGCTATAAAAATAAAAGTCAGATCTTACTTTTGCATCATCTTGCATATTTCTACTGTTTATCATTTGCAAAACAGTCTGCACAGACTCATTTATAAACCCTCGAAGGCTATCGAATTACACAAAGACAACTTTCCCAAAATCTTCAAGCTTTCCATCAACCTACAAGTTACAATATAGTAAGTTGTTAACTTCATAATATGTCCTAACATACATTCAAAAACATATGCAATTATGTATAGATATATATCAGAATTTACACATTTGTAGATATTTTGTAGTCAGTTTATGAAATGTAGATATATTGTAGATATTGTGTAGATATATTGTAGTTTATATGTATTACCTGCTCAATTCCTTTTTCTAATTTGTTGATCTTCTTAGCAATAGACTCCTTGTCCTCTTCTCCATCTGTTTGTTTGGGTTCCAACGAAGGAGGATCAGCATTGGGAACCTTAGATATTTGTTCACCTTCTTGAACTTTGTACTCAATTTTGTCGGGCAAAATCAGCACTGCAATCTCTTCTCCAGATTCACCTATGTTGGTAAACTGAATGAGGAAAAATAAATTAGTTTGATCAAGGCAGAATATGTAGAATAATTGTAGATATTTTGAAGGTAAATGTATAATCATCAAAAAAAAAACTTTACCTTTATCCACTCAGGCTTTATCATCTTCTCTTCAAAGGCAGCTAACCAAATATGCCCCTTACTAGCTGACCTTCTTAGTATGCGAGGTAGTGAGTTAGAACACCTCGTAGCTATATCAGTGCTGACAGTAGAGTAACACTCATAAAGCCATACTTGCAATGCTAGTGAGCATCCTCGTATAAGATAAGAATGTACATACGGATTTAGTCTGTGCCTAACAGATTCCATCATCTGGGTGAAAGATTTAATACCCCATGGGTATGACTCATACTGCCCAGATTCTACCAAATAGAACCTAAAGTGATCTACAAAAGAAACATGATCTTTGTCCGAAGGACAAATGAAAAATTCTAAAAGATAAAGGATGCACAACTTCACTGCATCCTCATCGTTTACCCAGGATCTAGTGGTTACTATCTGTTTCAAATAAGACTTCTCCACTCTTAATTTGTTAGGAAAATAACTGCTCATTATTTTGCTAACATAAGTGGGAGTATAACCAAAATCAGTAACCTGAGTAACACATCTTAGACTGGTAATTAATGCAAACTCACGCAATCCAAAATTTAATGTTTCACCCTTTAACTGTACAGAAAAATATGATGCATTGGATCTTGTCAATTCATACTTCATCAGAAGATGAATGGCTTGGTTTTGCATGCATATGGTGGGAAGAGACAGTAGGTATCCAAAATACGTCTTTTTGAAAAGCTTCAACCCATTTGACGATAGAAGCTCTTTAATCTGGCTAGGAATGCTAGGATCACACAAAGTGTGGAATCTAAGCACCCCATAATCAACATTATGTGGGGAAAAAAGTGTCCATTCTGCACAAATAATAAATTATTTCACATTAATAAAATGCATAAAAAGGATACATTCATCTAAATTTTATCTACAACATAACTACAAATGATTACATAATATCTATAATTTAAAGCATTTCTACAAAAAGGCAGCAACAAAAGATAACTACAATTCTACTTCAAATAGTACAAGTTACCTAGCAATATAACTACAAAAAAACTACAAAATATCTACAATTATAAAGGCAGAACATCACACCTACAAATAGTCTTCAAAATTAAGACAATTACTCTACACTTGTCTAAAACACGTATAACACAGATTTTACCATCATAAACCAAACTAAAAAATTAGAAACGAAACTAATAAATGTTTACCTTCACCAATGATTGGTTGCGAACAATTTTAGGGTGTTTTTTTGAATGTTTCTTCTTTTGAATTTTTCGAACCAGGAGACACCTTTGCTTTCTTTCCTGTTCGAAGATTAGGGATCTCTTCTTCAAAGTCGTCATCTACCAAAAGCTCTTTTCCTTTTCGTTTGACTTGTTTGCCTGGTGTAGAAGTTTCTCCAGCATCTACATCATGTTTTTGTTTAGTTCTCATCTCGGCTCTGATTTGTTGGGGAGAGGAATTATGAGTAGTCTCTGCAATTGCATGTGGAGATTTGCCTTGCTTTTTGGGTAATTTTGGTGATAAAACACCCAAATCAAATGAGGGTATATCAGCTACTGCTGATTTTTTAGGACTTTGTTTTAAAGTTTTGTTGTTCTTCATTGATGAACTTCAACTGGAGTAAAATGGGGAACCAATTTTGTTGAAAGATTTCTTCAATTTTCTGTGAATTTAGAGGGAGAACTTGGTTTCAAAAGATGGAAAATGGTAAAAAGAACGTGGGTATGGGTAAAACGTGGGTGAGGCTGAGGGGTTAGGAGATAGAAACGTGGGATGAGTGGGGATACTGGGATATACATATTCCTTTAATTAAGGAGTAAAAAATGTACAATTAATTATACCCTTAATTAATTATGGTATAAAATTGGTAATTTGGTATACTAAGTGTAATTAAGTCAAACCTTAAACATTGAGGGTAATAAGGTTTCCTATGTGACATAGGAATGTAAAAATTCCTATTTTCAATATTAGGTGTACTAGTTTTTTAGTACACGCATTGCACATGTATTTTATTCTAGGTAAACAATTTCAAAAGATCAAAAAAATATTATATGAAATTATGAATTATAAATTAAAACTTGAAGAAAAAAGTATAAGTTCCTAAAAACATGATTATTGATCTTATATATAGCTAACTTAATAAAGTAACAAATTATGTTTGATAGACGTCCTCAATTATCTCAGTCGAGATACTAACATAAAATTTATTTTAGTTTTACTAATCACTTTCGCATAAGTAGAATTAAAACGTGATATTTCGAATCATCTTTGGCAACATTTGTTTTCAAAAGCTATATCTTAAAAATAATTATAATATTAAATCAACTTCTAGAATGCAAAAACTCTTATTGTTTTCCAATAAATAATATTTGATTTTGTCCATATTTTTCTTCTTTAGAAATAGTAGAAGGAGAATTAAATGCATATAGTTGTAGAAATAAATTGAGAGAGGAACATAAAAAGAGAAAGAAAACAAGTTTGTACTAACTACCGTTAGAATGTTTACCTTATTTTGAATAGTAGAATGTTAATTAACTTGGAAGTCCTAAATATTTGGATTTAAATCCTCATAGCTCAAATATGGAAAACATTTAATAAATTAAATTTTAATCGACTTCGAAATCCTAAATATTTGAGAAATTATTAAATGACTATTTTGTCGAATGTGAAAGTAATTTTTAAAGGGTAAAAAAATAAACGATATTTCGCTAAGGCATTCGTGCTTTTAATATAGTATAGATATAGATATAGATAGATATCCAAAAAGCTCTGATGAAAAGGTAAAAAAGAGAGAGATGTAAATCCAGTGTTAAAATCTGCACATCCAACCTTTTATTCTAGCATCTAGTCAATCATCAATATCCAGGTTCACCATATTAAAATTTTCAAAAAATCATTTTTGCGCTACTGTGACAAAGTGCATACGTTTTCTAGTTTTGATAGTCTTGCAAAACCCCAAAGGTTCTAAAATCATTATTTTCCCCTTGATTTTCCTAAAGAATGAAGGAAAATAAAACCATTACAACGTTGTTGAGGGAAAGCTTTAGCTAGCTAGCTAGCTCAGTCATGAGTAATTTCCAACAATTTTTATCCATATTCGTCTAATTAAGGGCTTTGTTAAATGAGACGGAAGCACCCCACTAGAATGGATAAGGATAGTCGGTCAATTGGCTTAATTTACTACTACAAGCCGTTTGAACACTCAACTGATGCGCTGCTCGCATCCTCGGCAAGATCACAACACGATCATGCCCTATGTTTATAGTCCACGGCTCACTCTTTTGCAATATGACTGCACGACCTGGCAAACATGGCCTTTTCCTGACCACCCGACTAATCGGCATATCATCACCTTCAACTGAAGCCTAGACTGAGAGTGTTTCTTGTGCGGGTTGAATACCGTTTGAACTAAGAGAGTTCAGTTGCATTGGAAGCTCGTCAGGTTGAGGCGTTTTGTTCGTGTTAAGCAACAAGTGTTCGCTCGGAGAGTGCCCCCGCACTTGCACCTCTGGTGACTAACTTTGTGGTGACACACACTAGTCAACCACGCCATGACCCTCACGGCCTTGACATTGTCCGAAGCTCTTCCCACACTGGTAAACACATTAAGTACTCCTTGCCGTGGTTCCCGCATTTCAACAACTCACGTAACCCTTGCTCCTGTGGCTCAACAGCACACCAAGCCCTTTCGTACCCTCTTGCGTAGCTCAAGTAGCTCAATATCTCACGTAGCCCTTTTCTAACCCTCATTACCGTGGGAAGATCAGCTCACTTCAGGACTCACGATTCTGCACCAATGCCTCTGGATAGGCGGATCCTCCCACACTCAATATAGAGGATACTTCTCAATGTACCTATCCCACTTGGCATATCAGCTCGGCCTCTGGAAACTCATGTTGCAACATGACACCTTCGGCAACTCTACTACTTCGTACCTTTTGGCACTCAGCAAGCTCTTTGGGACGTACTCTTGGTGAATACTACATTCTCAAAGTGATAGCATCACCACATTCAAGAACAAAGCTCTTTGTTTTCCAACTGTCACTTCCTCAGCAAGTACCCAATGCTCCCTCTAGTACATTTGTACTCACTCAATAGACAAGAACCCTCCTGGTCCCGCTAGCACGGCTTTTCGGTTCGGTGTGCCTCACACATGGCCCCATCTCAATGGTCCCTGATCATTTGGCGTACGCCTTTCTAGAATGACACCTTCCAACTTGGAATCCCGCTCAATTCTGAAGCTTCGCTATTTCCTTCGAATTCGTCTCCTCACCTTGGCAATTCAACGCCTTGCCTTCCCTTCACATGGTTTGGCTCTTTTCCACAATCCTGGCGGCTGACTCCACCCCATTTGTGACTATCACACACTCCCGCTATGAAGCCTGCACATAGGTCCTTCTTCGCGGTTGTTAAGGGACTCTCCTGCCATTCATCGCAACCCTTTAGATGGCTAGGTGACTGCTAGCATCTATCATAATGCCAACTCTCTAGAAGGTCCCTTCTCAATTCCCTTAGGCAGTCCACAAGTCTATCCCGTAGGAAAGACACTCAACTGATGTGCTGCCCGCATCCTTGGCAAGTTCTCAACACAATCATGCCCAATGTTTATAGTCCACAACTCACTCTTTTGCAATATGGCTGCACGACCTGGCAAATATGGCCTTTTCCTGACTACCCGACTAATCGGCATATCATCACCTTCAACTGAAGCCCAAACTTTTGAAAGAAACCGGGGTTGTCCATTTCCTTCATCAAAACGGCCAACAGCTCCAACTTGCTGCTTAATACGAACAAAACGCCTCAACCTGACGAGCTTCCAATGCAACTGAACTCTCTTAGTTCAAACAATATTCAACCCGCACAAGGAACACTCTTAGTCTGCATCCGACATTCCTTATGTCCACGCCTTGCTTAGCAAAGCTGTTAACCAACTGCTAATAGAGTTTCTGACACACTGCCAGATCATCACAATCAAGAACAATTGAGCTTCTGCTAACCGTCTGTCCCTTATTGTGGAAATGTCCCAACAACATCGCACAATGGCTCTCTTTTCAAGTCAAACGTGCCTCAATAATATCCCTCTGAAAACAGCACCAGCTGCGCAGAAGACATCCCTGACTATATCTCAATCAAAGTAGGATGCCCCAAAATCACCTTCCAAAACAAAGACGATGGCGGAAACAACGACTGTGAAGTGGTCTGATTCTGCTCTGATACCACGTGTCACGGGCCGAACTTTTTCCGGATGCTAGAGGCACCAAATAGCCCATGCGGCGCCTATAGTCACCCCACACTACAGGCTAGCCTTTCCTTTTTCCCAGGTTTTCTAGCACGATCATGCTCAGTCCAGAAATCATCATAAGAACCTTGGGCATTTGTAAAACAGTAGTTCTCAGCCCGAAATATCATTTAAGTTTTCAAATCTTAGAAAGATGGATGAGTTTGCAAAACAGTATTTAAAACCTTGGACTGAGATCAAATGATATGCATGTATGCGAAAATAGTGATGTCAATCCCTGAAGGATTCAAATAATTGGCAAGAAGCCCAAATGTAACAATTAAATCCAAGTAAGGATGATTCTCAATTTAGTTCAAGTAGAAAACACGGTAAAAACATCTCTCGGGACGGATCAAGTCACAATCCCTAATGGTGCTATACCCCACGCCCGTTATCCGGCGTACAAGTCACCTCAATATAGCGTTACGATGTGAAATTCCGGGGTTTCAAACACTCAGGACATCAATTACATCAATTACTCACCTCAAGACGGTCAAAGTCTAGCTCGTTATGCCCTTGCCTCTCTAATTACCCTCCTCGTGCGACGAATCTGCCCAAAATCACAACGAATATGTCGCATTATGTCTGTGGTGAAGCTTGCCTAGGAGGCTTGATCCAACTATGCCGCCTGTATGATGTCTATGCTCATAGCCTTGACTAGCTGTGGCACTTCTCATCTGCTGGATCTCATCCATGCACACACCCGGGGTTGGCTAAGGACATATCTGCCCCTCGCCTAGCACTGAGCATCATTCTCGCGTGCACAGTCCAATCCTCAAGCTTGACACTTGCCTCGTGCATCCGCACCCAACTTGTGCTCCACCCGAGTAGGGCAACCTTTAGTCCTTGGACTTTGTCATATGCATCTTTCATAGCATGCCTATCATTGTCTTATGGCATAGCCAAACATAGCCCTCGCGACATACTTCCATCCCGCATAGTGCAGTGTCGCCCCACAACTGCATGTCTATGCCAACGGACCCTTGATTGCCTAGCTGAACCCAAGCCAAGCTCACAAGTCGACACATGAGGCCCCTAAGATAGGTGTTTCAAGTATCCAATCGGCACGGAGGTCTTTACCCATCATTTCGGTAGCCCACAGGGCCTAATCATCCCACACGTCAAGCCTCCGGTGCCCATTTTGTGCCCAACGCTAGCCCTAAGGCGTCGCGCCGTCCATAGGGTTCCCAAGCTCGTATGGATACCTATAAGACTCCTTTGAGATGCCCAGGCAGGCCCTTGAGGTTCCCCTTAAAGGTAGCTCACTTGGTGTGGCTTAGTGGCAGCACGCATGGGGGAGGCTGGCTGAGCTTCAACACCTCTGCCCCCCTATATATGCTTAAAACAAAAAAAGCCCATGATCCCCTAGTAGACATGTTTTGGCCAGAGAATTATAATGACCCTTTCTCACTCATCCGAACTCCAAATAAGGCGCCGTCTATTCCTAAAGCTTTCTCTTGACTTCCTTCACACTTCCATGAATTTTCACCCCATTCCCATTCTTGTGGAAATAGTTATAGCCTTCGGACACTTCATCAAATTATGACAATGGCACTGCCCTTGGCGAAGTCAAGCCCATAGGCAAACGAACTCCAAATGAGACCAAACTTGGTCTGCATATAGACAAATGATATGCCACTGCCCTTGGCGAAGTCAAGCCCATAGGCAAACGAACTCCAAATGACGCCAAACTTGGTCACCATATATAAGAGCATAACCCCATTTTGAGACTCTAGTATGAGAAATTCCTAGTAGTTCATCTTCAAAGTATTACTTTTTGTTGGACTTTAAGCCATTGGGCTTTAAAGTAGAAGAAGTGTGAATTGGAAATGGAGGGAAAATGAAAAATTTGAAGAAGTGAACTTTTGTCTTGCACTTTGTCCCTCATTGGTGAGGGACAACCACATTTGTGTGCTTATATATAGAATCACTTCTTAAAGCTCTTAAAAGGAGTTGAAGAGAATGAACCCTCGCGCCGTCGTCATTGTCGCTCGCTCGGCTCGGCTTTGGCTTTGGCTTTGGATTTGGATTTGGCTTTGGCTTTGGATTTGGATTTGGATTTGGATTTGAATTTGGATTTGTCAAATGATCGATCGATAAGATTATTTTTTGGACAAAATTTATTTAATTATTTAATAATTAAATGCCAAATCACTACTGAAAATACGCCAGAATCCTGCTGAAGATTCAGAGGGTCTCTTTGGCCGCGGTTCTACCGCGACCGCGGTGGAACCGTGGCAGGAAGATTCAGAGAGCCTCTCTGATCGCGGTTCTGTCGCGGTCGCGGTAGAACCGCAGCAGGCAGCGTATTCTTCTGAAAAGGCACCTTTTCCAGACACCTCTTCTGATAATTGCCTATAAATTCTGAGGCAAGGCTCCATTTTCGATATACGAAAAACACTCCAGAACTTCTTTCTTTCTGAATACACTGCATCCTAATTCGCAGTCTCTCTCTCTCAAATTCGTAAGTGTGATTTTGCTCCGTTCTTTGAGTTCGTTGGTATCCTGCAGTTTGTATTGCCACTGTTGCAGGAAGGTTTATTCCGTTTTATCTTGGGAGGATTTAATCCATTACCTTGGCAACGTGTGAGAGGTTTAAAATTCCTTAAGGATACACAAGAAAATTGTGGACTCGGAATATTTTTTATTGCTTACTGGTTTTGTTCCAGTTTTTCCTTCTAACAGTTTTTTATTTTTATTTTCTTCCTAATTTTGTGTTTCCACACAGAATTGGTTTCACAAGCTTAAGGAATTTTAATTACTAACGTTTCTGTATTGATTATTAAACTGTTTTCTATATACTTTGTTGGAGACTAAAGCCTTGTTGCTTTCTACTCCTATAATTGTGTCTCTCCAGTTTAAAGTACATAAAAACTTTGCCGGAATAATAAACGTACGGATTTGAAGTATATAAAAACTTCACCATTGTTACGTGTTGTATGTTTGGTTTGGTATTCAGTTTGAAGATATCAAAGCTTCACTGATTTAACAAGTTCTGTATTGTTTTCAACTTTACAGAAATATGACGAATGAAAACCAAACTAATGGAAGTGTTGCGGGAACGGGTGCTACTGTTACGAGTGTTGTTGCCTCGTTAAGCCGTTCTACTCCTCCTCATGCGATGGCACCGGCAGAAAAACCCGGAAAGTTTTCCGGTATTGACTTCAAACGCTGGCAAATGAAGATGCTCTTCTATCTTACTACGTTGAGTTTGCAACGTTTCATCAAGGAGGATCCTCCGGTCATGGCTGAAAATACTCCGGATGATGAACGACTTGTTGTAACTGAAGCATGGAAACATTCTGATTTCTTGTGCAAAAACTACATATTGAGTTGTTTGGAAGATGGCTTGTACAATGTCTATAGTGTCATGGAAACTTCAAAAGCGTTATGGAATGCGCTTGAGAAGAAGTACAAGACTGAGGATGCCGGACTTAAGAAGTTCGTGGCTGCAAGGTTTTTGGATTTCAAGATGATTGACACTAGGTCAGTCATAACTCAAGTCCAAGAATTACAAGTCATTGTGCATGACCTCCTTGCTGAAGGTATGACCCGAATCAATAATTTTATTAATAAGATTTATCTTATTATTAATTATGAATTTGTTATTGAAGGTATGGTCATAAATGAGGCCTTTCAAGTCGCTGCTTTCATTGAGAAGTTACCTCCGTTGTGGAAGGATTTTAAGAACTATCTTAAACACAAGCGGAAGGAGATGACACTAGAAGACTTGATTGTTCGTTTGAGGATAGAAGAAGACAACAAAAATGCTGAAAAGAAGTCACGTGGAAACTCGACAATAATGGGGGCAAACGTTGTTGAGGAGGCGCCACAAAATAAGAAAAGGAAGAAGGCTTCTGGACGAAAGAATTACCCAAGCAAGAAAAAGTTCAAGGGTAATTGCCACAACTGTGGAAAATCTGGGCATAAGGCCGTGGATTGTCGTGCGCCAAAGAATGATAAGAAGAAAAAGAATCAAGCTAACATGGTTGAAGATAAAATGGAGGACTTATGTGCCATGTTGTCTGAATGCAACTTGGTAGGAAATCCAAAAGAATGGTGGATAGATTCTGGAGTCACCCGCCATGTTTGTGCTAACAAGGAGTTATTTTCTTCTTATGCCCCCGCAGGACTCGACGAGACAATCTTCATGGGAAATTCATCTACGACCAAAATTGAATGAGTTGGCAAGATTGCGTTGAAGATTACGTCGGGAAAAATAGTGACTCTAAACCAAGTCCTCCATGTTCCAGAAATTCGCAAGAATCTTGTGTCTACCTCACTTCTTGTCAAGAATGGATTCAAATGTATTTTTGTTCCTAATAGTGTTGTACTTAGTAAGAACGATGTATATGTAGG
This sequence comes from Nicotiana tabacum, assembly GCF_000715075.1. Lineage (NCBI taxonomy): Eukaryota > Viridiplantae > Streptophyta > Magnoliopsida > Solanales > Solanaceae > Nicotiana > Nicotiana tabacum. Next base: position 112,256,867 of record NC_134097.1, on the reverse strand, counting down.
AAAAGGTTACCTAAATGAGGGCCTTTTTAAGCTAAATGTAATAGCAGTTCCTATCAATAAAGTGAATGTTTCTTCTTACTTACTTGAGTCAAACACTTTATGGCATTCTCGTTTAGGTCACGTAAACTTCAAAACATTGCGGAAGATGATAAATCTAGAAGTATTGCCAAAATTTGATTGCATTAATTCCAAATATGTGTGGAATCAAAGTATGCTAAGCATCCTTATAAGTCCGTTGAAAGGAATTCAAGTCCTTTAGATTTAATTCACACAGATATTTGCGACATGAAGTCAACACCATCTCGCGGTGGGAAAAAGTATTTTATTACTTTTATTGACGATAGCACAAGATACTGCTATGTTTATTTACTTAATAGTAAAGATGAGACAATTGATACTTTCAAGCAATACAAGAGTGAAGTTGAAACGCAACTAAACAAAAAGATCAAAATGATAAGAAGTAATAGAGGTGGCGAATATGAATCTCCTTTTGAAGAAATTTGTTTGGAAAATGGCATTATTCACCAAACAACTACCCCTTACTCTCCACAATCTAATGGAATTGCGGAGAGGAAGAATCGAACGTTGAAGGAGATAATGAATGCATTGCTAATAAGTTCTGGCTTACCACAGAACTTGTGGGGGGAAGCTATACTTACAGCTAACCGGATAATCAACCGTGTACCTCATAGTAAAACACAGTCCATTCCTTATGAAAAGTGGAAAGGAAGGAAGCCTAGCTTGAAATACTTCAAAGTGTGGGGGTGTTTAGCTAAGGTACAAGTTCCTAAACCTAAAAGGGTTAAGATAGGTCCAAAAACGGTTGATTGTGTGTTTATTGGATATGTAACCAATAGAAAGACATATCGTTTTCTGGTTCATAAATCAGAAAATCCTGAGATTCACATTAATACGATAATAGAATCAGATAATGCTGAATTCTTTGAAACTAATTATCCGTATAAAAAGGAAAGTGAAGTGACCTGCCAAAAGTCAAAATGACCTCGGGAGGAAATAACAGATGGTATGCCTAATGAAGAAAATCCAAGAAGAAGTAAACGTCAAAGGATATCTACTTCATTCGGTCCAGATTTTCTGACTTTTCTGTTAGAAAATGAGCCTCGTACCTTCAAGGAAGCAATGTCTTCCTCAGAAGCACAATATTGGAAAGAAGCTGTCAATAGTGAAATAGAATCCATATTGAGCAACCATACCTGGGAATTGGTTGATCTTCCTCCAGGTAACAAAACGTTGGGTTCTAAATGGATTTTCAAGAAGAAAATGAAGGACGATGGTACTATTGACAAATACAAGGCAAGACTTGTTGTCAAAGGATTTAGACAACGAGAAGGTCTTGACTATTTTGACACATACTCGCCGGTAACAAGAATTACATCCATTCGGATGCTAATAGTGTTAGCCGCCTTGTATGGTCTTCAAATCCATCAAATGGATGTAAAAACAACATTCTTAAATGGTGATCTTGAGGAAGAAATTTACATGAACCAACCTGAAGGGTTTGTGGTTCCGGGAAAAGAAAAGAAGGTGTGTAGACTTGTCAAGTCCCTTTATGGACTAAAACAAGCACCCAAGCAATGGCATGCGAAATTTGACCAAACAATGTTGTCAAATGGTTTTAAGATTAATGAATGTGATAAATGTGTTTACATTAAGAACGTTCCAAATCATATAGTCATTATTTGCTTATATGTTGATGATATGCTAATAATGAGCAAAGACATTGCCGACATTCAAGCTACTAAACGTATGCTTGCTAGTAAGTTTGATATGAAAGACTTAGGAGTTGCCGATGTAATTTTAGGAATTAAAATCCAGAGGACTCCTCAAGGTCTAGCTTTGTCTCAGTCACATTACGTGAAAATGGTACTGGAAAAATTCAAACACTTGGAATTTAGAAGTGCAAGAACTCTAATTGACTTATGTCACACCTCCTTTTTCCGACCCCGCGAAGGGCGTAGGAGTTTTTTCCAATTAAAGGACAATCAAAACGGGATTTATTTATTTATTTCAGAGTCGCCACTTGGGAGATTTAGGGTGTCCCAAGTCACCAATTTTAATCCCGAATCGAGGAAAAGAATGACTCCATATTACATTCTGCGTACCAGAAATCCGGATAAGGAATTCTGTTAACCCGGGAGAAGGTGTTAGGCATTCCCGAGTTCCGTGGTTCTAGCATGGTCGCTCAACTGTTATATTCGGCTTGATTATCTGATTTTATACAAATATGAACTTATGTGCAAATTTTATCTTTTTACCGCTTTCATAATTGTTATTATTATTTTTACAAGAATGTGAACATCGTTTAAAAACATGTCTTTGGATTGCGTCACATAAAATGCACCCGCGATCCGGAACGTATTTTTATTCAATGTTTTAGGATTTGGATTTGGGTCGCATAAATGCGTACCCATGTTTAAGAATGTATTATTATTAAATCGTGCCTAAAGCGATTAGCATATTATTATTTATGGGTAAGACTGTGGTATTCACTAAACAGTCCATCCCGAATTCTAAATACTCAATTAAATATTTATTGAGGGCCCCGCAATTAGTGCATTTTATTGGGCGAGGCTCATCTCATTTTATTTTTAAAAGGACAGTCCTAAAATGCCTACATTTTTTATTGAAATTTGTCTCTACAAAATAAAGGAGAAATATCTTAATTTATTTACATGTTATTACCTAGTTACATTATACTAGGCATGTTCTCAGTTTGTCAAATTAAAAAAAAACATAGCAATTCTAATTTTAATCCTAGACCATTTATATGCTGAAATTAACCAATATTATTTAACTAAATAAATTTCTACCAACTTCCTACTAGATGGCCTATTCGTTTGATTTTTTATTCAACGGAATTACTACACCATTTATTTATTTTTAGGCAATAGATGTAGATAGTTCATTTGTTAAGCTATCATCGAATGTTCCACTATATGTATTAAATATCTACATGATTCTGATTTTTTGCAAACTACATAATTTATACATACAAATAAAATTCAGAATATAATTAAATATAATTCAAAATTTCAACTCTTCATTTTTTCGTATTCATGCTTCATATTTCGGATTACAATAACCAGTGTGTCAGTTGTGTACCTGATATTGGAAGCAAAAGAAAATGAAGATGAGAATCAGCAGCAGCAGTAAAATCAGTACAACACAGCAACAATAGCCCAACAACAGTAACAACCCAGTAACAGACCGGTGGAGTAGTAATCCAAAAAAAAACAAAAGCTTCAGCTTTTATGAAACAACAATCAATTCTGATTTCAAACAACAAAAGAAAGCAGAATATTTTTTTTAGTTTTTTTTTATTTGAAAGCTTAAATATTTTTCGGAATTTTCTATCTCTTAAATGTTCAGACCTTTTCTCTCTTATTTTCAGATTTGTTTCTCTCTCCCGTTTTTTTTTTCTGTCTCCTCCCCTTGTGTTTCTGATTTCAAGACTTCTTATAACCCATCCCATAAATCTTTCCATTAATTAAAATCAACCCATTTTCTCTACCAAACCCACTCATCCTCATTACACTAAATAAATATATCAACCCCACCCCATTATATTTTGTTTCCCATGCTTCATTAAACAAATACAAGATTCCCCCCACTATATTTTGTCTTGTCCCCCCTTTATATTAAACAATTATATCACAACCCACCCCATTTCATTTTGTCCCCCATGCTTCAAATAAACAATTACAAAATGTACAATTCCTAAACTACCCCTCCGACCCTATTGCAAATTGCTATTTTACCCCCGAAAGTACTATAAATTACCAAACTACCCATCAGCTATAACACATCAAATTAATCAAACTTAACCAAAATATAGACAATATGATTAATTTCTAACAATGTTCAAACAACAAATTTCATGAACATGAATTCTTCAACATTTCAACAACAAAGCACATGAACATGATTTCAACAACATTTCAACAACAAATCACATGAACACAAATTGAACAACAAAGAACAACTAAAATTTGATTGAACAATATTTTAGCAACAAACAATCCTATTTTCGGATTCAACAACAACAACAAACAAGTATATTTAGATTTCTAACTTCAATCATATTGAACTTAAAATCAATTCTAACAACATTACAACCAACAATTCTTATATTAAACTTTAAACAAGATTATGAGACCAATTCAAGAAATAATCACAAATGGTAAACAAGAAATCAAACTATAAACATTTCAGATTCAAAATCAAACAAACATAATATGAACATGAATTAATCTAAAAATAAAAACGACGGATTCAAATGACTAAAACCAACATACTTCCCTTATTACAACTAAATTCTTTTAGGCAAATGACAAAACAAAAACTAAGAAGAAACAATTATGAATTTAAACTTGAACTTAACAATATTAACAATTTCCGGGAAATACATCAAATACATGAAACAAATTGAAGAAACAATTAATTAAATTTCAATTTGAATCTAACAAATATTAAACTAACAAATATTCACTTAAACAATAATACAAACATGAAATAAACATGAAAACAACTAATTAATCTTTCATTTGAAATCTGAAAAATTAATTTAACAAACAACACATGAACATGAACTAAAAATTAATTCAAACGCTAAACAAAACAAACATTTGCCGATTTTAGATTCGAAAATATCAAAACAAAATACGGACAAAAATAAAACTCAAAAACTACTAACCGGACTGAAACGAAGAGTGTATGGACTGACTCGACGAACCTCGGCCAAAGTTCGACCACGCGATGATGAACGAATTTAAGAAGCGAACCAAGCGGCGCCGAAGCAGTAGCAGCAGTTCGGCGCAGCGGAAGGGATGAAACAGGAGCAGCTGGGGTGCGTTTGGCTTGCTTGTAGACGACGAAGTTCGGCGAGGCAGACGACGCCACTACGGCAGCCATGGATGGAGGTCGAGACTCGAGCCATGAACAACAACTACAAACAAACAGCAACGACGCATCCATGGACGACGAGCTTGGAACAGATGCAGCTCGGCCATGGATTCAACAGCGACGAGTTGCTGTGTCGTTTGGATGGGGAATATGAAGGCAGTGACAGCAGTAGCAGCTTGCGCGAGCTTGCAGCTGAAAGCAGAAGAAGCGAGGTGGAGGAGGGCAGTGTTGACGACGGGGTTTGGACGATGAAGCAGCAGCTCGGAGGAAGGAGGAGAAGCAGCGGCGTCGGAGGGTTGTTTGGACGGGATTGTGGTCGTTTGGTCGACTGGTCCTGTGGGAACGTGAAGACGCAACAACGGGGGGGAAAGTCGACGCAGCAACGATGGTCGACGCAACAATGGCGGAGAAGATGACGAAGGTGAGGTCGAGGAAGAAGAAAGAGCAGCAGTGGCGTGAAGGGGAAACAAAAGGATCAGCCATGGATGGGATCTTTTGAGCTTTTGGAGAAGAAGGAGCAAAAATGGGTGTGGGGGGCGGATAGTTAGTTTTAGGTTTTTAGGGTTTTTGTTCTTTTTTGTTTTTTTTTCTTTTGTTTTGTTTTTTGAATGAAGAGGGGTGTTGGGTTAATGGGTTAATGGGGTGGACCGGGTCGACCCGTGTGAAGTGGACTGGGTCATGGACAATTGTTTGGGCTTGGGGTTGAAAATTGAAGAAGTGGCCCAATCCGATTTTTATTTGTATTTTTGTTATCTTTTCTTCCTTTATTTTCTAAAACTAAATTATAAAAATACTTAAACTATTATTAAGAATTAAATTAAGTTATAAAAACGCAAATTAACTCCCAATAACAATTAACGCACAATTAAGTAATAATTAAGCATAAAATTGTATATTTGGACATTAAATGCTAAAAATGCAAACGATGCCTATTTTTGTAATTTTAATTTTTGTAAAACAAATTTAATTACTAACAATTGTAGAATTAAATCCTACATGCAAAATGCGACATATTTTTGTATTTTTATTAATTTAACAAATAAACAACGCACAGACAAATACAAATAATTATTCAAAATATCACAAAATTGCACACCAAAGAAAAATCATTTTATTTTTGAATTTTTGGGAGTAATTCTCATATTGGGCAAAAATCACGTGCTTACAGCTGCCCCTCTTTGCCCGGAGACACGAAGGGTTTTCGTGCAAAGATAAAGCGAGCGATTTTTGCCCATCCGAGTACTCCGTGTGAAGCATTTTTTTTTTTTGAAAAAGATTTGACCGAACCTTTACTTCAAAGGTTTCCTACATATCCTGGGCTAAACAGGAATCAGGTCAATATAGTTCGGGAAGTTTTTGGTAGCTGGGACTACCGTGGGACTGCGAAGTTACTGCTGTTGCATGCTGTTATCACTGCTTACCGATCTCCTTGTTACACCGTGCTTAAAAGAAAAAAAGAAGCTAGGCTAGACTAAAATTTGTTCTTGTTGCCTTGCTTTCTTGTCGGCTTGTGTTTCCTCCGGTGCTTTTCTTTCGATGCTTTTCTTCCTTTTGACACATGCACTTGAGTTTGTGCTGGGACCTCTTGTTACAACCTTCTGCTTCCCGGTGCTGGGGATTTTATTGTTTACTGCTGGGGATTCCTGTTGTAACCTTCCGCCTTCTGGTGGGGTTACTGATTCCAAAATCTGTAATACAAGACTAAAAAGTTGCTTCAATGCAAAATTATGAAATGTATGCCCGCATTATACTGGTGGGCGACCTAGAGCTGAAAGTATTCCCGCATTTTACTGGTGGGCGACCTAGAACATGAATGTATTCCCGCATTTTACTGGTGGGCGACCTAGAACTGAAATGTATTCCCGCATTTTACTGGTGGGCGACCTAGAACTGAAATGTATTCCCGCATTTTACTGGTGGGCGACCTAGAACAGAAAGTATTCCCGCATTTTACTGGTGGGCGACCTAGAACTGAAATGTATTCCCGCATTTTACTGGTGGGCGACCTAGAACTGAAATGTATTCCCGCATTCTACTGGTGGGCGACCTAGAACTGAAATGTATTCCCGCATTTTACTGGTGGGCGACCTAGAACAGAAAGTATTCCCGCATTTTACTGGTGGGCGACCTAGAACTGAAATGTATTCCCGCATTTTACTGGTGGGCGACCTAGAACAGAAAGTATTCCCGCATTTTACTGGTGGGCGACCTAGAACATGAAATGTATTCCCGCATTTTACTGGTGGGCGACCTAGAACATAAAGTATTCCCGCATTTTACTGGTGGGCGACCTAGAACTGAAATGTATTCCTGCATTTTAATGGTGGGCGATCTAGAACATGAAATGTATTCCCGCATTTTACTGGTGGGCGACCTAGAACTGAAAGTAAAAGGACAGAAATGTGTGCCTCTGTTATATGGGCGGGCTCCCAACTTCAATGCTAACTTAGGAGGAAATGCGTCTCCTATGGGTAAAAGTAAACTTAGGAGGAAATGCGTCTCCTATGGGTAAAAGTAAACTTAGGAGGAAATGCGTCTCCTATGGGTAAAAGTAAACTTAGAAGGAAATGCGTCTCCTATGGGTAAACTAAACTTAGGAGGAAATGCGTCTCTTATGGGTAAAACTAAACTTAGGAGGAAATGCGTCTCCTATGGGTGAAACTAGACTTAGGAAGTGCGTCTCCTAATGGCAAAGGCGTGGAATGTATTCCCTTGTTATACAGGTGGGCACCTAAAATATGCAATGGACAGACAAGAAAAGTATTCCTCTCGTTATTCAGGTGGGCGCCTGGCTTCAACAACAACTTTGAAAATAAAATCCTATTCGAGGGCGGATGAACCCAAAATATCCTATTCGAGGGCGGACGAACCCAAAATATCCTATTCGAGGGCGGACGAACCCAAAATATCCTATTCGAGGGCGGACGAACCCAAAAGATCCTATTCGAGGGCGGACGAACCCAAAAGATCCTATTCGAGGGCGGATGAACCCAAAAGATCCTATTCGAGGGCGGATGAACCCAAAAGATCCTATTCGAGGGCGGATGAACCCAAAATATCCTATTCGAGGGCGGATGAACCCAAAATATCCTATTCGAGGGCGGATGAACCCAAAATATCCTATTCGAGGGCGGATGAACCCAAAATATCCTATTCGAGGGCGGATGAACCCAAAATATCCTATTTGAGGGCGGATGAACCCAAAATATCCTATTTGAGGGCGGATGAACCCAAAATATCCTATTCGAGGGCGGATGAACCCAAAATATCCTATTCGAGGGCGGATGAACCCAAAATATCCTATTCGAGGGCGGATGAACCCAAAATATCCTATTCGAGGGCGGATGAACCCGAAATATCCTATTCGAGGGCGGATGAACCCGAAATATCCTATTCGAGGGCGGATGAACCCGAAATATCCTATTCGAGGGCGGATGAACCCAAAATATCCTATTCGAGGGCGGATGAACCCAAAATATCCTATTCGAGGGCGGATGAACCCAAAATATCCTATTCGAGGGCGGATGAACCCAAAATATCCTATTCGAGGGCGGATGAACCCAAAATATCCTATTCGAGGGCGGATAAACCCAACATATCCTTAAGACTTGAAAATGTCTTACCTCGAATACTTGCTGGGGATAACACTATTGGGGAATTATTTACTTACCTGTTGGGGGGTAAAATGTTATCAGCTGGGGATAACGCTGTCGAGGATAACACTGTTGGGGGATTCTGATTCTTTCAGAACTAGTGCTTCACTGAGCTCAAGTTTCATCCCTTTGCTGGGGAACAACTTCCTCCATAGAACTTATTATGTTGGGGGCAACACTGGTTCTAAGACCACTTCCCTTGAGACTGGCGTTATCTTTATTCTTTCCCGCATGGGTACCTGACTTCCAGAAAATTTTCTAAGCGGAAGGAAAATTTTCTGACCCAGTTTGATAATATCCCTTGCGGCATGCATTTCTGGCATCAATGCCATTTCCTTTACCTGTTTCAAATCAAACAAATTTTGTTAGTTTAAAACATGGTGGTTGGTTGTGATACTCTTACTGGGATGGTTTCCTCTTTCTCCTTTCCCAGCTTTGTGTTCCATTATGCTATCAAAACTTGTTGGGGATGATGTTAATTGCTGACACTGGCCCATCCCTTTTATCAATCTCATCTTGATGGGGATACCCTTTTCGACGGTTTTGCGCATGTTCCTTCCTGACTTATACCATTTGGATGTACTAGTTAGATCTCATTTCGTATAATTGGAAAGCTGATGGCGTATTTCGAAGTCAATTCACTTGTTCTGACCAGACAGACTCTATTGGGGATTTTTCTATGAAAGGAAAAAGATAAAAGGGAACAGAATAAAAAGAATGAATGACTCTTTAACAAAAGAAACTATAAATAAAAACCTATCAAATGCAGATACCGACTCTAATGGCCATGACATGCGTATGTGGCCTATCCTCTACCGTCAATCATCTTTCAAGATCTTCAATTGTCGATTCCCCATCTGATTCTCAAACTTATTCGACTTGTAGTGCCCGAAGGGTTTTCACTATCAAGTCTCTCTCATTTTTTGTTCTTCTCTCAGCTTTCATCGCTTTATGGTGCCTGTGAAGGTTTTCACCGATAAGACTTTCTCATTTGTATCACTTTCCAGCTGGGGATTCGGAGTGTTGCCGGTATGACTCTTTCTGTTGGAGATTAGAGTCCTTTCTGCTGTGGAACAGAATGTTATGCTCACCGGTGAGACTCTCATTTGTCTGACTTGACATCTTTTGAAGACTGATCAGAAGGTCTTTCTTTGGACCATAATGTGGGTTTTGGATAAGCTAGAAAGAAAGGGTATAAAAGGCTCAAAAATGCATCGATTTTGGGTTATTAATTACAACTTTCGGAATTATATTTATTTACAACAAACACAACTTTTGCCCCAGTTTCTTGCTTAGGGACATTTTAATTGATTTTTTTCATTTTTCAAAACTATGACTGAGCCGTGAAGCGCCTACGTATCCTCTTTGAGGAATCAGGTCAAACGTAGTTCCCAATTCCTCTTTTCATTCCGACTTTTTTTTTTTTTTTGTTATCATTTTTCTTTTTTTTTCTTTCATTTTTCTCTTTTTCGTTTTGTTGTTTTCTTTCTTTCTCTTTTTTCGTTGCTACTGATTCCGAACGAGGGGTATGAAAGAAAACAATAAGGCTCAAAAGGAGTTAACGAAGGATAAAGTGTTTAGGTAGCAGAACAAAATGCCTTCGTCATTCCAGTCTTCAAAACATACCAAGTGCAAACAACACAATTTGAACATAGGTTTATAGTCTCTTCCGATGGTGCCGGACTTGACAATTATGTTAAACATTTTATTTTTCCTTGTCATTTCAAAAGCACCGTTGGGTGACACTCTCACCCTCATTATCTTGAACGGCCCTCATGCCAATTTGGCGAATCTTGCTTTTAACGGTTTTTCTTTGTGTTTCACTTGCCCCAGTTCCACATGACTCGGGCTTCAAATAATCCCAAACCATTCTTATTTCCTTTAAATGGTCTGATCGCCTTTCCAGGGTTTTACGAATAACTTTTAAAGTTAGGCCCAAACTGTGTGCGCATGTCATGTCACTAGAATCGACACTGAACAAAAATGATAAAAGGACTAAACAAAGAGATGACTGGAAATAAAGAAAGACCGGATTTTGTATTAGACTACCGGTGAAATGGTTTAAATAACAAAACAAACAAAACAATCCAGAACAAAATCCTAAAACAAACTGGACAAGACAATATCCGACTTATAACCCTAATAATCCGAATAACATAAATGTCAACAAAATAAGCCACCACAAGCTTCTCTCTTGTTAACCAAGGAACAGAGCGTCCTTCCACTTTATCAAGACTGGCATCTTAGCCACTGAGCTTTGCATCGATACTGCCAAGACCATTACCAGCTTCAATATCATCAACATCCGTCGGCAAGTTCTCGAGGGGGCTCGAGTGCACCATGTCACTGTTATTAATCACAACCCGCCCTTTTTGGATCATTTTCTCTACTTCCCTTCTCCAACTATGACAGCTCTCAATGTTGTGCCCTATGACATTGGAGTGGTAGGCGCATCGCGCTGCCGGATCAAAGCTCCTTGCAAGTGGATTTGGAGTACATGCGGGGAGTGGCTCAATTGAGCCAGCATGCCTTAGCCTTTCAAACAGACTGGCATAAGATACCCCGATAGGGGTGAGAGCCTTTCCTCGTTTCAGCAACCTCTTCATTCTTGCATGTTGACAGGGCCGGAAACCTGATCCAGATGGCTTTTGGTAGGCTTATATGGGTGGGTAAGCATTTCGTGGAGTCGGGTACCTGGGAAGTGAGGTATGGCTTTTGAGGTCACAGGGAAAGAAGTGGTGTTGGGGAGCGGAGAAGCATTGAGGAGTGATGGAGCTACTCGGATAGCTGGGAAAGCTGCCATAAATGGGTTGGGATAGAGAGTATGTGGGATCTTCTATTATGGTGTTGGGTGCTTGGGAAATGACCGAGTTCAAGAGGCTTGGAGGTGGAGGGGCTGGTGCTTTTCCCGTTATCCATGCCTGATACATGTCTGCCACATGCTGTCTTAACATTTTCACTTCTTCTACCAACCCGTTGTTGTGTTCGACCAATTGTTGTCGGTCATCAGTACCGACCCACTCGGTTCTGCGGTTCTGAGCCATTGTCCTTTGATTTTGCTTTGCAGGGAGGAGTTACCACAACCAACCACTTTCTATATATGGACACATCAAAAGGAAGCCATCACGTTAGTGTTAGGGCATTGGACAGATAATCATGTATCAGAGATACAATGTACCTAAGCAGTTAGACAATTGTGCCCCCCTGAAAATCTTCCACACTCTCTTTTATTTATTTATTATATATTTTTTTTATTTTAGTGGTGGTCGAATCTTATGGAGATTGCCTACGTATCATGACCCCGCATGAATCAGACCGAGCGTAGTTCGGACCCAATAAAAGATAAACAATGCTAAACATTTTTTTTCAATTTTCATGTTAAAACAAACTGGGTTTCAAAGGTTTGAAGATGACCTACAAGCTGGAAAATCAAACAACCCACATATTCTAATTAAAAGATTTACAAACGGCCAGTCTCTTTCCCCGTTTGACAAATGCAACCAAACGGTTATTTTTGCAAATGTGGCCCCTTCCAAATTTCACATGAATTTGAGGCCGGAGAGGATTATTTTATGACACTTTACACACTTGTTCATTCTTTTACGAAAATAACCTTTCGACAACTGACAGATACTCTAAGGCTATTTCGGCAAGAACGGTTCAAGACGCGGCCGAAGTTGGCTTGGCTTATTTTGACTAAAAAATCCAAACGGTATTCACCTGACCGCTAACTCTTTTTTTTCTTTTCAAATTATACTAAAAACCTGATGTTGCAAACACAGCCCTTCAGCGCCTCGGGGACGAAAATTTATAGGGCTGTGTGGGTCAACTAGACCAAAATCCTAAACATGACCCAAAAAGGTGGTTGTTTTTGCAAAGTCAGCCTTCCGGCGTCCCTCTCGGGAACATTCGGCTATTTTTGACAAAATAGCATCACCCGACTTATTTATGACTCTTTTTATCATTTTTCGAATTAGAAAAGTCATTATTGCAAACACAGCCTTTCAACGCCTCGGGGACGAAGATTTTTAAGGCTGTGTGGGTCAACTGGACAAAATCTTAAAAATGACCCGAAGGTGGCTGTTTATGCAAAGTCAGCCTCCCGGCGTCCCTTTCGGGAACATTCGGCTATGTCTTCATAAAACAGCGTCACCCGACTTCTCTATGAAAAAATTAAAATTTTGACATGTTTTTTTTTTGTGGCTATTTTAGCAAAAGAGGAGGTTGGACACCACCCGACTTATTCATGACAAGATTAAATTTTTTGATTTTTGGCTATTTTAGCAAAAGGTGGGGTTGGACCCGATGAGGGTTGCCTACGTATCTCACATCCGGTGAGAATCAAACCCGCGTAGTTCGAGCCTCGCGAATAAGTAAATGAACTAATATTTTTTTTTCTAATTGGAACTGTGAAAGAACTGCTTCAAAAGAAGAAAGGAAGTATATATTATTTATTTATTTTTGATTGATTTCTTTTTGAAAGAAAGACTTTTAAAAATTCCTTTTCTTTTGATTTGAACTTTGAGAATTTCAAAAGTAAAAGGAAGTTTTTTTTTTCTGAATTTCCATTTGTTTTTTTCTTATTCTAAAGAAAAAAAAATATTTTTTGGAATTTTACTTTTGATAAAATAAATGCTTCTAAAAAATATTTTTTGAATTTTGAATTTTCTTTTCAATTTTGAAAGAAGTATCAAAATATTTTCGGATTTTTTTTTAAAAGAAAACATTTTTATTATTTTTGTTTTATCAACAATGGAAAATAAAGATATCTATATTATTTTTTGCAAGACATATCTTTTTTGGAATTTTACTTTGAATTTTCTTGGCAAGACAAATACTCTTTGCAACCAATAAAGATATATATATTTTTTTGGAAATAAAAAAAAATCGGATTTATATATATATATATATATTTGCGACAAATAATGAAAGACTTTTTTTTTATTATTATTTTTTGCATTTTCATAAGCAAATAAATTATAAAAAAAAATCATTTTAAAAATAAGACTCTTTTTCATTTTCACTTTCATGGCAAGACAAACTATATATTTTTTCTATTTTTATTTTTGAAAAACAAAACAGAACAACGACTTTTTTTTTCTTTTCTTAGCTTTTAATAAAACAAACTAATAAGACATTTTTTTTCATTTTCTCAAAATTTCGGCAGAGTTTTGACAGTATTTGGGCATTTATTTTCTTTTCAAAAATAAACAATCAATTCCCTAACCGCTATTTCTTTTTTTTTTCAATTTCAAAATATTATTCCTGATATTCACAAGTCAGTCAACACACAAGTCCGAATCAAATTAATGCGCAAGTAGTAACAAGTAAGATGCATCACGATGGTCATTTTCATTTTTGGTGCACCTGTCCTAGACAGACCCAACCCCTGTGTTGAGCCTCCAAAGTCAGATGCACGTGATGCAAATAAATGTTCCTACTAGGGATCCAGCATGTGGCTTTGTTATACTAGGTTCAGAACCTGAGTGTTTGTTCTAGACCTGGCTTACCCGAGCGGACAGCTCGAGCCGAGGGGGGGTAGCGTACCGGGAATACAGAAGCTTCACCGGCTTAGCAACTTGTCCGAACCTCGTTCTAAATTGGGATTTGACACTATACAGAAAAGAAACCGTACGAAGTACACCCTTCTTCATGATTTAGAAGACTCAGAGAGGAGATGGGTTTCGGCACAGTTTATACACAGTTCACGTAATATCAAAGCGGTAAAAGCAGCATTTAGCACATTAGGCTCAAACATGTAAAAATCAGATAAAACCAAATATAACAATTAATATGAGCTCGAATTTCTAACCCTGAACCAGTGGTTCTGGGTTAAGTCCCCAGCAGAGTCGCCAGAGCTGTCACACCTCCTTTTTCTGACCCCGCGAAGGGCGTACGAGTTTTTTCCAATTAAAGGACAATCAAAACAGGATTTATTTATTTATTTCAAAGTCGCCACTTGGGAGATTTAGGGTGTCCCAAGTCACCAATTTTAATCCCGAATCGAGGAAAAGAATGACTCCATATTACAGTCTGCGTACCAGAAATCCGGATAAGGAATTCTGTTAACCCGGAGAAGGTGTTAGGCATTCCCGAGTTCCGTGGTTCTAGCACGGTCGCTCAACTGTTATATTCGGCTTGATTATCTGATTTTATACAAATATGAACTTATGTGCAAATTTTATCTTTTTACCGCTTTCATAATTGTTATTATTATTTTTACAAGAATGTGAACATCGTTTAAAAACATATCTTTGGATTGCGTCACATAAAATGCACCCACGATCCGGAACGTATTTTTATTCAATGTTTTAGGATTTGGATTTGGGTCGCATAAATGCGCACCCATGTTTAAGAATGTATTATTATTAAATCGTGCCTAAAGCGATTAGCATATTATTATTTATGGGTAAGACTGTGGAATTCACTAAACAGTCCATCCCGAATTCTAAATACTCAATTAAATATTTATTGAGGGCCCCGCAATTAGTGCATTTTATTGGACGAGGCTCATCTCATTTTATTTTTAAAAGGACAGTCCTAAAATGCCTACATTTTTTATTGAAATTTGTCTCTACAAAATAAAGGAGAAATATCTTAATTTATTTACATGTTATTACCTAGTTACATTATACTAGGCATGTTCTCAGTTTGTCAAATTAAAAAAAAAACATAGCAATTCTAATTTTAATCCTAGACCATTTATATGCTGAAATTAACCAATATTATTTAACTAAATAAATTTCTACCAACTTCCTACTAGATGGCCTATTCGTTTGATTTTTTATTCAACGGAATTACTACACCATTTATTTATTTTTAGGCAATAGATGTAGATAGTTCATTTGTTAAGCTATCATCGAATGTTCCACTATATGTATTAAATATCTACATGATTCTGATTTTTTGCAAACTACATAATTTATACATACAAATAAAATTCAGAATATAATTAAATATAATTCAAAATTTCAACTCTTCATTTTTTCGTATTCATGCTTCATATTTCGGATTACAATAACCAGTGTGTCAGTTGTGTACCTGATATTGGAAGCAAAAGAAAATGAAGATGAGAATCAGCAGCAGCAGTAAAATCAGTACAACACAGCAACAATAGCCCAACAACAGTAACAACCCAGTAACAGACCGGTGGAGTAGTAATCCAAAAAAACAAAAGCTTCAGCTTTTATGAAACAACAATCAATTCTGATTTCAAACAACAAAAGAAAGCAGAATATTTTTTTTAGTTTTTTTTTATTTGAAAGCTTAAATATTTTTCGGAATTTTCTATCTCTTAAATGTTCAGACCTTTTCTCTCTTATTTTCAGATTTGTTTCTCTCTCCCATTTTTTTTTTCTGTCTCCTCCCCTTGTGTTTCTGATTTCAAGACTTCTTATAACCCATCCCATAAATCTTTTCATTAATTAAAATCAACCCATTTTCTCTATCAAACCCACTCATCCCCATTACACTAAATAAATATATCAACCCCACCCCATTATATTTTGTTTCCCATGCTTCATTAAACAAATACAATATTCCTCCCCACTAAATTTTGTCTTGTCCTCCCCTCCTTTATATTAAACAATTATATCACAACCCACCCCATTTCATTTTGTCCCCCATGCTTCAAATAAACAATTACAAAATGTACAATTCCTAAACTACCCCTCCGACCCTATTGCAAATTGCTATTTTACCCCCGAAAGTACTATAAATTACCAAACTACCCATCAGCTATAACACATCAATTAATCAAACTTAACCAAAATATAGACAATATGATTAATTTCTAACAATGTTCAAACAACAAATTTCATGAACATGAATTCTTCAACATTTCAACAACAAAGCACATGAACATGATTTCAACAACATTTCAACAACAAATCACATGAACACAAATTGAACAACAAAGAACAACTAAAATTTGATTGAACAATATTTTAGCAACAAACAATCCTATTTTCGGATTCAACAACAACAACAAACAAGTATATTTATATTTCTAACTTCAATCATATTGAACTTAAAATCAATTCTAACAACATTACAACCAACAATTCTTATATTAAACTTTAAACAAGATTATGAGACCAATTCAAGAAATAATCACAAATGGTAAACAAGAAATCAAACTATAAACATTTCGGATTCAAAATCAAACAAACATAATATGAACATGAATTAAATCTAAAAATAAAAACGACGGATTCAAATGACTAAAACCAACATACTTCCCTTATTACAACTAAATTCTTTTAGGCAAATGACAAAACAAAAACTAAGAAGAAACAATTATGAATTTAAACTTGAACTTAACAATATTAACAATTTCCAGGAAATACATCAAATACATGAAACAAATTGAAGAAACAATTAATTAAATTTCAATTTGAATCTAACAAATATTAAACTAACAAATATTCACTTAAACAATAATACAAACATGAAATAAACATGAAAACAACTAATTAATCTTTCATTTGAAATCTGAAAAATTAATTTAACAAACAACACATGAACATGAACTAAAAATTAATTCAAACGCTAAACAAAACAAACATTTGCCGATTTTAGATTCGAAAATATCAAAACAAAATACGGACAAAAATAAAACTCAATGTGAGCACGTGATTTTTGCCTTACGAAAAACTACTCCAAAATAAATCAAAATAAATTTCTTTTACTGTGTAATTTCTGAATTTGCGTGATGTTAAAAATTTGTTTATGTCCGTAAAATGTTTGCTTTGTCATAATTAAACAAAAATAAAATAAAATACATATTTGCATGAATATAGGATTTAATTATGCATTTAAGAGATAATTTAAATAAAATCACAAAAATATGCATTGGTTTTATTTTAAATGTTTCACTGTGTGATTGATGTTTTTGTCTATGTGTTAAATAATTGTTATAGAATAATTAATATATTTGTGAAGGTAAAATTGTTTTATAATTACAATTAGAAATTTAAATTAGAAAAAATGAAAAAAATATAATAATACATATACATAAAAATCGGACCTGGATTTAAATCCAGGCCCAACCAAATTAATTCCCTTCACAGCCCAATCCCAACAGCCCCATGTCCGGTCCAATTCAAGCAGAATCAAACGACGTCGTTTGGTCACCCCTTATCAAGGGCCGTTGGATTAAATACAACCAACGGCCAAGATTTCATCACCCTAACCCGTGATCAGTACCCGACCCACTGCCCCGTTTCAACCCGTCCCCCAACTTAAACCAAATGACATCGTTTGGTTAAGTGAAAAGATCCTAGCCATTCATTCTACTTGATCCAACGGACGATAACAATCCCCCCCACCTCTATATAAATCCCAAACCTTACCCCGGCCCCTAACCGAACACCCCCCCTTCCTACACTGTTCATCATCGTCCCAAACCCCCACTCCTAACCCTAGCCGCCCTAGGATTCCACCGCCTGAAACCCGGCGGCATCAACGTCGCCGGTCACCACCTTAACACCCTAGGACCTTCTGAACCTCCCCTACACGAATCCAACCTTAGTTTCCTTCGAATCAGGCCCCAACTCTTCGAATCTTAAATCGAAGGTTGACCTAAAAACCTGATCTAAACCAATCAGCCCCAAATTAACACCATGGCTTCCCCTAACAACCCTTGTTACAGATCTGAAGTTAGTTTAGTTCGAATCAGCTTTGAACTTCTCGAATCTTCTTTTGAAGATTCGGACCAAACAAGGACGAACTCAGATCCGTTTCAAATTAACACCAAATAACCCCTAGGCTACCCTCACAATTGTGTCATGTTTGGTTCTTCTCGAATCTGACCAGAAATGGTTAAATCCCAAATCAAGTTTTTAAGAACCCTAAAAATACCAAACTTTCGGATTCTGTGCATATTAAATGAAGATTGAGGTTTAATCGACCTTAGTCGAAGTATTTTCAGTGGAAAATACTTCGACTAGGGTCAGTTTGATTTCAAACAAAAAGGTCCAAATCCAAGTTGAGTTCGAGTTTAATTGAAGATTTAGAGGTATTTTCTATTTCTTTTTGTATTATTCTACGTGTATTGTTGTCTGTTTTAATAGCTTTTTAATTTTTCATATTTGTTTTGATCAATTCTGTCATTTCTGTCTCCTACCTATCTACTTGATCCGAATGTGAATTGTTTCTATTGATTGTGCTTAGTTACAATGTGTGTAATCGACTCGATTAAGTTCGTCGATTAATTATATTACGAATTCTCATAATACTGATTGAAATTATCTGTTTCTATTATTATGTACTGTTTGTTGACAGATATTGTAGATAATCATTTTTAACTAATACTCGTTAGTTAAATCATCCTGGTTTATATGAATCTGTCAAAATAAAGGTTGTATATATGTTATTGTCTGAACATTAAAGTTTCAGGACATTGTCAGTATTGACAATGATCCTGTGTGTGTTTGATTCTAGTTCAGTGTTAGGTCCAGTCTGAATTGTTTTGATAATTTCAGTAATATGTTGTTAGGTCTGAATTCAGTGAAATATTGCTGTAATGTCAAGTTTGGATTCAAGTTTACAAAAGTTGGTCAGATACAATTGTATTAGGAGGTTAATAGGATTGGTTATAGCTGTAAATCAGAAGAATAACTAAGTTTGTACAGATTTTAGAATCTGTTTTGCTGTAGGTTCTGATTTTTCAGTAATATCATCAGGATTTCAGGGGCACTTTTGGGAATGAAACAGTAAAAAACAGGGTGTTAAGGCTAGTGTATTATAATGTAGTGTTAATGGCTATATTTAAGTAATAAAGGGGGAACAAGGGATAATGGGGCTGCTGAAAATCATGTTAGGATCACATAAAGTATTAAAAAGAAGTTTGAATGGAAACTTTCTGGTTGTAAAAGGTATAAAGGGTCCCTCCAATACTAATGAGTATAGAACCAGCCCTGTATAAATACAGGGGCTGGACAGACCTTAAGGGGCAGTCTTTGAAGAGTATTAAGACAGAGAGAGAGAATTTTGGGAGAGTTTTTTTAAAAAAGAGAGGTTTTCAGGCAAAGGGATAGAGCTTGAGGGCAGTCTTTTGATCAGTTTTCAGACAGAGGGATAGAGCTTAAGGCAGATTTTAGGAAACTGAAAGAAAACTGAAATCTGATATTATTTCTTTTCAGTAAATCTGTTCGGATTTGTTCAATATCATTGTTCAGTTAAAAATTCTGAAATTCCCTAAAGAGTGCTGTCACTGTGCATCTGGGTTCTTTGGATCTTATTACTGTTTAAATCTGTGGGAATACTGGTATTTTGCTAATTTAGTTACTGCTGCAACTGCTGAAACATACTTCTTCTACCTCCATTTCCAGGTACATATCCTTTTAAATTCTATGTTGGAAAGAGATTCGGCATGATAAATCAATGAAGTTTGAGTTGCAGTTCTATTTTTCCATTTATCTAAGTTTGTTATTATAAATTTCAGTTTTGTTTCATGTTATTTCATATAGAGGTATGCTGGACATGTTAATTATCAGTTGATCATTTTCCTTTGAAATTCATACAAGTATTGTAATAATTTTATCTTTCCAGAATTTCATTGAGGTATAATCAATGATTGAATTGGTAAGATAAGGAGTATGGCATGAAGTTGGTTATTAGTTAATTCTTATGACATTGTTAGTCAGGTATAGATTATTCTGAAACATCCAGAAATTGCATGGTTAGTGCATTTCGATTGTTTGGTTGTGGATTAAGGTCATATGTTGTTTGAATGAAGAGTAGTATAAAATGTCAAAAACCATATTGCTAGTTTATTCTAATACCTGATTTAGTTATGGATTGAATGGTGTGAGTTATACATTCATATATGGCGTAATAACAGGTATGCATATAATCATTAAGGGATGATAAATTGATGTATCTCATATGATGCTAAGAATATTATGAATGTTTAACGATGTTGCATGTAAGACAATATTAGTAATCGATTTGCATAATAATTCCCTTTCTTAGCAATTTGATGTTTATCTGCTATCATAAACAATTTAATAAAAAAATAATTAGGCCTATCAAATTAAGAACAAGCAATGTAGAAAGAGATTAGATTTATAATGTATAACAAGTTTAAGAATGTAAATAGTAGCATTCGTTGCAAAAACAATATTGAGAACTCTTCGAAAATATCATTTCCTTTCAAGAATTGAAATTTTTTTAGTTTCATACGTTATTCACATTTTAGTATACATATGTTGTATTCACTAAAAATAGTGTTAATCATATGTTTATTATTTTCTTTAAATTTGAATAGTTTGGAGGAATGTAATTCATACGCGAAATTATAATCAATGGGCGACAATCAATAAATTGTGAAATTTTTTAGAATTAAGAGTATTTTAAATAAAGATTTCTCATAATACAATAAACAATTTGTGGAAAAATCCCTAATGTCATTATAAATAGTTTGCGCAATTAGGGATACGTTCGCGTACCCTGATTATATTTTTTCTTAAAAAAAAAAAAGTAAAAATTCGGATTATGCGTACGCGCAATTTCGAACGAATATTTAATAAAAGGATTTTTCCAAAGGCGTTAAATCAATTTCATAAAAACCCGAGATGTACGGTTCACTATTCAAGAAAAACAAATATTCTTGATTCGACACAATTCCGAAAAAATGATTGTTTAATAAATATATTATAAAAAAAAAAGTTATTGTGTACACGTACGCGTGACACAATTCCGCATTTTTTAATTATAACACGAATATACGTACGCGTAATTCGATTCAAAAGAATGTTCTCAATCACAATAAGTATGAGCAGTAGTAAAATCAGATAACATCAACATATTTAAAATCAAGATAATTAAGCCAATAATAAAAACAGTTAAGCGACCGTGCTAGAACCACGGAATTCGGAAATGCCTAACACCTTCTTCCGGATTAACAGAATTCCTTACTCAGGATTTCTGGTTCGCAGAATAATAAACAGAGTCATATTCTCCTCGATTCAGGGATTAAAATTGGTGACTTGGGACGCCTTAAAATTCCCAGGTGGCGACTCTAAAACAAATAAACAAATTCCGTTTCGACTGTCCTTCAATTGGAGAAAACTCCCCACGCGCCCCGCGGGCGCGACGAAAAGGAGGTGCGACAGCTCTGGCGACTCTGCTGGGGAACAAAAGTCGTGAACTGTAACCCAGAACCATTGGTTCAGGGTTTAAAGAATTCGAGCTTAAAATATCTGTTTTATTGGCTTTATTTACTATATAATTATCAACTGTTTATATGCTAATATGCTAAATGTTTTTTACCGCTTTAATATTATTTGAATTGTGAATATATACAACTGCTACGAAACCCCCTTCTTTTTGAGTCTTCTGAATTTATGGTGTACACGTGCGCGTGACCCACCTTTCTGTTAAAGTCATACCAAATAAGACGGAGTTGGGACAAGTAACTAGGCCGGGCAGACTTTCGTGCTCCCGGTACATTACCCCCGCTTCGGCTCAAACTGTCCGTTTGGGTAAGCCAGGTTTAGAACAATCAACCTAAGGTTTTACACTTAGAATAACTCAGCCATGTACCGGATCCCTAGTAGGAACGAATATTTGCATCATATGCATTTGGCCTTGGAGACTCAACACAGGGGTTGGGTCTGTCTAGGACAGGTGAACCAAAAATTAAAAGACCATCATGATGCATCCTACTTGTTATTTGTGCATTCATTCGCCTCGAACATGCTTGTTGACCAGCTTAAATAAAATCATGGTGAGAAACGAGGAATAAAATGGGTTGCTTTAAAAATTTCGAAAAAATATAGTTTTTAAAATTTTTTTTTTAAATAAAAGAAAAAAATTTCGAAAATGATTTTTTAGTATAAATTTTGACTTTATTAAAATTAAATTTCAGATACAAAATGAGCACTACACAAAGCCCCTCATCCACAAGTACGGAGGAATTTCTATGTCAGCTTCAAATGTGGTGGTATGATTTAGGCGAAGACGGTCAAAAATGGGTCGTCAAGCATTTGGGAAATCTCACGGACATTATGAAAGTTGAGCCTCGGGATGATCTGATTACGGCATTAGTAACGTTCTGGGATCCTGTTCACAATGTTTTTCGTTTCTCTGACTTCGAGCTTACTCCTACATTAGAGGAGATAGCTGGCTATGTTGGTTTTGATGGAAGTTTAAGAAATCAAAGCTTGATATTCACAAAGGCTCCTTCAATACATCGATTCTTCGGTCTTCTGAACATCAGCAGTCAAATCAGGAAAAGCAATGTCATCAATGGATGTTGTTCCTTCAATTTCTTGTATTCCAGGTTTGGAAAATCAGATGGGTTCGAAATTCATGAGAAAGGCCTTACTAATAAGCAAAACAAAGACACTTGGCAGATGCACCGTCAATTTGCCTTCATGGTGGCTTTTCTAGGAGTCATGGTCTTCCCAAATAAAGAGCGAACAATTGATATTCGCACCGCAAAAGTTGTGCAAATCCTCACCACTAAAGAAAATCACACCCTTGTCCCCATCATTCTATCAGATATTTATCGGGCTTTGACTTTATGCAAATCAGGAGCGAAAGTTTTCGAAGGATGCAAAATTTTGTTGCAAATGTGGGTGGTTGAACATCTCCAACAACAGCCCAAGATCATACAGTATGGGTCGAACAAAGCTAATTGCATCGAGAGCTATGAGGAAAGAACAAAAGATTATCAAGCTCCAGAAGGGATAAAAGCATGGGTATCTCATCTAAAGGCTTTAACAGCAAATCAAATTGAATGGACTCTGGGATGGCTCCCGATGAGAGAAGTAATACATATGTCAACCTCAAATAGTTATCTACTACTATTGGGATTGAGAAGCATTCAGCCGTATGCACCACTAAGAGTTTTAAGGCAACTAGGGAGATATCAAATAGTTACTGATGAGGAAGATTTGAGTACGCAAGTAATCGAATTACACCCAGAAGCCACTATTCCCGAAGCTTTACTTCAGCAAATGTGGAATGGGTGCCGATACTTGAAAAGTGATACTCAAGTCCTAGACACTACCAAGGGTGAGATAAATCCTGGATATGCAAGGTGGTTCGAAAAGCGGTCTCGCGTGGATGATGTACCAGAACCCGAGCTAAAAAGGCCAACAAAAAGACCCCATGTTCAAAACTTCAACGATAAAGTCCAAGAGCGGTTGATCTGGGGAGAAAAAGAAAAAGGGTACAAAGCTACTATCCATGCCCTAAAAGAAAATCTAAGAAGCCTCAGTTTGGAGAAAGATTTGCAAGAACAAGAAGCCGAAGGCGAGAAAAAGAGTCTAGCTTGTGAGAATGAAAATCTTCATGCTCGATTCCAAAAAATGAAAAAAGTCTCTGAAACGCCAAGAAGGAGCTGGAAGGATCAAAAAACCATCGCCAATCTCTTTGAAAAGATGCAAGATTATGATTCCATTCTTGCGGAAAACAAAAGGGAATTGAGCAAAGCAAAAGAAAGGATCCAACAATTAAACGAAGAAGCCAGATCTAACAAGGAACGCCAAGATAGGCAATCCGAAAAAGACAAGGCTCAATTCAAGAAGCAAAAAGACTATTGGATGCGATCAGAAGACCAGCTTCGTGCACAACTAGAAGAGGCAAGAAGATGCAACAGAGAATATCAACAAGAAGGCCTCGACAAGGAAAGATCGCAAGCAAGATTAGAGCAGGCCAGACTCCGAGCTCTATTAGAATCAGCTCTAGATCGTGAAAACCGTGTCAGAGATATAACCACCACTCGTCAGCAGCAATTACAAGACCAAGACCAGTGTCTCCAAGGTTTCAGGGCACAAATCCACGACCTGGCAGTCTTCACATCTCAAAGTTATGTAAACTGCCAAGGAATGGATTATGAAGCGTTTACAGAGCATGCGCCCACTTTTGCTCGTCATCTAGCAATAGAGTTGGAAAGGATGTATCGTACACTGGGAGGTCATCCGGGTCAAGCACCACATTGAGCAGATAATCCGATATTTGACAACAAAAATGGAAAGTGGGGCATGTTGTGAGATGTTAAGAATTGTATCTTTATTTGGATTTAAGTGTGTGTGTTTCAAGCTATTTTCTTAAAAGTTTTCAAATGTAATTCCATCTTTGTGTAATAAATAAACATGATTGACTTTGTTCCGAACTACGCAAGGTCTGATTCATGTTTGGCATGATACGTAGGAAATCTCTAAAGATTCGACCACCACGATAAAGATATATATAGTAAATAAAAGCGAATAACAATTTCAAGAAAGCTGGGACGACACAAGCAACCGAGCAAATGCATAATAGAAAGGGATTATTTGTCTAGGAGCATTGCATCTCAACGTGTGATTATATATGTGTTAAACTCTCAAAACTAACAAGTTTGTTCATTTCCAGAATTCAACCAGTTAGTTTCTCTAAAGAGTATACTGGCATAATATCACTATCACACAAGATCAAAAGGACCAATACCCGAAAGTATGTCTATCCCAGATGTTGACACAGGTATGGAGATAGAAGAGATGGATGTCGGGAAAATGAAAGAAGAGATGTTTAAGCTCAAGCAGCAAATGGCTGAAATGTACCAAGCTTGGTCTACAGGACAGTTACCCCCATCTTACCCAAATAACCCCGCTCCATCAAAGATCCAAACTCAGGATAATATCACCACTGAATTATCTCCAAGTTTCCCCATTTATCAGCACTACCGAGGTACCACCTCTCAGACACCACAGTCTCCACCTCCAAAACCAGTTCCGTACCTTCCTCTACCTATGACTCCTGTTTTCGTAGCACCTCCCCCTGTTACATTTCACAAATCTCCTAGTGAGCCTACATTTCAGGCCCAAGACAACCGATATTACCCCCCGGAGCCCACCTTCAAAGCCTCCGAAACCAATTCACCTGCTCCTCGGTTTGATCTCCCAACCGAAATTGACAAGCCAGCCAAAAATGCTGAACAAGAAGAGATGTTCAGGAAGGTCAAAAGTCTAGAACAATCGTTCCGAGACATGCGGGGATTAGGTGGGCAAGTCAGTGTAGCATACAAAGATTTATGCTTATTCCCTAATGTACAATTGCCATTCGGCTTCAAGATGCCC
Organism: Nicotiana tabacum; assembly: GCF_000715075.1. Lineage (NCBI taxonomy): Eukaryota > Viridiplantae > Streptophyta > Magnoliopsida > Solanales > Solanaceae > Nicotiana > Nicotiana tabacum. The sequence continues at coordinate 112,231,222 of NC_134097.1, read as the reverse complement.
AAATTTGACCTATACAGCGGGCACGGCGACCCAGTAGCCCACTTAAGGGGTTTCTGTAGCAAGATGCGAGGAGCTGGGGGAAAGGATGAATTGTTGATGGCTTACTTCAGTCAAAGTCTAAGCGGATCAGCTTTGGAGTGGTATACACGCCAGGACCATGGAAGATGGTACACCTGGGATGACCTGGCACAGGCATTCGCATACCATTTCCAATACAATCTGGAAATCATCCCAGATCGATTATCTTTGACCAAATTTGAGAAGAAACACAATGAAAGTTTCAGAGAGTATGGTTTTCGGTGGAGAGAACAGGCAGCAAGAGTGGATCCTCCTATGAAGGAGAGCGAAATGGTAGACTACTTCCTCCAAGCCTTGGAACCAACTTACTATGCCCACTTGGTTTCAGCAGTTGGAAAATCATTCAACGAAGTAGTGAAGATGGGAGGTATGGTGGAAGAAGGCCTCAAGACAAATAAAATCATGAGCTATTCAGCAATTAAGGCAACTACTCAAGCCATTCAAGGCGGGGTAGGAGGAATCGGAAGAAAGAAAAGGGAGGAAACAGCAGTAGTTGATTCAGGAATTTGGCCGGGACCCAGAGGTTCACCACTTTACTATAATCAACAACGACCTCGCCAATCAGCTTACCACCATGATTCATCCCAACACTACTATCACCCTTCAGAGCCTCATTTTGCCATTAACCATGCTCAAGCATACAATCAGCCACCTGTTCACACCAATTGGCGTGCTCCTGCCACACCAAGTACTTACCTACGAGCCTATCCCGGACCAGGTTTCAGGCCTAGGCCAGCATTCAGGGGAGAAAGGGAACAGAAAAAGAAAACTTACACTCCATTGGGAGAGTCTTACACTAGTCTGTTCCACAGGTTGAGACAGCTAGACATGCTGAGACCAATACAATCCAAACTACCCAATCCTCCACCAAAGAATCTGGATTACACCATTAGCTGTGAATATTGCTCCGGTGCACCAGGCCATGATACGGAGAAATGTTGGCATTTGAAAAATGCAATACAAGAGCTGATTGATACTAACAAAATCGAGGTTCAAACCCCCGAAGCTCCAAATATCAATAGAAATCCAATGCCAGCCCATCAAGAGGCTAACATGATAGAAATCATACAAGCTGATGGGGAGACAAAGAAGCCGTCACAAACTGTCATGATGATCAAATCTCATGAAACCAAGCCAGATAAGCAGTTAATGGAGGAGAAGCCGGTGTCTAAACAAAACAAAAATGGTGATGAACCGTCTATGATAGTTGACGAGGGGTCATCGAGCAAAGTTGCCGCAAAACAAGAGAGGCCGAAGGTGATAGTACCAGGGGTTGCTAACAAACCCGTTGTATTCGTGGAAGGAGCACGTACAGATCGGGTTATTATTGCACCTGTAATCCAGCTGCCAATCATCAACAACAAAACCATCCCATGGAACTATGAACGGGTGACTGTAATGTTCAAGGGAAAAGAAATCAAGGAAGAAGTGTGTGAGGTGCAAGGCTTGACTCGTTCGGGAAGATGTTTTACTCCCGAAGAGTTGAGAAAAACTAAAAACAATCCAATATCAACAAAGAAAGCCGTGACGGAAGAAGAGGCGGAGAAGTTTTTAAGAAAAATAAAACTCCATGATTATTCTGTTGTGGATCAATTAAAGAAGACCCCCGCTCAAATTTCATTGTTGTCATTACTGATCCATTCAGAGGAACACCGTCTGGCGTTGATGAAAATCCTGAATGAAGCTCATGTTCCTGAAAAGATCTCTGTAAATCATTTGGGAAAAATAGCCAACAGAATCTTTGAGACAAACAGAATTACATTTGCTGATGATGAATTACCTATGGAAGGTACCGAGCACAACAGAGCTCTCTACCTCACCGTGAAATGTGAAAACTCGGTAGTAACCCGGGTATTGGTTGACAATGGGTCCAGTGCAAACATATGCCCTCTCTCCACTTTAAACAAATTAAAAATTAAAGAGGAGAGGATCCAGAAAAATAGTATCTGCGTACGAGGATTTGACGGTGGAAGCAGAGATTCATTTGGCAACATAGTGTTGGAACTAACTATAGGGCCAGTTGAATTCACAATGGAATTCCAAGTGTTGGACATATCTGTTTCTTACAACTTGTTATTGGGTCGACCATGGATCCATGCTGCTAAAGCAGTCCCGTCAACACTACATCAGGCTGTCAAGTTTGAATGGGACCATCAAGAAATAGTCGTGCATGGAGAGGAAAGTTTAAATGCTCACAACAGCACCATTGCACCGGTCGAGAGAACAGAAATTGACCAAGGACCATGGGTATACCAAGTGTCCGACACGGTGACGGTAGAGAAAATTCCAGAAGGGAAATACCTTCCGAATCCAAAGATATCTTCTGCATCAGTCATGTAGCTTACGAAATGTTAAAAAATGGCTTTATACCCGGCAAAGATCTGGGCTTATCTCTGCAAGGAATTGTACAACCAGTATCTCTCCCCGAGAACTGGGGAACATTCGGTTTAGGGTTCATACCCATTGCCAATGACGTGATAAGGGCCAGGAAGTTGAAACACCAAACATGGGTTCTTCCAAAACCAGTCCCACATCTGTCAAAGTCTTTTGTCAAGACCGGCGCTAAAAATTGCTCGGTAACAACAATTCCTAAATCCCGGGTCAATCTTAAGGAGGAATTAATTGAAAGGTTCGAGAAATTGTTTAGTGATGTAAATATGTTGGAAAGTGGAGAAGGGTGTAGCAACACAGAAGTTCAATTCGTTGGGCCAGAAACAAAGCTCAATAATTGGAAAGCCCCTCCTCTCCCAATTCGAAAGGAGTCTTGGTAGTTTATTTTGATTTTCTTTCTGTTTGTTTGGGTTATTTCAAGGTTGTAATCCCAAAGTTTATCTTACAGTCGGTTTGAAGTGTGCAAAACCTTGTTATCTTTCATCATCCAATAAAAAGCAGTTTCCTTTTTATTATCATTCCTAATAGTTTTCTTTTCTTTTTCTTCTTTTCTGTACAGTTCCTTTTACGCTGGCTCTAGTGATATGGCATGCATGAGGAATCCTCTGCACAGTCTTAAAAATCAATCTAGTTCTGAAGTAATAATTCAAGAAATATATTGTGATTATGAATCAGAATATGATGAAGATGAGGTTTTTGAAGAGATTAGTAAAGAGTTAATTCACTTTGAGGAAAAAATCAAACCTAACTTGAGTGATACCGAGGACGTCAATATAGGAGACACAAGTAATGTCCGGGAAACAAAAATAAGTGTCCATCTCGAACCAAAGATCCGAGAAGAGTTAATTAAAGCACTCATAGAATTCAAAGATGTTTTTGCATGGTCGTATGATGACATGCCGGGCTTGAGCACTGATTTAGTGGTCCACAAATTACCCACCGATCCAACGGTGCCTCCTGTCAAGCAAAAACTGAGAAAATTCAAGCCTGAGATGAGTATGAGAATTAAGGAAGAAATCACCAAACAATTAGAAGCAAAGGTCATTCGAGTCACTCGATATCCTGTTTGGTTGGCTAATGTCGTTCCTGTGCCAAAGAAAGATGGCAAAATTAGAGTATGCGTCGACTATCGCAATCTCAACAAAGCAAGTCCAAAGGATAATTTCCCATTACCCAATATCCATATTTTGATCGACAATTGTGCCAAGCATGATATAGGGTCTTTCGTGGATTGTTATGCCGGATATCATCAAATTCTAATGGATGAAGAAGATGCAGAAAAGACGGCATTCATCACACCATGGGGAACTTATTGCTACCGGGTAATGCCATTCGGTTTAAAGAACGCCGGAGCAACCTATATGAGAGCAATGACCACAGTGTTTCATGATATGATACATAAGGAGATTGAGGTATACGTGGACGATGTGATCATAAAATCAAAGCATCAGGCCGACCACGTTGGAGATTTGAGGAAGTTCTTCTTAAGACTTCGCAGGTACAACCTCAAACTTAACCCTGCCAAATGCGCATTTGGAGTTCCATCCGGAAAGTTGCTGGGATTCATAGTCAGTCGACGAGGCATCGAGCTAGATCCGTCAAAGATTAAAGCCATCCAAGAACTGCCACCTCCAAAAAACAAAACTGAAGTAATGAGTTTGTTGGGGAGGTTAAATTATATCAGCAGGTTTATTGCTCAGCTCACAACAACCTGTGAGCCAATTTTCAAATTGTTAAAAAAGGATGCTGCAGTCAAATGGACCGATGAGTGTCAAGAAGCGTTCGATAAAATAAAATGGTACTTGTCAAACCCACCCGTGTTGGTCCCGCCAGAGCCAGGAAGACCTTTGATTCTTTACTTAACGGTTTTGGAAAATTCATTTGGTTGTGTATTGGGGCAACATGACCTCACTGGCAGAAAAGAGCAAGCCATCTACTACCTTAGCAAGAAGTTCACAGCTTATGAGGTTAAGTATACTCATCTGGAAAAGACATGTTGCGCCCTAACATGGGTAGCTCAAAAATTAAAACACTATTTGTCATCCTATACTACTTACCTCATTTCTCGGTTGGATCCGTTGAAATACATTTTTCAAAAGCCTATGCCAACAGGAAGACTTGCAAAGTGGCAGATATTGCTCACAGAATTCGACATCATCTATGTGACTCGAACTGCAATGAAGGCTCAAGCACTGGCCGATCATTTAGCCGAAAACCCGGTCGATGAGGAATATGAGCCGTTGAAGACTTATTTTCCTGATGAAGAAACAATGCATATCGACGAGGTGGAACAAATTGAAAAACCTGGCTGGAAGCTTTTCTTTGATGGAGCCGCCAACATGAAAGGAATCGGAATAGGAGCTGTAATCATTTCTGAAACAGGGCATCACTATCCTGTTACGGCTCAATTGCGATTTTATTGTACCAATAATATGGCTGAATATGAAGCTTGCATTTTGGGGTTAAGGTTAACTGTAGACATGGGTATCCGAGAAATCTTAGTCATGGGAGATTCGGATCTTTTGATACATCAAATTCAAGGAGAATGGGAGACCCGAGACTTAAAGCTCATCCCGTACCGGCAATGTCTACATGATCTTTGTCAGCGGTTTCAATCAGTGAAATTCCAACATATTCCAAGAATCCATAATGAGGTGGCCGATGCATTGGCTACCCTGGCATCAATGTTGCACCATCCGGATAAAGCTTATGTAGATCCAATACATATTCAAGTCCATGATCAGCACGCTTATTGCAATATGGTTGAAGAAGAATTTGATGGCGAACCATGGTTCCACGACATCAAGGAGTATATCAGAATGTGGATATATCCCACACAAGCCATAGGAGATCAAAAGAGGACCATTAGGCGATTAACAAATGGTTTCTTCTTGAGCGGAGGAGTGTTGTATAAAAGAACACCAGATCTTGGATTATTAAGATGCATAGATGCCAGACAAGCTACAGCTGTCATGTCTAAAGTACATTCAGGAGTTTGCGGACCCCACATGAGTGGATATGTGTTGGCAAAGAAAATCCTCCGAGCTGGTTACTATTGGCTTACCATGGAGCGAGATTGTATCAGTTTTGTGCGCAAGTGTCATCAATGCCAAATACACGGAGATTTGATTCATTCTCCACCATCCGAATTGCACACAATGTCGGCACCATGGCCATTCGTTGCCTGGGGCATGGATGTGATTGGACCAATTGAGCCGGCAGCATCCAATGGGCACAGGTTCATTCTAGTAGCTATTGATTATTTTACCAAATGGGTTGAGGCCAAGACATTCAAATCAGTAACCAAGAAAGCTGTGGTCGATTTTGTCCACTCAAATATCATATGTCGATTCGGAATCCCGAAGGTGATCATCACAGATAACGGTGCTAATCTCAACATCAACTTAATAAAAGAAGTATGTCAACAGTTTAAGATTACACATCGTAACTCTACCCCATATCGGCCCAAGGCGAATGGAGCAGTAGAAGCAGCCAACAAAAACATAAAGAAGATACTTCAAAAAATGGTAGAAGGTTCAAAACAATGGCATGAAAAATTACCATTTGCATTATTGGGATACCGCACTACTGTTCGCACTTCAGTAGGAGCCACTCCTTATTTGTTAGTATATGGCACCGAAGCAGTAATTCCTGCAGAAATTGAGATTCCTTCCCTTCGGATCATCGCCGAAGCAAAGATTGATGATGATGAATGGGTCAAAACCCGTCTAGAACAGTTAAACTTGATTGATGAAAAACGATTGACCGCAGTATGCCATGGTCAATTATATCAAAGAAGAATAGAAAGAGCATACAACAAAAAGGTACGTCCCCGGAAATTTGAAGTAGGTCAGCATGTGCTGAAACGTATTCTTCCGCATCAGGTCGAGGCAAAGGGCAAATTTGCTCCGAATTGGCAAGGACCATTCATTGTGACCAGAGTATTATCAAATGGTGCACTATGCTTAACAGACATTGAAGGCAAATGCATAGATATGGCGATCAATTCTGACGCAGTAAAGAGATATTATGCATAACTTTTTAAATGTTTATATTTAGCATTATCTGAAGATTGGAATGACAAAGGCAATTTATTCTGCTATCCAAACACTATACCATTTGCTTCCCCTTTGAGCCATACTTGTTTCTTTCCTACCCTCTCTTGGAATCAATAAAAATCAAGTATTATAAAAAAAAAAAATCATCATTATTATGGGGTGAACTACGTTTGACCTGATTCCTCAAAGAAGGATACGTAGGCGCTTCACGGCTCGGTCATAGGGTGCACAATACACATAAAATGTGCACAAAAAGAAACATTAAGCGACCCCAATCAAGGAACTGGGGCAAGAATTGTATTAGGAATAAGAAAAGATTCCAAGAGTTGTAAAACACATACCAAAATTGTTTAAGCTTTTCCATTTCTAACCCCATACCAAAAAGACCCTTCGACCAATCTTAGAAAGAATGCTAATGAAGATGGTTCATAAAATGCTGGTACAAACAAGAAAAGAAAGTAAAAACGAGAGAGTCTTATAGGTGAAAACCCAAACGGGCACCATAAGGCGACAGAAGTTGAGAGAAAAAGTAAAAATGAGAGAGTCTTATTGGTGAAAACCTTTGTAGGCACCATAAGGCGAAAAGGAAATGAGAAATGAACAAATGAGGAAGGTTTATCGGTAAAAACTCTTTGAGATGTTACAAGCCCAACAGGCTTGTGAAATGAAAAATGAAGTTGGATTACGGAAATTTTGGGGGAAAACAAAAATAAGACAATTGAGAGGAGATTGACTAAAAGACTGGGTTGATTAATCCGAAATGCATACCCTGATCATTGGTGCCAGTAACTCCAATCAGATAAGTTTTTATTCTTTATCAAACAGTCATCCAAATTTGGATTTTTCTTTTTATAATTGTCGAAATCAACGTATTTCGTCACTAATAATCTTACTTTTCTAAAAGCTTTGAGATAAGTTTTATTCCAAACAAACAAGAAGGAATGTCAGGGTATGCTACCAAGATTCAAGGTTACAAAATACAACCACGAAAGGTGGGAGATAAAAGATATGGGTATAAGAAGGGTGAAATCAAAAGTGGATCAGTAAAGTCAAAAGGGACATATGATTACAGTTAAAAAGGTTTTGAAGGAAAACACACAAAGAGAAACGAAGAGAAGCATCACCATCGGCAAGAATACCCCAGTCAACCACCCTGCTTTAAACTAACGAAGTTTTCTTTGATTTAAAACAGGGGCAAATACAATATTTGTGTCAGGAAATACCTGAGGACAGAGAATTGAAGAAGTCAGGCGTCCACCTGGAGAATGAGGATAAGAATTAAAGAAGTCAGGCGTCCACCTGGAGAATGAGGATGAGAAAAGAAGAAGTCAGGCGTCCACCTGGAGAATGAGGATGAGAATTAAAGAAGTCAGGCGTCCACCTGGAGAATGAGGATGAGAAAAGAAGAAGTCAGGCGTCCACCTGGAGAATGAGGATGAGAAAAGAAGAAGTCAGGCGTCCACCTGGAGAATGAGGATGAGAATTAAAGAAGTCAGGCGTCCACCTGGAGAATGAGGATGAGAAAAGAAGAAGTCAGGCGTCCACCTGGAGAATGAGGATAAGAATTAAAGAAGTCAGGCGTCCACCTGGAGAATGAGGATGAGAATTAAAGAAGTCAGGCGTCCACCTGGAGAATGAGGATGAGAAAAGAAGAAGTCAGGCGTCCACCTGGAGAATGAGGATGAGAATTAAAGAAGTCAGGCGTCCACCTGGAGAATGAGGATGAGAATTAAAGAAGTCAGGCGTCCACCTGGAGAATGAGGATGAGAATTAAAGAAGTCAGGCGTCCACCTGGAGAATGAGGATGAGAAAGAAGAAGTCAGGCGTCCACCTGGAGAATGAGGATGAGAAAAGAAGAAGTCAGGCGTCCACCTGGAGAATGAGGACAAAGAATCGAAGAAGTCAGGCGTCCACCTGGAGAATGAGGATGAGAAAGAAGAAGTCAGGCGTCCACCTGGAGAATGAGGATGAGAATTAAAGAAATCAGGCGTCCACCTGGAGAATGAGGATGAAAATTGAAGAAATCAGGCGTCCACCTGGAGAATGAGGATAAAAATTAAAGAAGTCAGGCGTCCACCTGAAGAATGAGGATGAAAGAAGAAGAAGTCAGGCGTCCACCTGGAGAATGAGGATGAGAAAAGAAGAAGTCAGGCGTCCACCTGGAGAATGAGGACAAAGAATCGAAGAAATCAGGCGTCCACCTGGAGAATGAGGATAAGAATTGAAGAAGTCAGGCGTCCACCTGGAGAATGAGGATGAGAATTGAAGAAGTCAGGCGTCCACCTGGAGAATGAGGATGAGAAAAGAAGAAGTCAGGCGTCCACCTGGAGAATGAGGATGAGAAAAGAAGAAATCAGGCGTCCACCTGGAGAATGAGGATGAAGAAAGAAAAGAAACAGTCAAGGCACCCACCTGAAGAACAAGGGAATGCAATTGAAGTGATGAAATCAAAAGCTCGCTCATATGAAAGAAGCACACTTAGAATCAATAAAGCAGAGGAGTCCAACAGAATCCCCAGCAAGAAACAACAAGAGTCCCAAAAGAAAATTCGGGACATAATGAAAAAGAATACGGAATAAGCCAAATGCCCAAGAGTCACCAAGATATCAAGACAACAAAAAACGCAAGGGCATGATCTAGATAAGATTTTTACAATTCCTGTACCATAATCTAGTTTAATTTCTGTATTTCCTTTAAAGTAAGGTGTAATAAGGAGGTCAGCAAGCAGTAAAAACAGCACGAAGCAGCAGTAACATCACAGTCCCATGGTAGTCCCAGCTACCAAAAAATTCCCGAACTACATTGACCTGATTCCTTTATAGCCAAGGATATGTAGGAAACCTTTGAAGCAGAGGTTCGGTCAAATCTTTCTAAAAATGCTTCCCACAGAGTATTCGAACGGGCAAAAATCGCTCGTGTCCGCTCACTTTATCTTTGTACGAAAACTCTTCGAGTTTTCCGCACAAAGAGGGGCAGCTGTGAGCACGTGATTTTTGCCTTACGAAAAACTACTCCAAAATAAATCAAAATAAATTTCTTTTACTGTGTAATTTCTGAATTTGCGTGATGTTAAAAATTTGTTTATGTCCGCAAAATGTTTGCTTTGTCATAATTAAACAAAAATAAAATAAAATACATATTTGCATGAATATAGGATTTAATTATGCATTTAAGAGATAATTTAAATAAAATCACAAAAATATGCATTGGTTTTATTTTAAATGTTTCACTGTGTGATTGATGTTTTTGTCTATGTGTTAAATAATTGTTATAGAATAATTAATATATTTGTGAAGGTAAAATTATTTTATAATTACAATTAGAAATTTAAATTAGAAAAAATGAAAAAAAATATAATAATACATATACATAAAAATCGGACCTGGATTTAAATCCAGGCCCAACCAAATTAATTCCCTTCACAGCCCAATCCCAACAGCCCTATGTCCGGTCCAATTCAAGCAGAATCAAACGACGTCGTTTGGTCACCCCTTATCAAGGGCCGTTGGATTAAATACAACCAACGACCAAGATCTCATCACCCTAACCCGTGATCAGTACCCGACCCACTGCCCCGTTTCAACCCGTCCCCCAACTTAAACCAAACGACATCGTTTGGTTAAGTGAAAAGATCCTAGCCATTCATTCTACTTGATCCAACGGACGATAACAATCCACCCCACCTCTATATAAATCCCAAACCTTACCCCGGCCCATAACCGAACACCCTCCCCCTTCCTACACTGTTCATCATCGTCCCAAACCCCCGCTCCTAACCCTAGCCGCCCTAGGATTCCACCGCCTGAAACCCGGCGGCATCAACGCCGCCGGTCACCACCTTAACACCCTAGGACCTCCTGAACCTCCCCTACACGAATCCAACCTTAGTTTCCTTCGAATCAGGCCCCAACTCTTCGAATCTTAAATCGAAGGTTGACCTGAAAACCTGATCTAAACCAATCAGCCCCAAATTAACACCATGGCTTCCCCTAACAACCCTTGTTACGGATCTGAAGTTAGTTTAGTTCGAATCAGCTTTGAACTTCTCGAATCTTCTTTTGAAGATTCGGACCAAACAAGGACGAACTCAGATCCGTTTCAAATTAACACCAAATAACCCCTAGGCTACCCTCACAATTGTGTCATGTTTGGTTCTTCTCGAATCTGACCAGAAATGGTTAAATCCCAAATCAAGTTTTTAAGAGCCCTAAAAATACCAAACTTCCGGATTCTGTGCATATTAAATGAAGATTGAGGTTTAATCGACCTTAGTCGAAGTATTTTCAGTGGAAAATACTTCGACTAGGGTCAGTTTGATTTCAAACAAAAAGGTCCAAATCCAAGTTGAGTTCGAGTTTAATTGAAGATTTAGAGGTATTTTCTATTTCTTTTTGTATTATTCTACGTGTATTGTTGTCTGTTTTAATAGCTTTTTAATTTTTCATATTTATTTTGATCAATTATGTCATTTCTGTCTCCTACCTATCTACTTGATCCGAATGTGAATTGTTTCTATTGATTGTGCTTAGTTACAATGTGTGTAATCGACTCGATTAAGTTCGTCGATTAATTATATTACGAATTCTCATAATACTGATTGAAATTATTTGTTTCTATTATTATGTACTGTTTATTGACAGATATTGTAGATAATCATTTTTAACTAATACTCGTTAGTTAAATCATCCTGGTTTATATGAATATGTCAAAATAAAGGTTGTATATATGTTATTGTCTGAACATTAAAGTTTCAGGACATTGTCAGTATTGACAATGATCCTGTGTGTGTTTGATTCTAGTTCAGTGTTAGGTCCAGTCTGAATTGTTTTGATAATTTCAGTAATATGTTGTTAGGTCTGAATTCAGTGAAATATTGCTGTAATGTCAAGTTTAGATTCAAGTTTACAAAAGTTGGTCAGATACAATTGTATTAGGAGGTTAATAGGATTGGTTATAGCTGTAAATCAGAAGAATAACTAAGTTTGTACAGATTTTAGAATCTGTTTTGCTGTAGGTTCTGATTTTTCAGTAATATCATCAGGATTTCAGGGGCACTTTTGGGAATGAAACAGTAAAAAATAGGGTGTTAAGGCTAGTGTATTATAATGTAGTGTTAATGGCTATATTTAAGTAATAAAGGGGGAACAAGGGATAATGGGGCTGCTGAAAATTATGTTAGGATCACATAAAGTATTAAAAAGAAGTTTGAATGGAAACTTTCTGGTTGTAAAAGGTATAAAGGGTCCCTCCAATACTAATGAGTATAGAACCAGCCCTGTATAAATACAGGGGCTGGACAGACCTTAAGGGGCAGTCTTTGAAGAGTATTAAGACAGAGAGAGAGAATTTTGGGAGAGTTTTTTTAAAAAAGAGAGGTTTTCAGGCAAAGGGATAGAGCTTGAGGGCAGTCTTTTGATCAGTTTTCAGACAGAGGGATAGAGCTTAAGGCAGATTTTAGGAAACTGAAAGAAAACTGAAATCTGATATTATTTCTTTTCAGTAAATTTGTTCGGATTTGTTCAATATCATTGTTCAGTTAAAAATTCTGAAATTCCCTAAAGAGTGCTGTCACTGTGCATCTGGGTTCTTTGGATCTTATTACTGTTTAAATCTGTGGGAATACTGGTATTTTGCTAATTTAGTTACTGCTGCAACTGCTGAAACATACTTCTTCTACCTCCATTTCCAGGTACATATCCTTTTAAATTCTATGTTGGAAAGAGATTCGGCATGATAAATCAATGAAGTTTGAGTTGCAGTTCTATTTTTCCATTTATCTAAGTTTGTTATTATAAATTTCAGTTTTGTTTCATGTTATTTCATATAGAGGTATGCTGGACATGTTAATTATCAGTTGATCATTTTCCTTTGAAATTCATACAAGTATTGTAATAATTTTATCTATTCCAGAATTTCATTGAGGTATAATCAATGATTGAATTGGTAAGATAAGGAGTATGGCATGAAGTTGGTTATTAGTTAATTTTTATGACATTGTTAGTCAGGTATAGATTATTCTGAAACATCCAGAAATTTCATGGTTAGTGCATTTCGATTGTTTGGTTGTGGATTAAGGTCATATGTTGTTTGAATGAAGAGTAGTATAAAATGTCAAAAACCATATTGCTAGTTTATTCTAATATCTGATTTAGTTATGGATTGAATGGTGTGAGTTATACATTCATATATGGCGTAATAACAGGTATGCATATAATCATTAAGGGATGATAAATTGATGTATCTCATATGATGCTAAGAATATTATGAATGTTTAACGATGTTGCATGTAAGACAATATTAGTAATCGATTTGCATAATAATTCCCTTTCTTAGCAATTTGATGTTTATCTGCTATCATAAACAATTTAATAAAAAAATAATTAGGCCTATCAAATTAAGAACAAGCAATGTAGAAAGAGATTAGATTTATAATGTATAACAAGTTTAAGAATGTAAATAGTAGCATTCGTTGCAAAAACAATATTGAGAACTCTTCGAAAATATCATTTCCTTTCAAGAATTGAAATTTTTTTAGTTTCATACGTTATTCACATTTTAGTATACATATGTTGTATTCACTAAAAATAGTGTTAATCATATGTTTATTATTTTCTTTAAATTTGAATAGTTTGGAGGAATGTAATTCATACGCGAAATTATAATCAATGGGCGACAATCAATAAATTGTGAAATTTTTTAGAATTAAGAGTATTTTAAATAAAGATTTCTCATAATACAATAAACAATTTGTGGAAAAATCCCTAATGCCATTATAAATAGTTTGCGCAATTAGGGATACGTTCGCGTACCCTGATTATATTTTTTCTTAAAAAAAAAAAAGAAGTAAAAATTCGGATTATGCGTACGCGCAATTTCGAACGAATATTTAATAAAAGGATTTTTCCAAAGGCGTTAAATCAATTTCATAAAAACCCGAGATGTACGGTTCACTATTCAAGAAAAACAAATATTCTTGATTCGACACAATTCCGAAAAAATGATTGTTTAATAAATATATTACATAAAAAAAAAAGTTATTGTGTACACGTACGCGTGACACAACTCCGCATTTTTTAATTATAACACGAATATACGTACGCGTAATTCGATTCAAAAGAATGTTCTCAATCACAATAAGTATGAGCGGTAGTAAAATCAGATAACATCAACATATTTAAAATCAAGATAATTAAGCCAATAATAAAAACAGTTAAGCGACCGTGCTAGAACCACGGAGTTCGGAAATGCCTAACACCTTCTTCCGGATTAACAGAATTCATTACTCAGGATTTCTGGTTCGCAGAATAATAAACAGAGTCATATTCTCCTCGATTCAGGGATTAAAATTGGTGACTTGGGACGCCTTAAAATTCCCAGGTGGCGACTCTAAAACAAATAAACAAATTCCGTTTCGACTGTCCTTCAATTGGAGAAAACTCCCCACGCGCCCCGCGGGCGCGGCGAAAAGGAGGTGCGACACTCAAAAACTACTAACCGAACTGAAACGAAGAGTGTATGGACTGACTCGACGAACCTCGGCCAAAGTTCGACCACGCGACGATGAACGAATTTAAGAAGCGAACCAAGCGGTGCCGAAGCAGTAGCAGCAGTTCGGCGCAGCGGAAGGGATGAAACAGGAGCAGCTGGGGTGCATTTGGCTTGCTTGTAGACGACACCACTACGGCAGCCATGGATGGAGGTCGAGACTCGAGCCATGAACAACAACTACAAACAAACAGCAACGACGCATCCATGGACGACGAGCTTGGAACAGATGCAGCTCGACCATGGATTCAACAGCGACGAGTTGCTGTGTCGTTTGGATGGGGAATATGAAAGCAGTGACAGTAGTAGCAGCTTGCGCGAGCTTGCAGCTGAAAGCAGAAGAAGCGAGGTGGAGGAGGGCAGTGTTGACGACGGGGTTTGGACGATGAAGCAGCAGCTCGGAGGAAGGAGGAGAAGCAGCGGCGTCGGAGGGTTGTTTGGACGGGATTGTGGTCGTTTGGTCGACTGGTCCTGTGGGAACGTGAAGACGCAGCAACGGGGGGGAAAGGGGGGGGGAAAGTCGACGCAACAACGATGGTCGACGCAACAATGGCGGAGAAGATGACGAAGGTGAGGTCGAGGAAGAAGAAAGAGCAGCAGTGGCGTGAAGGGGAAACAAAAGGATCAGCCATGGATGGGTTCTTTTGAGCTTTTGGAGAAGAAGGAGCAAAAATGGGTGTGGGGGGCGGATAGTTAGTTTTAGGTTTTTAGGGTTTTTTGTTCTTTTTGTTTTTTCTTTTGTTTTGTTTTTTGAATGAAGAGGGGTGTTGGGTTAATGGGTTAATGGGGCGGACCGGGTCGACCCGTGTGAAGTGGACTGGGTCATGGACAATTGTTTGGGCCTGGGGTTGAAAATTGAAGAAGTGGCCCAATCCGATTTTTATTTGTATTTTTGTTATCTTTTCTTCCTTTATTTTCTAAAACTAAATTATAAAAATACTTAAACTATTATTAAGAATTAAATTAAGTTATAAAAACGCAAATTAACTCCCAATAACAATTAACGCACAATTAAGTAATAATTAAGCATAAAATTGTATATTTGGACATTAAATGCTAAAAATGCAAACGATGCCTATTTTTGTAATTTTAATTTTTGTAAAACAAATTTAATTACTAACAATTGTAGAATTAAATCCTACATGCAAAATGCGACATATTTTTGTATTTTTATTAATTTAACAAATAAACAACGCACAGACAAATACAAATAATTATTCAAAATATCACAAAATTGCACACCAAAGAAAAATCATTTTATTTTTGAATTTTTGGGAGTAATTCTCATATTGGGCCCACGTGCGTACAACTTAAACCATCATCTTATAAAGAATAAACAACGGAAAGTCTCGTCATATACGACGAAGACATAACACCGTTAGACAACTACTTTCTAGTGGAATTATCACTATTGATTATGTAAGATCAAAGGATAATGTGGCGGATCCGCTTACAAAAGGTTTAACTAGAGAGGGAGTTGAGAAATCATCTAAGGGAATGGGACTATGGCCGAGGACAAGTCAACATGGCGGTAATTCTACCTAGAATTTTGGATGTTCCGAGATCTAGGTTCAAGGAGCTCAAACAAAGTTGTGCTTGACCGGTTCAACATTGTCAAAATAAAATCTTTGGTTCATTCTCGTGATGAAGACAATGTTCAGTAACAAGGATAGAACTTTACACGTTCTTTAATGATTACCAAAGTTTGATGAGGTATCTATCAAATAGTGTCAATCTAAAGGATTACACGTTTAGGAATCACCTACGTAAGTGTAAAGTGTAAGCCGCTTCAAGGAGAATTCTATAAGGCCAATTCTGTACGCACTTATGAGACCAGGCGGTGTTCATGGCTAAAACGAACACAACAATGAGAACCAAAAGACGGTTAAGGGTTGGTTGTGTGACATATGGTTGTCTAGGTATACACTAAAGTTCGACGGTTCAAAGATATCAAATCTACCGATTGACCGAGTATATCCGACATATGTTCACTACGGAAAGTTCAAAGGAAAACCTACTTATCTAGATGCAATTAATCCTTACTTGCAAAATCACATAACTTTCATCTATTATCTTTCTTGATACAACCATTCCCATTCATGTGGGGGATTGTTGGACTTTAAGCCATTGGGCTTTAAAGTAGAAGAAGTGTGAATTGGAAATGGAGGGAAATAAAATGGAGGGAAAATAAAAAATTTGAAGAAGTGAACTTTTGTCTTGCACTTTGTCCCTCATTGGTGAGGGACAACCACATTTGTGTGCTTATATATAGAATCACTTCTTAAAGCTCTTAAAAGGAGTTGAAGAGAATGAATCCTCGCGTCGTCGTCGTCGTCGCCCGCCCGACTCGGCTTTGGCTTTGGCTTTGGATTTTGATTTTGATCTGGATCTGGATCTTTAATGGATTGTTCGACTTTAAGCCATTGGGATTTAAAGTAGAAGAAGTGTGAATTAGAAATGGAGGGAAATAAAATGGAGGGAAAATGAAAAATTTGAAGAAGTGAACTGTTGTCTTGCACTTTGTCCCTCATTGGTGAGGGTGTAGACATGTGATTTTTGACCCTCCCCAAGATCTTTTATATATTAGCGTAAAATATTTAATTTAGGCATAATATTGATATTTTAAGTAATTTTGACTCTTTTACTTTATTTTAATACAAGAAAACAAAAATTACAAAAAATAAGTTCATTAATATTTTGTAGTCATTTTAATCTAAAAAAAAATATAAAAATAGTATCATATTTTTATTTTAATATAATGTTTGAAAATACAAAAAATAAATTTGTTTTAATGGTTAGTTTTGTTTTAATAAATTATTTTAATAGTAGGACTAATCAATAAATGGGCGCGTATTTTAATCTCATTCGCGACAAAAGAATAGAGCTTGGGCTCGAGCAACCCATCTTTAGGCCTAATTTTGGACCTAGCCCACAAGTGTCAAGCCCATAATTCCTAGGCCCATACCCCTTAACCTAAAACCCTACTACTAACCTAGACCTATATATATTAAAAAAGCCTAAAAAACGAGAGGAGGAGAACAAACAAAAGCTGAAAAGCTGCGCACCAAAAATAATCCACCCCCAATCAAATCATCTGCTTCTTCTCAAAAGAAAGCAGCGATTGCCATGGCTTTTTCTTAACAAAAAATACACCCATCAGCAGTCATTCCCTTCCTCTCTTCGGATGTTCTTTCTCCCAAAAACAAATAATTAAAAGAGACATACTCTCACACACAAAAAGAAAAAAATGAAAATCTGGAAACAAAAAAAAGATAGATAAGAAAGAGGAAAGAAACAGAGTAACAATGGAAAATGGAGCTTGGAGCTCCTTGCCGTCCTTCTCAGCAATCCCAATTTCATCTAAATCTACATTTCCTTCTTCTTCTCGTTATAATGTCAGAGCCCTTTGGTTTTATTTTTCGGTTTAGTCCGAGTGTCCGAGCAAGTTTTGAGGTTGCCGGCGAGGTCCCCGTCGTTGGCAAATTTTCCGGTCGAAAAGTTCTATAGCCCTCAAGTTGTTGTTACCCTTTTCGCTTCTGATTGAGAACGAGCTTTCTATTCCCAAACAACAGATTGAGGTCGTGTTCGGGTTTCGAGTTTTCGTCCGCGGTTCGTCACATTTTTTGAGTTCAAAGCTGTCAAACAATTGAATTTCAGACCTATTTGAGGTTCATTTCTTCGCATCCTTTCTTTTAAATTCTAAACTAGTTGATGAATATTCTGTTCTATGTCCCAAAATGAAACCTGCTTATATGTCTTTGGTATTGTGTGATATTTTTGAGTTATTAGCTTTCACGTTTGCATCAGGGATAAATGAATGCTTACATAATTTTGCTTAAATTACTAAGATTGTCGCAATAAATGAGTTAACAGTCAAGGAAAATATTTCTGAAAGTACATGAGAGGAAAATTATTTCGACCGAATCAATCTTTGCTTCATTGAGCCAGTCAAATTATTAACAGTCGGATGAATCTCTTTCTAGACAAATTACCAACTTAAGACAATGACGTGAATAGGCGTAATTTTTGAAGTTGAATAAGTTATATGACTTATAATTGATATGAGATTATTGTTCAATAAAGTGGATTTAGGAAATGTAACCTTTTTATAGGCACGATTAACAAATTATCGTGATTATGGGTACGGTTCCCGTGACGTAGTCGTGGTACTTAATTTCAAACTAGTTTTAAACATGAATATCCTTAGTTCATTTAGTTGAATGGTTTTGAGGCGTGCTATATTAGGCAAGACATAGTTAATATCCCTCAAAGTTTAGTTTGAGTTTTCCTTTAAAATTGGGATTGAAGCGTGCCGTGCCGAATAAAATCTTGAAATGCATGGCCCTCGTTTAATTAATACTTGAATCCTTAGAAATCGAGGTGTGCCATTTAATCGAATTTCCATAGCCCTCGCAAAGTTGCAAACGCGTAGCTGCTTTAGGCGCGCATTTTAATAATATTACCTTTCTTAAATTCGGGTGCGCATCGATGCGATCCAAATCCAAATCTCAACGGAGTCAAAACGTGTTAACAACCACGAGTGCATTGATTGGAACGTGGTTCGAAACGCGTTTTTACGATGTTGAAATTCTAAATAAATAATGATAAAAGGCGGTTTACGAATAAAAGGCATATAAGCTAGCATGTATTAAAATCAGATAAAATCAAATACAACAGTTAAGCGACCGTGCTAAAACCACGGAACCCGGGAATGCCTAACACCTTCTCCCGGGTTAACAGAATTCCTTACTCGGATTTCTGGTTTGCGGACTGTTAACGGAGTCATATTTTTCCTCGGTTCGGGATGCAACCGGTGACTTGGGAGACCATTAATCTCTCAAGTGGCGACTCTGAATAATTAATAATCAAATCCCGTTTCGATTATCCTTTAATTGGAAAAACTCCTTTACGCCCTTCTTCCGGGGGTGTAGGTGTAAAAAGGAGGTGTGACAGAGGGACAACAACATTTGTGTGCTTATATATAGAATCACTTCTTAAAGCTCTTAAAAGGAGTTGAAGAGAATGAACCCTCGCGCCGTCGTCGTCGCTCGCTCGGCTCGGCTTTGGCTTTGGCTTTGGATCTGGATCTGGATCTAGATCTGTCAAATGATCGATAAGATTATTTTTTGGTTAAAATTTATTTAATTATTTAATAATTAAATGTTAAATCACTGCTGAAAATACGCCAGAATCCTGTCGAAGATTCAGAGGGTCTCTCTGGCCGCGGTTCTACCGCGACCGCGGTGGAACCGCGGCAGGGAGATTCAGAGAGCCTCTCTGACCGCGGTTCTGCCGCGGTGGGAGATTCAGAGAGCCTCTCTGACCGCGGTTCTGCCGCGGTGGGAGATTCAGAGAGCCTCTCTAACCGCGGTCGCGGTAGAACCGCGGCAGGCAGCGTATTCTTCTGAAAAGGCACCTTTTCCAGACACCTCTTCTGATAATTGCCTATAAATTCTGAGGCAAGGCTCCATTTTTGAGATACGAAAAACACTCCAGAACTTCTTTCTTTCTGAATACACTGCATCCTAATTCGCAGTCTCTCTCTCTCAAATTCGTAAGTGTGATTTTGCTCTGTTCTTTGAGTTCGTTGGTATCCTGCAGTTTGTATTGCCACTGTTGCAGGAAGGTTTATTCCGTTTTATCCTGGTTGGATTTAATCCATTATCTTGACAACATGTGAGGGGGTTAAAATTCCTTAAGGACGCACAAGAAAATTGTGGACTCGGAATATTTCTTATTGTTTACTGGTTTTGTTCCAGTTTTTCCTTCTAACAGTTTTTTATTTTTATTTTCTTCCTAATTTTGTGTTTCCACACGGAATTGGTTTCACACTTTTTGATTTAACTTATTGAAGGAAAGGGTTACAGGCTAAGAAAGCTTTGTTGAAAGCAAGAGTTAATCATATTGCAACAATTATTTTCACAAAGTTCAAATATTTGATTGACTCTTGAGATTGACTTTGGTTAGTACATAAATAGACAATTAGAATTATATTCATGCATAAGCAGAGAGGGGAAACCATTCCCTGTAATTCTCCTCTTGATTGAAACCATACAATGACCCTTCGTGGGTTATCATCCATCGGCATTCCGATGGGCATCGCCAATAGTCTCTATCGGCATCGTAGGCATCAAAATGACACCAAATGATACTATCTTTATCCCATTGAACATCACAGTAAAATAACGTAGTGGCCCAAACCCCAAAAGTTAACTCGAAAACTCCAGCTAACTTCTTCACCATCTTGCAATATTGAGGGTCCTAAGTCATTGTCTTGAGATTGACAATGTATAAATGTACTTGGACTCTTTGGTTTATTGCCAAAATAATCCCTTTTGCTAGAGGACATGATCCAATAATAAATATATAAAGAAGGATATTGAGGAGAAGCATGCAAAAATTGCACTTGAAAATTTTCATTTTGATTATTTTTTTTGCAAGCTTTTCAACTTGTTTTTGGAGTTTGTTGGACATACAAGAAGTGAGGTTCTTTTGGATTTTCTGTTTTATAAATACAAAATTTTCTATAATTGAGGTATTGCGTGAATTTTTTTAAACTGTCCAAATAAAGAATGTGATAGGAATAAAGAATCTGATCAACTGATAACTTTTAGATCTTCCAAATAATTAATGTGCTTAGCTGCCCATCTTTCTTGCTTTATATTTCTCTATTAATGAAAAAGATTGCTATTTTTGATGTGACAACAAAGAATGAAATCGATTGGGCTATTGTTGCTCTAGTTTTAAGTTATATGCATTAATAGTCTAATATATAAGTGTAGTTTAACCTGTGTTGGTTAATCATGTTTTATTAAGTTACTAATTAGTGTTTAACATATAGATTTACGTGTTACCTTTTAAATGCCTGATTATATAAATACTTTTTATTCGGTGCATAGAACTAATTTTATCTATATAATCCCAAATTTTTAGAGATGGAACTAGATGGGAAAGTTTATAAACTATGGGGTTGTGGCAATTATGGGCTAAGAGTAGTGCCGCAACCTGACCTGATAGACAACAACTAAGTTGATTAATTCTTCGTCTTTAATTGGATTTAGCTAAGTTTTCATCCTTTTGAAGTAAAAAATTACTGATTAACAAGTACTAGAATCATAAATAAGAATAAGTCAATAAAATGTACGGTTAAAGAAGAAGCAATTTGATTGATCATGATCATGTAATTACTCCAAACAAATCAACATGTTCGCCGGTGATAATATCTGGGTTAACTTGAAATTGAGTCTAGGTTTTCTAAGTTTTTTTCCACCTTTTTTTGGTTTCCTAAGATGGGATTAAGCTATCAATTTTAAATAATTCATTTTTTTATCAGATTAGGGAACCAAAAGAAATCAGATTAGGGACTGGATGCGTACATATGCTGATGGAAAGTAATTAAGAAGCACCAATAAAACAGTCGAGATGTGCGTAAACTTGCCCAAACAATACTATTTTATAAAGTGCTTTTTGGGTGTCAATAATGGATACCTATAGTTCTGGTATATACTTTATGATTGCAAAAATCGTAAATTTTCTCTTACATCTCACAACATATTGAAAATTTTAGTTTGAATTGTGCTGTGCAAATGTGTTAGTTTTTGGTTGTCCATAGTGGATACTGATAGTTTTTGTTTGTGCTTTAAATTGTAAAGATTGGATTTTTATATATTTTTCTTGAATTTAGTCGGTCTTTTATGCAAATGTGTTTTTGGTTGGCCATAGTGGGTGCTGATAGTAGATCATTAGCTTAATTCCTTACGCTCTGTTTGGATTATTGTTCCCCGTCATTTATAATGTAATGTATTGTATTGTATCGTATCGTTTTATAAATACAATGTTTGGATATATTGTATCGTTTGTTATTGTTAAATAATATTTTGCTGTTTGGTTTGACTGTATCGTACTGTACTATAACTAATAAGTTGATTAAAATACCCTCAATTGTTTAAATATTAAATTTATTAAAAATTATGCATAAAAATAATTTTAAAAAACAAAACAGAAGAAGACAAAACACCTTAAAAAGCAGAACAAAGAAGCGAGACAGAAGAAGACAAAACAAAAGAGCACGACTAATTAGAATTGAGTTAACAACAAATTAGGAGAAAAAATAAAACAGAAGGCGGTAAAACACCTTTTAACATGGTGGCAGAAGTTCTGGAAAAAAATAAAGTAGGTTATATGTTGGAGATTTGGAGTTAAAATAGGAAAAAAGGTAAAGGGTGAAATAGAATTGTGGAGTAATAAGTTAGGGAATAATTGAAAAGAAAAATAGGAAACAATCCCACCACACTAAATCGGTTGTTTAAAAAAAGGGGGCTTTTCATTATTTCGGAACGATAAATTTAACAATATAATACAATCAGTTTTAATGAAACAATCAAAACAAATACTATTGTTTTGTGATAACAATACAACGGGGAACAACCATCCAAACATGCTGTTAAGTTTTGAGATTGTACTATTAAAGAGCTGAATGGATAAGGTAAGAGAGTTTCATTAGAAACAAGAACTCAAACTGTGATAACTACTTTCACTCGTTTCAAACTTAACTTTGAATATGACTAGAGGATCCGATCCCCTAGCAAGGGAGGGCTTGAATACATTAAGTTAAGCATGACGATAAGTTCTTGCGCGCGCGCTTCAGACATGACTGATACATTCTTTCCAATAACACGAACGCAGTGAACATCGTCAGTAGAATTTCATGCAATCGTGAAGGGAAACGATTCCCAGTTTTTACTCTCTTGATTGTAACCAAATAACAACCCTTCCCGAGAGATCATCCACCTGCATTCCGACCGGCACCACCGGTGGTCCCTATTGGCATCGTAGACATTAAAATGAAACCAAATGGGACTATCAATCTCCAATTGAACGTCACAGTAAAATAGAGTTGTACCCCAAAAATTAACTCGAAAACTCCAGTTAACTTCATCACCATCTTGCACTATTGAAGTTCCTAAATCATTGTCATGAGATTGACAATGGAGAAAAATGGGGTTTCCATTTACAAGCCTATTTATAACATGTACTTGGACTCTTTGGTTTATATTTGGCAAATGTAGACTAATCCCTCTTGCTAGAGGACGTGATCCAAGAACAAGTAAATAAAGAAGGGTGAGGAGAAGCATGCAAAAAGTATTTCCTTTGAAAGTTTTCATTTTTAGTTTAGTTAGTTGCAAGCTTTCAAACTTGTGTCTTGGAGTTTATGTTTGTTATATATATAGATACTATTAAAGTTTCTAAAATTGAGGTTTTGGGTGATAAATATATTCTAGATTGTCCAAATAAAGAATGTGATCAACTAATAGCTTTTAGATCATCCATATAAAGAATGTGATTAGCTACCCATCTTTATTGCTTTATATTTCTCTATCACAACAACAACAACAACAACCCAGTATAATCCCACTTAGTGGGGTCTGGGGAGGGTAGTGTGTACGCAGACCTTACCCCTACCCTGAGATAGAGAGACTGTTTCCAAATAGACCCCCGACATCCTTCCCTCCAAGAACTTCCCACCTTGCTCTTGGGGAGACTCGAACTCACAACCTCTTGGTTGGAAGTGGAGGTTGCTTATCCCTCTTGTCAGAAATTTCTATCGAAGAAAAGAAATTGCTATTTTTGTGCTGACAACAAAGAGTCAAATGGATTGACCAACTTTTTGTTATCTACGTAAATATAATCCCAAATTTTAAGAGATTGAACTAGATGAGAAAGTTTACAAATTACAAACATTGGGTCTAGGGTAATAATGCATTTCACCTGATCTGATAGACTACAGTTAACTTAGGTTAATTCTTCATCTTTAATTGGCTATTGACTACGTTTAACTTTTTGAGAAAAAACAACTGATTTAATTGGCTGTTGACTACGTTTAACTTTTTGAGAAAAAAACAATTACCGAAATGTGCCTGTGTCTATCATTTCGGATCGAGGTATGCAGTTTACCTCACATTTCTGAAGGGCAGTTTAGCGTGAGTTGGGAACACGGGTCGAGTTGAGCACAACATTTTATCCTCAGACGGATGAGCAGTCCGAGCGTACCATTCAATTTTGGCGGATATGCTCTGAGCTTGTGTCATTGACTTTGGAGGCTCGTGGGATCAGTTCTTGCCTTTAGTAGAGTTTGCCTACAACAACAGCTACCAGTCGAGCATCCAGATAGCTTCTTATGAGGCTTTATAAGGGAGGCAATGTCGATCGCCGGTTGGATGGTTTGAGCCGGGAGAGGCTCGGTTGTTGGGTACGGATCTAGTATAGGATGCCTTGGACAATGTTAAGATTATTCAGGATAGGCTTCGTACCGCTCAGTCCAGGCAAAAGAGTTCTGCCGACCGTAAGGTTCGTGATGTGGCATTCATGGTCGGCGAGCGGGTGTTGCCTATGAAGGGCGTGATGAGATTTGGGAAGAGGGGCAAGCTTAGCCGTAGATTCATTGGCCCGTTTGAGATTCTTGATCGAGTGGGAGAGGTGGCTTACAGACTTGCGTTGCCGCCGAGTTTATTAGCAGTGCATGCAGTGTTTCATGTGTCCATGCTTCGGAAGTATCACAACAATCCAGCCTACGTGTTAGATTTTAGCACTGTCCAGTTGGACAAGGACCTGTCCTATGAGGAGGAGTCGTAGCTATTCTAGACTGGCAGGTTCGTCAGTTGAGATCGAAGAGTTTTCCTTCTGTTCGTATTCAGTGGAGAGGTCAGCCTACAGAGGCAGCTACCTGGGAGTCCGAGTCTGATACGCGAAGCCGATATCCCCATCTTTTCCCCGACTCAGGTACTTTTCTTATGTCCGTTCGAGGACTAACGGTTGTTTTAGAGGTGGAAAATGTGATGACCCTTTTACAAGTCGATTCTGTGTTTCAAGGCCTTAAAACCCTCTTTTTGTCTCACCTCAATTTGTGTGCGCAGTCCGGGCGCGTTTCCGGAAAGCTTTTATGTGAAAACCAAGAAAATAAAGAAATTGGCTTTTAAAATTAAATAAAGTTAACTTTGGTCAACATTCTTAGTAAACGGACTCGGACCTGTGATCCGACGGTCTCGTAGGGTCCGTAGTAAAATTTGGGACTTGGGCATATGCCCGGAATCAAATTCCGAGATCCCAAGCCCGAGAAATGAATTTTTGAAAGAAATTATTTAACTGAAATTATAAGAGTTTTTAGAAATGAAAAGAGGTTTGAAATAAATGGTATCGGGCCCATATCTTGGTTCTGGAGCCCGGTACATGTCTTATATAATAATTAAGTTGAATCTGTGAAGTTTGGTAAGAATCGAAGTTTGTTTGGTGTAAATCGGACCTTTATTTGAGAAAATAGTAATTTCAATGTTCTTGAGCGATTTAATGAATTTGAAGTTTAATTCATAGTTGTTGATGTTATTTTAATGAATTGATTGCACGAGCAAGTCCGTATTATGTTTTTAGGCTTGCGTGCATGTTTGGTTTGGAGCCCCGAGGGCTCGGGTGAGTTTTGGATAGGCCACAGAGTGAAATTGGATTTAGAAAAACTATTGGTGTGTTGTAGGTCTGCAGGCTTCGCAATTGCAAAGCCTGGCTCGCAATTGCGATTAACCATTGCATTTGTGATGACTGCGCAGGGGGGTGACCTTCGCATTTGTGAGGCTCCAGTCGCAAAAGCGACTCCAACAGTGCTCGCATTTGCGAACGGTCATTTGCATTTGCGAGGTTAACAGGGCAGGCCTTCCTTCACAATTGCGAAGCCTTGGCCGCAAATGCGATATCTGCACCTGTGTAAATCGTGACTTAGCCGAAAATTCTTCATTTTTCAAACTCTTTCAAACCCTAAGCTCTCTTGGGCAATTTTCTAAAGAAAAGTTCTTCTCCAAATCAATTGTAAGTCGTTTCTAACTCGTTTTCTTCAATCTATAATATCTTTTCATATGGTTTCAACTCAAAATCAAGGGTTTTCATGGGGGAAATTGGTGTTTTGGCTAGAACTTAGGATTTTCAATTTTGGGGATTTAGACCTCGATTTGAGGTCCGATTTCAAAATAAATTATGTATTTGAGTTCGTAGGTGAATGGGTAATCGGGGTTTGATTCGAACCTCGGGTTTTGACCATGTGGGTCCGGGGTCGATTTTTTTACTTTTTGGGAAAATCTTTAGAAAACTTATTTTCATGCATTAGAATTGATTCATTTAGCATTTATTGATATCGTTAAGTAAATTGTAGCTAGATACAAGCGAATTGGTGGTGAAAACAAGAGGTAAAGCGGTAGTTGAGGCTTGAATTGTGTTCGTGGAATTGAGGTAAGTGTTTGGTCTAACCTTAGCTTGAGGGATTAGGAGTTGTGTCTTATTTGCTATGTGTTAATTGTTGAGTACGACGTATAGGCATGGTGACGAGTATCTATACGTTGGTGTCAAGCATGCCCGTGAGTCTTATACTATGATTAATGTGACTCTGTTTCGTATTGTTCATGCTTTATATGATGATTTCTATTGCTGAACAAGGCTTGTGGAAGTATTACTGGTAATTGAACATTGTAGAGCGTTGTCTCAAGTTGAGAATTGAGTTGTGAAGTAATTGTGGAAAAGATAAGAGGTTTATGATATCGTCTCCCTTGTCGGGATATTACTGCTTTTGATATTATCTCCCTTGTCGGGATGTTATTACTCATGATATTGTTTCCCTTGCCGGGATATTGTTATATGCTATTGTTACCTTGCCGAGATTTTATTGTGATATTATTGACTCCCTTGCCCAAATTGCTTTGTGATTGTTTTTTGGGTGAGGAAGTGTGTAAAGCACGAAGGGTGATGCCGTGTATGATTTTGAGAGTATTAATGCACGAAGGGTGATGTCGTGTATGATTTTGAGAGTATTAATGCACGAAGGGTGATGTCGTGCCGATATTGTGAGGTAAAAGCATGAAGGGTGATGCCGTGCCACACGATGTACAATGCCGTGCCATGATATGAGTGATAATACACGAAGGATAATTCCGTGCCATGATTATGTGAGGTAAAAGCACGAAGGGTGATGCCGTGCCGATTCTATTGATTTTTATGGTGAGGATGAGAGTAAAAGCACGACGGGTGATGGCGTGCACGTGTTATTGAGTTCTTGATTCTTGCTGATAATTGAATTATGGCTTTCTCTACATTCCTCTATTGGTTTTATGTTGTTACCTGATATTTCCCGCAGCATGATTTTTCCCCAACTATCTTTAACTGTAAATTTCTGCATTTATTTTCCGTTGTATATGATTTAACTGTACAGTTTTATTTGGTAGTCTTGTCCTAGCCTCGTCACTACTTCGCCGAGGTTAGGCTAGGCACTTACCAGCACATGGGGTCGGTTGTGCTGATACTACGCTCTGCACTGTATGCAAATCCCGGTGCTGCAGCTTTTGGACCACAATGAGGTTGCTGCCTTCAGTCTATCAAGCGACCCGAGGTAGTCCTGCAGGCGTCCGCAGGCCCTGGCGTCTCCTTCTATCTTTTCATACTATTTCTTTTATGTATTTCGGAAATAACTTTGTATTTATCTTTCAGACCCTTATTTGTAGTATTCCTAGACAGTCTGTGAGATTGTGACACCAGTTCTGGGTAGCTCTTGTTTATGGATTTGTATCGGCATTAATTTAAATTGTTACATTTCGTTCTTCCGCTTTATTATTTGCGCTGTTTATAAAATGTTAACTCACAATTGTTACGGGATTAAAAATGAAAAGGGTTAAATTGTAATGATTGGCTTGCCTAGCTTTCACTAGTAGGCGCCATCACGACTCCCAAAGATGGAAAATTCGGATCATGACAATATTATTATTTTAAATGATCACATACATTGAGTGACTTAATTTTGATATTATTGGTATAGAGAAAGTTTACTATAAGAATTTCCAAGGAAATAACCAAAAAGGATCCTGTAATAATAACTGCGAGAAAGAAACTGAAAACAGAATACAAACACTTTGTGTGAGAGGTATAAAGCCAGTACTCAATACAAAAACACTGGTAGTCTTTTTGGCCAAACTTTTAAAATCAGCTTATTTGAAAAGTTTTTATTAAAAGTGTTTTCAAAAAAGTACTTTTGACGAGAAGGAATTTATTTTGCTAATTAATTTAAAAAGCACTTTTGAGCATCAATTAATACTTAACCAAGTTTTTAAAAAGTATTTCTAAGTATATTTTTCTCAAATAAAACCCAATTTTGTTATCTCATAACTCTATGAATTTATGTTATATAGAGTGTTTTTTGGGTGCCAATAATGGGTAGCTATAGTTTTACTTTGTGCTTTGTGATTGCAAAGATTAAAAAATTTATTTTGAATTGTCCTATGCAACTGTATTTTTGGTTGCCCATATTGTGGATGCTGATAATTTTTTGCGCTTTAAATTGTAAAGATTGATATTTTGTGCATTTTTCTTGCAAAGCTCTCTTCTTTTTTTCTCTTGCATTTCTCATATAAAACTCAAATTTATTATTTCATAACTTTTAAAAATTTGTGTGTTTATGAAGTATTTTTTTGTGCGTGTAAAATATGAATTATTTTTTTGTGCGTGTAAAAAATGGATACCTATAGTTTGGTTTGTGCTTTCTTATTGCAAAGGTAGAATTTTTTCAATTAAATGACACATACTAACTAATCATATTCCAATTAAATGGCACCCTCCACCCCAAGGATACTATAAGTTAAATATAGACGGAGCTATGATAATCAATCGCATAAGGGAGGGGCAGTTGGAGTTTTTCGCAACGACTCAGGTGCATGGGTATATGGCTTTACCAAACATTTGATATATACTAATACCCTACAAGCTGAACTCCTAGCATTATATCATGGGTTACTAGTAGCAAAAGCTCGCAACTACAAACCATTACAAGTGGAAAGGGACTCCCAGGTATTACTCCACATCTTATCAAATACAACACCAAAATACTCACACATTCTCCTTGAATGCCGGTCGATGCTCAATGAACTCTAGGTGACCATGATACACCACATATTCAGAGAGGGTAATCAAGTGGCAGATGCTTTAATTAGCTAAGTATGGGAAGAAAAAACTGGATCTACAATCCAATGATGTTTTACTTTTTGAAAATCCACCAACTTTTATCTTAACGCATTTAACTTTTGATGTAATTGGAACTGTGACATACGTCCAGTTCAAACCGTTGTATCTTAATTATGTTTAATCAAAGCCTTCTTAGCAAAAAAAAAAAAAAGGTAGAAATTTTTCTTTTATGTTGTACCCAAATTTTTAGTTCTATTTAGGGGCATAAGTTTTATAAAACGTGTATGTTATGATCGGTTCTTTGTTCAAGTCTGATTAAAGCATTCTATTAATTAATAACTTTTGATTAAGGCAACACATACAAATCAATAGAATTCATGCTTTGCCTAAGGGAAACAATTCCCAGCGATGACTCGCTTGATCGTAACCAAACAACAACCCTTCCTTGAAAATGATCCACCAACATTCTGACCAACACCGGTTCTGGTCCCTATCAGCATCGTAAGCATCAAAATGGTACCAAATTGAACTATCGGTATCCCATTGAACATCACAGTAAAACAAAGTTGTGTCCCAAATATTTTCTTGAAAACTCCATTTAACTTCATCACCATCTTGTAACATTGAGGATCCTAAGTCATTGTCATGAGATTGACAATGGACTCTCATGTTGTTTCCCTTTCCAAGTCTATTTATAACATGGACATGGATTCCTCTTGCTAGAGGACATAATCCATGAACAAGCATATAAAGAAAGATGAGAAGCATGCAAAAACTATTGCACTTGAAAATTTTCATTTTGGTTTTAATTAGCTGCAACCTTTTAAACTTGTTTCTTGGAGTTTCTATTATATAGTGTATATATATAGCTATATAACTTTCTAAAATAGAGATTTTGGGTGAAAAATTTCAGATTGTCCAAATGAAGAATGTGATTAGCTACCCATCTTTATTGCTTTTATATTTCTCTATTAAGGAAAATAAATTGCTATTTTGAGCTGGCAACAAATAATGAAAGGGATTGGCCTAGTTTCTGTTAACTATATAATAATCCCAAAATTTAAGAGATTGAACTGGATGGGGAAGTTTATAAATTATGTGGTTTTGGCAATTTGGTCCAAGAGTAATACCATTTGAACTGATTTGATATACTATAGTTAAGATGATTAACCTTCAGCTTTAATTGGATATTGACTAAGTTATTTTCTTGAAATAAGTATTTCTTGATTTAATGCAATTTTCAGGATGAAGAGTAGGAGTGGAGGTGAAGTACGATGGTTCCTTTGTACAAGAATAAAGGTGATATTTAGAGTTGTAACAACTATAGGGGTATCAAATTACCGAGTCATACCATGAAAGTTTGGGAGAGGGTGATAGAAGTGAGGGTGAGAAGGACGGTGTCTATTTCAAACAACCAGTTTGGGTTCATGCTGAGGCGTTCTACCACGGATGTTGTCCACCTTATTAGGAGGTTGGTGGAACAGTACGGGGATATGAAGAAGGATTTACACATGATGTTTATTGATCTGGAGAAAGCGTATGACAAGGTTCCTAGAGAGGTCCTATGAAGATGCCTGGAGGCAAAAGGTGTACCGGTTGCTTACATTAGGGTGATTAAGGACATGTACGATGGAGCTAAGACTCGGGTTAGGACAGTGGGAGGCAACTCGGAGCATTTTACGATTGTTACGGGGTTACACCAAAGGTTTGCGCTCAGCCCATTCCTATTTGCCCTGGTGATGGATGCACTGACACACCATATTCAAGGGGAGATGCCATGATGTACGTTATTTGCTGATGACATAGTACTGATTGATGAGATGCGAGACGATTGTTATACCCCATTTTAACACGAGTCAAATTAGAGTATAACCTATTGAAAAGACTGAGGTTCCATTAATTAAAGAGTCATCACCTAATTAATTTAACGATGAATTAGGACACCAATTTTAACTAAATAATGCTTAAAATTAACTTTATTTTTATGGTCTGCTTAACTTTAAAAATTCTAGGTAAGTGTCACGACCCAAAATCTCACCTGTCGTGATGACGCCTATCGTGGTACTAGGCAAGCCTCAACTCAACATCTCAACACAGAAGAACTTTTAAATAAAGGCGGAAGCAGTTAATATTAAATAAAACTTTTTAGAACAGAATATAACTCCAAAAGTGCTAAACTATCCATCCCCAAAACCCGGTGTCACTGAGTGCATGAGCATCTAAATGATAACAACATTCGACTGATAAAACACTGTCTGAAAATATAGAACAGTAGAATATGAAAGAAAAGGAGAGTCAAGGTCAGCAAACGCCATGCAGCTACCTCAATAGTCTCCTGAGCCTGACTCTTCAATCAGCAGCCGCCGTGACCAGAAGTGTCTAGATCTGTACATGAGGTACAGAGGGTAATATGAGTGCACCAACTCAGTAAGTAGTAGAAATAAATAAGGAACTGAGAAGTAGTGACA
This sequence comes from Nicotiana tabacum, assembly GCF_000715075.1. Taxonomy (NCBI): domain Eukaryota; kingdom Viridiplantae; phylum Streptophyta; class Magnoliopsida; order Solanales; family Solanaceae; genus Nicotiana; species Nicotiana tabacum. Next base: position 112,199,700 of record NC_134097.1, on the reverse strand, counting down.
AGATATGCAAATACAGTTATCTCAACAACTTTCAAATAAGAGTAGTCTTACTTTCAATTTAACAGTGTAAGTCACATCAGTACATACTCAATAAACCAGATATCAAATTTGACTGAGCAGTAAATAATATCTTTCAATAATTTTCAAAATAGTGATATGACATCTGCGATGCAACAGTAATGAAGTAAATGTATTTTCTCAAAATAACAGTCACTATGTCCTCCAATTCACTCCAACCTCGCAATTACTCATTCCTCACGTTCACTCATTCCTCCCAGTCTCTCAGTACTCGACACTCGCACTCACTAGGTACCTGTGCTCACTGGAGGTGTACAGACTCCGGAGAGGCTCCTTCAGCCCAAGCACTATAAACTGCACGGACAACTCACGTGCTATAATAATATAGTATCTGGATCCGCACGAACAACTCACGTGTTGCACGGACAACTCACATGCTATAATAATATATTATCTAGATCCGGACGGACAACTCACGTGCTGCACGGACAACTCACGTGCTGCACGGACAATAACCTCACAAATAGGCCCTCGGCCTCACTCAGTCATCAATCTCTCCAGTCTCTCGGGCTCTCAAAAAATCATATAAACAGCCCAAACAGAGGTAATGTCATGTATCAACAATGAAGAGCAAGAGACGGGGGCATAATAAGCAAGAAAAGCTATGACTGAGTACAAAACAACAATTAGCAGCTAATTCAGCAAGTACACGACCTCGCAGGTCTCAACAGTGATCACATAAGGCCTAAACATGATTTTTAACATGAAGTATAGTAAATTTCTATGAAAACAGAGGGAACATGTATTAAACAGTAGGCCAATTAATTCCACATTCTCGCGGGACGGACCAAGTCACAATCCCTACGGTGCACGCCCACACGCCCGTCACCTCAAAAATAGTCATACGACACAATGTCCGGGGTTTCATACCCTCAGGACCAGATTTATAACCGTTACTTACCTCAATTCGCGCAAAATCCTACTCCGCAATGTCTTTTCCTCTCAAATCGACCTCCAAATGCCTCGAATCTACCCACAATAATTCGATTCAGTTAATAAAAATTATAGGAATTAATTCCACATGAAATTCTATATTTTTTCATTAAAAATCCGAAATTGCACTAAAACTTCGCTCGTGGGGCCCACGTCTCGAAATTCGAAGTTGCGAAATATGAAATCTCATCCAACCCCGAGTCTAACCATACCAAAATTACTAAATTTTGATAATATTTCGACCTTTAAATCCTCAAATCTATCCGAGAGAGTTTTCAAACTCTTCCAACTAAATTCAGAGATGTAATGCCAAAACTAGTAATAGATTCGGGTAATCTAACCACAATTAAATTAACACTTACCCCATTGTTTTCTCTGAAAATCTCCCGAAAATCGCCTCTCCCCGAGCTCCAATTTGGTAAAAATGGAAAATGTCCCATTTTCGGAACTTAACATTCTGTCCAGATTTTCCGCGGTTACTGTTCACGCGCGGGTACTATTCGCGGTACTGTTCATGGACACTGTTCACGGGTACTGTTCACATGCTGTAGAAAAAATCAGCAACTGTCCTAAGAGAAAAATTCAGCAGCTTTTTTTATATCCGTTAACCTTCCGAAATCCACCCGAGGCCCTCGGGACCTCGACAAAATGCATCAACCAGTCCTAAAATATCATATGAACTTAGTCGAAACCTCAAATCAAATCAAATAACGCTAAAACCGCGAATCACAGCCCAAATCAAGCCTAATGAAACTAGGAACGTCCAACTTGTATATTCGATGCAAAAACCTATCAAATCAAATTCGATTGACTTCAAATTTTGCACACAAGTCATAAATGACATAACGAAGCTATGAAAATTTTCAGAACTAGATTTTGACCCCGATATCAAAAAGTCAACCCTCGGTCAACCTTTCCAAAAAATCTTCTATTTTCCAACATTTGCCAAAATGCGCCGAATTATCCTATAGACTTCCAAATCCAAATCCGAACATGTGCCTAAGTCCAAAATCACCATACGAAACTATTGGAATCATCAAAATTCTATTCCGGGTCTTTTTCTCAAAAGTCAAATCTCCGGTCAAACTCAAGAAATCTTTAGCCTTAGATTTCTAGATTCCGTTAAATGGCGATAATTTGATCTAGGGACCTCCGAATTCGATTTCGGGCATATGACCAAGTCCCAAATCACGATACGGAACTGGCGGAAGGTCAAAACTTTTATCCGGGTTCGTTTGCTCAAAATGTTTACCGAAGTCAACTCAGTTGAGTTTTAAAACTCTACTTCACAATTTAATCCATTTTTCACATAAAAACATTCCGGAAAATTATATAGACTGCGCACGCAAGTCGAGGAATTATTGATACCGCTTTTTCAAGGTCTTAAAATACTGAGATAATTATTTAATTTAAAAATGACATTTTGGATCATCACAAGGGTTCTAATTATCCTAAAGAGAAGGTGTTAAGCATTCTTTAAGATCCATTAATAATGATTACAGGCTAAACTTAGGTTAATTAAAAGCCTTTGTTGCAATAAACCTGACTTGTGATTAAAATATTAAAAATGACTTTAACTATAACTATTTAAGTATTTAAATAGGATAATAAATCACCTAAGTAATCAATAGCTATTAGTTAAAAATTGGCGTTAATATTCTTCATAGGTGGAAAGTGAGTTTAGACTTGGCAAAACAATTTTAAATACTGTAAAAATAGGATTCGATCAGTTTCTCAGGTTTCTTAAGGACAAGCTTTCGAGTTCGTAAAAATCAACCTAGTGATATTAGAGGTGGATTAAATTTTTAGGAGAAGAATTTTTAATGAAAAAAAAGACTTTGAAAATTCCTAGAATAGCTACCAAATTCTTTCGTGGCAAAACAGATGTTATATTCTTAATTGGAGAGTGAATCCTAAATAATTAAATAATAATTTAGAAATCAGTTATACTAGATACAACCTAAATTACCCAAAACAGAAACCAAAATCAAATCACACAAATAAATAATAAATTGAAAAGGTCAAATAGCATGAAACATAAAGGAAGAAAGATGTCATAGGCACCCCAAGCATATTTGCTTGTCTTGTCGCTATCCCGGTCAAGATGCTATGTAGTGTGACTCCATGTTCGGGTATGGAGAGTCTCGCTATCGAGTGAGACTTCATTTTTGCTCCAAGTGCATATGCAAGACAAAGAAATAGAGAAAAAGATTAGAGGGGAAATCTTATGTTCAACAGAAAAGTAAAGAACTAAAGATTACTGAAACAATCAAACGTGATTATATCAGCAAATAAACTCACATTACTGAACCTTCTTCATGAGGTTCCTAAAGAATCATGCTATCTTTAATTTTAAAGCCAAAAAGTACCAATTGTATGTTAAACACCTTAGTTATAGTTATTTAGCTTCAAATAGAGATAAGTTATGTTCCAGAGAACAAATCAAACATTTAGCAAAGTATGATTCTTTTTCAGCAATTACGCGTGTAAACGGAGTAGTAGTTTCAAATAAAGATAAATAAATATATAAATATTCTTTAAGCTATGCACATTAAACAAACTATACGTATCATTACAAACCCGCTTGATCACATTCACCTTAAGAGTTTAACTATGCTAAAAGTGAACTCTAAAGATCACAACAGAAATATAATCCCATGATTCCTAAAGTGTAGACAACAACTAAATATTCTTAACACATGATTCCTAATAAGAGCAAATCACTGAATGATATAAGCAAACTAAATGATACCAAAGATTAGCGAGAAGTATGCTAGATGTTCATTCTTTTACACGAGAGTACATGAGCCTCAACATCTATATTACGTTGGTAGTCATTTTAATTAGAATGAAGAGTTCTTCAGATTGAAAAGTAGTTTACTCTATTGAAAGATACAACTCAAATGGAACAAATTCTCAGGCTTTGTTACGACCAGAATATACTTAATGGAAATAAGTCCTAATTCATGGTTTCTACCTGATCTTTGACTATGGGCAAATAAATACATCTGTGCAGTAGTTAACAGTGACTATTACTAAGCAAAGAGACAATAACTTGCTATTAATATAACTTCAGATATAACTAGAATCATGGTTTCTAAAAAACACAATCTTTTAAATTAAGCACATAGCTGACTTCTACTTATAGGCATGGTTTATTTCCTCCTTTACAACATAAAATTTAGGTTATAATATTTAACACATCAATTTACAGGAAAGCAAACTCAAAGCCACAATTCTAACAAAGGCAGTATCATACATTAACATCCAAACTTTAAAAATTTCAAAAGGAATATGAAGAAAAAATCACTGACCTTTTTGCGGCGCAGTGAACTAGAGCGCTTGTCAAAGGCTATTCCCACAAAATCGTAAACTCAGATATAATTTGGAAAATATGTTAAAGCTTCGGCTATAGCTATGCCGAACAGAAACATAGATATATTTAGAGGAAATAAGAGCAGTGAGTTTAGGGTGGAAGAGGCGGTTCCTCCGGGTGGTGAAAATAGCCATAAAGTCTGGTATTTATAGGTGTAAAATTAGGGTTTTTGGTTCCTTTGGGTAGGCATTTGAAATTCGGATTTCAAAAGAATTCAAATAGAGTCGTTTGAATTTTATCGTTGAAGCTTTTTGGATAGATTCAATCTTCATATGATTATTCAGTGATATGCTTCAAGTTATACCCGGTGAGATTTTGACTGAGATATTGAAGATTCACGAGTCATCAAGAAAGAGGAAAGAAAGACATTACTTACATAAAAATGGTGCAACATCTTTTGATTGAAAGGCGCAAAAGCTACGAGGTTTTCTCAAAATAAAGAAGTTGACAAGGGAAGGGACAGAGGCGTTGATCTTTTGACTAGGGTTAGGAATTATGGAATGAAATATTTTAAGGGATATTGTGCCGATTGGACTAGTTTGGAACGTGGACTTGTAAAAATTGCACGGGGCGACCAAATACTCATTTAACCTATACCCATTTTTTTAAAAACTTTTAACTTGTACCCACGTTTTAAACAACTTCAGCCCCCTTTCTCCTTCTCATTCTCCCAGTGATCTCCATATCTCTCCGGAACTTAACATTGATGTAACAATATCTCTCCTTCTGTGGCTTCACTCAATTTCTCAGAAGCCATCTTACTATACATAATTAAAATAATTGTAACGTAAGAAAACCTTTTTATGATTTGGTTGATGTGGCTCAAAATATTTTTTTACGTCATTAGTTCAAATCTCAAATATTTTTGCATTTCTCTGAATCCCCTTGACACCGTCTCCATCGTCGAGATGCTATGGTCAAGCAGAATCATAGTGCGTTCCTCGACGTTTCGATCCAGAAAAAATCAATGAAGCCATCTCCATACTTAGAATATAGAATTTGAAAGGTCAATCTTCCTCCCCCAAAAATAGAAACTTCAGCAGTACATACTCAAGGGTTTAAAAAATTTCAGCTCTAGAGCTGAAGTTCGCCAGTTACAAACAAAAACTTCAGCTCTAGAGCTGAAGTTCGCCAGTTACAAAACAAAAACTTCAGCTCTAGAGCTGAAGTTCGCCAGTTACAAACAAAAACTTCAGCTCTAGAGCTGAACTTCGCCAGTTACAAAACAAAAACTTCAGCTCTAGAGCTGAAGTTCGTCTGTTACAAAACAAAAATTTCAGTTTTAGAGCTGAACTTGAGGCCAGGCTACTAGAATACTGAAGTTTTGCGTGATTGCCTTTGCTACTACAGCCCCATATGCTGAAGTTATGCGAAAAGTGGGTACGTTTGTAATTTTTTTTGCATAGCGGACACAAGTTAAAACGTGACACAAAAAGCGGGTATAGATGCAAATGCCCCGTGGACTTGGCCGAATTAGGCATGTTCATGATGGGCTCAATTGTAGAGGAAAGATTTGGGCTTAATTTGCTAATTTCTTTCTTCCGAAACTCTTTGAACTACTAATTAGGACTAATCATACTATATAATAGTATTAGTTAAGCAAAATTGTACAAAGAATATAATTATGAGCAAATAAGAAAGTGATTACATAAAATAACAACTCGATTGATCGTCAAATCAAACGTTATAGTATTATTAGAGTAAATATTTATAAAATATGGGATTAAAGAAATATTACTTGTTGGTTAAATAAAGAGTTAGAGAAGTGATATACTTTTCGCAAAAGATGATGATGATGATGATGTGTCGACAACAAAATTGGATGTCAACATCTGTTGCATTCAGTTTCAAGTTTCTCAGATTATCCATTGGTCAATGGTAAAATAATTATTCTTACATTATTAGTAATATTAGAAACTCAAACAAATAGCTTGGAATAAAGGAGAGACAAAATTGGATGTCAATAACGGAGTCAACGAGAGGATGGAGGTTTAAAGACAGGCCCTTGAGCCTAAGAGTTTCATATTGAGCAGGACTAAGACGGAGTACCTAGAGTGAAAGTTCAGGGTCGAGCCGAACGGTAGCGGGATTGGACGTGAGGCTTGAATCACAGGTCATTCCCAAGAGGGACAGTTTCAAGTACCCTGGATCGGTTATTCAGGGGGATAGGAAGATCGACGAGGATGTCACACACCGTATAAGGGTATGGTGGATGAAGTGAAGGTTAGCGTCTGGAGTCCTGCGTGACAAGAAAGTGCCATCGATTCTCAAAGGTAAATTTTATAGAGCGGTGGTTAGACCGGCCATGTTGTATAAGGTTGAGTGTTGGCCAGTTAAGAACTCACATATCCAAAAGATGAAATTAGCTGAAATAAGGATGTTGAGTTGGATGTGCGTGCATACTAAGATGGATAAGATTAGGAATGAAGATATCTGGGAGAAGGTGGGCGTGGCCCTCATGGATGACAAGCTGCAAGAAGCAAGACTTAGATGGTTCGGGCACGTCCAGAGGAGAAGCCCAGATGCACCGATGAGGAGGTGTGAGTGCGTGGATTTGGTGGGGTAAGAGGAGAGGTAGAGGGCGACCTAAGAAGTATTGGGGAGAGGTGATTAGGCAGGACATGACGTGGCTTCATATTACCGAGAACATGGCCCTGGACATAAAATTATGGAGGTCGAGCATTAAGGTTGTAGGGTAGAAAGTAGTTGTGCATATTTCTACGGCACACCAGAGTGAGGCTAGTCTTTAGGACTTAGTCTTAGACTATTAGTGGTTAATGTTGAGTCATACTACTCTTTTGTTCCTCTTAGTGCTGGGCTTTATCTACTGGTTGTTGTTTTGATGTTCATCTATTTTCTGGTTCTGGTGATGCTGTTATTTGTTTTATGGTTTCTATTGATGGTACTGATGTATTGCCTCTTTTCGTTTTCTTTTCGTCCTTTTGAGCCGAGGTCTTTCGGAAACAATCTTTCTATCCCTCGGGGTAGGAGTAAGGTTTGCGTACACACTACCCTTCCCAGACCCCACTAGTGAGATTTCACTGGATCATCGTTATTGTTATTGTTATTGTAAGTATTTACTGATTTACAAATTGTACAATCATAAATAAGAAAAGTCAATATAATGTATGGTTTAAGAAGAAGTAATTTGATTCCTTAATCATAACTAGATCAAACAAAATAGAGTATGTTTCCTTATGATTAATGTGTTGTTGCCATCATATCTTAAAATTGAGTTTAGTTGGTTTTTCGTTGAAGGTTAATTTACAACTAGATTTTGCGAGAAGCTTATTATTGACAAAATATGATACACGTGCATGTTACATATAATAATTTCACAATTAAAATAAGTGGAGTTAGCTCATTGTATTTATTCTTCCATTCATTCCTTGTAAAGTAATTAGTGAAATAGTTAGTGAGCTATCAAATGGTAAGTAACATATGTTATTAGTTAGTTGGTTAGTCTAGTTATTAGTACATGTTGTATAAGTAGGAACACTTATTATATTTTTCATTTTTGAGTTGATTAAATGAAGAGTTCAGCTCCTTTCAAGAAACTTTAGTTCTGCTCTTTCCCCTTTCTGTACATTCTTCGATTCCTTCACTGGAGTTACTATTGAGCTCGTGTTTCTTTCATTTTTTCTACAATTTTACATGGTATCAGAGCGCATGCATTAATCCTAAAGCCTCCTTCTTTCGTATTTCGATTACTTCTGTCTATACAGAAAGAAATTCTTCGTTGTTTACTTGGGAATTAGGGTTTTGTGTCAGAATCAATCAATTAGTTAATTCACCTCAATAATTCATTTTTTCTGACAACGATTTTAACTTTGTTGAACCAAAGCATGGCTAGAGATGAAGAATTCTGATTACTGATAAGACAACCATAGATTCTACAAGTCCGATATACATGCATCCATCGGAGAGTGCCGAATCTATGTTAGTGCCGGTGGTTTTTGATGGAACTGGCTATAGATCTTAGAGAAGAGGATTCCTTAGAGCACTCTCCGTGAAGAACAGAGTAGGCTTCATCACCGAAAAGTATAAGAAACTAGATCCCAATTCTGCTACCCTCGACCAATGGGAACGATACGACGACATGGTGACCTCGTGGATCCTAAACTCACTATCTAAAGACCTAGCAAATAGTCTACAATATGTCAATGATGCTAGGGAACTTTGGCAGGAATTGGAAGACATGTATGATCGGACCAATGATGCTAAGCTGTATCAGCTCCAGAAGGAGATAAATGATTTGAGTCAGGGGAATTTGGACATTACTGGATACTACACAAAAATGAAGAAGCTTGGGGTGAAACTCAATACTCTGAACATACATGCTAAGTGTGTTTGTCAATGCACATGTGGAGGTACAGATAACATGTACAAAGCTGAGCAGGACAAAAGACTAATCTAGTTTTTGAATGGCCTAAACGAAGTGTACACTGTGGTGAGAGGAAGTATTTTGATGATGAATCCACTTCCAACAATAGCCTAGGCCTTCTCCATTCTCATTTAGGAGGAGAAGCAAAGGGAAGTTAAGCCAAGTACTTATTTTTCGATGGATTTTGCTGCCTTGAATACAAATGGATTAGGAAGCAATATTTTCAAGACAAACTACACTTAGCAGGGGAACAATAACACAAATAATAGATATAGGGGAAATCAGTTCACTAATAGACCCCGATTGTTCTGTGAGTACTGCAAAAGGCCAGGGCACACTAAGAAAAAATATTATAAGCTTCACGGATTCTCACAGAACTTCAAGCTCAATAAAGGAAAAAGGATTGTAGGAAATGTGTTTGGGTCATCAAGTGAAGAAGCTGTAGTAAGAGATGATGGAAATAACTCTCAGAGTCAGGAGCAAGGTCGAACTATGCACAACCTAACTAAGGAGCAATATGTATATCTACTCAGCATATTGGAGAGCTTTCAAGGAGGAGGAGACAAATTTGGAAACACTATCGTAAATGGAGGAGCTGTGAACTTTGCAGGTATCTCAATATGCTCTACTCATTTTGATTCTAGTGATCAATTGTGTGAGAATTCAAATTCAAGTGTTGATTCTTTGATGCTTGACTCTGGAGCCACAAATCATATGACATATAATAAATTATTACTAACCAACATTAGAACCTTAGTTTATCCCTACTTAGTTAACCTACCTAATGGTTATAAAGTAAGTGTGACATTAATTGGTGATGTAATCCTTAGTCTTAGGTTCAATCTCAGAAAGGTCCTTTTTGTGCCCAGTTTCAAGTTCAATTTGATATCAGTCCATTCCTTGACAGTCCAACTTGATTGTATTGTGATATTTACTAAGTTTGTTTGCATTCGTCTACAGGGCCCTTCATTGAAGTGGCCACTGGAGATTGGTAAAGCCAAGACTAGTCAATACTTTCACTATTCAGACAACTACAACACTGGTTCTACTCCCCCCGATATATGTAGTACATCTTTTCCATGTCATACTACTAATAAGGATGAGGCATACTCTGCAGTTAACATATCTAGTTCATTTTTGTATCCTCATTTAGCTAGCACAAATAAGTCACATTCTACCATCCCTGTTGCATGTACTTTTGTTGTTCCATCTCTCAGTAGTAATGTTCGCTTCCACATCTGCATCATTCTATAAATAACTCCAGCAATAAAAGTAATTTTTGTGTGTCTAATACCTCCTTAACTACAAAGAACTTCCTTGATCTCTTGCGGTATAACAAATTTGGACATGTACCTTTTGTCAAAATAAAATAAATTTCTTCTATACCTATTACTTTTGCACCTAAACAACCTTTCTTTTACCCTATTTGTCCAAGGGCAAGACAAACCAAATTTCATTTCCCAGAAAGAACAACATTAACCACTAAGATCTTTGAGGTGTTACACATTAACCTATGTGGTCCCTATCATGTTACAACACATGACAAATATAAATACTTCATCACACTTGTGGATGATTACAGCAGGTCCATATAGACTCATTTGCTAATCTGTAAAAGTATGCATACTATGAAGGCCTTTTCTGCCACGATAGAGAACCAATTCAACACTAGTATCAAAACTATAAGAACAAACAATGGGCTTGAATACACCAGTTTTGAAGCCACCTCATTTTTTCAATCAAAAGGCATCATACATCAGAAAACATGCTCATATACACCACAACAAAATGGTGTAATGGAAAGAAAACAAAAATATCTGCTAGTAATCGCCAGGGCACTTTTGTATCAATCTAAGTTGCCCATACAATATTGGGGACATTGCATCTTGACCTCTACCTATTTGATAAACAGATTACCATCATCATCACTTAAGACTAAATACCCATTTGAACTGTTGTACCTGAAGAAACTAAATTATTCTCATCTTAGAAGCTTTTGAGTGACTATATTTTCCTACTACCCTCAAAACTCACAAGGATAAATTTGAACCAAGATCCACTCCACATGTTTTTGTGGGATATCCCTTTTGGACAAAAGATTATAAGGTACTAAATCTGGTCACAAAGAAAATAAGTGTTTTAAGAGATGTAATATCTATGAGAATGTGTTCCCATTTGCCTTGTCTACTAGTCCTAGTAAATTATTCCCTTTATTTCCTCAAATGAGATCACATCTATTAGATGAGCTCTTCCCTGCCAATGATATAAGAATCACTCAACATTCAGTAACTGAAAATCACCATGAAGTGTCATTAAGAACTTTGTCTAGTAATGAGCAACTGTCTGAATCAGACCCAATCTCACCTCAACCCCTTTCTTTTGATAATAACTCTACATTTTCTCAATCACCTTTGGACAGTCAGATATCAGGAACTTTTCCTATTTCTGATAGTCCAACTATCTCAAATCAAGACCAAAATATTTTAGTTTCAGATTAGAGTAAACTTTCCAGAACTCTAAAAATTCCTACTTACCTTAAAGATTATGAGTACACAATTCTTAAATTGCAACCTGCTCACCATGACCACTCTCCATCTTCCAGTGATAGCCAAAGCACATCATCCTTTTCTTTTACTACTTCTATACCCAGACTTCATTACAGTTCCCTTAATGCTTAAGTTCTAACAGTCAGCAATTGATGGAAACTGCCTCACATGAATGTGAACCTAGTTCATATGAGGAAGTTTTTGTGAAGCATGCTTGGCAAGTAATAATGAATCAGGAATTCCACGTATTATATGCAAATAAGACCTAGAATTTAGTTCATCTTCCAGCGGAAAGAAGGAAATAGGGTGTAAGTGAGTGTACAAAATCAAACATAAAGCAGATGGTAGCATAGAAAGGTTTAAGGAAAGATTGGTAGTGAAGAGTTACACACAACAGGTTGGGATAGATTATACATAGACCTTCTCACCAGTAGTAAAGATGACTACTGTGAGAGATTTGATTGCAATAACAGTCAAGAAAGGATGAAAAGTTTTATAATTGGATGTCAATAATGTATTCTTCCATGGAGATCTCCATGAAGAGGTGTACATGGAGGTGCCACCAGGGCTAGTTGTGGAGAGTCCAGGCTTGGTGTGCAAATTAAACAAGTCCTTGTATGGACTCAAACAAGCAAGTAGATAGTGGTATGAGAAACTAACTGAAGCATTATGTTCTGGGGGGGATACACTCATTCAATGCTTGACTACTCCTTGTTTTATAAGAAAGCTGAAGGATCAGTAGTGTTTGTGGCTGTATATGTAGATGATGTTCTTGTCACATGTACTCACTTACAAGATATTGAGTCCCTAAAAGACTTTCTGCACAATACATTCAAGAAAAAAGATCTGGGGAGGCTTCACTACTTCCTAGGCTTAGAGGTCCAATACACAGACAAAAGAGTGTTGATTTCATAGAAGTTCACTGTGGATCTTTTGAAAGAATTTGGTTGTATAGATTGTCATCCTATAACTTCTCCTCTGGATTCATCTGTGAAGCTGAAAGCTAATGAAGGAGCCTTGCTAACAGACCCTTCCTACTATAGGAAGTTGATTAGGAAGCTCAACTTCCTCACCAACACTAGGTTGGACATTTCTTATAGTGTACAACATCTCAGTCAATTCATGCAAAGTCCCAGGGAGCCATATTTGAAGGCTGCATATCATGTTCTAAGGTACTTGAAAAGTGTCATGACCCAAACCCGGACCCTGTCGTGATGGCACCTCTCGTGAAGACAAGGCCAGACGACACTTTCCCTTTTTTCAATTATTAATAGTTAAGCATTAAGAAATATTTGAAACAGGATAAAATAATCAAAAGTAGCAGATAATGTCATAAATATGTGGAAGAACAACTCAACACAGCCCGATACCGGGGTGTTAGTAGTCATGGACATCTATAAATCCTACTACAAATTTGATAAGTCTATAAACTCTTACAATTGTCTGATCAGAAATAAAAATGATAAAGAGGGAGAAACACAGGTCTGCGGATGTCAAACAGCTACCTCGTAAACTCCGAATGTCCGCCAGGAGCTCTCAACTCGCACTGGCAGGATCAACAACGCTTGAATCTTCACATAGGGGTGCAGAGAGTAAAGTAAGTACTCCAACTCAGTGAGTAACAAATGTAAATAAAGACTGAAAGTAAGAAATCACGTAAGGCACAAAGCATTCTATAATGAATCAGAAAAATTATTTAAAATCAGTAAATCAGTAAAAGATAGGTAAAATTCTTTAAGTCAAATATAGTTTCATGAAAAGCCTTTTTCAATGATTAAGCAGGTAATTGACAGTCAATTATGAAAAGTAAACACATAAAGGCTCGCCCCTCGGGCATAGTATCAATAAATTCGCCTCTCGGGCAACATCTCAGAATAGTACCAGCCCCTCGGGCAGTAACATAGAACAATACCAGCCCCTCGGGCTCATTCTCATATCTGATGGGTACCTGCGCTCACTGGGGGTGTACAGACTCCTAGAGGGGCCCCTTACGGCCCAAGCGCAATATCAAGCCACGTCGTGGCACCATTACTAGGCCCTCGGCCTCATATCAATCAAGCCACCTTGTGGCGTACATATTTGAGGCGCTTGGCCTCATAATCATTATCAAATGTTTTCTCACAATATAGGCCCTCAGCCTTACTCAGTCAAAATCCTCACAAGGCACTCGGACAATAGTAAAAGATGATTATCAGCCCAAAAATGTCATTTAAAAGATCATGTAAGTGTAAAAACAGAGTAAACATAGTTGAGTACGAAAACCGTAAAATATAACATGACTGAGTTCAAGTATAAAGTCAAAACAGTGAGGAAATACCAATAACAATCCCTGAAGGGTTCAAATAGTTGGCCCAAGACCCAAATATGGCATTCAGCCCAAATAATGATGATAACAGATAGATTTCAGTCAAATACGCAGTAAAATCATCAATCGGGATGGACCAAGTCACAATCCCCAATAGTGCACGACCCCACGCTCGTCATCAAGCGTATGTCTCACCTCAATATAGCACTACGATGTGAAATTAGGGGTTTCAAACCCTCATAACATCATTTACAATCATTACTCACCTCGAACCAGTCAAATCTCTAGCTCGCGATGCCTTTGCCCCTCGAATCGGCCTCCACTCGCGTCGAATCTATCCAAAATCAGAACGAGGATGTCAAAATATGCTAAGGAAACGAAGCCCAAGCGAAAATAATCAAAATATGACACAAATCCCGAAATTACCAAAACCCGACCCTCGGGCCCACATCTTGAAATTCAATATTTTTTACATCAATATATTCCTTATATCTCCACGAGTTCATACATATCAAAAGTTCAGAAATCCGACCCCAAATGGTCCTTCAAATCCTCAATTAAAGGCCTAAGTTCCCAAACCCTAGTTTCCCCAATTTTCACCCTTAATTTCCATGATTTCTAGCTCTAGTCTAAGAAATTATAACATAGGAACGAGTTTTAGGTCCAAATTCCTTACCTCAATGAAGTTCCCTTGAAATCCCTCTTTCAATTCGTCCAAAAAGCTCCAAAGCCGAGATAAAAATGGTGAAATAGCTCAAAATTCGCGAAGGCCACAATTTGTACTTTCTGCCCAGAACTTTCCGTATCTGCGGCTATATTTCTGCTTTTGCGGTACCGCATATGCAGTTCTTCTTCCGCTTCTGCGGAAATCACTTAATGGACCATACCCGTTTCTGCAATCAATCTTTTGCACCTGTGCCTCCACAGGTGCGGTCTATCAATCGCATCTGTGGTCACTGCCTTTCCAGACATTTCCGCTTCTATGATCCTTTGTCCGCTTCTGTGGCGCCGCACATGCGGTCCCCAATCCGCAGGTGCGAAAATACCATAAGCAGCAACTTCAGCAGTTGCAACATGGTCCAAACTTCTCTGTTAACCATCCGAAATCACCTCGAGGCCCCTGGGACCTCAACCAAAAGCACAAACATATTTTAATACCTTATTTGAACTTGTACCAATCTTCAAAACACCTCAAACAACATCAAATCAACCAAAACACATCGGATTCAAGCCAAATTTTCTAAAATCTTTCGAATTTTGCTTTTGATAAAAAAACCAACCAAACTACGTCCGAATGACTTGAAATTTTGCACACACATCCCAAGTGACACAGTGGAACTACTGACCCCTATATCAAAATCTCCCCTACCAACCGAAAATCATCAAAATATCAACTTCGCCAATTCAAGCCTAAATCTACTACGAACCTCCAAAATTCATTCCGATCACACTCCTAAGTCACAAATCACCTTCCAAAGCTAACCAAACCATTAGAACTCACATCCGAGCCCTCAAACACATAAGTCAACATTCGGTTGACTTTTTCAACTTATACTCACTCTAAAGAGACTAAGTGTCTCAAACTTTACCAAATCCTTTCCGAACTCAATCCAACCAACCCGATAGCACATAACATGGACAAACAAAGCATAACGAAGCATAAATAGGAAAAATGTAGCGGTAACTCAGGAGACGACTGGCCATGTCGTCACAAAAAGTGACCAACCTTGGGAATTTTTCTTACTAATAATGCAGACTACACAATCAAAGCTTTTTGCAATTCGATTAGGCAGCCTGTCCCCATTTAGAAAACCAGTTAGTGGATATATTGTACTACTTGGGGATAACCCTATTAGTTGGAAATCAAAGAAACTATCCATTATCTCTTTATCTTCTACAGAAGCTGAGTAGAGGTCAGTTAGGATGGTTGTTAGAGAGCTTGTTTGGCTTGCTAGGCTTCTCAATGAACTAAATGTTCCTCTATCCTTGCCTATTCTTATATTTTGTGACAGCCAAGCTACCCTACACATATCAAGGAATTCTATGTTTCACGAGTGTATGAAATACGTTGAAGTGGATGACCACTTTTTATAAGACCAATTGTAGGAAGGATTGATTTCTCTACACCATATTTCCACTAATAACCAGTTAGCCGACATTTTTACCAATTCCTTGACAAGGATCAAGCATTCCACACTCCTTGGCAAGTTGGCAGTGATCCCTTTACCTCCAACTTGGGGGGGAGGGGTTGAGATAGCTTATTGTATTTATTCTTCCATTCATTCCTTGTAAAATAGTTAGTGAATGTAGTTAGTGGAATAGTTAGTGAGCTGTCATTAGTTAGTTGGTTAGTCTAGTTATTAGTACATGTTGTATAAGTAGGAAGACTTATAAGTAGGAACTCACATCCGAGCCATCTAACACATAAGTCAACATCCGGTTGACTTTTCCAACTTAAACTCACTCTAAAGAGACTAAGTGTCTCAAACCTTACCAAATCCTTTCCGAACTCGATCCGACCAACCCGATACCACATAACACGGATAAACAAAGCATTACGGAGAAGAAATAGGGAAAACAGAGCGGTAACTCAGAAGACGACTGGTCGGGTCATCACATCCTCCCCAACTTAAACAAACGTTCATCCGCGAACGAATCAAGAAACATATCTGAAGCCTCAAATAGGTAAGGATATCGGCTTCACATCTCCCGCTCGGTCTCTTAGGTAGCCTCCTCCACGGGCCGACCTCTCCACTACACTTTCATTGAAGCTATATCCTTTGTCCTCAACTTTCAAACCTAACGACCCAAAATAGCTACTGGCTCCACATCATAAGTCAAATCATCATCCAACTGAACAGTGTTGAAATCCAGAACATGAGACAGATCCCCAATATACTTTCGGAGCATAGAAACATGAAATACCGGATGCACACTCGATAAGCTTGGTGGCAAAGCAAGCTCATAAGCCACCTCCCCTATCCTCCGAAGCACCTCAAAAGGCACAATGAACCGAGGACTCAATTTCCCTTTCTTCCCAAATCTCATAACACCCTTCATGGGCGAAACCTTCAACAGAACCTTCTCGCCAACCATGTAGGACACATCTTGAACCTTTCTATCAGCATAACTCTTTTGTCTCGACTGTGCTGTACGAAGCCTCTCCTGAATTACCTTCACCTTTTCTAAGGTATCCTGCACCAAGTCTGTCCCCAATAGCCTAGCCTCACCGGGCTCGAACCAACCAACTAGAGATCTACACCGCCTCCCATACAAAGCTTCATATGGAGATATCTGAATACTCGACTGGTAGCTGTTGTTATAAGCAAACTCTACAATCGGTAGAAACTGATCCCATGACCCTCCAAAATCAATGACACAAGCACGCAACATGTCCTCCAATATCTGAATAGTTCGCTCGGACTGCCCGTCCATCTGAGGGTGAAAAGTTGTGCTCAACTCAACCTGAGTACCCAACTCTCGCTGCACAGACCTCCAAAACTGCGATGTAAACTCAGTGCCCCTATCTAAAATGATTGAAACTGGGACACCATGCAAACGAACAATCTCCCGGATATAAATCTTTGCTAATCGCTCTGAATAGACAGTACACACAGGAATGAAGTGCGCGGACTTGGTCAGCCAATCCACAATCACCCAAATAGCATCGAACTTCCTCAAAGTCCGTGGAAGTCCAACTACAAAGTCCATAGTGATCCTCTCCCACTCTTGAATATCTATCTGCTGTAGCAAGCCACCCAGTCTCTGATGCTCATATTTCACCTGCTGACAATTGAGACACCGAGCTACAAATCCCACAATATATTTCTTCATTCTCTGCCACCAATAGTGCTGCCTCAAATCCTGATACATCTTCGTGGCACCCGGATGAATGGAATACCACGAGCTATGGGCCTTCTCCAGAATCAACTCCCGAAGCCCATCCGCATTGGGCACACAAATTCGCCCCTGCATCCTCAACACCCCATCATCACCAATGGTCATATCTCTGGCATCATCATGCTGAACTCTGTCCTTAAGGACAAGCAAATACAGATCATCATACTGGCGCTCTCTGATGTGATCATATAAAGAAGACCGAGAAACCACACAAGCCAACACCCGACTGGGCTCTGAAATATCCAACCTCACGAACCGATTGGCTAGGGCCTAAACATCAACCGCAAGAGGTCTCTCGCCAACTGGAATATATGCCAAACTCCCCATACTCACTGCCTTTCGGCTTAAAGCATCAGCCACCACATTGGCCTTTCCCGGATGGTACAATATAGTGATATCATAATCCTTAAGCAACTCTAACCATCTCCGCTGACTTAAATTAAGATCTTTCTGCTTGAACAAATGTTGGAGGCTACGATGATCAGTAAACACCTCACAAGACACACCATACAAGTAATGCCTCCAAATCTTCAATGCGTGAACTATGGCAGCCAACTCCAAATCATGAACGGGGTAGTTCTTCTCATGGGGCTTCAACTGAAGCATAAGAAATAACTCTACCCTTCTGTATCAATACACAACCAATCCCAACTCTTGAAGCATCATAATACATGGTATATGAACATGAAGCTGATGGCAAAACCAATACTAAAGTTGCGGTCAAGGCTGTCTTGAACTTCTGAAAGCTCTCTTCACACTCGTCTGACCATACAAATGAAGCACCCTTCTGAGTCAATTTGGTCAAGGGCGATGCGATAGATGAGAATCCCTGAACAAAACGGCAACAATAGCCCGCCAAACCAAGAAAGCTGCGAATCTCTATGGCTGAGGACGATATGGGCCAACTCTGAACCGCCTCTATCTTCTTCGTATCAGCCTAAATACCCTCGCTGGACACCACGTGCCCCAAGAAAGCCACTGAACTGAGCCAAAACTCACACTTGGAGAATTTTGCATAAAGCTTCTCCTCTCTCAATCTCTGCAACACAACTCTCAAATGCTCCGCGTGCTCCTCCTGACTACGCGAATATACCAGAATATCATCAATATAGACTATGACAAATGAGTCAAGATTAAGGTTGGAACACACTGTTCATCAAATGTATAAACGCTGCTAGGGCATTGGTTAGCCTAAAAGACATCACCAAGAACTCATAATGACCATATCGAGTCCTGAAAGCTGTCTTAAGAATATCCGAGTCCCTGATCTTCAACTGGTGATAACCTGAACGGAGATCAATCTTGGAGAACACTCTCGCTCCCTGAAGCTGGTCGAATAAATCACTAATGCAAGGCAAATGATACTTGTTCTTAATTGTTACTTTGTTCAATTGCCTGTAATCAATGCACATTCTCATAGTGCCATCCTTCTTCTTCATAAATAGAACTAGCACACCCCAAGGTGACACACTTGGCCGAATGAACCCTTCATCAAGGAGTTCTTGAAGCTACTCCTTTAATTCCTTCAACTCCGCTGGTGCCATATGATATGGCGGAATAGAAATGGGCTGAGTGCCTGGCACCAAGTCAGTACCAAAATCAATATCCCTGTCTGATGGCATCCCGACAAGTTTGCGAGAAACACATCAGGAAAATACCTCACAACTGGAACAGAATCAATACTGAGAGTCTCAACACCGACCTCCCTCACGAATGCTAGATACGAAAGACAACTCTTCGCAACCATACGCTAGGCTTTCAAAAATGAGATCACTCTACTGGGAACATAATCAGTCACGCCTCACCACTCGATCCGCGGCACACCCGGTATAGCCAACCTGACTGTCTTAGCATGAGAGTCCAGAATAGCACGACATGGAGATAGCCAATCCATGCCCAAAATGACATCAAAATCCATCATACATAATAATAAAAGATCCATACGGGTCTCCAAACCCCCAATAGTCACCACACACGATCAGTACACACGGTCTACAACAACAATATTGCCCACCGGGGTAGATACATGAACAGGTAAAGCAAGAAACTCACGGGGCGTACCCAAATAATGAGAAAAGTATGATAACACATAAGAAAAGGTGGAACCAGGATCAAATAATACAGAGGCATCTCTATGGAAGACTGAAACAATACCTGTAATAACAACATCTGAAGCAATAGCATCGAGTCTGCCTAGAAGTGCACAAAAACGGGCCTGACCTACCTGATCGACCTCCCCCTCTGGGGCGACCCCTAGCTGACTGACCTCCACCCCTAGATGGGTGGGTGGGTGGTGGTGAAGTAACTGGCACTGAAGCCGATGGCTGATTCACCCGCATACCTCAAACGACGAGGGCATTGCCTCCATATATGACCCATTTCACCACACTCATAACAACTCCCAGGTGCTGGAGAAGGGGACTGAAGGGAACCTCTCGCACCGGAGTGACTAGCAGATGCACTCGGCATAGAAGAGCCCTCAACTGACGGAGCACGGGACGAACTCTGAGCTAGAAGGGTACTAAGTGATGATTGGCCCTGATGAGAACTGCGAGAACCATGACCCGATGACGCCCCATGATAACCTTAAGGGTGTTTGATAAGTAGGGATTTTAACGAGTTTCATGCTCCTTCTTGCTTATGCTTTGATTATAAATCGTTACAAAATAGTCCGAAAGGTTCATAAGTTATGCTTGATTATAGGTTTGATCGACAAAGTGACGAAATGTCAAAGATCGGCTCAAAAAGAGTGAAACCTGCTCAAGTATCAAAGGCAAAGTAAACTGAGGGCAAACAAGCTTAGTGCGGACTGCACAAAATGGAATGCGACCGCACTAGGTGATTCAGAGAGATGGCAAGATCAGGCTTAGAGCAACGCGGCCGCAGTCCACACTGCGCGGCCCGTGGTGAAGGTTCCGCGACCGCACTGCCTTTTTGTGCAATCCGCGAAAGAGAGATTCAGAGAGATGACAAAAACTAGGCTTAGGCAATGCGGCCGCATTACACATTGTGCGGCCCGCAGTGAAGGTTCTACGACCGCACTACATTTTTGTGTGATCCGCGGAAGAGATATTCAGAGAGGCAAAATGCCAATGCGGTTCGCGGTCATGGTTGTGTGGACCGCGACAACTGCCTCCGCGGCCACGGTCCATTCTGCGCGGTCCGCGGAGCCCAAGTCAGAGAGCCCAGAATCGAAGTCCAAGAGCCTAGCGTGGCCGCGATCCATTTTATGCGGCCCGCGCTGACCCCGTAGGGGTATATTTGTCCAGTTTTTCTATCCTAGTATAAATAGAATATTTTACCATTTTTAGGTCATGAGATATATCCAGAACTTAGCTGCGCTCGTGGGAACTTGATCTGTAGCCATTTCTTGCCATTTTAGCTTCAAATTAACGATAGATTCTTGTATCTTAATTTAGCATTTAATTAATATGTCTTGTTCTTCATTTATTTCTCTATTTTCTCTTTCAAACATGAGTAGCTAAACACATTAGCTGGGGTTGTGGCTCAACCCTAGTGTGGGTAATTGATGGGTGTTGCCATCTATTGTTAGATTGACTATGAGTGTTTGTTATTTGGATCAATTTTATGATTTAATCTATGAATTGGTGGTTGCAAACACTGATTTGTGCTAAGTTGACTTGGCTCTTCTTGAGAAAGAGAGCCTAAGTCTTCAAAATTGACCCAACAAGGAATTGGGATGGACTCAAGAGAATTGATAGTCCTAATTAAAGGGTTAAACCTTGAGAGAGTAATTACCCAACTTGAACCCTAGTTACTTGAGCTAATTTGCCTACCCATTTGGTCTCGAGAGAGTCAATTGGGCAAAATCACTCTCTTTATCGTGAGGTGTGAGAGTGGGTAAAATTGTGCAACGGTTATAGCATAAGCCCCAAGTATGTCAATCGAACCTTAGTAACATCTACCCATCAATTAGCCACCTAGGTAATGTCACGACCCTAGTTCCCTTCTTCCCATTAGATACAACTTAGCAATTATCTTGTAGCATAATCTAGTTTCAATTAATAGTTTGATAATAATAGTTTATAATCTAAAACCCAAAAATGTATGGAAGTGACATTTGGAACAAATACACACTTCTAGCCTAGATAGATACTCGAGTCCATTCCTAGCTCCCTATGGAAATCGATCCCGACCCTCATATCGGGTAAAAGCTATTGCGACCCTCTCTTCCTACTTTTTAGTAGTGTGGAGTTAGAAGTGATCACTTTTTGTGTCATTACTTAGGTACCAACATGGATTTAAACAACGCTAATGATCCTCTTGGAAACGTGATAGCGGGGGAGGAGTTAGATGATCTTGAGCAAGATGAGGTTCCTCTTGCACCTCAAGGTCAACGGAGAGGCCGGAATGCCAATGCTAATCCAAATGACAATATTCCAGACCCTCCCCCGGTTCCTCCAAGAGTGGCTCCCAGAGTATTACCGAACCAGGGCTATGCAAGTGCTATTGTCCCACCCCAAATCCGAGCAGGCAACTTTCCGATAACCAATGTGATGTTGACCTTACTTGAGCAGCGTGGGTACTTCACGGGCACTTCAAATCAAAATGCCTACAAACATCTCAAGGGGTTCATAGATACATGATGGGGGAGCAAACAGATGAATGTGTCCGAGGATGCGTTGAGATTGAGACTTTTCCCGTTCTCACATCGGGGAAAGGCATTGGATTGGCTCGAGAGACTCCCCAACTATTCCATCACAATTTGGGATGAGTTGGCGGATAAGTTTATTGCCAAATTCTTTTTTCCTAGTCATATGGCGGAGCTTCGAGATGAAATATTAGCCTTCAAGCAAGAGCCAATGGAATCTTTGCATGAGCTTTGGGAGCGGTATAGAACGATGGTGAAAGAGTGCCCAAATAATGATATGACCAAGGCCATGATCCAACAAACCTTCTACCGGGCCATAAATACTACAAATCAATGCATTGTTAACCAATTGGACAGGGGCAATTTTATGAAACTTTCTTATGAGGAGGCATGTGATGTACTTGATGAAATGGCAGACACTTCTTCAGCATGGCAGAGTAGAGCAAATGTGCCTCAAGGTGACCATACAGTTATCTATTCGCACAAGAAATTACATGATCACGGGCAAGCAATAGCTAAGCTTACCACCACGATGAATCAATTGGCTAAGGCGCAGTTGCAACAAGTTTAGAATCCTCGCCAAGTGAATGCCATGGAGGGTGTTAGTATGCTTGTCAACAAGAGAAGGCAAATGAGGCAACAAAATCAAGGAAATTCTGAGCAATTTGCTTATGAATATGATGGGTGTAAAAATGATGGTTATGATGACCAAAGTGAAGAGATACAATATGTCAACAACTATCAAGGGAATAGAGGAAACTCTTCAAACCAACAATGGTGACCCCAAGGAAATTGGGGCAATCAACAACAAGTGGTGGCAATTGGAACAACAACCAAAACAACAATTGGGGTAATCAGAACAATAATCAAGGCAACTGGAATGGAAATAACAACAATTGGGGCAACAACAACAATCAAGGCGGGTGGAACAATAATGGAAACCAAGGCAACATGGGGCAAGGCTTTCAAAGGCCCCCAATGTACCAACAACCGAACAATCCACCCCTTTCTCTTCTCAGGGTCCTAGTTCTTCTCATAATGATATGGGTAGAATTGAAATGATGTTCGAGCAGATGATGAAGAGGAATGCAGATTCGGATGCACAGTTAGCTTCTCACAATACCTCTATCCGAAACTTGGAGGTGCAATTAGGCCAAATCTCTCAGTCATTGAATACTAGCCCGAAGGGTGCTCTACCAAGTGATACGGTAGTGAACCCGAAGGGTGGAAATAACAATCATGTGATGGGGGTTACAACAAGAAGTGGGAGAGGTGGTGATGTGAATGCCTCAAAGCAAAAGCAAGTTGTAGATGAAGATGTTGAGTTGCGGGATGATAATGTACCTTTGATTGTTGAAGATGTGGTTGAAGAGAATGTGAACAATGATGTGAGGATTGATATTGGTGAGGCCGAGGTAGAAACCCATGATGCCGTGAACCCGTCTAGGGAATACGTGATTGACATGCCCGAGCCGGTGGTGCCAATAGCCAAGGCTCCTCTGCCAAGGCCACCTCCACCTTATCCTCAGAGGCTCGCGAAGCAGAAGAATGATAATCAGTTTAAAAAGTTCATTGATATGATGAAGAGCTTATCTATTAATGTGCCATTGGTGGAGGCACTTGAACAAATGTCGGGCTATGCAAAATTCATGAAAGACTTGGTCACAAAGAAGTGTTCTATGGACTACGAAACTATAAAAATGACTCACCAAGTTAGTACTATAGTGCATTCAATGGCCCCGAAGCTTGAAGATCCCGGTGCCTTCACCATTCCTTGCACCATTAGAAGTGCGGATTTTGCCAAAGTTCTTTGTGACTTGGGAGCTAGTATCAATTTGATGCCCTGCTTGGTTTTAAAAACTTTGGGTATTGGGCAACCTAGGCCAACTTCAATGAGACTTCAAATGGCAGATCGATCGATGAAGCGACCTTTGGGCATTATTGATGATGTGCATGTCCAGATGGACAAATTCATATTGCCGACCAACTTTGTAATTTCAGATTATGAGGTAGACTATGAGGTTGCTATTATCTTGGGTAGACCTTTCCTTGCAACGGGGAAGGCATTGGTTGATGTTGAAGCGGGTGAGCTCACTTTCCGAGTGGGAGATAAAAAGGTCGTTTTCCACGTTT
The DNA here is from genome assembly GCF_000715075.1 of Nicotiana tabacum. Lineage (NCBI taxonomy): Eukaryota > Viridiplantae > Streptophyta > Magnoliopsida > Solanales > Solanaceae > Nicotiana > Nicotiana tabacum. The sequence goes on along the minus strand of NC_134097.1, from coordinate 112,175,433 downwards.
GTAAATCTATGAAGCAGCCAATAGCACCGAGGTGTGCTCATTTGTAGACCTTGTTGTAAGCACGTGATTTTTGCCCTATATGAGAATTACTCCCAAAAAATTCAAAATAAAATGATTTTCCTTGGTGTGCAATTTTGAGAATTTTTGTGATATTTTTGGATAATTATTTGTATTTGTCTATGCATGTTTATTTGTTAAATTAATAAAAAAATACAAAAATATGTCGCATTTTGCATGTAGGATTTTATTCTACAATTGTTAGTAATTAAGTTTGTTTTACAAAAATTGAAAATTACAAAAATAGGCATCTTTTGCATTTTTAGCATTTAATGTCCAAATGTACAATTTTATGCTTAATTATTACTTAATTGTGCGTTAATTGTTATTGGGAGTTAATTTGCGCTCTCATAACTTAATAATAATTTAAGGATTTTTAGAATTTAGTTTTAGGAAAGTAAAAGAAAAGAGAGCAAAAATACAAAAAAAAATCGGATTGGGCCACTTCTTCAATTGTAAACCACAAGCCCAAAAATGCCCAACCTTCCCCTACGACCCCGTCCATTTCAAATCAGGTCGACCCAGTCCATAACCCAAATACCCAACACCCCCCTATCTTACATTTTACAAAACAAAAAAAACCTAAAAAACCTAAAGAGATCCGCCCCCCTCTTTTCTCTCCATCTTCTCCAAGCTTCCTCACGCCCCATCCATGGCTGCCCTTGCATCATCTTCTTCGACACAAACACACACACACACAGCTCCAAACCAAAGCCAAGCAGGCTGCTTTCTTCTTCGTCGTCGAGCTCGAGCTCGAGCTCCCATGGCTGCCTTCCTCGACGAACAGCACCCTAGCACCTTGCCTTTTTCTTGGTCGTCTTCTCCACCACGTCCAGTCATGGACGACCTCAAATAGCCCCAAGTAGCCATGAACGAGCAGCCATGACGAGCAGCAATGTCTCCCAGCAGCTCCACCATCGTCGTCGCGTCCAAACGACCCTCGTCGCTACTGCTTCCTCGTCGTCGCTGCTGTCTGCGTCCAGCTACGACGAGCAGCCATGACTGCTCCAGAAGTGTTGCTGCTTCTGCTCCGTCGAGCTCCACCAGCAGTGTCACCACTGCATCACGACTGCCATGGCCTAGCTGCTCCCGTTTCTGCTTCTTGCTGCTTCCGCTATGTCCAACCATGGCCATCTCGTCGAACATTGTTGCTTTCTTTTTCGATTTCTCCATCACAGTAGCTCGTCGCTACTTCACTTTGGTCGGGGTTCATCAAAACAGTCCATACCTAGTTTGAGTTCGTCGTTGGTCAGTCGTTGTTCGTCGTTTCGATCCGGTTAGTGGATTTTGAGTTTCACTTTTGCCCGTGTTTTGTTTTTGATATTCTCAAATCTAAAATCTCCCATGTTTGATTTTTGTTTTGTTCGTGTTCATTGTTTTGTTAATTTTTCAGTTTGTTCATGTGAAATTGTTAGTTTAATGTTGTTAGATTCAAATTGAAGTTTAATTAATTATTTCTTCAGTTTGTTTCATGTGTTGTTATGTATTTTTTCAGAAATTGTTAACGTTGTTTAAATCGTTTGAATCCGTCATGTTTTGTTATTTAAAATAGATTTTAATGCATGTTTATTCTTTGTTTGAAGTTCATCGAGTAATTTAATTTGAGTTTGTTTTGGTTTTTGATTTGTTGATTTCCCCTAAATCATGTATTATGTTGTTAATATTGTTGTTTCCTTGGTCATCCATTTTTGGTCTGAGTTAACCAGGATTGGTTCCCAATATGGTTAATTTATTTCCATTAATTTGAAGTTGTATGATTCATCTGTGTTCATATGATTTGTTGTTGAATTTATTTAGAAATTGGTCATATTGGCTATATTTTGGTTGAGATTGATTAGGTGAATTGGTTATAGCTGATGGGGTAGCTTGGTAAATTGCAGTACGTTCAGGGGTAAATTGGTAATTGCAATAAGGTCGGAGGGGTAGTTTTGGAATTGAACATTTGAACAATTATTTAATATAATGGGGGACAAGACATAAATTAGTGGGGGAATAATGTAATGTTAAGCATTGGGGACAAGATGTAATGGGGTGGGGTTGATATAATTGTTTAATATAGTGGGGGACAAGACATAATGTAGTGGGGGGAATATTGTAATTGTTTATGTTAGGCATGGGGGACAAGATGTAATGGGTTGGGTTGATATAATTGTTTAATATAATGGGGGACAAGACACAAAATAGTGGGGAATAATTCATTTGTTTAAGAAAGTGGGAAACAAAGCATGCTTTGAGGGGAATATTTGGGGTTGGGGATTCAAGACTAGGGTCTTGTTATAAATAGAGTCATTTGACACATTCTTAAAGGACTTGAACATTAAAAGAAAGACTAAGACTTGAGAGAAAAAACTTAGACTGAACTTGAAAGATTTTTGAGTATTAATTTGAGAGAGGAAGACATTCCGAAAATCCCAAGAGTGTTAGAGAGTTAAAAAAAAGAAAACAAAAACAAAGGGGGAAGCGAGTTTAGTCTCGGGTTTAATACACGCGTGGTTCGTTGCTGTTTAGTTTGCTTACAAACTTTTGAGTTTATTTTATTGAGTTGTTCGGTTTTTCCTCAAAGTTTTCTAGGCTTTGAATCTGATTCGAATTTGTTGCTACTGGGTTGCTGTGTATTTACACTACTGCTGCTTCTACTGATCTTCATCTTCTTCCCATGCTTTCCCAAATACCAGGTACACAAACTGATACACTGGTTCATCTTGTAAGCCATTCGAGGCATGAATGCAAACAAATGAGAAAGATTTGAAGTTGTAATTTAATGTAGTCTTTTCCTTCTTTTACTGTCTGTATGTAGAATGTTCTATGCGTTGCCATGAAAACTCCTTAAACAACTCACTTTTGAAACTTAACCATAATAACTCGAAAGTATGTAAATAAAGTAGGACCTTATCTTCATTTATTTTAGAAAACAAAAAAATAGAAAATGTAGTCATGCTAAGATTATCCTTTTAAAAAAAATAATGAGACGAGCCTCGCCAAATAAAAATGCAAATTGCGGGGCCCTCAATAATTGATCATAATAAATACTTAGAATTTGGGATGGACTGTTTAGTGAATTTCACTGCCTTCCCCAAATATAATAACGCGTTATACTCTTTAGACGCAACTTAATTAAATTACATTTTTAAATTAGGGTGAGCATTTATGTGACCCAAATTCAAATCTCAACGGAGTCAAAATGTGTTAACAACTATGGGTGCATTGATTGTGACGTGGTTCGAGATGCATTTTCACGATGTTGCAATTCTATAAAAAATAAATGATAATAATAAAAGCGGTTTAAACTTAATAAAAGCACATAAGTCATAACATGTATTTAAATCAGATATTTAGCCATTATAACAATTTAAGCGACCGTGCTAGAACCACGGGATTCGAGGGTGCCTAACACCTTCCCTCGGGTCAACAGAATTCCTTACTTAGAATTTCTGGTTCGCAGACTTCATTTGGAAAGTCGAAAATTTCCTCGATTTGGGATTCAAGATAAACCGGTGACTTGGGATACCAAAAGCCAAACCTTTCCCAAGTGGCGACTCTGAATTAAATAAATAATCTCATTTCGAATATTGTCACTTAAATTGGAAAAACTCCCCTCACGCATTTTACCCTTCGGTGCGGGCGCGCAAAAAGGAGGTGCGACACTTGTCACAATGGTGATTGTGGATGATACCAGTGCTATGATCAACGTTGAAGATCCTCTTGAAGACATGCTCTTGAACATGGATGTTAATGATGATGCTAGTAGAGTGGAGTGCGTGAATGCCCTACATGGGATGGGCTCTTATTCTTACGATCCGAGGAAGCTATCTTTGGATCTTGAAAACCGGAAAACTCCACCAACAAAACTATCAATTGAGGAGCCACCAGTGTTAGAGTTGAAGCCACTTCCTCCACACCTCAGGTATGAATTCTTGGGTTTAAATTCTACTTTACCAGTTATTCTTTCTTCTTGCCTTACAAACATGCAGGTTGAGGTCACGTTGGCGGTGCTTCAAAAGCGAAAAAGGGAAATTGGATGGACTATAGCTGACATTCGGGGAATAAGCCCCGCATTTTGCATGCACAAAATCATCTTGGAGGAGATCCAAAGCCTTCCTTGGAGCATCAAAGAAGATTAAATGAGACGATGCAAGAAGTGGTGAAGAAAGAGATTATCAAGTGGTTAGATGCCGGTGTGGTTTACCCTATTTCTGACAGTTCTTGGACTTCTCCGGTGCAATATGTGCCGAAGAAGGGTGGTATGACTGTGGTGACCAATGACAACAATGAACTTATTCTTACTCGTACGGTCACCGGGTGGACAGTATGTATGGATTACCGAAAGCTAAACAAGGTGACCCGAAAATACCATTTCTCATTGTCATTCCTTGACCAAATGCTAGATCATCTTGCGGGGCGTGCTTTCTATTATTTTTTGGATGGTTACTCGGGGTACAATCAAATTTGAATTGCCCCCGGAGGACCAAGAGAAGACAACTTTTACATGTCCTTATGGCACATTCGCTTTCTCTCGAATGCCGTTCGGATTGTGTAATGCTCTAGCGACCTTCCAACGTTGCATGATGACTATTTTCACCGACATGGTGGAAGATATCTTGGAGGTTTTCATGGATGATTTCAGCGTGGTTGGGGATTCTCTTGATGAGTGTCTGAAAAATTTTGATAGAGTATTGGCCAGGTGTAAAGACACCAACCTTATTCTCAATTGGGAAAAGTGTCATTTGATGGTAGAAGAGGGTATAGTGTTGGGTCACAAAATCTCAAAGCTAGGAATTGAAGTAGATAAAGCCAAGATAGAGGTGATTTCGAGGCTTCCTCCCCCTACTTTTGTCAAATGAGTGAGGAGTTTCCTTGGCACGCGGGTTTTTATAGGAGGTTCATAAAAGATTTTTCTAAAGTGGTACACCCTTTGTGCAAGTTGCTAGAGAAAGATGTGAAGTTCTTGTTCGATGAGAGTTATATGCAAGCATTCGAGCTTCTAAAGCTCAAGTTGACTTCTACCCCCATCATTACCACACCTAATTGGAGCTTGCCTTTCGAGCTCATATGTGATGCTAGTGATGTTGCGGTCGGGGATATTTTGGGCCAAAGGATCAACAAGATGTTTCATCCGGTGTACTACGCAAGCAAGACCATAAATGAGGCTTAAAGGAACTACACAGTCACCGAAAAAGAATTGTTGGCTATTGTATTTGCTATGGAAAAATTCTGACCCTACCTTATGGGGGCCAAAGTTATAGTGTACACCGATCATGCCGCCCTTAGGTATTTGATAACCAAGAAAGACTCCAAGGCGATATTGATGAGATGGGTGTTACTTCTTCAAGAGTTTGATCTAGAAATTGTTGACCGGAAAGGTAGTGAGAATCAAGTGGCAGACCACTTGTCCCGTTTGGAGGAGGAGGGGAGGCCTTGTGACAGCCTTGAGATCAATGATTCATTTTCCGACGAACAACTCTTTGCGTTGTCAATGAAGGATATGCCATGGTTTGCCGATGTTTCCAATTACCTTGTGACCGGAATAATCCCGTGTGAGCTATCTTCTAACCAAAGGAAGAAGCTCAAGCGGGATAGTTTGTATTTCTATTGGCATGAGCCATACTTGTTCAAGATTTGGACGGATGGTATGATTCGTAGATGTGTCCCGGAGGAAGAACAATTGAGTATCTTAGAGGCTTGCCATTCTTCACCCTATGGTGGCCATCATGGTAGGGTGAGGACCGCCTCGAAAGTTCTTAGTTGTGGATTTTATTGGACCACCTTGTTCAAAGATGCGGGTAATTTGGTGAAGAGGTATGATGAGTGCCAAAGAGCGGGCAGAATTTCAAAAAGAGATGAGATGTCTCTCAATACGATTCTAGAAGTGGATATCTTTGATGTTTGGGGCATCGATTTCATGGGTCCTTTTGTTAGCTCTTGTGGGAATACCTATATTCTCGTGGCGGTTGATTATGTCTCAAAATGGGTTGAAGCCGTGGCTTTGCCTAATAATGAAGCCCAAAGTGTTGTTGCGTTTCTTAAAAAGAGCATCTTCACAAGGTTTGGCACTCCTCGTGCGATTATTAGTGATGGGGGTCTCACTTTTGCAACAAGGCTTTCGACACGTTGCTTTCCAAGTATGGTGTCAATCATAAGGTTTCTACCCCCTATCATCCTCAAGCTAGTGGTCAAGTGGAAGTCTCCAACAGAGAAATTAAGAGCATCTTGTCAAAAACTGTCAATGCTAATAGGACCGATTGGTCGAAAAAATTGGATGATGCTCTATGGGCTTATCGGACGACTTACAAAACTCTGATTGGTATGTCTTCGTATCGGTTGGTGTTTGGAAAAGCTTGTCATCTTCCGGTCGAGTTAGAGCACAAGGCCATGTGGGCTTTGAGGAAGTTGAATTTGGAATGGGATGTTGTGGCAAATCTTCGTGTTGAACAACTCAATAAGCTCAATGAGTTTAGATTCCATGGCTAATCAAGTTCATCCTTGTATAAGGACAAAATGAAGTACCTTTATGACAAATATGCTCGGGGTAAGGAGTTCAAGGTTAGAGATATGGTGCTCTTGTTCAATTCCCGGTTACGTCTGTTTCCGGGTAAGATCAAGTCAAAGTGGAGTGGGCCATTTGAAGTTGTGTTTGTGACCCCATTTGGTGCTCTTGATCTAAGGAACAAAAATGGTGAAGTTTTCAGAGTTAATGGGCACCGGGTCAAGCATTATCTTGGAAAGTTTGATGACAGCCACATGGTGGCACTTCTTCATCTAAAGTGATGTGCTGGTAACATGCGTCGTGCCGCGACGTTAAATCAGGCGCTTCTTGGGAGGCAACCCATGTCTTTTTCTTTTTGTTTTCTTTGATTTTCTTTGTAGTGTAGGAATATTTTTTGAGCTAATTAGTTGTGAGATGTTGCAGGGATTGTGTTGATACAGTGCAAAATATTTTGGAAAAATTGAACGGTCTCTAAATTCGCCAGTGCGGCTGCATTACACTTTGTGCGGTCCACACTGGTGAAGACCAAGTGAGGTACTCTTTGAAGTTTGTCACCACAGCCGCATCCCATTTAGTGCGGACCGCGGTGGACCTCCGTGGCCACGGTCTGTTTTGTGCAGACCGTAGAGGTTGCCTTCTCAAGCTTCTCCTGAACAAATCCAGCGCGGTCAGTGGTCCGTTTTTGTGGCCGCACTGGTAGGTGAGGTTGGGTCCCACATGCTTTTCTATAAATAGACCTCAGAGGTCATCGGTTACCCTTTTCGAAAAATCGATTCTCAGAGACATAATAATCACTGTTCATCTTCCCTCTTCTTCGTACTAGCATGTCTGCATTGTGTTTCTTCACTTCTTCTCAATATCTGGTAACAATTCAACCACTTCTTGTTATTTTAATTATTTAATTTCATTTAATGTCATTTTCTATTAACTGTGTAGGCTTCTTTCCCCCCGTAATTCTTCAATTTTGATGTTAATTTAGTTTAACAGTTAAGTTTTGCATGCTTGAGGAGTATTATTAACTAGGTAAATTGAGTAGGGACAAAGTTAGGTGAAAATTTGAACAAAAATGCAAGACCAAGAACCCTAACTCAGTGCCTTGACCAAGCACCCACCGCGGACCGCGATCGTTTTTGTGCGGTCCGCGGTGCTTTGACGCGATCCGCGGTACCACTTTGTGCGGACCGCGATGAGGATTTTTCAGGAGTTGACCTCTAGCCCAGCGCGGCTGCATTGCATTCTGTGAGGTCTGTGCTGGCCCAACGCGACCGCGATGCTATTTTGTACGGGCCGCGGTGGTTGGATTTAGATAGGTGGTGTTATAGACCTTACCTCAGTGCAGACCGCGGTTGCCTTTATGCAGTCCGCGGTGCCCCCAGTGCAGCCACACTCCTTTTTGTGTGGGCTGCGGTGCACTGTTTTGCAACATGTTATGCAGCTTGTGGCTTCTGTTCTGCAATTCATTTTCCACAACTGATTCACTGCCTGTGCTGATACTAACAAAACTAGATGTTTGTGCTTGCAGATAATGGTTAAACAACAAGGCAAAGGCTCGAAACAACCCAGCCGAGGTGATTCTTCCCGAGGAGGGAAGCAAAGGATGGTAAAACTTACTCCCCAGGCTAGAAAAAACATAAAGGACATGAGGAAAGCAATCAAAGCGGCTGACAGAGCCATTGACAACTCGGGGAGTGAGTACGAGCCCTCCCGGGAGATCTCTACAGATTCAGTCCCATTATACATCCCACATCCGGAGAGATCCATACATAGAGACACTTCTCCCTCTTCCCCCGATGCTCAAGCTTCAACCAACATTTCTTCTGGGTCATCTGAGGGCTCAGCGACAGGTAGTGGAGATGAACACTCTACCTCTCCCACAACATCAATATCTGGAGAGGGTGCTAGGGGTGATGAAAGAGATGGGGAACTACCTGGGGGTGGAGTGCCTCAGGTTGGGGGTATTGACTGGACGAGAAATCCCGCTGTTTAGGAAGATAGATTCGTCAGCCAGGTGGCATTCCACAAGTTTAGGGAATGGTGGCCGACACGAAAGTTGATTCTTGAAAGGAGCTTCATTGACAAAGACCTTCTACCCCTACAACCCAATATACATGGACAATTCGAGCTCGAGTGGGTTGGGAGCACTTCAAAGATAATTGTGTGAAGGCGAATGAGGTCATGGTCAAGGAATTTTATAGCAATGTGGCCCACATCTTGAAGGGCACTAAAGTGACCAAAGTGCGAAACTGAAATGTGGTATTTACCGGGAAGGCACTAAATGAATACCTGGGGTTCAATGAAGAAGATGAGTCCTTTACAATGAGAAGTTGGCAATGGGCGAGGAGGTTCGTCCATGGTTAGCTTCATACCTGGCAATCCCGGGTACGGTTACAGAGTGGTTGCAAGCAAGGGCCAAAATACTTCGGAGAACCTTTAACTTTGAGGCTAGAGGGTGGTTGACTTTTGTGTGCAGTCGGCTCGACCCCACTACCCATGATCAGACTATTCTACTTGCCCGGGCTGTTCTTGTTGCATCTATTATGGCAAGATACCCTATCAACGTGGGCAATGTGATGTCCCACGTCATTTTTGTAGTGGGGGTTGAGCATGACCAGGACTACCCTTTTCCTAGAACCCTCACTATGTATTTTCGGGACCTGGAGGTGAAGAAGACACCTTTTGACATTAAGGTCAAACATGTGGCTCCATTTTCGTGGTATAGTTTGAAGGGGTCAGACAACCCCAAGGACAAGAATTACAAGCCTCCTGCTTTTATCCCAACTGGCCAGTCTAAAAAGCCGATTGCGGTAGAGCCCTCCACTGAGCTTGCCTCCACAGTTGCTGATATGCCTCCCGGACCTTCCACTACTGCTGGTCCCTCTACTTCAGTTGGCCCAGGATTCCATCTTCCCGGGCACATCTTATCACACCCCACCAGCTGAGCCAGACACTTCATAGCTTAAACAACTGGATGACGACTGCTTCGTCCAAGTTGTCTATATTGACTTCTACCATTGCGGCTCAGTCGGCACCACAACCAATGCAGGTGCCCCAGTCTATCGAGGATTCACTTAAGAAGATTCTTGCCAACTAGCAGAAGATCCTTGATTCTCAGGCTGCCTTGGCTAAGGCAGTGGATTCACATGGCAAGGCCCTGAAGGACCTTGCCAGAGAGTACAAGAAGCTGCGAAAAACATGGGCTTCCAAGGAGTCTGTGAAGGAGCTTAGAGCGGATGTGGACAGACTGAAGGCAGACCAGTTGCCTTTAGATTTGCTATTTGAGGATCCAGCTCCAGCAGCAGAGCCACAACATGAGCAGACACAGAGGCTTCCTAATAAGAAGAGGAAGCTCCCCAGTGCAGATGAGGCGATCATCCAGTTGGCGGACCCATCGGAGGCTTCCTCCAGTCAGCCACAGGATGTTCCTGATATTCAGCCCGTCCAGGTCCAGGCCCCAGTCCCAGTAGCTGAGCAGCAGGAGACCGGGAACCAGTCTGAGGTTCCCGTACATACAGAGGACCCGGGGACCACTGATGATCCCATACAGATGAACACAGCTTAGGGAGTTCCCATATCTTTTCCGCATATATTTTTTGGTGCTTATTTGTTTAGTTGGCATTGGGGACAATGCCAACTTTTATTTGAGGGGGTGCTCCCTACATTTTTGGATGACTGTATATATTGTTAAATTTTATGTCTTTTTGATTTTCATCTTTGGTCTGTATATAATTTTACGTTTCGTTACTTTTATCGCACTTTTTATCTTTCATTTGGTATGTATATAAAGTTACATTATTGTATATATTCATACCCCATTGTATATTCAAATCCACTATTGTACATATTCATTCTATTTTCTATTTTCGTAAAAAAAATTCGTTTTTAGCTTCTTAGATAGGCTCGTAGCTTTTTGTTTCATTTTTGGCGCTTCAATAAGCCTTTGGTTTTCTTAAATTCCACGGTTCTTTCCAAAGGCGGAATATTGTGTGAACCGGGTGGCTCTTCCTGATGATGGATGGCGTGACAACCTTCTTAAGGGTTTGAGTCCGTTTTTGTTTTTATTTTTGGTAGTTTATAGTTAAGGGTACCTCAAGCAAAGCTTCACTTGGGTCTAACACATTTGCCTTTGATCCCATGATCAAATACAAGTTGTTGTGTTTAGGATGGTGAAAGTCGTAACCTTGAGACTCTTGTGTTGACCAAACAATCATTATGTGGTCTTTCGAGACTATTGTGGGCTCAATCGTGTCTTAGGTTGTTGTGGGCCCCCGACTCTATGTCTTTAGCAATCCTTGAGCTTGTGTGGTGAGAAATTGAATTGTGAGTCCAAGTTCCGAGCCAATGGTCTAGAACTTTCCCTGAATGTCTGTTGAGGCGAAATCTTGAGTGAAACTAGGCTTGAGAAGTGATTATAGGCTCTCCTTAATCCAAATGATAGTTGAACAACTCCATAGCCCACCAATGATATAATCCCTAGTTAACATTTTTTAGCCTTAAACCTTTTTCTTTCAAGAACCAATACTATAAGCTTATATCCGTTCTAAAATATACCCTCTTTTGGCACTCGATCTTCCCTTGAGCAATGATAAAAGTCTAAGTTTGGGGGGGGGGGAGAGGCGAGAGAGGGAACAAATTGGTAAAAGGTACTAAAGCAAAGAAAAGGAAGGCAATGAAAAAAAAAGAAAAAGACAAAAAGAAAGCCCAATGTGAAAAAGAATAAAAAGGGATTCAAGAAAAAAACAAAAGAGAAAAAGGTGTGGAAAAAGTTGAAAAAGGAGAAATGCTTTGAAGTGCAAGAAAAAGAGTGACATTACGTCTCTCTAACCCCTTAAAAAGAAGTGAGATGCTCAATGAGTCAAGAGAATTGTTCCAAATGAATCAAAAGAAGTGCTTAAAGAAAGATGGAACCCATTTAGACCAAACTTTTCCTACCCTGAATCAAAAGCCTTCACATTGACTCCTCAAAAGCCTTATATGATCTTGAATTGAAGGACGCTTACATTAGTGGATACTTACATGAGGGGCAAACATATGGTACTTATAGCCGGACTTGTGACCTTTCCTTGAGAGAGATGAGTGAATTCCCATTAACCTCGGTTTGTGTGCTAATACTCTAAAAGGTGAGGTTTGCTTATGGAGAGTTGAGGATGTGTGAGTTTGGGTTCCACAATGACCAAAGTAATTGAGAGAGTTCTTTGATGTAACGAGTCAACTCTTGATGCTCTTGTGTCACATTTGATCCATAGTTTTTCAAAGTTTAAATGTTGTTAATGATTCATTCATATTGAGGGCAATTGTTAGTCCCAATTGATGCTTGTTGAGGTTACTTTAAGATAGTTGAAAATACTTGGATTTTCCCTTAAGAGGTGGGTTTTATTTTGTTTGCTTAAGGACAAGCAAAGGCTTAAGTTTGGGGGAGTTGATAAGTAGGGATTTTAACGGGTTTCATGCTCCTTCTTGCCTATGCTTTGATTATAAATCATTACAAAATAGTCCCAAAAGGCTCATAAGTTGTGCTTGATTGCAGGTTTGATCGACAAAGTGACAAAATGTCAAAGATCGGCTCAAAAGGAGTGAAACCTGCTCAAGTATCAAAGGCAAAGTAAACTGAGGGCAAATAAGCCTAGTGCGGACCGCACAAAATGGAATGCGCCCGCACTAGGTGATTCAGAGAGATGGCAAGATCAGGCTTAGAGCAACGCGACCGCAGTCCATACTGCGCGGCTCGCGGTGAAGGTTCCGCGGACGCACTGCCTTTTTGTGCGGTCTGCGAAAGAGAGATTTAGAGAGATGACAAAAACTAGGCTTAGGCAACGCGGCCTCATTACACATAGTGTGGCCCGCGGTGAAGGTTCCGTGGTTGCACTATCTTTTTGTGCGGTCCGCGGAAGAGATATTCAGAGAGAGGCAAAATGCCAATGCGGTCTGCGGTCATGGTTGTGCGGACCGCGACAGCTGCCTCCGCGTCCGCGGTCCATTCTTCGCGGTCCGTGGAGCCCAAGTCAGAGAGCCCAGAATCGAAGTCCAAGAGCCTAGCGCGACTGTGGTTCATTTTATGCGGCCCGCGCTGACCCCGCAGGAGTATTTTTGTCCAGTTTTTCCAGCCTAGTATAAATAGAACATTTTACCAATTTTAGGTCATGAGATATATCCAGAACTTAGCTGCGCTCGTGGGAACTTGATCTGTAGCCATTTCTTGGCATCTTAGCTTCAAATTAATGATAGATTCTTGTATCTTAATTTAGCATTTAATTAATATGTCTTGTTCTTCATCTATTTTCTCTTTCAACCATGAGTAGCTAAACCCATTAGCTAGGGTTGTGGCTCAACCCTAGTGTGGGTAATTGATGGGTGTTGCCATATATTGTTAGATTGATTATGGGTGTTTGTTATTGGGGTCAATTTTATGATTTAATCTATGAATTGGTAGTTGCAAACACTGATTTGTGCTAAGTTAACTTAGCTCTTCTTGAGAAAGAGAGCCTAAGTCTCCAAAATTGACCCAATAAGTAATTGGGATGGACTCAAGAGAATTGATAGTCCTAATTAAAGGGTTAAACATCGAGAAAGTAATTACCCAACTTGAACCCTAGTTGCTTGAGCTAATTTGCCTACCCATTTGGTCTCGAGAGAGTCAATTTGGCAAAATCACTCTCTTTACCGAGAGGTGTGGGGGTGGGTAAAATTGTGCAATGGTTATAACATAAGCCCCAAGTATGTCAATCCAACCTTAGTAACATCTACCCGTCAATTAGCCACCTAGGTAACGTCACGACCCTAGTGCCCTTCTTCCCATTAGATACAACTTAGTAATTATCTCGTAGCATAATCTAGTTTCAATTAATAGTTTGATAATAGTAGTTTATAATCTAAAACCCAAAAATGTTTGGAAGTGACATTTGGAAAAAATGCACACTTCTAGCCTAGATAGATACTCGACTCCATTCATAGCTCCCTGTGGAAAGTTATTGTGACCCTCTCTTCCTACTTTTTAGTAGTGTGGAGTTGGAAGCGATCAGCTTACAAAACATGCCTGAATGGACGGCCTCTGCCGTGCTGAAACTGACCTCTCGAAGGAGTACCACTGTAACTACCAGATCCTCGAGGCCTCTTGGCCTCCCTCTCCTCGCGCTCCTAGCGACGATTAGACTCAATCTCACAGGCAATATCCACAACCTCCTCGAAAGTAGCACCAATCACCCTTTCCCTGGTCATGAGAATACGAAGTTGATAAGTGAGGCTATCAACAAACCTCCTAATCCTCTCTCTATCTGTAGGAACTATCCAAATAGCATGATGAGCTAACTCGGAGAACCTCATCTCGTACTGCGTCATCGTCATCTCTCCCTGACGCAACCACTCAAACTCCCTACACAGCTCATTTCTGCGGGACTGCAGCACATACTTCTATAGAAAGAGAACGGAGAACTGTTGCCAGGTAAGGGGTGCTGCACCAATAGGCCTATGCCTCTCAAAAGCCTCTCGCTAAGTAAAGCCAGCTCCCGAAAATTGATAAGTAGTGAAAGCGACCCCGCTGGTCTCCAGAATACCTGCTGTACGAAGCATCCTCTAGCACTTATCTAAGAAACCTTAGGCATCCTCACCCTCTGCACCACTGAAGGTCGGAGGCTGCAGTCTACCAAACCTACGCTGCTCATCCTCTAGCATAGCAGGAACTACATAGTCCTGAGCAGCTGCAACCGGCTGGTCTGGGTGTGCCCCCGGCATCTGAAGTCCCTACATGACCTGCTCAGATGTGCGAGTGGCGGGAGTCTGATTGCCTCCCCCGGCCTAAGAAGTAGTTGCGGTTGTAGTGGCTGAAATCGCTTGAGCTAAGCTAGTGCAAACTGATACGATATGATCCAAGGCCTCCTATAGACCCGGAATCACAATGGGCACAACTGGTGTCTGAGCTGGTGCTGCTGGGGCGGCCATAACTGGGACCTAATCCTGAACTGGGGCAGCTGGTGGATCTGCAGGTGCTGCCCTAGCTGCTCTTCCTCTACCACAACCATGGTTGTGTCCTCGGCCTTTGGTGGCCACAGCCGGTGGTACTGGTGGTCGTCTATCCTGACCAGTAGCGCGTGTCCTCACCATCTGGGAGAGAATAGAACAACAGAAGTTTAGTACTCGGATCAACAAATTCGCACGATAAGAATTTCAAGAATATGAAGTTTTTCCTAAAGGTTCTGCAGCCTCTCAAGGATAAATATAGACGTCTCTGTACCGATCCGCGAGGCTCTACTAAACCTGCTCATGACTCGTGAGACCTATGTAACCTAGGCTCTGATACCAACTTGTCACGACCCAAACCCGGACCCGGTCGTGATGGCGCCTCTCGTGAAGACAAGGCCAGCCGACACTTCTTTTTTTCCAATTATTAACAGTTAAGCATTAAGAAACAATCGAAATAGGATAAAATAATCTAAAGTAGCAGATAATGTCATAAATACACAGAAGAACAACCCAACACAGCCCGATACCGGGGTGTCACTAGTCATGAGCATCTATAAATCCTACTACAATCCGATAAGTCTATAAACAATTACAATTGTCTCATCAAAAATAGAAATGATAAAGAGGGAGAAACACGGGTTTGCGGACGTCAAACAGCTACCTCGTGAACTCCGAATGTCCATCGGGAGCTCTCAACTTGCAATGGCAAGATCAACAACGCCTAAATCCGCACACAAGGGTGGAGGGAGTAAAGTGAGTACTCCAACTCAGTGAGTAACAAATGTAAATAAAGACTGAAAGTAAGAAATCACGTAAGGCACAAAACATTCTATAATGAAGCAGTAAAACCATTTAAAATCAGTATATCAGTGAAAGATAGGTAAAATTCTATAAGTCAAATGTAGTTTCATGAAAAGCCTTTTTCAATGATTAAGCAGGTAATTGATAGTCAATTATGAAAAGTAAACACATAAAGGCTCACCCCTCGGGACAATATCAACAAATCTGCCCCTCAAGCAATATCTCAGAACAGTACCAGCCCCTCGGGCAGTCACATAGAACAATACCAGCCCCTCGGGCTTAATCTCACATCACAATAGGTACCCGCTCACTGGGGTGTACAGACTCCTAGAGGGGGCCCTTATAGCCCAAGCGCAATATTAAGCCACCTCGTGGCATCATCACTAGGCCCTCAGCCTCATATCAATCAAGCCACCTCGTGGCGTACATATCTCAAGCCCTCCACCTCATAATCAGTATCAAATGTTTGCTCACAACATAGGCCCTCGGCCTTACTTAGTCAAAATCCTCATAAGGCACTCGGTAATAGTAAAACATGATTCTCAGCCCAAAAATATCATTTAAAAAATCATGTAAGTGTTAAAATAGAGTAAACATGACTGAGTACGAAAACAGTGAAATATAACATGACTAAGTTCAAGTATAAAGTCAAAACAGTGAGGAAATACCAGTAACAATCCCCGAAGGGTTCAAATAGTTGGCACAAAGCCCAAATATGGCATTCAGTCCAAATAATAATAATAACAAATAAATTTCAGTCAAATACGCGGTAAAATCATCAATTGGGACGGACCAAGTCATAATACCCAATAGTGCACGACCCCATGCTCGTCATCAAGCGTGTGCCTCACCTCAATATAGCAATACGATGTGGAATCCGGGGTTTTAAACCCTCAGAACATCATTTACGATCATTACTCACCTCGAACCAGTCAAATTTCTAACTCGCGACGCCTTTGCCCCTCGAATCGACCTCCACTCGCGTCGAATCTATCCAAAATCAAAACAAGGACATCAAAATATGCTAAGGAAACGAAGCCCAAGCAAAAATAATTAAAATACGACACAAAACCCGACCCCCCGAGACCACATCTCGAAATTCAATAATTTTTACATCATAGATTTCTTATCTCTCCACGAGTTCATACATATCAAAAGTTCAGAAATCGGACCCTAAATGGTCCTTCAAATCTTCAATTAAAGACCTAAGTTCCCAAGCCCTAGTTTCCCCAATTTTCACCCTTAATTTCCATGATTTCTAGCTCTAGTCCGAGAAATTATAGCATAGGAACGAGTTTTAGGTCCAAATTCCTTACCTCAATGAAGTTCCCTTGAAATCCCTCTTTCAATTCGTCCAAAAGCTCTAAAGTCGAGATAAAAATGGTTAAATAGCTCAAAATTCGCAAAGGCCACAATTTATACTTTCTGCCAAGAACTTTTCGCATCTACGGCTATATTTCTGCTTCTGTGGTACCGCATATGCGGTTCTTCTTCCGCTTCTGCGGAAATCACTTAATGAACCAAACCCGCTTTTGCGATCAATCTTCCGCACCTGCGCCTCCGTAGGTGTGGTCCATCAACCGCATCTGCGGTCACTGCCTTTCCAGGCATTTCCGCTTCTGCGATCCTTTGTCCGCTTCTGCGCCGCCGCACCTGCGGTCCCCAATCCACAGGTGCGGAAATACCAGAAGCAACAACTTCAGCAGTTGCAATAAGGTCCAAACTTCTCCGTTAACCATCCAAAATCACCCTGAGGCCCACGTGACCTCAACCAAAAGCACAAACATATCCTAATACCTTATTCGAACTTGTACCAATCTTCAAAACACCTCAAACAATATCAAATCACCCAAAACACATCAGATTCAAGCCAAATTTTCTAAAATCTTCTGAATTCCGCTTTTGATAAAAAACCCAACCAAACCATGTCCGAGTGACCTGAAATTTTGCACACACATCCCAAATGACACAACGAAACTATTGCAACTCTCAGAATTCCATTCCGACCCCTATATCAAAATCTCGCCTACCAACCGGAAATCGCCAAAATATCAACTTCGCCAATTCAAGCCTAAATCTACTACGAACCTCCAAAATTTATTCTGATATCCCGAAGCTAACCAAACCATTGGAACTCACATCCATGCCCTCTAACACCTAAGTCAATATCCGGTTGACTTTTCCAACTTAAACTCACTCTAAAAAGACTAAGTGTCTCAAACCTTACCAAATCCTTTCCGAACTCGATCCGACCAATCTGATACCACATAACATAGATAAACAAAGCATAACAAAGCAGAAATAGGGAAAATGGAGCGGTAACTCAGGAGACGACTGGCCGTGTCGTCACAAAAAGTGACCAACCTTAGGAATTTTTCTTATTAATAATGCAGACTACACAATCAAAGCTTTTTACGATTCGATTGGGCAGCTTGTCCCCAATTGAGAAAACCGTTAGTGGATATATTGTACTACTTGGGGATAACCCAGGAAATCAAAGAAGTAGTCCACTATCTCTTTATCTTCTACAGAAGCTGAGTAGAGGTCAGCTAGGATGGTTGTTAGAGAGCTTGTTTGGCTTGCCAGGCTTCTCAATAAACTAATTGTTCCTCTATCCTTGCCTATTCCTATATTTTGTGACAGCCAAACTACCCTACACATAGCAAGGAATTCTATTTTTCACGAGCGTATGAAATGTGTTGAAGTGGACGACCACCTTTTACAAGACCAGTTGCAGAAAGGATTGATTTCTCTACACAATATTTCCACTAATAACCAGTTAGCCGACATTTTTACCAATTCCTTGACAAGGATCAAGCATTCCACACTCCTTGGCAAGTTGGCAGTGATCCCTTTACCTCCAACTTGGGGGGGAGGGGTTGAGATAGCTTATTGTATTTATTCTTCCATTCATTCCTTGTAAAATAGTTAGTGAATGTAGTTAGTGGAATAGTTAGTGAGTTGTCATTAGTTAGTTGGTTAGTCTAGTTATTAGTACATGTTGTATAAGTAGGAACACTTGTTACATTTTTCGTTTTTTGAGTTGATTAAATGAAGAGTTCAGCTTCTTTCTAGAAACTTCAGATCTGCTATTTTCCCTTTTTGTACATTCTCCGATTCCTTCACTGGAGCTCCTATTGAGCTCGTGTTTCTTTCATTGTTTCTACAATTTCACATTGTACTGTAACTCATGTATATTTTTAGTGAAATTGCAATTACAAGATTTGATTCTCCACTAATTCAATGACCCAAACCTTTGAGAAGTATTTATCTATGATAATATGAGTACACAATACCCTCCCCCCCACCACCACCACCACCAAAAGAAAAAAGGAAAAAAAGAAGTTCCATTACCACTTAGAGCCCGTTTGGACATACAAAATTTTTCCTTTTTTTTCATTTTTTTTTTTTGAAAATAATGTTTGGTTATCCTATTCTTACCAATTTTTCCCTTTTCACTTGAAAATCCTTTTTCAATTGAAAATGGGAATTTTCTAATTTTTAGTTTTACAAATTTATCCTATAGTTTTAAAAATTAGAAATGACCCATAAGTTTTTCATCTTTTTCAGATACATCTTTGGCGTCTGATGGTGGAACATCAGTCCTAGTTGATACTTGAACTCTGCCTACTGAAAGTTTGATTATATGGTAACGAGAAATATGTGGCTATGCCTGCTTTTGTACCTTCTCTGTGTGTTAGTAGAATTAGAAAATGTGATATTGATTTTGCATCTTCTGTGTATTGCATTAAAGCAGAATATGATAACAGTTAAAATAGCATTTTGATCGTTTATTTCAAGTAGGATAATCAAATTGGGGTGATTTTGATAATTTTTACAAGTTGTGAGGTATAAATCACGTTTCATGATTTTGAAAAAAAAAAGACATCCTACTTAATCTTCTGATTTTATAACCAAACACAACTTTATCTTCAATTCAAATTTTAGTAAAATTTCAAATTTGAAAAAAAAAAATTGGAATTCATGTTCAGACGCCTACTTAATCTTCTGATTTTGTTGTAATTCATATTTTAAAATATACTAGTATACAGTGTTATTTTATTTATCATGAAGAATTTAAAAAGATATAGGGTGTCGCAACTTGAAATTGGATAGGCCGAACTGCAGACCACGTGCAGAGAGGGAGGGAAGGGCAGAGTGGCGTAAGCCAATCCAGAAAGCAAGAGATAACTTGCGAACTCCCCGATTCCTATTTCCCCTCTTCTTCTCTTTTCTTTATATAAATATATCATAATTATATTTTCTAGTAGTACGAGAAACTGAATACAAAAAATATAGAGCCACTCAACTCAATACAACAAGACTTACTCACTAGCTGTTTCAATCGGATTTGAATGGTGGGAAACTCAAGTCACTAATGGACTAATGGGTGCTCAGAAAAGCATTCATGCTGGCAAAGGTAGAGTTCTCTTCTCTCTCATTTCCCAAATAAGACTCAATATTTATTAGTGTCTCATAACTCTCTGAAATTTGTGTTTTCTGAAGCGTTTTTTTTTTTGTGGGAGGGGGGTACCTCTAGTTTTGGCTTGTGCTTTATGATTGCAAAGGTTGAAATTTTCTTTTTAACTTACATTTCTCTCACAAAAGATTGAATTATTTTGAATTGTGCTATACTGTGTTTTTGGTTGTCCATATTGGGTGCTGATAGTTCTTTTTTGTGCTTTATATTATAAAGATTTGATTTTTGTATATCTTTCTTGAATTCGAGTTGGTCTTTTCTTGCAGCTAAAATAGATGTCAATGTAGATTTTACCCATAAATTATGTGCTGCTTTGATGCTCCAACCTTTCAGGTTATTACATATTAAACAGTTCTTCGCAATTGGTTTTGCTTTCATCAGTTCTTCACTCTTTGTTTCTTTCTAATATTGCTGTTCTATCTCTGTCAAACAGGAATTCCGGCAGCCCCCTTGAATTAGTAATTGGCAGGTAATATTGTTCTGAAACATTAAGCTTCTTTTTATTTTGGTTATAAATTTTTGGTGGGGTTTTTAAGGATGGAGGGTTTATGTTTAAGCAGTGTTTTATTTCTGGTCATGCTTTGATTGACAATCCTTTTCTTTTTATTCTGCCAGTCTTTGCATAAAACACCCAAATTTATTTGGCAAGAGCGAGAAGCTAGATGTTTTGTGGGATAAAGGACTCTATGATTCCAATATCTTAATAACATATCGGAAGCCAAGACCAGAATGGCTTCCTCAACAGTCTTTCATCATTCAGGTTTGCTATACTCTTTTGTCCAGGCTAGTTATTATCATTTTGCAAATAAATAATTTCTCTTGTTTCATTTGTTTATTACTACATATTATTTGTCGTTTGGAACGGAGGTGCAATTGTAGTAGTTGTTGTTGTATTATGTATTATTTTTTTAATCAAAGAAGAATAGACTGAATTTTTGAATTCTGAAATAATCTGGTCCTTGAAGGGGCTGCGAAATTCAGTTGCTTGGAATTCAAATTAAATACGTGGGTGTAAGTATGTTAAAATGAGCTATTATCCCACCCAATGTTCTTAGAATATAATTACCAATGTTGAATCAGTTATAAAAGAGCACAGTATTGACGTGAAAATAATAACTCTTCTGTGTAACTGATCTGCCTCGGAGGCACGTTTGTTTGAAATTAGAACCAGTTTAACCGATTTTTAGTATCAGCTCGAGAGCAGGCTTTAAAACAACTTGTTTGTTTTGTATGGAGAATCTGACGCATTATGGACTTTAATCCGAACTACACTTGTTGTCCAGCATTCCATTTCTCCCGAGATTGGGGTCCATGGCTTACCAGTTGACAACTTCTCTCGCTCTGGAAGTGGTGGAGTTAACTTATGTCGCTTCTCTGCTGGCTTAGATTTGAGCGAGCCTGCAAGTTCCAACTGGAGCAGCAAGACAAGTGTAAAATTTGAGGTAATTGCGACTCTTAGCACTTAATGGAGCTCTATAGACACGTTATTTTAATTACAAGTTTAATGCACTAATCTTTGTGTTGTTTGATGAAAACATAAATGTTATTTGTCATGCAGCATATTAGTCCTGTAAGCGATGAGGGTCGCTCAATAAACAGAGATCTTCATGGGTTTCCAGTGACTTGCAGGTATCTTAAGCTATTACTGATTCTTAACTTCATTTAATTCAGTTCTGACTCAGCGTATATTGTATAAATGCATGTTTTCCAGTGGTGGCTATCATGATAGTATGGTAGTAGTTAAACAAGAGTCTCGATATGCAAAAGCAAATGATCGTAGTTTTACTCAAGTAAGTCACTTTCTATACACAATGGTGCAAATATTCTCAATTTATATTCGATTTTGATATTACAGTGCATGCAATGTTCTATATGCTTTCTAAAACATGTGCCCGCTTGTCCAGTTTAGCCTACAAATAGAACAAGGGATTCCTATTCTTTCCAAGTGGCTGATCTTCAACCGATTCAAGTTTGCTGCATCAAGGGGACTAAAGCTTGGGCCAGCTTTTCTCTTGACAAGGTGAGCAACATTTTTATCTAGGACAATTGAAGATTATCAATTTTGCACCAGTTGGTTTCAAAACCAAGGTTAACCAGTACGATTTATACTAGTCGAACAAAGGTATAATAATGAAGTTCCTGATAAAGGATATACAAATGAAGTAAAGATAAATAAGCATCCAACTGCCACGAGAACGACATATATAAGATAGGGAAAGTTAGCATTCAGTGTTTTCAAGTGTCTGATGATTTATTGGTAAGTTACTTAGGAATGGACAAATATTAACGTGAGAAGCTCAAGAGGAAACATGTAGGAAGGAATGAACTAATGATCAACGCATCAGGAAAACATGGTAAGGAAGTCAAAGGCAAAAGATGTTTGAAATACGACTTGAGCGTTGGAGAAATCAAGATCTATGTGTATTATAGAAACACATAAACACATGCGAACTGGAGTTGGAACTAATAGAAAATATTGAGCTTTTAACTCTACTTTCCTTTTCGAACTAATAAAATATTGAGTTTTAAACTCGACTTTGCCTCTTCAAATTCAATGTAAAGCAGTACTTTAAGAACTGGGATTTCTGCTTTTATTTATTTGTTTGTTCTTGATAAATATATCTTCATTAGTCAGATTTACGAAATATCTTTAATTGTTTATGTAGATTTATTACTAGTCTTTTTTCTTCCGCTTGGTGATATTACAAGTATTTAATTCTCAGAGAGAAAAGCTCTCTCTTCTTCCTAGAATTATGGAACTACAGAAACTAAGGAAGACATTGATCCTCCTGTGAACAGCCATCTCCGACTAGTTTGCGTTTCGATGAAGCTGCAGAAATCTATTAACCCAGTAATGGTCTATGCCAAAGTAAAAAGTAGAGCAGAATAAACTTTGTTGTCAAATGACTCCAGCCTGATCCTATAGAGAAGGAGCGGCTGGCCAGTGCTGTCTTTAGACAGCATATGTCACCACAAGCAAGTGGTAATGAAGCCATTTTTTCAGTATCAGGAGTAGAAATTGATTTTATTGAATACATGCTTTATTGGGCATATGTGCCAGTGAAGTGCAATTGAAACAATTGGGCAATTGGGTTCACGTGACTGAAAAGGAACCAAGGTATATAAGTTACGATTGTAGTCCGATTGCCCACACACTTATGGCCATATAGTGTATGGGTCTTTTCAACAAGTTGGGAGATTTTCCGGAGTATTCATTCATGTTGATATTAGTCTTGCAGAATGTATCTCTAAAAAGTTTTAAGCCTTGCTGTTAAACAATGTTTGTATCCTATATAGTTTTCCTTTTAGAATGCATCTTTCCATATCCCAAAGTCATACCTTTTTCTCTTGACAGCCTCACAGGTGGTTCTATCGTGGGGGATATAGCTCCTTATCAATCTTTTGCAATCGGCGGGCTTGGCAGTGTCCGAGGGTATGGTGAAGGAGCTGTTGGTTGTGCTAGATCTTGTCTGGTTGCTAACAATGAACTGACGTTTCCTTTGGTATGTTTTTATTTGTAAATTACTGAATCTTTGCTCGTAAGGGTCATTTGGCTGCACATTTTGCAAAAAATATGTTCTATTATCATTCTAGTCTTCTAACTTCCTTAATGATGCAAAAAGATGGAGGAAATCTTGCTAATTGCAAATGACATTCAGGAAAAAAAGAGAGGAGTAACTGTGCCGTACAGACTTCACAAATGGATTTGCTTATTTTGGTTGTGTTAAAAATCTATTGCACTTAGTATGAAACAGGTGTTAAGGGGAACAGATGTCTTTTTATTGGCAATGATGTCTTCTCTTAATTGAAGAATTTGATATTGAAGGAATGTCCTGTCATTAAGTAAGAAAATTCTATTGTAAGATAAATCATCAAATGACAGCGCTTTAGAGTCAAAAGAACCTTTTTCTCTAATTTGAAGAAAATAATTTTATTGACAAGATTAGTTGTAAGAATTGGCTGTTCAAGATTAGTTGCAAGAAATGATAGTTTTTGTAACAGTTAAAAGGTTAGCCTTGTCCCACTAAATGAAATTTCCTAGCTTAAAGTTCCAGTATCAAACTCTTCTACTAAGACCGAGAAATTTATTTTCCTTTTTTGAGAATGATAATAAACATAAGTTAAACTAAGACTGAGAAAGGATTGTTACTAAGCTATTAAGAAATCTGCTCTTTTAACCGTTTCTTGCTATTGTCTCCTCTTATCTGCACTTGCATTGCCTATGAAATTAGTCTGCACTAGTCTCGTATACTGCCCTCATTAAATCCTCTCTGCATCCATTTGGACCTATTAAATTTTATATTGTGTGGAGTCTCATACACAGTGCTTTGTATCCAGAACCCGATGCTTGATGGTGCAGTCTTCTTGGATTGTGGATCTGATTTGGGCTCAGGTCGTCATGTG
This sequence comes from Nicotiana tabacum, assembly GCF_000715075.1. Taxonomy (NCBI): domain Eukaryota; kingdom Viridiplantae; phylum Streptophyta; class Magnoliopsida; order Solanales; family Solanaceae; genus Nicotiana; species Nicotiana tabacum. The sequence continues at coordinate 112,151,254 of NC_134097.1, read as the reverse complement.
CCTGGTTAGTGACTTAGTAATTCTTACATTATGCAGAAGGTTTGCTTTATGTTACCGACTACTGTTGAAATTTAGAAACATGTGTGAGAATTTTAGAAAAATCTTCCCGTCGATTACTCCTTTTGGAAATGTTTGAGAATGTCTGTTTGCTTAGTTGTATAGTCTCTCTGTGTTTTCTTATGTTGCTTGAGTTAGGTATTTTTTTTGTTTGTTTTTTTTCGGGGGGGGGGTCTACACTCTTTTCAATCTTAGTAGAAGTTTTAGCCGATGAGGAAAGCTCCTGAAAACTCCAAATAATTGGTATGGGAAATTATTTTTTCTATTATTTTTCTGTGAAGGGGAGCCGTGGAGCAACATATAAGTTGTCTCTGTGTAACCTATATGTCAGTGGTTTGAGCCATGGAATCAACCACTAATGTTTGCATCAGAATAGGCTGCCTACTCACACCCTCTTGGGGTGAGACCCTTCCTTGGACTCTGCGCAAATGCGGGATGCTTTTTGCTCCAGGCTCCCCCCCTCTTCATTATTTTAAATTATAATTTTCTGTGTCTTTTGCGTTGCTTCTTTTTAACTTCTTTGTCTCATGCTCTTCATCTGCCTTACTTCTATTGGGCCAGTATTGAGTATATTCCTTGTTGTAAATGTTTCAACCTTTTGTTTCCAATGAAGCTGTTAATGGTTTAGTTTATGACATAAGCAGTTTAAGCTTAATGATGTTCTGGTTATGCTTAACTACTGCTTTCGAGATCTAAGTCCACGCTTTAGGTTTCACTTTGAAAATGTAGATCCACATATACTCTCATAAGATATTTATCAGAAGTGCTTGAAGACAATCCTCATCAACAAGACGATGAGAATATCTGCTGAAAAATGTATTGGAGTAACACTAGTTTGTTTTGCCAAAATCATTTCTGAGGGATGTGGAGCTTGTTAATTCAGTTGATTTTAGCCATAAAAAAAGAGGTAAGAGTCCTTCAGTGTCTCCTAGCAAGATAGTAAAAGCAAATGCTTTCGAAAAGGAGAAGTTCAATAATATAGGATGTGTAATCTTAAATCCCTGCCTGCTCTAGCTAAGCTTTATAGGTTAACTAAAAACATGCATGTTCGGATCTCTCTTAAGTGCTGCAAGTCTACAACCTAGTTGTAACTACTTCCTTTACCTCATCAATGTGATGATGAGATTGCGTGGTTTGTTTATCATGTGCAAGAACCTCTCAGAAGTTACGCCAATAGATAAATGTAAACATAATGAACATGCTTTCGGCTCACTTTGTCATTCGTCTGTCTCAACATATTTTCTCTAACACTTGAGCATTTCAGGGAATCCCGCTCTTAGGCATGGCAAACCAGGAATTGGAGTTGGTCTTGGATATGGTCTTAGATTCAAGTCTCAGTTGGGACATTTCCAGGTGGACTATGCAGTCAATGCATTTCAACAACGGACTGTGTACTTTGGCTTCAGTAACCTCCCCTCTTGAGAGTTCACCACAGCACTTGCAAAAGTAGCAAAATTTATGATCAGTGTTTCATCTGTAGAGAAAATTTCTGAGGATACCTCTAAGGGATCGGATTTTGGGCTCTGAGTAGTAGCCTGTCCCTTATTAGAAACAAAGGCTGCTCTCTTGCAGAGACAACACTGAAGATTTTTCTCATTGAGCAAATTGGTGCAGAGAAGTGGTTCCATTTTCACCCTACCGCTTCAAAGATCAGATAGAAAATTGTAAATTCTTTACCGCGACCATCAGGAAGTGAGTCTTCATGTCAAAGTTAGTAATCTGCTATAAGACAATGTAGACGTTCAGTTTCCTTTTTTTCTTTTACAAATATAGAATTTGTTAGCTGATTTCATTCTTGAATTGGAATTACATATTATGTGAATGTGATTTACTGGTTTCGCACAGTGTTGAGTCTTTAGTCAAATCTGTCAACAGATAATATTCCTCGTTGATTGAAAAAAGAGCTAGTTCTCATACAAAGAAAATACAAGTTAATCCCTGTACATATAAAATAGACGTCCAGTAAGTGCATAGAAGAAGACTACCCGTAAGGTTGCACATGTGATCAATAATCCAAGCTTAAATACAGTAACAAATATTGTTGTAAGCAAATTTGAAGCTTCATTATTACATCAAATGAAGATAATCAAAATAAAGTACGCCACCTAACAAGAAATTGCCTCTGTCCGTGGTGCAACAAGCGATACCACTCGTTCAAATCTTGTAGTTTAACTCTACTAAAACACTAATCCCAATTTTTTTACATGTCACTGGAATCTTTAGGTTCAAAGTGGAATTTTTGGCAAGGATGAATACAAGAAATAGAAGGTAGTAGCATTCCAACTACAAACTATCACATGTTTAAATCAAGATAAGACATTGCTAAAGTAGGAGAATGTTAACTCCTACCATACATGACGTTGAACGTCTCAAGTAATTCATCCTCAAGTTAAAAAATGGTTAAGTCGAATCTAGGAAAGTAAAATGACGAACAATTTGAAACCAAGGAAGCATTCAGGTTGATCAGATGACAGTACTAGTACTTGCAGAAACGTCGATGGACCTATCATCCTCGTCTCGTATAGTACTAATCATCAGAGCAACTTGGTTTATACTAGGCCTAGCCTCAGGAGAATGGTTCACACATTTTACAGCAACTTGTAACAAATTAACCATCCTCTCTTCACTAGCACCTTCTTGTATCAATGTTCTATCAAACACTTCAACTGTCCATTCTTCTCTTAACACAGAAACAACCCAACTTGCAAGGTTTAGTCCATTGTTTTGCACTTTCCCTGTTAGCAACTCCAACATAATTACCCCAAATGCATAAATGTCTGCTTTAAACAATGCTTCTGCATTTTCGTCGGTTATAGGGAAGACATTGGAACTGCTGGGAAATTGAGCCTGGTTTTGTATGGTACTAATGCCAGCACTGCTCATTAGACCATATTCAGTAATGCATGGTTCCATGTTCTTGTTCAACAAAATGTTTGATGATTTTAAGTTTCCATGAGGAATTCTGTCATGTTGAAGCTCCTGATGCATGAAAGCTAAAGCATCGGCTACACCTGCAGCTATAGAAAGTCTGCTGCTCCAGTGAAATGTTTGGCCTGTCTGGAAACCTGATAAGCATATATACACAATGTTGAAGATATAATTAAGTAAATAAAAGTTTGTTTCTTCTAACAGCTTAAGTTATCAGATAATCACGTCACACAATTCAATATGATATTAGAGCATATCAGTCTCAATCGCCCACTATCAAAAGAATTTCCCGAATCAGGCCATCTTATAGTTTAACTGATAAGATGGTCCGCTCAATTCAATGGTTAATTCATGTCTGATCACTAAACTTTGTCCACTACAATAAAGTTATAAAACTAGTTTTTATTGCATTGAAGTAACATTATGCAAAATAACAGTAAAGCCGCCTAGTGGGTAGGTTTTGTCGTTATAGTGGTTTAAAGTTGACTGCTGTTGTAGTGGATAACGTTTTTAGTTACTTAATGAGACAAAAAATAGTTTTATGACATTGTAGTTATAATGGACAAGTTTAGTGGCTTTGTTGTTATAATGGGTAAGGTTCAATTGACGTGATAAACTAAAGCTTTGTGACTTTACTGTTATAATGGATAAAATTTCAGTGACTGTATGTGAAATTCTTACACAATTTCATGCACATAAGAACGGAGTGAATTGTATGTATTTACTTGTGAAAAGTAACTGAATGAAACTTACCGTGTAGATGTTGAAGAAGACTACCATTATTTTGGTACTCATAGACAAGAAGCTTCTCTTGTCTAGAAGAATAAAAGGCAACAGCAGGCAACACATTTGGATGCCTGATTTGGTCAAGTTTCTGCATTCTCTTCTTGAACTCACTACCAGATATTGACCAATCCTTTATCCTCTTCACAGCCAAAGTCATCTTAGGATTATCACACATCACTTTATACACACTACCATGTTTCCCTCTTCCAAGCAACTCAGCTGGAGCCTTCAGCAAATTCTCAAATTTTAATCCATTATTCATCTCTGGACTTGTAAGAACCACGAGTGACTGTGAAATCGCGGTGTTGCTTTCATCAGAAGAAACTGCAGCTGATGAGAAACCTGAATTGCTCGCGCCTTTCTTAGATTGATCCATTGATGTAATAGTAATCCTGTCACTACCATGATCAAATGCAGCCACCTTTTTCATCGTCTCGAGACTCAACTCCTTTTTCTTCTGCTTCTGTTTCCTTTTTCTGTAGATGCATAAAAGGATAACAACAACCAGAGCCAGGCCAATTAGAATATAACCTGAAAACATGAGAATTTCATCTCTTGTCAAGTTTCTCTTTGGCTTGTCATGATCATCTGAGTCTGCCTCTTCGGGCAACAATGAGCATGTTGTTGCCAACGGGGTGCCACACAACAGAGGATTGTCCATGTAGCTACTAACAGGGAAACGATCACCCTCAGGCGGGATAAATCCACTGAAATTGTTGAATGAGACATTAAATGCAACAAAATTGGAGAAATCAAATTCAGGTATCTCCCCTGATAGCTGGTTATTTTGAGCCTCGAGTTCCATCAAACCGGATATCCTGGATATATCAGGCAGAACACCTGATAATCCATTGTTGGATATATCGAGCTTTTTCAAGTTATTCAATCTTGAAAATGATTGTGAAAGGCTACCCGAGAACCGGTTTCCACCTAGGAAAAGGTGTGTTAGGTGTTTGCACTTGTCTATGCTATCCATGTTTTTTTCCTGAAGTAAGTCATTTTTTAGACTGAGGTAAAAAAGGGTGTCCGCAATTGACTCCACGTTACAAATTGTGTTGGCATCAAAAGTTCCATAGAAATTGTAATCATCAAGAATTATTCTCTCCACAGAAAGTGTCTTTGCATTACATGTAACACCAAGCCAATTGTCCTCACAAGGATCTGATGTTGAGTTCCAGCCTGAATTAGTTCCAAGAATTAATGTACTATTATTGTTAGAAACCTCTGCAATAAACTTGAGTAATGCATCTTTAGCCAATGTTTCATCTTCATCACATTTGGTTGTGTCAAGGATAAGAAAGAATGATATGAAGAGCAAAGCAAAAGTGAGGATTTGGTTCATTTTTGCATGATACTAGCAAAACGTGGGAAAATAGGAAGATATACTGCAGATTTCACAGTTGAGCAGTGAAAAACAAATTATGATGAGTTATGCAGATATAATTGTGGATATTCCCAATGTTTGAAGTAGTCATTAATCAACTAATAGTAGTGCCATTTGGCGGAAAACACAATGAAATTTGTATAAACATTGTGGACTGGGTTATACAAAGTCAAGTACAGTATCGGATTCTCACGTCTTATCCGAAGCCGGCCAGCAGCAAACTTACTCTGTAACTTTATCCTCTACTGTCTTTTTTCATTTCTGACAGTCGGATAGGTTGGCTTCTTTTATCATTTTCTTTTGCTTGAACCAAACATGCTCCGTACATGACCATCCCATCTACAAGTTTAAACGTTAGAAAAAATATATTTTATTTACTTGATTATATCTTCAAAAATGATGCTACGACTCGATGATTCATGAAAAAAATTCTCATGTAGATCAAAATTAGAATCGATTTAGAAATCTACATTTACGTACAACCTCTTGCATTTCTTCTTGCATTTATTAGTCCAGCCCACCGGGCTGCCCTTTTTAAATCTTTGAATCTGTCACGGCATTGTAAAAGTAATTAATTACGTCAATTTTGCTGGCTTTACTTGTAGAGGACTATCCAACAAGTTAATTAAGACAATAGAGCACCTTTTGTAGACACCCCTTTATAAGGAAGTTACAAAAAAGAACAAGTAAAACATGCTCTAATATATAGTACTATCTAATAGGACACAAAAGGATTGCCAAGATATAGTATGTATAGAATTTTTTCTCATGAAACTAGCATGGATTGTTTGAAAATTTACCAAGTTTTAAATAAGCTAAAGAAAAAGACAGTAGAGGGAGTAATGTTGCTGCCGGCTGGCTACAGATGGATTCAAAATTTACTCATCTGCTGCCATACTGCAGCAGGTCAAATCATCGCCAAGTATTAGTAGATTAAGACTACTTCAATATTGGTATTTCCACATCACAATTTGTTTTCTGGGAAATCTGCATTATATCATACTATACTATTTAGTATTTTCCCCACATTGCTAGTATCATGTAAAAATGAATCAACTTCTCACTTTTCCCTTCCCTTCTTTTCATTCTTGACACAACCAAGTGTTATGAAACAGTGGCTAGAGATGCTTTACTCAAGTTTATTGCAGAGCTTTCTAACAATAACTAGTGTACAATTCTTGGAACTGATTCAGGTTGGAACTCAACATCTGATCCTTGCAAGGACAGATGTCTCGTGTTATATGTGATGCACAAAGACTTTCTCTGGAGCTTTTGACACCAACGCAATCTGTAGTGGGGATTCAGTCGCGGCCACCCTTTTCGTCCTCAGTCTAAAAGATGACCTGCTTCAGGGTGAAAACTTGGACACTATAGACAACTGCAAGCATCTAACACACCTTTTTCTTGGTGGAAACCGGTTCTTGGGTAGCCTTCCAGAATCATTTTCAAGACTGAATAACTTGAAAAGGATTGATATATCCAACAATGAATTATCAGATGTTCTGCCTGATTTAACCGGGACGATTTCTGGTTTAATGGAATTCGAGACTCAAAACAATCAGCTATCAGGGGAGATACCTGAATTTGACCTCAAATTTTGTTAGTTCTAATGTTTCTTTCAACAATTTCAGTGGATTGATTCCACTCGGGGTTGATCAATTCCCTGTTAGTAACTACATGGACAATCCTCTGTTGTGTGGCGCCCCGTTGGCAAACACAACATTCCCATCCTTGCCCGAAGAGTCGGAAATTTCCAGTCAAGACTGAAAATTGTAGCATTAGACATGCTTTTGTCTGCACTGATTACACCACTTTCTGTAGTTGAACATCCAATTTTTCGTATTGGACGTCCACAAAGGCATTACGATGAAAATAGTAAATTAGCACACTCTAGGAAATTTCCAGAAAAACAGCGGAAACGAACATAGGGAAGAAGGATAACAAGGCTACTTTTTTTACTAATATATGCACATATATACCATGCGTCAATATGATATTGACTGAGACCAAAAATTGCAAGAAGCTTACATATTACTACTATCTACAAGAGTCCTAAGACTATAAACAACCCAAAAAACTTCTTGCAATTCAAAAACTTAGAAACTATAAGCTAGGCAAAACATTCATCATCAGTGTAACAAATACTGAGATCATCCAAACAGCTGAACTCACCTAAAAGAGATCCATAGTTATCAATGATTGGTAAGCCGAGTTTCACCGAAAATTTGACTTCACTACCACCTGGAACTTGTACCCATTGTCCCATCCACAAATCTTCATCAACTTGACCTTCTTGCTTCTTCTCCCCTCCACTAGAATCAGTTAGCACATTGCTTTGCAGCTCGGCCTTTGTTGAGCACTGAAAATCGAATTCCTTAAACTGATGATAAGCATGGAAAGCTTCTTCAGCTGTGCCAAGACTAGTCCCCAACAAATTTCTTGTCATACTTATGGAGTGGCTTTGCTCGCAAGAATCAATCCTTTGGCCACTTTGAAATGTTTCGCAATTTACATGGCTTTGCTTGCCATTGACTAATTTCTTTTTCCCATGTTGCTTCGAATGAGTTTGCTTATTAGTACTTTGCGGCTCCTTCGCGCTGACTAGTTTCTGAAACTCGAGTTTCTTAGATTGATAAGCCCGGGAAGCCTCTTCAGCAGTATGAAAAGTCCCCAACCAAATTTTTTTCTTAGTGATGGGGTTTGTAATCTCAGATGTATATTTCCCCCACTTGTTCTTGTGAACCCCAATGATATGTGTTGTTTTGTGTCTTTTTTTTCTACCTACACTAGCAGTATCTAAGGACGACGATGCGCCAACAGGCGATTCGTGCTGAATTTGACCACAATCCTTTGGTTTATTCTCCTTATTTCCCAGCTGGCATAATTTATCAAACTCAGACTTGTAGGAGAAATAAGCTTCTGAAGCCTCTTCAACAGTGTCAAAAGTGCCCAACCATATTCGCTTAAGACTAATGGGGTCTCTAATTACAGCACCATACTTGCCGTTCTTTTGCCTTCGGATTCCATGTAAGCTTATTTTTGCTTTAGTATTGCTTGTTGTTACAGTATTACTATTACACCCATCAGATGATGATCTTGTTCCCTGGAAAAAAAAATTAGCCATTAAACATGGGGTTTCTTTACAAGATTCTACACTAATTATGAGGTTCTTTCTTTTACTAATTTCTCAGATATTGTGCAATGTGAAGGGGCGGATAGAGCTTCGAGGTACCAAGTTCATTTGAACCCCGTACTTTTGAGACGCTGAGCATAAATTTATATGTAAAAGTAAATTAAAACTGCAACAAATATAATAGGCTCAATGCTAAGAACCTTAAAATTGAACTCATAAAACAATGTGCAATGTGCATGTTAGAGTTAAAGCCTTTTGATGCATATTTTAGAAGATTCAAACAGACCTGTTTTTCCTGAAAAGGGTCTTTTCTTATCTCCCTAATAAAGGGATTTTTACCATTGGCTTTGCTTCTTTCAGCAGCACTAGTTGTGTTAGTGGAATTTGAGCCCTGGGGTTTGAGCAGTGAAGATGGAATTTTTTGCATGAGCTGGGCAGTGGCAGAAGCAGAGGATTTACTTTTACTAGAGTCTTGATTTGCCTTGACTGGTTCTAGTTGTGCAGCAAATTCAGATTGCTTCGCCAAATAAGCGTTGGAAGCCTCTTGAGCAGTTTTAAAGCTACCCAACCAAACCTTTTTTTTCTTAATAGGATCTTTAATTGCAGCACCATATTTACCACATTTTCTCTTATGAACCCCAGCAAATTTAGTTGCATGCAAATCCATAACTGTACTGTTACTGTCCATGTGATCGTGATTCTGCTCCTTTACCTTGTAATCAAGAATCTCAGCTGACCATCTTCTACTTTCTTGACTTTCACTAACAGATGAAACAGCAGCATTTGAGTCCAAGATTATAACTTGGGTTATCTTATTTTCTGCTTTTTATTACTGGTTTTTTCTTCTTCTGCTTCTTTTTGCTTTTAAACAGTTTTCATGGCTCTGATTATGTTATCGAGACAATGTTCATTTACTATCCATTGAACTGAGGGAAATGGGGTATGCTGGAATTTATGAGAGTACTTTTTAGGGACTGAACTATTCGTACACTGCAGAATAGTACTTGCCTAGTTAGCAAGCCACGTGTTGCTTGCTTTTTTGTTGAGTATTCTACTCCATCTAGTGACGCATGCTGCTTGTCAAGTTCACACTAAGGTACAGTATTAGATGGCTTAAGCAAAGACAGTAACGTGCTACTACTACAAGTCTTCAATATAGAGTCGGGAACCAAAATATCGTTCTTTTAGCAATTTAATAGGTGTAAAACAAAAGATAGATATTTTTATATATAGCGCTTAAATACTAGGCGTTATATATTAATGTTAACTGTGTCGTTAATGTATAGCGTCCAGTATTTGAGTGTTATACATAGAAAACTGACACTAACAGATATAGCGCCCAAATACTGGACGCTATACATAAAGTTTATATGTATAGCGTCCAGTATTTGGGCGCTATACACCTTTTTCCTGACCCCACCAATAATTCCTGACTTCAATAATTCAAAAGCGTATAGTGCCCACTTTTTGGGCGCTATATATATATAAAAAATCCCGGCTAGCCATTTCCTATATAAAGAGGTTAGGATTGTATAGAAATTCATTCAAAAGGTGTATAGCGTAGAAATTTCCCGGCTAGCCATTTCCATACTCTTGTTAAAACGTTTATTGTTGTTAAATTCTCCAGCATTTTTTCATTATGTCTGAAGAGCGTAGAATAAGAGTTTCATTATGTTGGTTGTGCAGTGAAAATGAGCAAGTTGAACCACCCGTACTCACTCAATTGCCCGAAAATGACGTATTACATCGGGATCTGGCAGATGCACAGAGTGAGGAACAAAACAGTGATTACGATAACAATGTCGATGACTCCGGAGACGAGACACCCTTTCCTAGTGAGGATGGTGATGCGCAGGATGAGGAGGAAGAACCTAATTTGAAGAGAGCCCCCCCCCCCTAGACGAAGAGTGTACGAGTCCGAAGTGCCGTTTCATTCAAGGGAGATTCCTTATATTGATAACTTGCCAACCGTGCCGGATGTAGAAGATCTCACAAGGGATTTTAATGAAATCCGGACAACAATGTGGGATAAGTCTAGACCAACGGTGCTTGCAAAGGCGATGCTTTTTCCTGATAAAGCGCGGGTAAGCAGGGCTTGTAAATGCACAACGTAAAAGAGTGTCGTGAGATGCAGGTATGGGAGTCAAGTCCGATGGTATACAAGGCTGTTTGTCGCAGGTGGTTTTGGCCATGTAATTGGATGTTGCGTGCGACCAAGAAGAAGACAGGTATGTGGAAAGTGGGTAAATACATTCCCACCCACACATGCGAAATGGACACATTCAACGGGAATCACTTCAACTTGGATATTGACTTGATTTCTCTTGTACTTATTCCGCACCTTGAAGCGTCCATAAGGTATAAAATCAAAGAGTGCATACATCAGTCCACCAGGAATATGGCCATACCATTACGAAAAGAAAGGCATTTCTCGAGCGCAAACGAGCGTTTGAAATTGTCTACGGTAATTGGGATAAGCCATTTGCATCTCTACCAAAGTACATGGCCGTACTGCAGCACTTTAACCCCGGGACAGTTGTTGAATGGAAGCTTGAGCAGAGTCTGGGAACACCAGAATACATATTCAATTACGTGTTCTAGGCGTTTAAGCCAGCACTTGATGGTTTTTCGCATTGCCAGCCAGGGGCGGATTTAGGGGGGCGCAAGGGGGTTCACCCGAACCCCCTTTGCCGAAAAATTACACTGTATATATAAGGCAAAATCTATTTTTACCTCTATATATTAAGTTTTGAACTCTCTTAACACAATCCAAAAGTGTAGTTTAGTGGTCAAGAGGGTTCAAAATCTACATAAGGTCATGGGTTCAATTCCCACTAGCTACAAATATTTTTTTTTGAACCCCCTTCGTGGAGATCCTGCATCCGCCATTGTTGCCAGCCCGTAATATCCATAGACGAAACTCATGTCTATGGAAAGTACGATATCAAGCTATTGATAGTCATGGCAGTGGATGCTAATGGTCATATATTTCCTCTAGATTTTGCTGTTTGTGCCAATGAAAGCACAGAGACGTGGACGCTATTTTTGAACCACCTGAAAGAGCACGTTGTCAAACAGCGTTCAGGTATTTGTCTAATATCTAATCGACACGGTGGTATATTAAGTTCTATGGAGAACTTGTCTGCATGGCAAGAACCTTATGCATACCATCGTTACTGTGTGAGGCGCTTTAAGGCCAATTTCCAGAAGGCACATCCCAACAAGGATCTACATAATTTGATGTGGATGGCAGCAACAGACCACCAACAACATAAATTCCGGAGGCATATGGATTCTATCAGGAAAGAAGACGAGGTAGCATATTATTGGTTAATGCGACATCACCCGAAAAAGTGGACTTTGCATGCGGATGGTGGCAGACGATGGAGAATTCTTACTACAAACGTGTCAGAGTCCTTCAACAGGTTATTAAAGTCGGCAAGAGCATTGCCCGTCACAGCCATGGTGCGGATGTCGTTCGAGCAGATGGCGGAGAGGTTTGTTGAGCGGTCTGCAGTTGCAACGGAATTGATGGAAAGGGGTGTTGAATTTATGCCAGTGCCGATGCAGAGATTTGAGAAATACAGACGGCGAGCACATTGACATTCATTTTTGCAGTATGATAACGAAAGAGGTGTTTTTGAAGTTTGCGCCGCTATCCATAATAATTGGGGTAATAATGTACATACTATAAATGAATCAGCAAGGTTATGCTCATGTGGGAAATTGTCCATCTACCACATGCCTTGCTCACATGCCATCAAGTATTTTCAACGTGTTAGTTATGCGGAGACCAACTATGTTGATCAACAATATAGTGTTTCCAAGTACCTAAACACATATAGTGGTCAGTTGCAGCCAGTGGGTGTTGAGCATTATTAACCTCCGGAACCATTTAAAATGGTGTTTAACAAGGCTTATTTGCGTAAAATATAGGTGCAGAAGAGAACGCGTATACAGAGCCAAATGGATGTTAGTGATACCGTTTATGCGCGCAAATGTGGTATATGATCGCAAATAGGACACGACCGTCGTAAATGTCCTTCAGCTGTTTGGGTGGCAAAACTAATCAAACTCGTCGTGGGTGTTTTTCTAGTGTACCTAACTACCCATGAGTTGATGTTGTAATAATTAGTTGTTATGTCTATGTTGCAAGATTTATAAAATAAAATTATGCTTGTTAATTATGATTTGTACTTTCCCATTTTACCTATTTAAATAATAATTTAATAAAATTATTTGTATATTTAGCGCGATTAAATATATAATTTTGTGTGTGTTATCTTGTCGAACTGAAAAAGCTAACCAGCTGACATAAAGCTCTTTTGTCAACATCATGATATTTAACATGCAAAATATAGCGTCATTAGATAGTACATTATGTATTTAGCGCGGGTGAACACTACGTTATGTGTGTGTTGTCTTGTCGAACTGAAAAAGCTGACCAGCTGACATAAAATTGTCTTGTCAACATCATGATATTTAACACACAAAATATAGCGCCATTAGATAGTACGTTATGTATTTAGCGCGATTGAACACTACGTTATGTGTGTGTTGTCTTGTAGAACTAAAAAAGCTGACCAACTGACATAAAGTTGTTTTGTCAACATCATGATATTTAACACGCAAAATACAATGTCATTACATAGTACGTTATGTATTTAGCGCGGTTAAACACTACATTATGTGGGTGTTGTCTCGCCTATAAATAACGGGCTCATTGTAGTTATTTTGTGTGCTCAAAATTTACTAAAAGCAAATATTTCATTAAAAGTAAGGTTTTTTTTACTAAAAGGAAATATTTCACAAATGGCTCAACCTCTTCGTCCACCAAAGCGCAACTGTGGAAAAGCATGTTTGATGCAAAATTATTGGGACGGTGGTGAAGTTGGACGCCGCTACTGGCACTGTATGAAACTATGAACCAGTTTTACAAGGTTCCCGGCGAACGTATTTGTGATTTTGAGGAATGGGTTGATGAACCATGTTATCATGAATGCTACAGAGAACAACTGCAGTATCTTCATAATGTGTGTTTAAGACAACGGGAACATGAAAAAGAAAGCAATAGAATTATTGCAGACTTGAGGGCGAAACTGAAGGAGGTGGGAGAAGAAAAATGAAAAACACAATGGAATTGTGAAGCACAAAAGGAACGTAAAAAAAATATAAACGGGAACTTGCGGAGGTGAAGGCAAAACTGAAAGAGGTAGAAGAAGAAAAAGAACAACTGGAAGAACGATTTAAGTGGTTGGAGCGGAGAATAAATGGCAACCGGGGCTAAACATTGGCATGTATGTGTTTAGTGTATTTTTCATAATTCATGTATTTTTATTGTGTTGGCTTGTTATGTTTGTGTTTGTGATTGTGTTTGTGCTAGTAGTAATGTTTTCCTTGTTTGTTGTACTAAATTTTATCTTAATTGAAGTGGAAGTTAAGTTTAAGTGTCTGTGTTGTTATATGAAACTATCAAACGAATGAGGAACTAAAAAGAGTAATGGGCATATTCGATTAAATATTGTTGTTAATGTATACAAAAATATTATTTACACCAAATAAAAAAAAGGAAGGCCGAATCAATGTGTCCGCATCCGGTGTGTCTCAATGCAGTCGATGGCCTGAGGTGCATCCCCTCCCGCCCGGGTGCGCTATCAGGATCATCATCATCAAGTCGTCTCCTTATAGCCGGATGCGGCGTATGATGACATGTATCGGTGGTGCTGTCAGGTCCAGCAGAAGGCTACATAATAATATGAAACTTAGTATAGAAAACAACATAACAATTCACAACAATTTATATTGTCTTACCATCATCGTGTCTGGATCCTGAATGTAGTCATTTGTCGCAGCATCGCATGAAGCCTTAAAAGGAAATTAATAAAGTTAAAGAAAATAAATAAGTTATAGTTAAAAAATATTCAAATTCAATACTAATAAACTCATACCTGCGCATGTGATGTGGAGCCATAACTCAGTCGGTGCCCACTATAAAATTCTCGGGTCGGTCGATCCTCATCAGTGGTAGACGGGCCTGGGAAGTATCTACCCCAATCCACTCCTTGAATATCCGAGCCCGTGATCAATAATTGACCCGATGGGGTCACCTGCGATGGCACTAGAGTGCGATAAATTGCAAGGCTGTAAGACGGCATGTCCGTCTCATGCATGCCACCTGCCATATCAGCAGCAACATCATCAGTAGGAGCCTCAACGCCCCCTTGCTGGGGACCACCTCCTCTCCGCCCACGACCACGTCGTCCGGCACCACCAGCTCGTCGGGCACGTCCATCTTGTGGGATACCACGACCTCGTTGGTACTGCGTTGGGTCCATATAATCAGCCTCATGTGCCAAACGATGATCCGATCGGGCTCGCTGCAGTGTCTGGGCAACCACATCCATGAATCGACGACTATACTCCTGCATGGCCACGGGATCGTGGACATAACTCTGCATTTTCTGCCCCATATGATAGACGGTATGCAATCCAATCGTCCGAACCGACTGATGTTGAAGAATCAGCGGATGAGTTGTGGTTAGGGGTGAAATGCCTGGACAAAGTAAAAAATATAAACTACATATTTGGCACTAAATTACAGGTATATAATTAATAATAACAAAAAACATATTAGGGCCTCGTGTCTCCCGGCGTATGGCACGTACCGACCGTGTGCCTGATGAACTGGGTTCCCGATAAAAAGTCGAGAAACAGTGCAGTACCATGCCATATAATGTTGAATAGAAACGTGTTGCGAAGGTGGGGTCAATTCCCCTCGCATGTCCCAAGTACGCAACTGCTCGTCAAGCCATGCCAAAAATGTGTCGTCCGCCCTGGACCGATCATCCTCTCATAATGTAAAGCAAGCCATGCAGGCGGACTCGGTATAGGCTGCGGCAGGCCAAACTAATGAAATACCCGCTCGGAGGCATGATGCTCGACAATATCGAGGCATATGAGCGGGACATAAGCCCTCCAAATTATTAGGTCGAACGTGCAATACGCTGGCAGGGTACCTATCACCTCATCGTTGTACGGCGTCCAGATGAACTATCAAATAAGAACACAAACCGTTAGTATGCGTAACACTAAGTTAATCTATAACAGGTAAGTTTAGTTAGATATTCACATGTGCGTCCTCCAGCAGATCCAACACATCCGTGCAAAGGGGGAGATTATGATGGGCATCATACTCTCGTGCAAGAGTACAACGCATAACCCACCTACAGGCTAGAAGGAGATGCGAAATTTCTATATTAGCCGGTAGTTGTGGTAGAGGTGGCTGAAACTGCAGAAATCGCTCCCAGGCCCAAACCTAACATACAAAGTTGACGTAAAGTATAAGATTAACTATAACTAGGTAGAATTGTAACTAATGGACATATTATTTGAATATGTTGTCACCTGTAGAAGCGGCAGAAAGCCACCAACGTCTCTCTGTGTGTCGATGCAAGCCCGACACATTTGCCTGTATAAATATGAGATGACAACACCACCCCAGCTGTAGATGGCTGTATCCTCGAACCGGCCAATATGATGCAGAAAACGGAGGCTCACTAGGTTCCCCGAAGTGTTCGGGAACAAGACCCCCCAAGTAGAAGGAGTAACAGCAGCTTTGTATATCACTGTACATCCACCTCCGCTGACTCATTGGTGATAGTATGATGGATCTGCTCCAGGTGGTCTCTAATGGGGACCAACTGCATACGACTAGACCCAGACGCTACAGTCTCGTCCTCCGGCCTGAAACCCGTGAGCATGTGCAGCATATCCCAATAAGACTGCCTCGAATAATATCTCATGGTCGCAGACAGTAAAACTGGCAAACCATCAGCGGACAGGCCATATAAAATCTCAGCGTCCTGGAGTGTGATGGTGGCCTCGCCGATGGGCAGATGGAAAATGTGTGTTTCTGGTCGCCCCCGCTCAATCAAGGCCGTGATCAAAGCCCAGTCGATCTATATCCGGCCAATCATAATAATCCTTTTAATCACATCTCCTCCAAATAATGGACCACGCGGGGATGTAGAACTCTATGACTCAAAAAGTCTCACAATAGATCCACTCTCCCGGCCCGAAAAGTCTGCGTAAGCAACTGTCCGTCTCATATGTACTCGGATCTATGTTGGGGCTGTAGGGCTAATAGATCCAACGTCCGAGGGTCGGGATGTATAGTCGCGTCCATGTCGTCAACTGTAAATTAAAACAACATTAATTGTATTTTATTCTGTATATTAAATATTAATTTTTTGAGATACACAATTTTTAGCGTTATACAAAAATTATACCTATGGGTTCCAGGCTCGATATTTGAGTCCCAGTAGCACCAAACTATCATTAATAATTATGTGTTTGTTTTATAATTTAAATTCATATTTTTTAATAACTTAATTGTACAAATTATATATATATACATATGGGTTCGATACCTATGGGTTCCGGGCTCGATATTTTGAGGCCCAGTGGCACCAAACTATCATTAATAATTATGTGTTTGTTTTATAATTTAAATTCATATTTTTTAATAACTTAATTGTACAAATTATATATATATATATATACCTATGGGTTCCGGGCTCGATATTTTGAGGCCCAGTGGCACCAAATTAACATTAGTAATTATGTGTGTTGATACAATTATTAACTTAATTGTACAAAGTTTGCATTTTCAACTACCAGTATAAAATACTTAAACAAAAGGAATTCTAAGCTAAAATACTACATATTACTACGCTACGAGGTTCTAAATTTTACTACGCTAAAAGGGTCTACATTTTACTACGCTAAAAAGGTCTAGATTTTACTACGCTAAAAAATAATCTAAACTAAACATAAACAACAAATAAATTTAATTGCAAATAAAACATAAAACGGCATGAAAACACATATATATAAATCAGGATATTAACAGACAAATTTATCTGACCAATTTATATTTTTTTATAAAACACTAATATTAAATCCAAATAAATTTAACATACTAGTTTCGAAAAAAAATAATACAAACCGAAATAGAACACATACAAATCAAATAATATGCATTATTATAAAAGTTTCAACTTAAAATAAACCGAAATACCTCGATTTAGAATTTTCGGAAAGCAAATAGATTGAAATTTTGACTCCGGTAGTGTGAATCAACAATAATACGAAGCTCTACTCGAATGTGGGACCTACGTTCTTCAACCTTTATGTGATGGGGGACCTAAAAAAAATTTTTAAAAAAAGTAGGGCAGCGGGTATGGGAGTGGGGGACCAAGAAGAAGAAGGTATAAAATATTAAGGAAGAAGAAGCAAAATCGTCGTCTTGAAGAAGACGGCTCGTTTTTTAAAAAAGGGGTATATCGTCGGGTATTTGGGCGTTATACCTGTTACTGTCAACTTTTTATGTATAGTGCCCAAATACTGGGCGCTATACATTAACGGCACAGTTAACGTTAATGTATAGCGCCCAATATTTGGGTGCTATATATAAAAGTGTCATTTTTTTTTACATCTATTAAGGTGCTATTTGTCCAAAAGAACCACATTTTGGTTCCGGACTCTTCAATATATTGTGCATAGTGTTTTCAGTTTGAACTTTTCGTCACGCTTTAGCCTATCATGTTATTAGTATATTTTTTTGATAAATATTGTGCCTGTTTTATCTAGATATATAGGTGACATTGAAATTGTTGGGTGAGTTAATAATGAAAGTCTTCCTATTTAAATAAATTAGTTTCTATACACGCGCGTGGACCATTTTACTCTAGACTAACTATTCTACTATCCTAATCCTCGACTTCCATACCTTTCTATCAAAAAACATGTCCTCGACCAACTGAAGCCGGATCATGTCTTATTACAAAACAAGTAAAACTCTATCATCGAATTGCAGTAGTTTCTTGAGGTCTCTGCCCATAATGTGAGTGTAATGCAAGTTCCTTGCAAATTGTGTCTTCATAAGTATTATGCTATTCCTTTCTGTCCAAATAGTAGCAAATACACAGCTAGCTAGTTATTGCACCTAACCCAAGACTTCTTTTTTGTCCAGCTGCATGCCAATCATTGGGTGAATATTGGTTGCAAAGTGATGGTCTTCCGGAGGACCTTCTGGTGGTGTGGCAATAAGGAGACGTAAATTTTTTATTGAAAATTGTCTTCCCTTTACCACAAAAGCCGAATAATAATGTTGATCTTATTTAGTTATAACCCGATAAAGAACAAATCTTAACGAAATTGTATATCAAGATGATAAAATTAAATAACATAAATTTTACTAATTAGAACAAAACGTCAAAGTGGAATATATTTCGTATTAATACATGAGGCAAGACCTACATCAAACTTGATATCTAAAACATATAAAAGTGATTTAGCTCCTATGTCAACGATATCATTATCAGAATCATAGAAGCTTTCTTATAATGAAAAATGTCAATCAAATTCAGAGCAAATCATATGCTCTAAAATTGTTGAACTATATTAAAGAGCAGCACAAAAGATTGATATCTTTTATCACCAAATTCAAAATCACAAATGACTTGTCGGGATGTTAATTTCAAGTTGAATATAACACAATCTTAAACACACAGATAAACAGAAAAAGTATCTGCGAAATTACATAAAATCAGATCATACCATCTCATTATTTGATTTATATATAAATATTCGTCGTCACCTGAACTTCATTCATTTTACCTTCTTTTTGCCTTTAAGTTGATAGGATCTATTTCTATGCATCAATTTTAGTCACGTTCTACTTTCTATTCTATATTTTCGATTATCTTTAATGCAAAAAGTTATTGAGCTAAAAGTAATTAAGTTATCCATATTATAAAGGCAAACAAAGTGCTCCATCCTAATATGAATCAACTAAGTCGTTTGATGTCATCTACAATTGATTTATTATCCAAGATACATATAAGGCAGAATTTACCATATTGATCATACCAAAGTGATTTATTTTTTGACAGCACAACACAAAGAGTAGCAATATAACCACCGATACCAACCTCAGTAATAATTTAACCAAAATTAAAAGTTTAAAAGGAGTTTCGATAGGCAAAATAAAAAAGAGTAATTCTGATAATAAATAACTGGAAATTAGAACAAGAGGATAATTAAGAAAGAAAACAATATGTTACTTGTAGACTTCTCGTTTCTTTCCGCGTCATGCGTCAAGCTCTTCATCATGTAAATTACCATACATCCTAAAAGAGCTTATTTAGCCAATAAAAAGAATTGCGTACTTTTTTTTAAAACACGGTTGATTAAGCCTTCATAATTTTAGAGGAAAATCAAGTAATTAATCCAAGTTTCAAATTAAGTAGTAATTTTTGTGCACTGATTTGGCATGCAGATTCGTTATATTTTTATGGTATGCAAATGAAATGTACGTACTAAGATTATAGAAATTCAAAATTGAAGTGCGAGATGAGATCCACGATTCTAATTTAAGAGCTAAATAATCTACGTCAAACAATCATATTTAAAAAGTTGTTAATTTAAGGGATACAACGGTAGAGAGATATAATGCATTAGGAATTTGGACGTTCCCGTTCTAATAAAGATGGATTGTGCAAAGATGGATTCAATCAAAATGAAATTAAACAATGTGAGCAACTAATTTTGATCATGTTTGAACTCTTTTCCCCACTCATCTCACGAGTACCTCACTTCTCGCTCCTTCTTTCCCGCTCCCATTTTTTCCCACGCTGGTCCCCTTATCCCACTAATAAAGTTATTCCCTATCCCACTAATAAAGTTATTCCCACTCCTTGTCCCCCACATGTTCCCCACACACTTCCCCATTTCCCCACTTCACTCATGCCTCACCCCCACTTTTTGCAAGACTCACTCACATTGCACAGATACACGATCATGTGCACACACTCACATCCCAATCCCCATTTCCCCACTTTCTTCACATAAGTTATAAAGCACATACACATCTATATATAAGAGGGGGTGGAATCTGGAAAAAAAAAGGGAGAACGGACGAGAGAATATTTGGAAAAGGAGAAGAATGAAAAATTCCTTTCTCACAAAGCACACAAAGTTGGGATTTTCCGTTCAAGATCCAGGTCTCAAAAAGTTCTCGTCGAGTTTTCGGCTTATGGTTCACTGTGGTTCGTTGCTATTTCAAAAGTTCAACATTGGATATCTATTTGTTGGAGTTTTCTCGATACAGTAAAAATCGTCACCGCGAAGGTTCTTATTCTTCTCTTCATAGTTACAATCTGTGTTTAATAATTTGTGGAGAAGTTTAGTTCTATTGTGAATTTGTTCATTGGGACGCATATCTTTAATTCAAATTAATTATAAAAAAAAAACTAAACATTTCTTGGTGACACTATATAACTTATGTGATTACCGAGAGTATTTTCAATATTTATTCCAAGTATTCAGTAGCTATGGTTTAAACAAGTTTCTGAATAGTCAACTTTAGAGTGTACTAACTCAAGAATTAGTATTAATCTATAGTTATGATATAATAAATTATTTAACTAATCTATGAAAAGTGCACATCAAGTTTTCCATTCTAGGACACTTTCGAACCCATTAAGATATGGTGTTACTTGATATGGTATCATATAGTTCATGCCCTCATATTTGGATTTTATTTTTGAAACTAATTCAATGGACTTATGTTAAAGGTTTAGTTCATAATCTGCATTACATAATTATTGTTGTTACTTTTTTATATTATTTTGATTTGTTTAAGTATTATTCTTGCATTATTGTTGAAATTATATTATGGGAAAGTTATTAATAAACTGAACCTAGGTGAAAGTCAATGCTGATTGATAAGAAAATGAATGTGAGTGATTGAGATATGTTATAAACTAATTCATGACTCGTTGCAATAAATAAATAAAAAAACATACTTAAAAAATATACAAATGAATATCACGGATACGGAAGAGACGAATAAATTACAATGCTAGAAAAAACTTTAAATATTAGCCCATGTGTTCCTACCCGAACCTTGGATTGATATGCTTAAGTAATAGAGGGGTCATGTACGCATTCCCGCGTCTCGATGCCTTTAAATTTAAAATAATTATATTTTAACCATGTGTGCATTCCGTATCTTGGTTTAACATTTAATTCTAAAGAAGCATCCTTGTGTGCATTCCGCATCTTGGTAAACATAATTAATAAAATATAATAATTAATTAAGCGGTAATAAATAAGCCAATCAATAAAATACAAGAATAACTAAAAGTTGATTTAAGCCTTACATTAGTCAATAAAGCGACCGTGCTAGAACCACGAGATTCGGGGAATGCCTTACACCTTCTCCCCGGTCAACAGAATTCCTTACCCGGACTTTGTTTTCGCAGACCAATAATAATAGAGTCAAACCTTCCTTTGAATAGGGATTCAAATAAAAGGTAACTTGGAACACCGGCAAAAATCAATTCCAAGTGGCGACTCTGTAAATAAAATAATCCCTATTTCAAATTTGTCACTTTAATTGGAAAAGCTCTTTAACCTACAATTCATAACACACATTATCTTTTGGAGGGGTAAAAAAAGGGGTGTGACAGCTCTGGCGACTCTGCTGGGGACCTATTAATAAGAATTCAAGCTTTGTATATTGATTTTTGTTTGGCTTTTATCATGTCTTGAATATTATTGTGTTTGGGAGCATAATATGCTATTTGTCGCTTATTTACCGATTTAATATTTATTTGAACTGTGATATAAATTGTATCCTCTCTCGCACCCCTCTGAGTCTTCTGATAGGTAGTTATGTTGTGTTTGCCTACCATCATCACAAAATTTCTGTCTTGAGATAAAGCCAGTTAGCCTACCAGCTTCTGGTGAAGGATTTAATCACACATGTTTAGGCGGGAGAGCCATTAGCTAGCCAGTGTTGTTTTACTACTGGTGATTTTTGATGCTCCTCGGCTCGGGTTGTCCACCCAGGTAAGCCAGGTCGAGATACCATCTCCTTTATGATTTAAAAAACCTAGAAGAACAAGCCACATGCATGATTATCCTTAGTAGGATCGTTTTGTTTTGCATCATTCGACTTAGCGAAGCTCGGCACAGGGGTCGGGTCCGTATAAGACAGATATCCTCTTTGAGACCAGCATGTCCACTTATGTGCTACTTGCTACCTCACTTGGAAGGCTTGTTTGCATTGTTGACCGGCTTTAGAAAATTAGCTTAGTATAAAAAAACATTCTCCTAGTTTGGTACAAATAACCCCTTTTTACTGAAATCATGCAGTGGTCTGGCGTAAAGATTAATTTTTCTAAAAAAAACAAAAAGAATAAAATAGTTAGTTGACCGAACTACGCGGGTCTGATTCTCACCAGATGTGGGATACGTAGGCAAACCTCGTCGGTTCCGGCCCCCAATTTTCCAATTTTCCAAAAAAAAAAAAGAAGAAAAGTCCAAACATATTCTCCTTTTCCTTAATTATTTTTTTTAAAAAAAAAATCTTGCCTTAGAAAATGAAAAAAAAAATCAATCAAAAAAAATATAATAATTTCTTTCAAAAAAAAAATCATTTGGGCCTTTTATTTTTATTTTTTTTTTATTTAATGGCTATATTACTAATTTAATTTTTTTTAGTCCCATAGTTTGGTTTCAATTTTCATTTTCATTTTTTGTTTTTAGAGTAAAACCCGAGAAATTGGAATTTTTGTCTCAATAGTATATTTGATTAAAACCTAACCCCGTATCCGGCTAAACAGGTGCACAATGAGTGGGGAAAGAGGTAAGTCTGAAAAGAGGCCCAGGTCATAAGGGATACCAGATTTTCTTATTGTTGATCAGATACCACAATTATTGTGGGATTGGTGGAAAGATTTTAAGGAATATGAACGAAACCAGATAAAGAAGCACTTGGGACATTTGGTTCACATGATGACGATCCAACCCAGGAGGGATGTGATCGAAGCTTTGATTCCGCATTGGGATCCTGAAAACAACGTGTTCCATTTTACTGACTGTGAAATGACTCCGACCTTGGAAGAGATCGCTCATTTCCAGGGGTGGGGCCGTAATCTATGCTCCACTTCGGGTAATGCGCCAGTTTGCACGACGACAGGAGGTGCCACCAACACGAGATATGAGCAAGTTCTGTTATGATTTTGGTAAAGATCAACCTCATGACGAAGAGGAAATTATGAAAATTTGGTATGGGAGTAAAGTCTCGGAGTTGAATGAGATGGTAGAAGACCGAGATCGTAGAGAGGTGATCCCTGAATATATTACTTGGTTTCATGATCCTTCGTCGTTTAGAGATAGGCCTGAGGGTTCGAAAAGGAGGAGAAATGATCAAAGAACTATAGAAAAATCTGAAAGAGGAATTGGAGCATGCTCAGATGACCATAGCCAAAAAACAAACCCAACAACAAACAGGAGTTGCTCAGATTCGTTTAAATATTAAGAACGATTATCAATCTGCTTTGAGGGTCATGGATAAAGATATAAACCTAGCTAAAAATGAGGTAGCCCGCTTACAGGAAGAACTGTCAAACACGAATGGTTTAGTCAGAAGAGTTGGGGTGAACAAAAATGCTGAAATACGTAAGTTGCAAGAAGACTTGAGCATCGTCGAGGAAGCAATGCACCAACAACAAATGGAGTTTGATCTCCAGAGTGAGAAGTTCGAGTCAATCAAGAATCACCAACTAGCCGAATTCGAGACGGAGAAACGTCACTATCATGAGATAATAGGTCGGCTGCAAAATGATTTGACTGAAGACATGAAACAAAGGAACTCAGTGCTGGACCGTGAGGCAGATGCACTGAATTTGGCCGATGCTCGTGGGCAGCAAATCGATGGCATGTTTGTTGTCCAAGAAAATGTCAAGAGAAGGATACTTGAGATAGCCGAGTACACTGCTCTGGGGTGCACAGATTGTGAGAAAATGAATAAGAAAATATTTATTGAATCCGCAATCAACCTCGCTCGTCACATTGCTACAAATCTGGAGGCCATGTACAAAGATATGTCCAACCAATTGGGACAGGGAGCACCCCAACCAAGATGATGTCAAGTGGATAGTCTGCAAATTTGGAGTCTTTGTTGCATTCATTTTTTTTTCTTTTTTTCTTTTTTTAAAGGTGTTTTAGTAGGTGTATTTTTATTTTTGAGTCTATGAGGGGTCTATTTGTGGCTTTGGTTTTGTGAGTCTTGTTTCAATCCAGTCGAATCTGTTGTAGTTTTTTTTGCGGATTTTGTTTCAACGTCTTGTACCAAAAACAAAATTATATATTGAAAACCCATAAAGATTTTATTTTTCAAAATGTTGTGTGTATTTGTTTTTGAATAAAAAATAATTCAATCAAATGTCTTGCATCCCTGAACTACGTAATGATCTGATTCATGCGGCGACATGATACGTAGGCAACCCACAAAAGGTTCGATCAAAATATTTTTCAATGAATCTAAGCTGGGATCAAAATGGGGGGAGTGTAACTTGATAAAAAAGGGGGAAGGCGCCAATAAGAAGAAACTTGATAAGCCGGAATGAAACATGAAGCCTTCCAAAATGCATTTTAGAAACGGTGATGATGTTAGGAGCATGACATGTTATGTGTAATTCATATCTATAAAATGTCTAACCCTAACACATTTGTTGTCTCTTATAGAGAGTAAGTTTAATGTGGTTGGTTTGTGTTGAATCTGGAAACACATCATTACTTCACAAGATCTAAGGGACCAATAGTAATGGATAACTACGATGAAATCGAGTTGGTCAGTGACAATCCGCAGGGTCAGTTAGTTGAGCAAGAATCGGAAGAAATAAGAAAATTGAGACAACAACTGTCAGATGTATATCAAGCTTGGGTTTCCAGTCGACCTCCACCCCAGGGTCCTTCAGAGGGAACTTGCACCATACCCCAGGCTACTCAGACACCGCTCCATGCAACGAGCGATCCCATTCTACCACATGGGTATGTGATAAACTACAGCCTCCATGCTGCCCCCGGTACTTTTAATATGCGACCTCCAGTCGCACTGTTTAGGAACACCCCTCTAGTTGTGTTTGGCGCACTGGCATATACAGTACCACCGCCACCACCTGTGACGAGACCCAACAACGAGCCACTACCTCAGGCTTATGATGGCCAATACTACTCCCCAAATATGGCTTTTAGGGCCTCAGCTCCCTACAATCAGACCCCTCAGCACGAGTCACCAGCGGAAAATGAAAAACCTGCTAAGACAAGGGAGCCGGATGAGATGGCCAGGAAAGTGAAAAGTATTGAACAAAACATAAATAACATACAGGGAATAGGTGGTCACAAAAGTGTCTCGTTCAATGATCTGTGTATGTTCCCTTACATCATTTGCCACCAGGTTTCAAGACCCCAAAATTCGAGAAGTATGATGGACACGGAGACCCTATCGCCCACTTGAAAAGGTACTGCAACCAGCTGAGGGGTGCAGGCGGAAGAGAAGAATTATTGATGGCATATTTTGGAGAAAGTCTTACAGGGGTAGCCTCTGAGTGGTTCATTGACCAGGACATCTCTCACTGGCATGTCTGGGATGACATGGCCCAGGCCTTTGTCAAGCAATTCCAATACAACATTGATATTGCGCCGGATCATAATTCTATGTCCAATATGAAGAAAAAGCTGACCGAAAGGTTTAGGGAGTATGCCATCAAGTGGAGGGAGCAAACGGCTAGAGTTAAGCAACACATGGATAACCACGAGTTGATCACTGTTTTTCTGGAGGCTCAAGAGCTTGATTACTTTCAGAACATGATATCCGCGATGGGTAGACCTTTTGCAGAAGCAATCAAAATAGGGGAGATGGTCGAAAATGGCCTCAAGACCGGCAGAATTGTAAGTCAAGCTGCTCTCAAAGCCACCACCCAAGCTATCCAAACTGGGTCGGGAGGTTTGGCAACTAGAAAGAAGAGAGATGAAGGGTCCATGATGGCTTAGGGATCTAGGGAGTTTCAAAGAGGGGCATCGCACCATTATGTGCAAGTTCAGCAGGGGCAATCCAGATACTCTCAACATTATTATCCCCCGCCGATTCCTCAATACTCTGTGGGCCCAACGCAATATACAGTGTTCAATGCTCAATCAGATGCTTGGCCTCCTAATCAACAGGTACAGGAACCAGCTCCAAGGGCCCCCCGACCTCAGCAACAAAATTTTTGGGCACCCAACAATGCTCGTCCCAGGCAGGATTACGGTCGAGAGTAGAGGCCGGTGGAAAAATTCACCCCATTGGCTGAACCATACTCTAGTTTTTTCCGGAAGCTGAAACAGATGGGCGTGATTGGACCTATCTCTCCCCACCATATGCATCCCGATTCACATGGATTTCAAGCAAATGCTAGATGTGAATATCATTCAGGTGCCCCGGGGCATAACACAGATGACTGTTGGACTCTAAAAAGAGCTATAGAAAGACTCATCACTGAAAAGTTGATTGTGGTAACAAATGGCGAAGAACCTCCCAATGTAATAACCCATTGCCAGCACACAATGATGTTTATTTTGTAGGAATGATTGGACGAGATCTGGAATGTAGGCCGTTTAATCGGGCAGAGATGACCGTGGGAACAATTCAAGAGGGAACCAAATGGGATGTAAGTCCGATCCAAGATGTGCCATTGTTTGTGAAAGGCGCCCCGAGTTCAGAAAATGTAACTTTATTTGTTCCCAAGGTCACGAGATTGGAAGTTTGCTCTAATATTCCAAGCCCAAGGTTGTATGTCCTTGGAGGCCACCCCATCACAAGGCAGAAACAGGGCAGTACAAACGGTATAACAGAGCGGATCATAATCAGACCTGCCATGCAACCCCCTGTGACAAATACAAAAACCATTCCTTGGAACTACAACAAAACTGTGATGACGTACAAAGGCAAGGAAATCATAGAAAAAGTGGGGGAAACTGGAGGTTTGACTCGATCAAGGAGGTGTTACTCTCCAGAGGAGTTGAGGAAGGCCAAGCAAATCAGAGAGGGACAATTGCTAATAAAGAAATCTGTCACGGAAGAAGAGGCAGAAGAGTTTTTGAAAAAGATGAAAGTTCATGACTACTCAATCATTGAACAGCTAAGAAAGACTCCTACCCAAATCTCTCTACTATCTCTGCTCCTGCACTCAAAAGAGCATGCCCGTGTACTAATCAAGACCTTAAACGAGGCACATGTCTTAGAGAAGACCACAGTGAATGAGTTGGAGAAGATGGCTAATAGATTTTTTGAGGTAAACAGAATCTCCTTTACTGATGATGAACTTCCCGAGGAAGGAGCCGGGCACAATAGGGCTTTGCACCTGGTCGTCAAATGTGAGGGGCATTATGTAAAGCGAGTCATGGTCGATGGAGGCTCGAGTGTAGATGTATGCCCTCTCTCTACTTTGCAAGGCATGAAGATCAACACAGACAGAATCCGACCCAGCAATGTTCGCATTCGGGCTTTTGACGGTTCAGCGAGAGATACCATTGGGGAGATCAAACTCCTTATGACGATTGGGCCGGTTGACTTTGAAATTGTCTTCCAAGTAGTGGACATGGACACTTCTTATAACTTTCTTCTTGGAAGGCCATGGATCTATATGGCTCGAGCTGTGCCATCCACATTGCATCAGATGGTCAAGTTCGAACAAAATAGGCAAGAGATTATTGTTCACGGAGAAGACGAGTCGTCCATTTATAAAGACCCGCTAATCCCGTGCATTGAGGCCAAGGAAGGGTGTGAGTCTATTGTCTATCAAGCTTTCGAAGTAGTTTCTGTGGACCATGTTGAGGAAGGAAAGCTCATTCTGCATCCTCGTCTTTCCACCACATCTATAATGGTGGCTGCGGTTATGATGAGACAAGGTTATGAGCCAGGGAAAGGCTTGGGGGCATCATTGTAAGGAATTTCAGAGCCTATTTCTCCGTTTGGTAACCGGGGTACTTTTGGTTTAGGTTTCAATCCAACACAAGCAGACGAAAATAAATCCAAACACCGCAAAAGGCATGGATGGGTCTTACAACAACCTATCCCTCCTATTTTCTACACTTTTGTCAAGCCACAACTCCGAAAGGGTCAAAATTCCTCGGCGCATGCAAATATTGATGAAATTTGCCATGGCCCCAGCCAGTTTTCTTTTGAAGTGAATATGATCCAGGTTGGTGAAGGCACTAGTCGTGCCAATATGCAAATAATTGACCCAAACACCATGCTCACCAACTGGGAAGCAACTCCTCTCCCCACAAGGAAGGAGTCTTGGTAGTTTGCTTTCGCAGCTTATTTTTTGTATTTTGGGTTACTTTCAGTGTTGTAATCCAAACATCTCAGTGTGATTGTTTTATTTTAATGTTAACCCTTCTATCCTTTCGAATTCAATGAAATGCAGTTCAGTTTCGTATTAAGTTTTGTATCTTTCCCTTTTCCTAATTCCTGTCATTTTATTTCCATTTCAGTTTTGTTAATGCCGGCTTTAATAACATGACATGCATGAGGAATTCATGCCCAGATCTTAAAAAGCTGTCTAATATCGAAATAATGCATCAAGAGGTGGAATATGATGAAGATTAGGTTGTTGAGGAAATAAAAAGAGAGCTGGAACAATTTAAAAATAAGCCTAAGCCCAACCTCAATAAAACTGAGCCAATTAATATCGGAAGTCTTGAAGAAATTAGAGAAATGAAGATAAGCATTCACACCGAACAGAAAACCAGAGATGCCTTGATTCAACTTTTATTTGAATACAAAGATGTGTTTGCTTGGTCTTACGATGATATGCCGGGTTTAAGTGCTGATCTAGTGGTTCATAAGCTTCCTACGTATCATGATTTTCCACCAGTCCAACAAAAGCAACGAAAATTTAAAACAGACGTAAGTGACAAAATCAAAGAGGAAATAATGAAGCAATTGAGCGCCAATATGGTCAGAGCTGTCTGATACACCACCTGGGTGGAGAATGTTGTGCATGTGCCGAAGAAGGATGGAAAGACAAGAGTCTGTGTTGACTACAGGGACCTGAACAAAGCAAGTCCAAAGGATAATTTTCCTTTACCAAATATCCATATTCTTGTAGATAATTGCGCAAAGCATGAGATACAATCGTTCGTGGATTGCTATGCTGGGTACCACCAAATTCTAATGGATGAGGATGATGCAGAAAAGACCGCTTTCACCACTCCATGGGGGACTTATTGTCACAGGGTCATGCCATTCGGTTTAAAGAATGTAGGGGCAACTTACATGAGGGCCATGACCACCATTTTTCACGACATGATGCACAAAGAGATTGAAGTATATGTCGATGATGTCATCATAAAATCAAAGACACGGGCTGATCACGTGTGCGATTTGAAAAAGTTCTTCGAACGGCTTCGAAGGTATGACCTTAAGCTTAATCCAACCAAATGTGCATTTGGGGTTCCATCTAGGAAACTCCTCGGTTTTATAGTCAGCTGAAGAGGCATTGAACTAGATCCATCTAAGATAAAATCCATTTGAGATTTGCCACCTACGAAGAACAAAAAGAAAGTCATGAGTTTACTCGGGAGGTTGAACTACATCAGTAGTTTCATTTCTCAGCTCACAACCACATGTGAGCCCATCTTTAAGTTGCTAAAAAAGGATGTCGCTATCAAGTGGACGGACGATTGCCAAAAAGCCTTTGACAGGATCAAAGATTATCTGTCAAAACCCCATGTACTGGTCCCACTTGAACCTGGTAGACCTTTGTCTTTATATCTATCAGTGATGGATAATTCATTTGGATGTGTTCTGGGACAACATGATGCAACAGGCAAAAAGGAACATGCAATCAACTATTTGTGCAAGAAGTTCACCAATTATGAGGTTAAGTACACCCTTTTAGAAAGGACATGTTGTGCCTTGACTTGGGTCACTCAGAAGCTGAGACATTATTTTTTGGCCTACACTACTTACCTCATATCCAGAATGGATCCTTTGAAGTACATCTTCCAAAAGCCAATGCCCACTGGCAGGCTCGCAAAATGGCAAATCCTGCTCACAAAGTTCGACATCGTCTATGTCACTCTCACCGCGATGAAAGCACAGGCTTTGGCAGATCATTTGGCAGAGAATCCAGTTGATGATGAGTACATGCCACTTAGCACATACTTCCCAGATGAAGAGGTCAACTCAATAGAGGAAGTAGTTTCAGACGATCACCCTGTATGGAAAATGTATTTTGATGGGGTTGTCAATATCAAAGGAGTTGGGATCGGGGCAATCCTCATCTCACCTATTGGACATTATTACCCTGCAATAGCCCAACTTCGGTTCTTCTGTACCAATAATACGGCAGAATACGAAGCTTGTATCATGGGTTTGAAAATGGCCATCGATCTGGATGTGCATGAACTATTGGTTATGGGAGATTCTGACTTGATTATCCGGCACAAGCCCAAGGTGAATGGGAGACTCGAGACATCAAGCTTATTCCGTACAGACAATGTGTGCAAGACTTGAGCAAAAGATTCAGATCCATCGAGTTCAGGTACATTCCCAGGTTTCACAACGAGCTAGCCGATGCCTTGGCCACTTTAGCCTCGATGCTCCCTTATCCAGGAAACACTCATGTTGACCCACTAGAAATCCAAGTTCGGAATCAAGATAATATCCAGAGCATGCCAAAAGAGATCAAAAAAGAACTATAAGGCGGCTCGCCAATGGTTTCTTCCTGAATGGGGAAATTCTGTACAAGAGGACCTCATATTTAAACTTGTTGAAATGCATAGGTGCTACAGAAGCAGAGCGGATCATGAGTGAAGTGCATTCAGGGGTATGCGGACCTCACATGAATGGATATGTTTTGGTAAAGAAGATTCTGCGGGCAGGGTATTATTGGCTTACTATGGAGCGAGATTGCTTCAGATTTATTCGCAAGTGTCACCAATGCCAGGTTCATGGTGACCTGATTCACTCGCCTCCTTCGGAGTTGCATCCCATGTCCTCTCCTTGGTTGTTCGTTGCTTGGGGAATGGATGTCATTGGGCCGATCGAGCCAAAGGCTTCAAATGGGCATAGATTCATTTTGGTTGCAATTGATTACTTCACCAAGTGGGTGGAGGCCGTCACTTTCAAAGCAGTCACCAAGAAAGCAGTGGTAGATTTCGTTCATTCCTACATCATCTGTCGCTTTTGTATCCCAAAGACCATTATCACTGACAATGCAACCAATCTAAATAGTCATTTGATGAAGGAGGTATGCAAACAATTTAAAATCATGCATCGCCATTCTACCCTTTACCGGCCAAAAGCCAATGGAGCCGTTGAAGCGGCAAACAAGAACATCAAGAAGATTCTTCGGAAGATGATCCAAGGTTCCAGGCAATGGCATGAAAAGCTGCCTTTTGCTCTTTTGGGATACCGCACGACAGTTCGCACATCTATTGGTGCAACTCCGTATCTGCTTGTATATGGAATTGAAGCTGTAATACCTGTTGAAGTCGAAATTCCCTCTCTCTGAATTATTATGGAATCAGAGATTGAAGACACTGAGTGGGTCAAGACCCGATTAGAACAACTGATGTTGATCAATGAAAAACGGCTAGCAGCAGTGTGTTTTGGCCAATTATATCAGTAAAGAATGGCACGCGCTTACAATAAGAAAGTGCACCCAAGGAAGTTTGAGGTAGGCCAGCTGGTGTTGAAACGCATCCTTCCGCACCAGGTAGAAGCTAAAGGAAAGTTCGCCCCAAACTGGCAAGGACCATACATCATCAAGAAAGTATTACCAAAAAGGGCCTTGCATTTGGTAGATGAATAAGGACGGGTACCAGACATGACTATTAACGCAGATGCAGTCAAAAGATATTATGTCTGATATATACCCACTGTAGAATTTTCACGCATTGATTTTCTCAGATTAAAGTGACAAAGGCTATCATTTGCTCGCTACTCCAAATAGGTGTCACCCTTTTGTTAAGCCTTTTGATCCGTATTTGTCTACCTGTGTGCTTGGAAAAAAAAAGAAAAAAAGCCAAAAAAAAAAGAAAAAAAACAATAACTCTTTTCATTGAACTACGTGAGACCTGATTCCGAAAGGATACGTAGGCAGCCTTACCCTGGGTTCGGTCCCATCAGAACAAAAAACCCATATTCCTAGTACTCCAAAACTGGGGCAGAAGTTTGTTTTATTTCACGGTTTTTTTGTAAAAAACGGTTTCCAAAAGTTGTAATTCGTTTCAAGGTTCATTTCGCCTTTTTACCTTTCAAGAGATTCTGATCGATGTGTTTGAGAATGTTTGAAGTTCACATGCCAAGGGCATTGGGTAACCTCCCTCATGCAGTATCTTAGTCAAAAAAAAATGAGAGAGTCTTATCAGTGAAAACCCATACGGGCACTATAAGGCAACAGTGAACAAAGAGATGAGAGAGTCTTGTTGGTGAAAACCCAGATGGGCACCATAAGGCAACAGTTAGTAGAGAAATGAGAGAGGTTAGTTAGCGAAAACCTGCAAAGGGCGCTACTAGCCAAATAAGGGTCTTCGATTCTCCGGCATGAGCACAACCAAGACAAATTCAAGATGAGCATTTGCGGCAGATTTTGAGAATTAGACAGCTTAGACAGATCAGGCGTCCAGTCCAAAATGCATGTCATCATTCATTGAAGTCGGCACATACCTCCAGATAAGTCTCCATATTCCTTTCCCCGAAAGGGACACCTTTTGTTTAAGCACAGTTCTTTTTCGCTTCCAATTATTATTCTATTTTTACCCATAATTTTTCTTTGAGTCCCTTTCGGTCTAATCCTGCATCAAAATCGAAGCAAAGAAAGGGCTGCAAAACTGGATACAGTTTCCCTGTAATGTCAAGCACAATTTGGGGCATATATGGCATTGACGAAGGCACAAATCCAAATGTGATCTCATTTGATAAGGCGAACAAAGTGTCTCAAAGAAACTGAAAAGGTCGCCTAAGCAAACCTGTTTCATAAAAAAAGTTGATAAGCACTACGGACACAAACTGATACTGGGTGCAAGACAACTGAGCTTGATTTTAAAGAAAAAAATAGCCTTGCCTTAGAGACAAGGGTAGCGGTACCATGGACATCTCGGTACCACGCTGACAGAATCGGTTCTTCGACAGCAGTGGCCGTGAACCAAGCTACTCAGGCCATCAAGGCCACAAACCAACCACCACTTTGAAAACTCACAAATTTTTCTTTGTTTGAAGCAGGAACAAAGCATGTAGAATGGTGATTCTGAAAGAACGAATATCACCAAACGTAAGTTCCTTAAAATCTCCATTTTTCTTTTACTTTTGGCATACGTCACTATTGTTCCCACCTCCTATTTTTATTTAGCTTAACCCAGGTAGAACTTTTTCACCTAGGGGGATCCAGCTCATAGTTCCGGGTAGAAGTACTCTTCGCTCAGGTTATTTTACATTAGCTTAACCCAGGTAGAACCTTTTCGCCTAGGGGGATCCAGCTCATAGTTCCGGGTAGAAGTACTCTTTGCTCAGGTTGTTTTACATTAGCTTAACCCAGGTAGAACCTTTTCGCCTAGGGGGATCCAGCTCATAGTTCCGGGTAGAAGTACTCTTCGCTCAGGTTATTTTTACGTAGCGTAACCCAGGTAGAACCTTTTCGCCTAGAGGGATCCAACTCATATTTTCGGGTAGAAGTACTCTTCGCTCAGGTTGTTTTACGTAGCCTAACATAGAACCTTTTCGCCTAGGGGGATCCATCTCATATTTCCGGGTAAAAGTACTCTTCGCTCAGGTTGTTTTACATTAGCTTAACCCAGGTAGAACCTTTTTGCCTAGGGGGATCCGGCTCATAGTTTTTGGGTAGAAGTACTCTTCACCCAAGTTTGCTTTTGTTAGTTTAACCCAGGTAGAACCTTTTTGCCTAGGGGGATCCGGCTCATAGTTTCCGGGTAGAAGTACTCTTCACCCAGGTTTGCTTTTGTTAGTTTAACCCAGGTAGAACTTTATCACCCAGGGGGATTCAACATTTTTTTTTGTCAGTAATACAGGGTGTCAACCCCTTGTTACATTTCTTTTTCAGTAATATATGGCACCAACCCCGGGTTACATTTCCTTTACTAGTATAGGGTACGTTAATCCCTAGCTGAGCTTTCCAACATAGGGTTTTCACTCCCTAGTAGACTTTTAGTATAGATATAGGGCCCCACTCCCCACTCCCTTTTTCTCAAGGATACACAATCCTGATTTTATTGCTTTCAATAAAGAAGTAGTTTAGAATTTTATTATAATAACTCACAAAATTTTCCTAGTGAAAACTGGGGCAGAAAAATTTCGTTCGTTTATTTGCTTTGGTATTTGAGCAGGTCTTACCTCAAGGCACAGGGTTCGAGATGCCCAAATAATGAATCTCAATCCAGAATAAAGAAAAAGGAAAAGAAGTGAATCCAAAGTGCAGAAGCGAAGGAAAGATGTGGATTGCTCAAGACATAGTTGGAGTCACAAGCTCTGCATGTCCCGTTTTGATCTGAAAAGCTGAAGAAGACTGAACAAGCGGTTGCAGCTAACGAGCATCAAGATTCAGATTAGAGTTTGCAGGAAGAACCATCCAAGACTCAAGATCAAGCTTTAGAAGACTCATAGATAGGAATCTTGTAACTCATAGCTGATAGGTTTGTTCAGTTTCTTTTTTTTTTTATTTTGATGTAATAATAGACTTACGGACTGGAGCCTCGGTGGGACCTCACTCGATTTCTCAACTCATCATTCCAACCTTTTCTTTGAACTACACGCGACATGATATATAGGCCGCCCAAACCAGGACTCAGTTGCACCATATCTTTTATTTCTCCTTTTTGAATAATGGTACGACCAAAAATTAGTCATATTGCTCATCTTTTCTTTGCCTGAAAACTCTTCATGCTTCCAAGCAAAGAGGGGCATGCTGTGAGCAGCTAATTTTTGACCATGTTTGAACTCTTTTCCCCACTCATCTCACCAGTACCTCACTTCTCGCTCCATCTTTCCCGCTCCCATTTTTTCCCACGTTGGTCCCCTTATCCCACTAATAAAGTTATTCCTTATACCACTAATAAAGTTATTCTCTATCTCACTAATAAAGTTATTTCCACTCCTTGTCCCCCACATGTTCCCCACACACTTCCCCATCCACTTCACTCATGCCTCACCCCCACTTTTTGCAAGACTCACTCACATTGCATAGATACACGATCATCTGCACACACTCACATCCCAATCTCCATTTTCCCACTTTCTTCACATAAGTTATTAAGCACATACACATCTATATATAAGAGGGGTTGGAATCTGAAGAAAAAAAAAGGGAGAACGGACGAGAGAATATTTGGAAAAGGAGAAGAACGAAAAAGGAAGCATCAGTTTTGGGTGGTTAACAAGAACGAAAAATTCCATTTTCACAAAGCACACAAAGTTAGGATTTTTCGTTCAAGATCCAGGTCTCAAAAAGTTCTCGTTGAGTTTTCGGCTTATGGCTCACTGTTGTTCGTTGCTATTTCAAAAGTTCGACAATGGATATCTATTTATTGGAGTTTTCTCGATACAGTAAAAATCGTCACCGCAAAGGTTCTTATTCTTCTCTTCATAGTTACAATCTGTGTTTAATAATTTGTGGAGAAGTTTAGTTCTATTGTGAATTTGTTCATTGGGACGCATATCTTTAATTCAAATTAATTATAAAAAAAATTAAACATTTCTTGGTGACACTATATAACTTATGTGATTACCGAGAGTATTTTCAATATTTATTCCAAGTATTCAGTAGCTATGGTTTAAATAAGTTTCTGAACAATCAACTTTAGATTGTACTAACTGAAGAATTAGTATTAATCTATAGTTATGATATAATAAATTATTTAACTAATCTATGAAAAGTACACATCAAGTATTCCATTCTAGGACACTTTCGAACCCATTAAGATATGGTATTACTTGATATGGTATCATATACTTCATGCCCTCATATTTGGATTTTATTTTTGAAACTAATTCAATGGAATTTTTTATAGCTTATGTTAAAGGTTTAGTTCATAATCTGCATTACATAATTATTGTTGTTACTTTTTTATATTATTTTGATTTGTTTAAGTATTATTCTTGCATTATTGTTGAAATTATATTATGGGAAAGTTATTAATAAACTGAACCTAGGTGAAAGTCGAGGCCGATTGATAAGAAAATGATTGTGAGTGATTGAGATATGTTATAAACTAATTCATGACTCGTTGCAATAAATAAATAAAAAAATATATTTAAAAAATATACAAATGAATATCACGGGTACGAAAGAGACGAATAAATTACAATGTTAGAAAAAACTTTAAATATTAGCCCATGTGTTCCTACCCGAAACTTGGATTGATATGCTTAAGTAATAGAGGGGTCATGTATGCATTCCCGCGTCTCGATGTCTTTAAATTTGAAATAATTATATTTTAACCATGTGTGCATCTGTATCTTGGTTTAACATTTAATTCCAAAGAAGCATCCTTGTGTGCATTTCGCATCTTGGTAAACATAATTAATAAAATATAATAATTAATTAAGCGGTAATAAATAAACCAATCAATAAAATACAAGAATAACTAAAAGTTGATTTACGCCTTACATTAGTCAATAAAGCGACCGTGCTAGAACCACGGGACTCGGGGAATGTCTTACACCTTCTCCCCGGTCAACAGAATTCCTTACCCGGACTTTGTTTTCGCAGACCAATAATAATAGAGTCAAACCTTCCTTTGAATAGGGATTCAAATAAAAGGTAACTTGGAACACCGGCAAAAATCAATTCCAAGTGGCGACTCTGTAAATAAAATAATCCCTATTTCAAATTTGTCACTTTAATTGGAAAATCTCTTTAACCTACAATCCATAACACACATTATCTTTTGAAGGAGTAAAAAAAAAGGGGTGTGACAAACAAAACAATATTATCACACGCATGTTCTTAATCCATTAACCAAAAAACAAAAAGAGGAAAAATTAGTCTAACCATGCCCGCCCTGAGAGTCCAGTTACCTTTAATGTCAAAGTGCGCGCCTTCAACCTCCAAACAAGATCATATACTGTAGAAAACTTCCAATTCTAATAAAGCATAATCACTCTTTTTTCTAAACATATGTAAGTAAGTTCACTAATTAATTTGACAATCGAATTATCTATAAAACCAAGAAAATGAATCATGAAATGATAAAGAAAATGAGTTATCCTCATCCTGCTGTGAACAAAAGATCAAAAGCACACAAGTAGAGCTAACGAGGGAAAATGAGCTATTTTTCTCTCTGGGGGCAGTAATATTCCCAGTTGAAATATATTCTCAACTCAAACATTTCATGAATATAGATAAGAATAAAATAAAAGCAGAATTGATGATTAGTTGGAACACCAAAAGTACCATATACATGTTCCCAAAGTAGTTTTGGCGTGATGCTTAGAATTCTGAAAATAAACGTATATTCATTATGGAAGTCATTAACTGAAGGTAGCTGGATTTATGTCTACCTATTTATCGAGAAGTCCGAAACATAAATGGCAAGTTTTTGGACTCAAAATACGTTTCTATAGTTTTGAAAAAAAAAAGATATTTTTCTATCTAAAACGCGGTATTTATTGTGTTTTACTTTAACGGAATTTTAACCATTAAAGTAAAACGCAGTATAATACTGCATTTTAAATCATGTGTGCTTAGTCCCAAAGAAATGGAAATATTTGGCCGTGGGAAAACGTGCATCTTGTACTGTGGAAAAAATGCATTATAATAGTGTGTTTTACATCCAAAGAAATGAGACCTGGGGAAGCACACCTCTTTATTTTATTAGATACTTCCTCCGGTTCACAATAAGTGACCAATTTATTTTTTCATTTTGGTTCAAAATAAGTGTTCAGTTATGTAATCAAGAAAGAATTGCATTTGTTCTTACAAAATAACCCTTATGTACATATCCCTAAAAAGTTTTCTTACTCCTCACATTAAATGTTTAATTAGGGGTAGTTTAGTCATAGTAGGTATTTTTGTATAAAATTTAGTATTTTCTTAATGGGCGTGCTAAAAGCAAATTGGACACTTATTGTGAATCGGAGGGAGTAAAACTCCAATACTTAATTTTGAACTATGTGTTCAATTAATAAATTTTGTACTTAAATTAAATTAGAATTGTAAATTGTAGATCTGGGGAAGTTTACCAATTAGTTGTAAATCTTAGTTCTTACATTTTGAATGCTCAAATTTCAATAGCATATATGAGTTTAATTATGTACTCCCTCCATCCAAAGTTATATGATGTAGTTTCCTTTTTCAGCAATTCCAAATAGAATAATATCTTTTTATATTTGAAACTAATTTTAAACTTTTTACTTTATCTTTAATGAGATAATTTGCAGTCACACAGATATCTACGACTTGTTTTAGACCACCCATCTAAAAAAAATTCTTTCATTTTTAAATTTATGTCCTATCAAACTGCGTGAATAAAGAAAATAACTTATTGCTCTTGCAGATGGTTGAACAAAACAAAGTCTGAAAAGACCAGGCTAAATAGCAGTCAATAAGAAACAAAGGTGGATTAAGATTTTAATCAATAAATACAAAATGTCACTGTATTTACTAATACTTTTTGATGGTTAGAGTAAACTTAGTATAAACACATTTATTCCTAAATATTGTTAATTACACCCTATGACCAAATACTATATCAGCCCTTGGTCATAAATGAAAGACCTAAAATAAAAGTTATAACCTGAAAATCACCTAAAATGAATCTTTTCTTAACATATGTATAAGGGGAAGATTTGTTATTTGTGGCTTGAATTATTTCCTTGTATTTTTAGGAAACCCATATTCCCTATAGGTTTAGGAAAACTCATTGTCCTAATAGAATTGGGAAAGGAAAACCTATAGTCCTTGTCAAATTGGGAAACCTTTCTCATATATGTTTGGGACCTTTTGGGATCTATATATAGGGGTTGTAGTTGGGGATTCTATAGATTGTATTGTGCTTCTTTTCTCATTCATAGTGGAAAACTCTCTCTACTTTTACCCCGAGGATTAGGCTTGGCCGAACCTCGTTAAATGCTTGTGTTGATTTTTCTTCTCTATTTGCTTTGTGTGTGATTGTGTGCTAGTTAACCCACGATATTCCGCAACAATTGGTATCAGAGCAAGGTTCGGGTTTCTACACATAATTTAAGGTTAAGATGTCTTCATCATCTTCAACAAAGTACGAAGTAGAGAAATTTGATGGAGGTTCTAGTTTCAGTCTATGGAAGATTAGGATGAAATCGTCCTTGGTGTTACAAGGATTATAGAAAGCAATTGATGAGGATTTTCCTGAAGATATGAAAGAGACAAAGAAGGAAGACCTGAAGGAGAGGGCTTTGAGTGCGATCTTCATGAGCGTTACAGATAGAGTTCTTCGGGAAATTGCTGAAGAAACTTCTGCAGCAACGACATGGAAGAAGCTGGAAGATCTGTATTCTAAGAAATCGCTGACAAACCGCCTCTACCTAAAAAAGAGGTTATACAATCTCCGTATAAACGAAGGTACACCTGTTAAAACTCACCTTAATGAGTTTAATTCAATTATAATGGACCTGAAGAATGTGGATATCAAAATTGAGAGTGAGAATCAGGCCTTGATTGTGTTATGTTCTTTACCACAGTCTTATGATACTTTTGCCGATACACTGCTATATGGGAAAGATAGCATTTCACTAGAAGATGTTAGTAATACACTAAAATCTAAAGAGTTGAAAAAGAGCTTTCCAGACAACAGAATTGAAGGCGAGGGTCTTGTGATTAGAGGAAGAACACAACAAAAGGACTTTAACAGTAAAAAGTCAACTGCAAGATCAAAGTCTAGAGCAAAGAAGCAAAACTGTTATGAGTGCGGGGAGCAAGGTCACTACAAGAGAGATTATTCTAAGCTGAAAGAGAAAAGAGGGAAGCAGAAAATAGATAATTCGGCAAATATTGTTGACACTGGCAATAATTCTGATGATAGTGATTATGTAGGGGAAGTTTGTGCTGTGAGTTCTAGTCATGGGCAAAATTCTTGGGTTCTTGATTCTGGTGCTACTTTCCGCATGAGTCCACACGAGAATTGGTTTGCAACTTACAAACAAATGAGTGGGACTGTCTATATGGGAGATGATAATCCATTACCAGTAGAGGGGGTTGGTAACATCAAATTGAGAATGTTCGACGGAATCATCAGAAACATTGAGTGTTGGCATGTTCCTCGGATAAAGAGAAATTTGATTTCTCTTTCGACTTTGGATGATCAAGGGTATAAATTTCACTCCGAGAATGGAATACTTAAAGTGTGTAAAGGCTCCATGGTACTCATGAAGGGTAATCTACATTCTAAATTGTATCATCTTCATGCCAGTGTAGTTGAAGCGGAAGCTGCTGTAGCTTATGGGAAAAGTGATCTGAATCAATATCAGTTGTGGCACTTGCGACTTGGCCATACGAGTGATAATGGATTGTCTTTGTTGAATAAGCAGAATTTGCTGAATGGGTACAAAAATCAAGCTTTGAATTTTTGTGAGCATTGTGTGTTCGGTAAACAGACAAGGATAAAGTTCATCAAGAAGGCCGAGCACAAGACCAGAGACAAGTTAGATTATATACACTCTGACTTGTGGGGTCCAAACAGAGTTCCCAGCAAGAGTGGTGCCAGGTATTTTATGACTTTGATTGATGATTACTCAAGGATGGTATGGGTGTATTTTCTGAAAACAAAAGATGAGGCATTTTCGACATTTGTTAAATGGAAGACGATGGTTGAGAGGCAGACGGAAAGAAAAGTTAAGCGTCTTCGAACTGACAATGGGTTGGAATTTTGCAATTCTAAGTTCGATAATTTCTACAGCAAGGAGGGCATAGTGAGACACTGCACTTGTGTCGGAACACCACAACAAAATGGTGTTGCAGAACGTATGAATAGAACGATTTGTGATAGGGCACGAAGAATGCTTTCACAGTCATGTGTTAGCAAAGATTTATGGGCTGAAGCAATCAATACAGCTTGTTATTTGGTCAATAGATCTCCATCCACAATTATTGAGTTCAAAACTCCTTTTGAGGTATGGTCCAGATCGCCTGCTGATTATTCAAATTTAAAGATATTTGGTTGTCCTGCTTATGCTCATGTGAGGGATGGAAAACTTGAGCCGAGGGCAAAGAAGTGCATATTTCTAGGGTATGCAACTGGAATGAAAGGTTATAAGTTGTGGTGCACAAATCAAAAGACTCCAGAGCTAATTATCAGTAGGGATGTAACATTCAATGAATCTGCCTCACTGGACTGTCATAGGGAGAAGGCAATAGCAGAAACAGATCATGGTGTAAGTGACCGCATAAAGCTAGAAATTGAATTTCCACTAGCTCAGCCCAGTAGTTCTAAAGTAGAGGAAGTGGATGAGGTGCAAAATATTGATCAAGACAATAATGTTGATGCACCTGCACAACAACCCTATAGCATTGCAACAGGCAGAGAGAAGAGAGTGATCACAAATCCACCACAAAGGTTTACAAATGTAGCTGATGGTAATTTTCTTGGATATGCTAATTTTGTGGAGTTCGCTCTGTTTGTTGCAGAGACCATTGATGTGCTTGAGCCTAATAGCTATAAAGAAGTTATTTCTAGTCCAGAAGCAGATCAGTGGGTTGGTGCTATAAGTGAAGAGATTGAGTCTCTTCATAAGAATCAGACATGGAAGCTTGTTCCATTGCCAAAGGGACAGAAGGTACTAAGCTGCAAATGGATTTTCAAAAGAAAAGAGGGCAATCCAGGGGTTGAAGCATCAAGGTACAAGGCAATATTAGTAGCTAAAGGTTTTTCACAGAGGGAGGGGATAGTTTACAATGAAGTGTTCTCTCCAGTGGTAAAGCATAGCTCTATCAGGGTCTTACTAGCTTTGGTGGCTCTTCATGACTTAGAACTAGAGCAGTTAGATGTGAAAACTGCATTTTTGCATGGTGAGTTGGATGAGCAGATTTATATAAGTCAACCCGAGGGATTCATTACTCAGGATAAAAAAAATCATGTTTGCTTGCTTAAGAAATCTTTATATGGTTTGAAACAGTCGCCTATGCAGTGGTATAAAAGATTTGATACATTTATGATTCAAATTGCATTTTCTCGAAGTGCATATGATAGTTGTGTGTATTACAAAAAGCTTGAAGACGGTTCTAGTGTATATTTGTTGCTATATGTGGATGACATGCTTATTGCTGCTAAAAGCATGTCACATATTACCCGATTGAAGAAGCAACTAGGTGAGGAGTTTGAGATGAAGGATTTAGGTGCTGCAAAGAAGATATTGGGGATGGAGATTACTCGAGATAGAAGGGTTGGAAAGCTGATGTTGTCCCAACAGTCCTATATTGAGAAGGTCCTCAAGAGATTTAATATGATAGGTGCTAAATCTGTGTCCATTTCTTTTGCTTCCCATTTCAAGTTGTCTGCAGACATGTCACCAAAACAGACGAGGATATGGAACAGATGTCTAGTGTTCCATGTTCGAATGTTGTAGGTAGCATTATGTATGCTATGGTTTGCACTCGCCCTGACATTTCACATGTTGTTAGTGTTGTGAGTAGATACATGGCATGTCCTGGTAAAGAACATTGGCAGGCGGTGAAGTGGATCTTGAGATACTTGAAGGGTACTTCAGATGTAGGCTTGACTTCTTACAAAGACAAGTTGAGTGAATCCTTAGTTGGCTATGCCGATTCAGATTATGCAGGAGACTTGGATAAGAGAAGATCTCTGACAGGCTATATTTTTACTCTTTCTGGTAGTGTCATCAGTTGGAAGGCGACTTTGCAGTCTGTCGTTGCTTTGTCTACCACAGAAGCTGAGTATATGGCAATCACGGAAGCAGTTAAAGAGGCTATTTGGCTACAAGGCTTGGTAAGTGATCTTGGACTAGCTCAGAAGAAGACACAAGTTTTTTGTGACAGTCAAAGTGTCATTCATCTTATTAAGAATCAGTTGTTTCATGAGCGGACGAAGCATATTGAAGTCAGGCATTGTGAGCACGTGATTTTTGCCCTATACATGAGTTATTCCCAAAATTCAAACAAAATAATTTCATTGTTATTTTACAATTTTTGTGAATTTTGTGGCATTTTTTGTTGATTGTGTGCATTTTTAATTCATATGAAAAATATAAAAAAAT
The DNA here is from genome assembly GCF_000715075.1 of Nicotiana tabacum. NCBI lineage: Eukaryota > Viridiplantae > Streptophyta > Magnoliopsida > Solanales > Solanaceae > Nicotiana > Nicotiana tabacum. The sequence continues at coordinate 112,107,862 of NC_134097.1, read as the reverse complement.
ATATACTGGACATTTGCATTTAGGATTTAATTTCATATTTTAGGATTAATTAGTGGCTAAATTGTTTTTAGAACGTAATATGGAGAAAATAACAAAAATAGTCCGCTTTTGAATTTTTAATTGTTAATTGTTGAATTTGTCGCGAAATAGGTTTTAAACAATTTTAGGAATTAATTATCTTAACGTTGAAAATATATCAGGTCTTTATTCTTATTGTTTTTTCAATTTTATAAAGTCAGAAAAATAATAAAGAAAATAATACAAAATGAATTGAAATAATAAAAGGAAAACAATTAAAAAAAGGAAAACAATTAAAAAATTGGGCCAAACACGCAACCCAACCGGACCAAGCCCACACCTCGTTTCAACCGGGCCTGCCCCCCCTTTAGCGAAATGTCACCGTTTAGCGTTGATCAATCCGGGTCGTCGAGGTTAATTAATCCAACGGACGAGAAGCTTGGATTGTTTAGTATATTAGTGTCCAAATGTTACCCCCCCTCATCTCGTCTCTCAGATCTCACCCATACTCCAACCCTAAAAACCAGCCGCCCTCATATCCTTCGCCGGAACCCTACCGCCGGCGAACACCACTTATGCCATCGACCACCAAATTAACACCTTGTGACCGCCTGGGCCTCCTCTACCCAACCCCTATGGCCTTGTCTCTCGAATCTGCCCGGAGCAGCTCGAATATCAAATCTAAAGTTTCCGGCCAAAGCCCTCAAGCAAAATCTCCATGATTTCGGACCTTAATAGCCCTAACCATGGGGTTTTTATGAAAACATATGGTTAGGGATATTACGGGTAAGAAATTCCGGGGAGTTTTGGAGTAACAACCACTGGCCGGAGTTTTTCGTGTATCAGTGAGTTATCTTGTTTCATTTTTTATTTTTCATTTCTTTTTCCTTTTTGTTTTTCTGCATGAGTGAAGTCTTAGTTACAATTTCTTGATTTTGATTTCAGTAAGTGTTCAGGTTAATTTTATGCTTTATTTTTGTTTATTAGTATAGTTTAATTATTCTTTTGATTCACTGTTTCATTTATTTTAGTCAGCAAGCTTTTCCCCAGTTATAGTTTTAATTTTGTTTGATGGTTGATCATGGTTTTGATTTTAGAATCGTCTTAATTGATTAGTTTGGGTCGATACAATGCTGCCCGTTAATTGTTAGTTATAGGTTAGGTTAATTTCAATTCCTATTCTGTTTTGATTTTGAATGCTTAAATAATATTTGGTCGTTGGTATAACTAATGAATTTGGGTTGGAATTTGTTTGGGACTGATTTCAGTTATTAGTTTGATTAATTGTTCATTCAGCATTAGTGTTAATTAATGTAGTGTTTAAGATAGGTTGTTTGGGTTAGCTGAATAGATCATATGTTAGTTAGTTTTAGTTAAATTTTAGCTAAGATGAAGGAGTTGAGATAAGTTAATATTGGGCTGTAAATTTCAGACTAGTAGAAGGGTATTTTAGGCATAGAAAGAGGTAGCTTCTTTAAGAAAAGTAATTTCAAAGTAGGGAAAGGGTAGTTTAGGAATTGTAATGGGTGTAGGACCTTCTAGAATGGGTACAAGTGTAGATTTCAGTAATTGTGATGCATTTACTTGTTTAGCAAGTTAAGAATAGAGGGACTAAACTGAAAATAAGGGAGGGACTAAAAAGAAAACCTAAAATCCGATTTACCCTCTTTTGTCACCTATAAAAGGGCATGAAATGCCTTGAGAAAAGGGGAAGATCTGTTCAGCCAAAAATTCACTTTTTTATAGCAAGTTTAGCTTCCAGAAAATTTTCCTTTCTAGTTCCAGATTCAAAGTAGAAGTTAGAAATTCAAAAACCAAAAAAAAGCAAATAGGTTCATAAAAATCCAAAAACATGTGCTGTTTCATTCAACTATGAAATTGATTCTCTAGTTTTAGTAGCTGAGTTACAAATCTCAGTTCCTTTTCTGGTGATTTGAGTATTCAGAGAAATTTCTGGTTGTTTCAAGTAATATTGGAGTTTCAGTCAGTCTGTTTCGGTTCCATTTGTTGAGTTTTCGAGTTTGGGGTGTTCTGGCTGCTTAAGAATTCAGTGTTGAGTCAAAATTTTGGATTCTGAGTTGGTGGGTTGTTGACTCCTCTGTTTGGATTGTGAATTTGCTGTTGCTGCTCACTATCGTCTTAACTGACCTCTCCTCTTCCATTTCTATTCAATTTCCAGGTATTTCTCATGCTCAAGCAATGCTGAAGATTACTGCCACTTGTAGAAAATAAATTTGAAGTGTGAATAATAAGAAACACATGCTTACACTTGAATATTTACCTTTACTGTTCATTTTTTTTTAAAAAAAATCGTGTTGGTTGATTCATTTGGACTGGAATTTCAGTAATGTTAATGAGATTACAAACTGTATAACTGGACAATGTTGTGCTGTTTTAATTTGTGGACTTATGAATTGATGCTATGTCTCCCCTTGACCATGAGAGTTATGTAGTTAGTAGTGTTAGTTAGTTAGTTTCACAGAACGATTTTGTAAATGAGAATAGTGAAAAACACAAGTTCATGTTTCAGTAGTTAATTCTAATAGTCCAGTTTATCTAACAATGTTAGTTTGAATTAGTTTGGAAATAGTTAGTCCACTTTGAGTTTGGGTCATTAACTTGTTCATGTCCATGTGATTAAGTGAAATAATGCAATCAAATTGCTATCACATGTTGTTAAATTTGAACTGTTTCTGATTGCCATCTTTAGTAATATGTAGGAGTCACTAATATATGAAAAATAATTTGTCGCCTATGTTTCGAATTGAATGCAACAGGGATCGGGAATAAAAATGGCGTTAAAGTGCAAAGTTGGCTTCTATAATTTTAGGTAAATGCAGTGCAAATTGCACCGAATGGCATTGGGGACTAATTGGGCCGTTTGGGTGTTGTGTTACCACCCAGGCTCGATCCCTGATTGTTTCTGCAAAGAATTTAAATAGGCCTCCTTTTAAGGGCCTAATTTATGAGGGGTCGGCAACCTATCACGTGGGGCATCCCTATAGGCCCAAATTCACGTGGGTGTTGGGTTGCTCAAACAAGTAGTATTAAAATTAAATTGAAAAAGTAGAGATAACTATTAATAGAAGAACTACAAGACCTTTTAGGATATCCTTTTAAAATAAAATGAGACGAGCCTCGCCAAAAAAAAATACATAGATTGCGGGGCCCTCAATAAATGTTTTGTAATAAAATTCTTAGAGTTTGGGATGAGCCGTTTAGCGAATTTCATGGCCTTCCTCAAAGATAATAACGCGACAGTCTCTTTAGGCACGTTGTTTTTAATAATTTACTTCCTTAAACTCGGGTGCGTATTGATGCGACCCAAATCCAAATCTCGACGAAGTCGAAATGGGTTGACAACCACGGGTGCATTGATTGCGACGTTGTTCGAAACGTGTTTTCACAACGTCGCAATTCTTTTAAAATAAACAAGGATAAAAAGCGGTTTACGAATAAAAGGCACATAAGCTAGCATGTATTGAAATCAGATAAAATCAAATACAACAGTTAAGCGACCGTGCTAGAACCACGGAACCCGGGAATGCCTAACACCTTCTCCCAGGTTAACAGAATTCCTTATCCGAATTTCTGGTGCGCGGACTGTAATACAGAGTCAAATCTTCCTCGGTTCGGGATTCAAAACCGGTGACTTGGGACACCATTAATTTCCCAAGTGGGGACTCTAAATTTTTAATAATCAAATCCCGTTCCGATTGTCCTTTAATTGGGAAAACTCCATTATACACCCTTCCGGGGGTGTAGGTAAAAAGGAGGTGTGACAGGCATCACTTTATTCGAGACATTATATCAAAGGGGATTGTTAAAGTGGAGAAAATGTCTACGCATGATAATCCAGCTGATATGATGACCAAGGCAGTGCCGGCCAACAAGTTTAGGCATTGCCTAGACTTGATTGGTGTGTGCAGTACTCAATAGAGCCCTTGCAAGGGCTGAGGGCAAGGTAAAGAGACGTTGTTCCTGTTGATGAAGAGAATTCAAGCCAAGGGGAAGATTTGTTATTTGTGGCTTGAATTATTTCCTTGTATTTTTAGGAAACCCATATTCCCTATAGGTTTAGGAAAACTCATTGTCCTAATAGAATTGGGAAAGGAAAACCTATAGTCCTTGTCAAATTGGGAAACCTTTCTCATATATGTTTGGGACCTTTTGGGATCTATATATAGGGGTTGTAGTTGGGGATTCTATAGATTGTATTGTGCTTCTTTTCTCATTCATAGTGGAAAACTCTCTCTGCTTTTGCCCCGAGGATTAGGCTTGGCTGAACCTCGTTAAATCCTTGTGTTGATTTTTCTTCTCTATTTGCTTTGTGTGTGATTGTGTGCTAGTTAACCCACAATATTCCGCAACAATATATATATATACCTCTTTGAAAATAATGATGTAATGAATGTTTTCTTGTTTCAAGATTATACGTGCAATGTATGAATTTGATAGTTAACAAAATTTTATCAATCCATCTCAGATTATATAGGGGTTATATTTATGAGACGGCGGGTTAATAAAATGGTCAAGAGTTAGATCATTTAAATAATCCAAAAATATCTACCTCCTAAACCCCTTCGTCACATTTTGTACAACGGGTTTTAATTGAACACATAGTTCAAAATTCTAATTTAATTTAAGTATTGGAGTTTTATCTAATAAAATGAAGAGGTGTGCTTCCCAGATCTCATTTCTTTGGGATGTAAAACGCACTATTATAATGCGTTTTCCCACAATAGAAGATCCACGTTTTCCCACGGCAAAACATTTCCATTTCTTTGGGGACTAAGCACACATAATGTAAAACGTAGTATTATACTGCGTTTTACTTTAATGGCTAAAATTCCGTTAAAATAAAACACAGTATAATATCGCGTTTTAGGTAGAAAAGTAACTTTTTTTTCAAAACTTTAGAAACGTGTTTTGAATCTAAAAACTTGCCATTTAGGTTTCGAATTCATTTATCCAGCCGTTTAATGTGGTACAAATTTATCTTTTGTTAGAAGGTACAGTACCTTTTAGTACAAGGATAGTGTAGGAGTAAGACTCAAAGGAAGGGCAAAATGGGTGTTCAATTTTTTATGGGCGTTAAGGTAATTCAACTTTTAGCTGTAGGGGCTTCCTAGTTTTAGTATAGTATGATGATGATATGATATGATATGATGATATTGTGCCTGTTTTTAAAATCGATTTTTATGTTATATTTTACCTTTCTATAACAGTTTTTCACCTATAATAGCAACATCCATCTTTATAGCGTAGTACATTCTTTGTAAAATTATCCCTCTATAACAGTCATGCTGAATTTTAGGAATGCTAAAAAGTCTAAAGATATTATTTGACCAAATATTTTAAAACTTTAATGCACTTTTTACATTAGTATATACTTTCATAACTAAAGATTTTATTTAAGTCCATTAAAATATAGGAATTTTTACATTCATATGCCATATAGGAAACTATATTACCCTCAATGTTTAAGATTTGATTTAATTACATTTAGTATACCTAATTACCAATTCTATACCATAAGGTGTTTTAACAGTAAATTAATTGTACCTTATATCACTCCTAAATTAATGGTACCATATATTCCTCCATATTCCACCCCCCACCCCCATGTTTCTCTTTCCTAAACCCACAACCTCACCCATGTATCACGACACACACACGATTCTAGCCATTATTCCCTCTGCTAAAACAAGAAAAACAAAGGTAACCATCTACCATTAACGTCCAAAATCAAGGTTTTTCTTCTACAAAACCAGTCAAAATTGAAGTCAAATCTTCAATTTCGTTCATAAACACATTTACCTTCAGCTTCAAAATTTCTCAATGAAGAAGAACAAAGCTTCAAAACACAACCCTAAAAAAGATCTAGAATCAGATGTACCTTCTTTCGATTTGGGTGTATTATCACCACATTCACCCCAAAAGCAAGGAAAATCTGCACATGCAATTGTAGATATGAAGCATAGTGTTTCTCCGAGTCAAATCAGGGCTGAAGCTAGAACTAAACAAAAACATGATTTCGATGTTGGAGAATCTTCGAGGTCAATCAAACAAGCGGATAGGAAACGAAAAAGGATAGTTCTAGATGATGATTTTGTAGAAAATATGCCTATCAGTAAACATGGAAAGAAAGCTAAGGTGGCTCCCAGTTCAAAACTCCCAAAAAGAAGAAAAATTCAAAAAAGCCCCTAGTGTTAAAACTCCTAAAAATGTTCGAAAACACTCAATGGTGAAGGTAAGAATTTTTTAATTTCTTCACTACTTATTTTGCCTGTTTTAGTTGTTAAAAATCTACATAATCTGTGATTTTTTTGATTTGTAGATTTTTGTAGAAATGTTGTATATAAATTGCATATGTATCTATGTTTTTAAGCAATGAAATTATGTGAGATTATTTGTCTTAATTTTATAGTTTAATTGTAGATTTGTTGATCTATTTAATATTGTTGTTATATTGTATATTTTTGAAGTTATTTTATAGAAACATACAAATGTATCAGTGCTTTTTAATTACTGTATTAGTGTTAGATTACATTTGTATATTTCAATTCCAGCGAATGATGACGCCATATCCTCAATCCGATTAATTCTTAACAAATTAGTATTCGCAATTTGTGAGGGTCGTTCTAGCTATATAAGAAATCCTTGATTAATAATAACATAATAAGATAAATAACTTACTTCAGAAATCCCTTATGTTTTTAAGCAATGAAATTATGTGAGATTATTTGTCTTAATTTTATAGTTTAATTGTAGATTTGTTGATCTATTTAACATTGTTGTTATATTGTATATTTTTGAAGTTATTTTATAGAAACATACAAATGTATCAGTGCTTTTTAATTACTGTATTAGTGTTAGATTACATTTGTTGAATTTTCCAGAATGGACATTTTTTTGCATCCCATAATCAACATTTTCCAGAATGGACATTTTTTTGCATCCCATAATGTTGATTATGGGGTGCTTAGATTCCAGACATTATGTGACCCTAGCATTCCTAGCCAAATTAAAGCGCTTTTGTCTCCAAATGGTTTGAAGTTGTTCAAGAAAACATGCTTTGGTTATTTATTGTCATTTCCCAATTTATGCATGCAAAATCAAGCTATTCATTTTCTTATGAAGTATGAATTGAAATCATCTGATGCTTCCTATTTTACAGCTGAGTTAAAATATGAGAGGTTAAATTTTGGATTGAGAGAGTTTGCAGTAATAACTGGTCTTAGATGTCATACTAAGGTGACAGACTTTGGTTACACTCTTAGTTATGTCAGTAAGATAATGAGCAGTTACTTTCCAAACAAGGTAAAAATGGAGAAGACATACCTAAAACAGATAGTAACCACCAAAAGTTGGATCAATGATGAGGCTGCAGTCAAGTTATGTATTCTATATCTCGTATAATATTTCATTTGTCTTTCAGAGAGAGACCATATTGGGTTGGTAGATCATTTTAGGTTTTATTTGGTTGAATCCGATCAATATGAGTCATTTTCATGGGGTGTTCAATCTTACAGATAGTTGATTGAATCTGTTAGGCACAGGCTAAATCCTTTCATTCATTCTTATCTCATTCGAGGATTCTCACTAGCCATGCAAGTATGGTTGTATAAGTGGTGCTCTTCCGTCAACATTGATATAGCTACAAAGATTTCAAATTCAATCCTTCGCATACTAAACTGGTCAACTGCTAAGGGTCAGATTTAGTTAGCTGCAATTGAAGACAAAATGATCAAGCCTGAATGGATAAAGGTAAATGGTCTTTATTTATGATAATACAAATTATCTACAAAATATCTACATTTTGTATACATATTCTGCCTTAAACAAGCTAATTTATTTTTTTCATCATTCAGTTCACCAACATAAATGAATCACCTGAAGAGCTTTCAGTGATGTCTTTGCCTGATAAAGTTGAGTACACAATTGAAGAAGTTGAACATGTTTCTGAGAATCCAAAAGTTGATGCTCCTCCATTGTAACTCAAAGAATCAATTGGAAAAGAGGAAAAGGAGTCTATTCTTCGTAAAATAAAAAGTTAAAAAGAGGTGTTGAGAAGGTAACATGTAGTCCTAAAAAGCATTCTGATTTTTATATAATAGTGTATCTGTTTTTAATACATATTCCTGAAGGTAACTATGTATTTTTTTTATTATGTAGGTCGATGAAAAGCTTGAAAAATTTAGGAAAGATGTATTTGAAGAACTAGATAGCCTTCGAGACCTAATAAAGGATTCAGTCAAGACTGTTTTGCAGGTGATAAACAATCCAAATTATCAAGTTTATGCAAAGGTAACATTTGATTCTTAATCATATTAACAAAACTATTTATGTCACCTCTAAAATATATATCCTAACTAATACAAAACTTACAGTTTGCTGGGAGTTCAACAAAAAATACTGACCAACCAAAAGACAAGAACAATCAGTAATTTCAGTTCAATAGTGGTGAAACAGTGCAGCCCCAGCAAAACAGGTATCTACAATATATCTCCAGTATATCTACAATTACATACAATATATCTACAAAATAACTACAAATTATCTACAACATAACTATAATTTGTCTACATTATATATACACAATATATACAATTAAATTCAGCTTATTTACACAGCAATACAAATTTGTGTAGATATTATGACACACCTTCATATCTTCATAAGTTGTCAAGCCAATACTATCCAATATTATTTAACATTTTTAATGAAAAAAATAGAACATGTTGAACGTGCACATGGTAAAGAAAATCATCCAGCACGTGTTGATTTATATACACATTATGAAGGGACTGTTGATGAAGAGAATGCAGGTTTGAAATTGTTTTCAGAGATATTTTCTTTTTGTTTCAATATTTTTACCATTCTATTAAGTTATATATACATGGTGTTTCAGAGAGGGAAGATATGCATGCTCAATCTCCAATTCACGAAGTGACAGTAGCAGCTCAAACAGAATAGCAGAATCTGGAAGATGATAATGTAGGTGAAGAGGCAGAGTATGTAAATGTAGGTGATTCAGAAGAATTCGGAGGTGAGAAGAAGGAGGTTACGCTTGCTGATTTCGAGCTGCCTGATAACTTCTCCCAGTTGGTTAAGTTCGGCGAGCCTATACAAGATGAAACAACACCCGTGCATCAAGGTAGAACAAGGCAGTCGGGAAAGCATTCCCGATCACCATTTCTCTCTTTATACAGTTCTGGTGGAAGCACCTCGGTTGGACCTCAAATATTTCACCTCAAGCACCCGTTTACTAGTGTTATTAGTCAAAATGTAGACCTTGAGTTGTTGGATCAATTCCACAAATGGTTATACAATGGTACCGACACAGGTCCAAAGAGGTTAGGTTGCACAATTTGACACTTTTATTCCAGCATTCATCTTTTACACATCCACTTCATTCAACAATTATATTTTAATTTCTATTAGTTTATATAGGAGGAAGGCTCTGTATTCTATAAAGGACAACCAAACTAAGCCATGGTTGGATCTTGGAGTTGAAAAGGTTGACAAGAAGGAGTGGTTCTTTTCCCTTGCACACCCAGAACAAGTCCTTAATGACTCAGTAAGATTCAATGTATTTAATTTGTAGATATTTTGTAGATAAACTGTAGATAGTTTGTATTCTGAATGAATAGATGCTTTGTATTTTTGATTGTAGATGTATTGTAGTTATTTGTAGTTTTGTGTAGAATATTTTGAGATAATATGTAGAATAAATGCAATCTGCTTTTGTTGTAGCACATTAATGTTATAATGTATTACTTGAGAAAAAGAGGCAAGTATGGCCCCCATAACAACACCAGATTTACTACAACATATTGTGTGTTCAAGACTAGGATTGATCAAATTTATGAAAAGTTCAAAAATTCTCCTTAAGAAAAGAAGTTTTCTGTTGTCAAACCCCAGGATGTTGTAGCAGAATATATATTGGGGTATAGACTACTCGCAAATGTTGCATGGGATGAAGTTGATTATGTCATCATGCCCATCAATATTATAGAAAAATTTCACTGGGTGTTGGTTGTTTTTGACATTGCAGAAATGTGTCTTTATGCGTATGATTCCATGATCTCTTCACACAATCACTCTATTGTTGAATCTTGTGTCGACAAGTTTTCTATTATTATCCATTTGGATTTGTCATGCACCGAGTTTTATGGGAAGTGTAAAGACATCAACTTCAAGAATACAAAAGCATACATTGAGAAACTTGTTACCGACCCTCTTAACATTCAGTGGATCGTCGGAGAGATACCACAACAAAAACAAGGATTATTGTAACAAAAATCTTCTTTCTTTCTTTACATTTAACCCTTTTTCTGATGGTTTGGTAAATATTGATATTTTTTTATCTTTTGCAGCGATTGTGGTGTATTTGTTGCTGCCTTTGCAGAGTATATTAGTATTGGAGAATTATCAATTCCGACAGAAGATCTTTCTGGTATTGACCAACACCGTAGACGCTATGGAGCGTTACTTTGGGACTATGCTAGAAAAAGCAGGAGATTGGGGTAACTAGTGATAGTGAGGTGACAGGCAAATTGGCAAGGAGGAAAGGTGCACCAGCTTTGAATGAGAAAACAAGAGTCCAGAGGAAGAAGAAGTAGTTGTAATGTTTGGAATGGAACATGTATTACAATTGTGTAGTTGATGCTAGTTTATAAGATAGATGGTAGACAAGTTTTTGAACAATTTATTATGTTTTAATTGTAGCAGACATGTGCTACAATTTTAGTAGCCTTTGTTTTTTTTTTCTTATCCAGTATAGTAGTACAATGGTAACTGTTTGTTGGGTTTATATTCACTTGTTGAATATGTACAGTACTTGATCTTCATTATTTTTAGCATTTAAATCCTTTGCAACTGAAATTTTATACAATTATTCTAATCTACATTATTTTCACCATAAAGATTTTTTCTACCTGAATTTTAATCAATATATTTTGTCAGCTACAGATATTGTAGTTTTTTTGTAGTTATATTTGTAGATAATTTGTAGAATATTTTAACAATGTGTTTTGTTTCTTTTATATTCATTTTTTTAATGTAAACAATACTTCATCTACAATATTTTAAGTTTTTAACTACTTTCCTACAGATTTATAATGTATATACTCTATAAATTTCAGATAATGTATTTTTTTGTAGTTTTATTGTAGATAAACTGTAAAAATACATTAACAACTATGTAAAGGATTCCATATATAGTAAAAAAATTATAGATTATATATATAAAAAATATTCATAAACAAATCAATCTATGAAAATATTATCTCAGTATAGAAACATCCTAACTAACTACATTATGATCTTAAAAAAACCAACGATTACACATCAAAATTTGTTATCCAAAACTAACTAACAAATTTTATGAAATATTCTGTTAACTACATAAAATTTTATTTCATTTTGGGTGCATTCTTGCAAGATCTTTTGTTATGCCCTTCTCCTCCGCAGTTGCCGCATGAAACCTTGTACTTTTTTGAATTTATTTCATCATATATTTTGTATCTTTCTTTTTGAGGTCTTCCTGGCTGCCTTTTCCCTCCTTTAGGTGAATTTACTACTTTTTCAGTTATATGTTGTGACACATTCCATTTGCTCTCATCAGGCAGCGGATTTACTGGTATTTCATACGTATGCAAGAGGTTCGCCCTTGTGTAATAAGAAGAACAATATTCTTCAAAAGACTCATCCCTTTGTCTTAAAGCAGCCAAAGCATGTGGACAAGGTAGTTCATCAAACTGGAATTGCCCACAACTACATTTCTTGTTTTCAAGACAAACAATATAGCGCCTCACACCATCTATTACTGTATAGATGTAGTCTGTTGAAGCCCTCACCTACGAGTACATTACAAACAAAAAAACAATTCATATATGGTTAAAATCAAGCTATTTACAAAATATCTTCAAAATATCTACAAAAATCTACACTATGTTGTTTATGAATTTGATTCAATAAATAATCATATCTTACTCTAAGCTTGTGCGACAATGTTCTGTTGTCATCTAACTCTTTGTTGAATTTGTATCCAAGGTACGTGAATGTACCCTTTGCTTTCAATAATTTTTCTTTCGTCCAACGTTCAAGAAGGGTCCTCATACACTCTAATAGTTCTACTATCAACAACTCTCTTGCATATTTTGTTACAACATTCAACAACTCTGCAGTGTTTGATGTCATAGTCCAAGTTTTATTCACCGTAGCATGTACTCGAGACCATCTATAATATCCAATATCGTATAAGTATACTTTAACACGGGGGTCAATCTCATCAGTTTTTGACATCCTTTCATTAAATTCATCAAGTGTGTATGACCGCGCCATGGCAAAGTATAATTCACTTAGCTTAAGATGTCTCTTCTTGAATTTTGCTCGTATATTTGTCCAAATATGCCACATGCAAGAATAATGTGGCATGCCGGGATAAACAATAGATGTTACCTTCAAGATACTCTCATTCCGATCCGAAACAACACACATATTTGGTCTTTCACCATACGCGAGCTTGAATTGCTCAAAAAACCACTTCCATGATGTGTCATTCTCTAAATCAACAACAGCATATGCCAATGGTAATATGGTACCTACATTATGTGGCAAGAAGCAATTAATTGGCTGCAGTAAAAATGCAGAAGAAGACATATATATACAAACTGCAGTTATTCTACAATATATCTACAAGTAATCTGCAAGTACTATAAAAAACATACAAGTTACAATATTTCTCTAAATAAAACTTCAGTACCTGCTGCATCCATTGTACTGGTTGTTAGCATTATTCCCTTATATGCTGACTTTAAAAAGGTCTCATCAATTACTACAACTGGCCTACAATATTCCCAACCACTGATTGACGTACAAATCGCAACAAATACATACAAGAAGCAGTCATCGTCTGTCTTCTTCAATTTAACTACAGACCCCGGATAAGTCTTCTCTAGAATATACAAATAATTAGGCAATTTGTTGTAGGAGTCAGCAGGATGACCTCTCAAAAATTGTAAAGCCTTTTCCTTTGCTCTCCAGGCTTGCATGTAGGTTAGATTCACGCCGTGTTCAGACAACATGTCAAATTGAATGCCTTTTGGGGTGTAAATTGTCTTAGGATCAGAATATTTTGGAATAATCATGCTACCAACTACCATGGCAGTAGGTTTGCATTGTATGAATGTATTGTTCATTAAAGAGCACGTGTGCTAGTTGTCAAAATTTCTGACCTTGAACATTGCAGAATCATTTATGCTAGTTGCTTTGAAGTGTCATGTACAATTTTCACCAACTCATATCAGCCAGTAGCTACAAAATAAATACATTTTAAACAATGGGTTAAAATTTAGATTTAAAAAAAACTTGTTGTAGCTTAAAAATTCACATTATACAATATAAATACAACATAACTACAATTCAACTACAATTCTGTTAAACATTACCACAAGGAAAACTGAAGAACTAAAAAATTACAAATAAACTACAAAATTAGAAAAATAATAATCTTTGACTATTCATATGTTCATACCTTCTAGCACTAGATCTTTTAGCCCTGAATTGGAACTTGTGCATGACAGAATAGTGCTTCATTGCAGTTGAAATTATTTTCTTGTCTTGGTATACTTGTCCTACTTCAATAGAACTTGGTGTACTATCTGTTATTATTATACTTTCATATTCCTTTATAACAGGAGATGTTGGCATATCAAGTAACTTTAGTATTCCAGACGAACCTGCATGAAAATAAATATAAATAATGTTATCACCAGTGTAGATAATTTGTAGAAAGGTTGAAATTCAGTATTTCATATTAATTTTTCAATTTTTTTGTAGTTTTAATGTAGAATAAATGTAGAAATTTTGTAAATATTTCAGAAATCCATACTGATATTTATATATAGTTTATTTGTAGATAAAATGTAGATAATTTGTAGTTCATTTACAAATTGTCAGAATTTCATAGAAAAAATTACATCACACGCCTGCAGCTGTGTTCTCATTTGTGATACTCAATTCCATATTGAAATCGCGAACAGTTATACATAGCGGATATGATCCTAAGTTTTTGTTTTCCTTTTTCGTCTCCATGTATACACAAACACCCATATCGTTCCTAATTTTCATTGGAGGACAATGCTCGTTGACAATGTATTTGATTTCTATAATTTTTTCGGATGTATCAATCATTAATTGATGTGCTATTGTAGAAAGTAATAGACTGTAACTTGCATCGTCATCGACTACAATGTCATTGACCTCGAATTCTCTAAATCGACCAAAGCTATCCCAATTCTCATTTGATTGTAGCATAATTGGTATTTTCGCCATAATTGCTTTTGTTGCAGAAGAATTGTAGAAGGTTTTGTCGATTTTGATTTGTGAAATCAGAGAAAAAATTGAAACAGAGTCTATCTCTAAAACAGAGTACGGAAATTTTGTAACGAAGTCGACGATAGTTATTACTGTGCGTGATTTGCGTTGTGGAAGATCTGGAAAATATTAAATTTTCTTTTTTTAGCGCGCCTAAATAAGGAATCCTACAGCTACAATAATTCCTTATTTAATGCATTATATATATTATGTAGAAATACTATTAACATGAAGGGTAATATGCAAACTATGAACATATTTGGTAATATAGTTCCTATATAGTATAGGAACGAAAATTTCCCTAAAATATATGCTTGTATATTTTCATTTCATTGCACAAAAGGATCTTTCGTGCATAATGTCTAATATTTAAAGATTTATACATACAATCTTTTTCATTGGCCAGATTTTCCATCTTGCATAATGCTAAGATTTAATGATCTGCACATATCTTTTTTAGACTTTTAAATTTTCTAGTAGCTTAGCTTTAAAATGTGTGCGTTAAGAGCTTAAATTTTTGTACATTTAGTTATGAATTTATTAATCATATAGTAGCTTTTTTAATACTTAATTAGTGGATATGCATATAGTTTGAGATTTTAATTAAAATTATCTTTTTATGTGTAACATTAAAAGGTGGAAAAAGTTAATTTTTGGATAATTTTTCTCTATAACAACCAAAAAATATTTAAATGATAACAATTATTATGTGTACAACAATCATTCACTATAAAAGCAAAAAAATATCTGAACAAACAATATTGTTATACAGAGGTATCATTTTATCGTTTACTTCGGGCCTTCTCTGTTTCTGCTTTTCTTAAGTTTTTTCTTCCTGCTTTTCTTGGTACACACCTAAAAACAATATGATAGTGCTAAATTATACAAACTGAATAAACCAATCAAACAACACTCATTTCATTGCCATTGAACACGCGCACACAAAACCAAAAGAGGTGTTCTTTATACATAAAGCTGATGAATTTGACAATAAAACAAGAAATAATTTAGAAGAGTTTTGACAGGATTATACCTGTCATGAACTGGAGAAGCAGGGGAAAGCTAAGTGATAAATTAACCAGTATTATTTTGAGGCCAGAGGCAGCTGGACCATACATTTGATGAGTTCCAACTGAATTCATCATCTTCGACACGAAATATAGATATACATGTAAAAAGTTTAGTAAAAGTAAATGGGTTCAGTGCAAAAAGCCTTGAAAATGTTGCAGCACAGAGTTGCATTAGAATAACAAAATGTTTAATATATCATAGCTCATACCCAGCAGCCATGAAATGGCGCAATTGGTTTGAAACTGGAATCTGAATTGATGCATACATTGATTACATTAACCATGGGGCTGAAAGTTTCCAAATAGATTTAAAATCATCACATATCTGCATGTTATATATATTGTCCCTAAACTACCTATGGCACCTTGATTTACATGCGAGGATGAATCGAATATTACATGCAAGGATAAAAATGAACTAAACATGATCTCCATTTAGGATCTAGTCTATTCAACTCAGGGATCAGCATGTCCAACAACTTCGTCATCACTATCGCTCTGTCCACTGAAATCCTCTTCACTAATCTCTTCATCACTCTCATCTTTCGGTGAGCCAACAATGTTCTCCTTCTTTGCATATCGCTCACAATACTCTGCATCATAAAATGATGTGTGAACAATCAATGATCATTGGTTTACATTCTCATACATGACTAGAAGTTCCATTTCATTACAAAAGCATATTTACAACGTAGAATATGTGCCTAACATACACGTCGGCCATGGTTGTCAAATTACCTTTCACTTTTTGCTCATACTGATTCTTGTCTTTCATCATCAGAGATGCTGCATCACCATTCAATGGATCCGAAGGATTTGGATATAGCAAAAGCTGTGGCAGAAACACCTCAAATACATTTAAGAGATCTGCACATTGGCATATGCTTGGTCAGATGTGGAAAAGCTCACAGTTCAGGAACATTTTATGAAGTTGTCAACATCTAGGGCTGAATTTCCATAAACAATTTCTTGAAAAGAACATAAATGGAGTGTAAGAACAAAGCTAACTTATACGACTCACGCCTTAAATCAGACACAAGGATGACACCTTTCGTCATTTTCATTTCAACAGAAGATGTTTTCTACATAATCTGAACAGTGAAATGAGAGTTGAGCTTCTGTTATAGACCCTTTTTAAGGTTGTCAATGCCTACATTAGTGCCGCAGCATACAAAAAATTGACTTGTATTAATTCATGTGTACAGCCATGCTTAAAGAAACTTGAGCACAAACCTTCAGTTAGATGACAAAGAAAAAGCAGTTGTGTGAAACAAACTAAAAGGAAGACTTCATGCGTTTAAACTTTCGTTTCACTCTAAAAGTCTTAGTGCTTTGTTCACTTAGCAGTATGCAATTACCAAACATAGGGCTCCATGACTGATTGATGACATCCAAACATACAGAGCCAGACCTGCAATAACAGATGAATCTCGTGAGTAATGGTGCATTACTATCGTCTACGTAGAATTGTGGTACAAAGGTTCAACAAAGAGACTAAAAGATGGAAGACGGCCAACACAAATATGACTATCTAACACATCTTACATGTGACTAACAAAGTAACAGCAAATTGCTTAAAATGCAGAAAGAATGTATATGTTGCTCACAGCTCATCAACATTGGGGTGGAATATTTTGTTGAGAAACCCAATGGAAGGAGACTTGTAAGGATAAGCATCTGGTAACTCGACCCTTATTTTCCAGACTCCACCTTCATAAAGGCCTGTAACAAAATTCATACGCAAAACCAACTAACTCTATCAGTCTGCATTATCTAAGAAAATAGCCTCATCTCCAATAGCAATTCCATTTGAATATGTAATATGCTGCTCTACGGAAAAGCAACAAGTGCAATATTCTGATAGACGAGCTACTTTAGCAACTGAGAGCAGAAATGTCTTGATTGGCTATTCGTATGCTAAAAATATCGGCCAATGAGTGTTAAAGTTATGACACTTTTGAGATAATTAAGAGACAAAATTTTAGGTATCACTGTATATAGAAACTAATCCATGTAATCCAATTAGAATTGCTGCACTCTCTTCAAAAACTAACTTTAAGAAGGAGAAATCCAATCAAGGGAAAAATGATCCTTCAACAAAGTAACAAAACTGATAAAAGACAAAACTAAACTAGTATCTTCGTGACATTACTTTCTTTTGGGCCGTGAAATTCCACGTTGAACTCCGTAATTCCGTCATTTATTGTCTCCACTGTGTAATCACTCATCATCCTGTGAAATGAAAATGAGAGAAAGAAATCTCATGGTGGTAAATGAAAACCTGCCATATTGACTTTCATATGTATTCAGAAACATTGATCAGAATTCAGATAAGATGAAGTAAAAGCCAAACTGTTTAGAATCAGTAAAAATATATCAATGACAGCAAGAAAACCATATCTCGGACGTTCTTACAATTTCATAACATCCATATCTCTTCTTTTGCTTGGAGAAGACATTTTTCAACTAATTATTGATCCTCAAATCTGCGTAATGAAGGCAAGAATTCAACATATAAGTTTGTCTGTTCAATAAACAAGATGCAAATAAAGAAACCAAACAAATAAAATGAGAAATTACATGGCTGTTTTGCACGAGCATAAGAAGAAAATGGTTATTACAACAACGACTACACGCCTTAATCCCAAGCAAGTTGGGATTAGTTACATGAATCTTGCTGTCCATGTCGCTTAAGTACATCTCAATCCAACATTATAAGAATTTAGTTTCTCTAGCACTAGAAGATCTCTATATTTGCTACTGGCAGATATGACTCTGACATTGAAGTTAAAGTAAATTACTAACACCACTAAACCTTAGTCCCAACTAATAGATGTTGCCTATAGAGATTCTTTTTCTTCCTTATATCATATTCTCCACGAGGTTCACGTGGATTTCAAGAGATTGTAGGTCTTTCTAGACAACTTCCTTCAATGTGATTTTAGGTCTACCTCATCCCCATTAAACATATTCAAGGATGGTTTAAATAAAATAACCGACAGAAGATGTCTAGGAAACATCAGCATCGAAAGGGGAAACTCAGTTTCAAACTCATCCCATCAGTGAGTTTAATACTTAATACCATCTCCATTGAGCTGCTCAACCTTCATTTAACTTATTACTAATTCATCTACTGAAACACACGGTGATGCATTTCAAACATTCCAAAGACAAGGGTTCTTTAAAAGTAGCTTTTCTTACAAAACGATGGACTTGAATTTGACTTAGAGCTTTTGAGCAATCATGATGTCAGCACAATTAGATACAAATTAGTATCACCATATCAAGCAACTATATGTGCGGGGTCACATAATATAGACTGTCAGCTTGAGCTGCAACTTGTCATTGCCTCTTTATCAGCAATCTAGTTAAGGGGGGCACTTTTGCGGATGCATAAATTACATGAAATCCTACTAATGGGGAAGTGTGGAGTTAATGATAAGCCTCGGAGTTTCATCTGTTCCTGATAGTAGCATAGCTACAAAAGGGTATCATTTACCAGGAAATCACAATCAAGTTACAGCAACCGCCTTAGTCTTGCTTAATTATTAGTATATATTTCAATAACAACACTTTCATTTGGCATTAAGTGGCAAACCACATCTAACACAATATTAGAACGAAATCTTCACATCCATAATGCAGTTCAAAAAGTAAAATTAAGACAGACGCACAAAAGTTTCTATAACTCTAAAAAGTTCTCATTGCAAAATACTGACAAACTTGACTCCCTCAAATTAGATAAATCCATCCCAAGAACCACAGCACCCAAAAGTTTAATCTAGTCTTGGCAATGCAAACAATTAGATAGGTTGGATGAACCAAATATTGAAAAGATCAAAACTTTGGCAGATTTAAGCAGAAGAAACCCAACCCATCAAAGTAAAAATACCCTTAAATAATTACAATTCATTCAATTGCCACAACATGCAAACACAATACACAACATCAAGACTAAAGTTCATATGAGATAAAATATCAAGATAAACTTAGACTAACCAGAAATATGGGCAAAGTAGAAGATCTGAATTGGACAAAACAATCAATCAAAAGAAATAATAAGAGAGAAAAAGGACAACAAAATAAAAGGGAAGGGGAAAAAGGGGAAAGTGTCGACATGTTGGCGTTGAGGCGGAGTTGCATACAGAGTTGAAAAGGGGCACGTGCTATGTGCCAACAACTCACCACAAATTACGTGGCTTTGTTTTGCGTATTGCGTTAATCTTTTTTTTTTTACCATTCCTTGCATTTACCTTGGCTTCTTCTTCACTCACTCCACTCCCCATTTATGTAACTGAACCAAAAAACAAAGGTACCCCATGTCAGTAGTATACCCGTATTTCCCTCTTTTCCACTGCTTTAAATAATGGGGTTATTTTATCTGGACAAATAAAATAAATTTTGTTGGCCTTAATATTTTTCGCTTGTTTAATGTTCCTTTTGGGAAATAAGTTTTTTGGACTTGACTTTCTTTGAACAATGGAAATGCTTTCGACATTTCTGTTTGATGTTAAATATATCACCTGAAACTACCATTTTCCCCCATTTCTACATTAGCAAAGTTTTTGCAATTTTTTTCCTGCTCTTTTGTACTTGTTCTGCTTAGGCTTGGGCAACGAACCGGGCTCGGCTAGATTGTATTTTAGCTCAGCTCGAATTGGAATGTGAGAAGGAAGGGGGGAAGAAAGTGGAAATAAAACGAAGATCACAAGTGTACAATTTTGAAATAAAGTGCTTAATATATTCATTTTGGTGAATTGATCAAGTACCAATGTAAAACAAGAGCCCAATTAGGACTTCATAAGTTTAAAGCGTTGCAAAACAATAGCACTTAAATTTAATAATGGCAGCGATACATGAATCTGATTTATCTGCACTTTTGACGTTGTAATTTAACGTTATTTGGCAATAAAGAGAATTCTCTTTCTTCCTGTTTGACTTGTGTTCAAAAAGGAAATGTATCATTATAAAGCTCCCAACTGTAATGCATTTCTCAAATCCATTCATTAAAAAAAAAAACCACAATAATTGTAAAAAGATCCGCACATCCAATTCGAAGTTTAAAGCAATAGGTGGTTGTGTTCTCAGAAAGAAAGTGTATCATAATAAACTCCCAATGGTAAAGCACCTCTTCACTAATCAATTCATAAAAATAAAAAATAAAAAGCCAAAAATAATTGAAAAGAATTTTGAACATCCATTTCAAAACCTAAAGCAATAGGTGAACCTTCTTACAAACCTATTTATATCCAATGTGGGACACTATAACACTCATCAGCAAAGCTCGAGAATAAGAGTTTTTTCGAGTTCGGAGCTTTAAACTAACCCTCAAGAAGCCACAATTAACTCAATTTCAACTAACATCAAAATTAAAACTACGTAAATCAGAGAGAAAGCGCGACAGTCAAGTCCCCCCTTAAAAAACCATAAACACATCATTATTTTCACTCTGTTATTTATTTTCCTCTACTTTTTTTCCAGTGAGGTGCGGGAGTGGTTGGGCGGCAATGCCAGCCATGAAAAGAACTACCTCCTAGCAAATATGGAATCCCTTTTCCCCGCTGAATGCAACTCCAAACAGGAGAATCAGAGAAGTCCACAGCCATGGTTGGTAGTCACCCATCACGCTTAAAACTATCTCCATAGTAATACGCTGACCCAACCATCAGCACAACTGTACCACCTTGAGCAAGAACTCTAGCTCTCATTAGTTGCTGACCTAATTGAGAATTTCCCCGCTTGAAACTAATTAGCCCTGCTGTGAGCACTCCTGCAGTGACAAAGGCACCTGAAAATCACAAAATCGTTAATTGCACAATGAGAATATGAGTTAGACAAAGTAAGTTCTGCTATTGACTAGAGTGTTCAACCACCATTTAGCAAAACATGAAATCAATGGATGATCAACGAGGATCCGAAGGACTACAACGACACATAAAGGAAGATAATGCAGCTGAAACTCCTACAATACATAATTCTGCAGATGTGCCGCTTCTAAAGAATTCATATAGAAGACCCAGATGACCTCTCCTTACAAGCAGAAACATCTAGCCCTCCATATAAGACCAGAATGAAGGAACTAGGGTAGACACTGTGAGCAACATTCTCTCCCTACATGACTTACATGCTCAGTACAAATAAAGCAGGCATCAGAACCTGTTCCTCACCACATGTAACTCAAACTGATTACTACTAAAGAACTTGAGCATTAGGGTGGTTTTGTAGGTTCAATGTTTTTTAGGCTTTTGTTTCATTCAACTATGACACAGGCAGAATTACTTTTTTGCTTGCTCAAAGGTTGGATATACAGTTGACTCAGTCATGAATTTGCAAAGTTGCATCATTGCTGTTTCTAAAAAGGAGAAGTTAGTTTTCACATTTGAGCTAAACACCAAGCTGTGAAGTTATATAGCTGAGTCTATAAGAACCATTAGACACTTAACCGGATAATTACCATCATTTGACGCCCCAGATGTAAGCAATCTTTAACACTCTGTACCCTGCACAAGTCCTAAATAACGTTTGAAGCATGCCTAAGGCTTAAAATTAGGAAATTAGAAGTGAATTTAGCAAGGCGGGTGCAAACAGAAGGAGAAACTAGTAAAAAGAGTTGCCGGTACAATTGCAGGCTTAGAGTATTGCGATACAGCCGAGCTACCAGCAGGATTACTGCATTGCAGTAAGGCCAAGCCACCTGTGTCATGTGAAGTTGAGTTTTGGCTGCCCAAGTTTTTGTAAAGGGCTAACGCATCACAGACGGGAACATTACTATGTTGCTCAAGAAAGGTAGCAAGTAAGAAAGTAGCCAAGAATGTGAAGGACCCCTCCTATCTTAATCACAACAAGCAAGAGAACATCCTATATCTCTTTTTTTATACGGGCATTCCTCATTGACGAGATAACCTCCTATATTTCAACTAATTAGGTAATAGCACTTGAGGGACATAAACTGTCTTTTTGTTTTAATAAGGTATCTATAAACTGTCTTTAATACTAATATGGATCATCTGAGACATGGTTCAAAAATCAGCACCATTTTCTCGTACAAATGAATATAGTATCATGTAATAGGGAAAGAAGGAAGGAGTAACAGAATGCAAGAACTTCAAGTTCAAATACAAAAGTTGCAAGTTTCATTTTAATCATTTTATGAACCGAGATTGAATATTAGCACCCGTTTCACGGAATAAATTCGAGCATATATTAAATATTGTATGTGATCTGATAATTTTTGTATATTTGGAGATATATAAGACAAAAGTACAGGTCAATTGGCATACAACCGTCAAACTCTTCAACGGAAAAACCCAGACGGAAAGCATAACTAAAAGCTTAAAATTGAGCAATAATTGGATGGATACTTATATAGAGACAACATCAAAATGAATACAAAGTTGAACTATACTAAAAAAAATTAGAGCAAAAGTTAAATTAGGGTTTGAAAAATGTACCAATAGGAACAAGAGGGTTACGGTGGCGCTTGGTATCGGGAAAGATTGAATCCAGTTCTGAATCAGCCATTCCCATCCTTCTTCTATCTCAATTCCCCCTATATAATAGATATCCAACAACTTTGGATTTTGTTTTTCCTTTTTCAAATCTAATTTTCTCGTTTCTGTTTTCCTCTCTTCCCCCGAGTCGTTTTAGTCTCGAGTCTTTGAGGTCTGAAGTGTAACTACGTGTGCCGCTCTCTTCCCCTCTTTCCTCCTCTTTTTCTTTTCTTTTTTCCCTTTTCCTAAGTACACCCTCTATTCCAATTTACTTATATCATAAAATTTATATGATTATAATACTTCAATTAGTATTCTTAAATAAATCATAATATTTATGTGACTAATAACTATAAAATATTTTTATCAAGAGTAAAATAAACTATTTGAAATTCGATTATATATATATGTATATGTCATTCGTTTGGAAAAAAATAAGGAAGTAGTGTAATATAAATTGAAATGTGTTATAAATATATTATATTATGGATGTTTATTTAGTATTCCGTTGTAAATAAGTTTCCTGAAGAAGCTTATCCATACGGGAATCCGCCGTAAATATGTTTATCTATTTAATATTCTATTGGAAATAAGTTTCCTGAAGAAGCTTATCACTTCGGTACCCGGTTATGGATAAACACTATCCCCGGTAGAAGATTATCCATACCGGGTACAATGAGTTTATCCTTTCAGTACTCCATTATGGATAATCATTACCTCTAGTAGAAGATTATCTATACTGGGTACAATGAGCTTATCCATTCAGTACTCCGTTATGGATAAACATTGCTCTCAGTAGAAGATTATCCATATCTGGTATAGTAGCAGCTTACACAGCAGCTTGCAGTGGCATCTTACACAGCAGCTTCCTTTCTTCTATAAATAGAAGAGATTTCAGTTCATTATGTACATTAATTTTGAATTTGAATAATATATCAGTTTCTCTCTATACTTGTCTTTACTTTACAGTCTTTATTTCATAACACGTTATCAGCACGAGACTCTGCCATCTCGAGCAAATACTATAAAAGTATTAGAGGTACGAATTTTCTTTTCCTAAATAATGTCAAATCTTTCTAAACTTGAATTTGTAGTCCTGGATATATCGAGCAAAAGCTACATGTCTTGGGTGCTTGATGCTGAAATTCATCTTGATGCGATGGGTCTGGCAGACACCATCAAAGATAAAATCAGGCATCAAACCAAGACCGTGCCAAAGCAATGATTATTCCTACGCCATCACCTTGATGAGGGCCTGAAAATGGAATATCTTACTATTAAAGATCCAGTCATACTGTGCAATAATTTAAAAGATAGATATGACCACCTGAAGATGGTCGTTCTTCCACAAGCACGATATGATTGGACTCATCTAAGGCTACAAGATTTTAAATCTATCAGTGAGTATAATTCTGCTATGTTCAGAATTATTTCCCAATTGAAATTATGTGGTGATAATATTACTAATCATGATATGTTGGAGAAAACTTTCACCACTTTTCATGCCTCGAATATGCTCCTACAGCAGCAATATTGAGAGATAGGATTTAAAAAGTATTATGAACTTATCTCACATCTTCTTGTAGTCGAGCAACATAATGGGCTATTAATGAAAAACCATGAAAGCCGACCTACTGGTTCTTGTCCATCCCCTGAAGTGAATGAGACGAACTTTCACCAAGCTAAACATGGAAGAGGTCATGGCCCCAGTCGTGGTCATGGCCGTGGTCGGGGAAGAAACTCTAATCATGGTAATAATAATGCACCAAAGAACTCTCCTCACCACCGACAGTGGAAAAAGAAGGAACAAATGCATGAAGCGGTGCAAACACCAAATGCAGAAAATGCATGCTACAGATGTGGAGGAAAAGGGCACTGGTCTCGTACCTGTCGTACGCCAAAGCACCTGGTTGAGCTTTATCAAGCCTCCCTAAAGAAGACAGAGAAAAATACTGAAGCAAATTTTATTTCTGAAGATAATTTAGACTTCATGCATTTGGATGTAGCTGATTACTTTGCACTCCCAGAAGGAGAAACAAGTCATGTAATCGGTAGTGAATTTGTAGAAATGTAAATATTTTAATTTTTGTTGTTTGTAATAGATAGTATAGTTATGTAATTGTTGTACATAAATAAAAGTTATGTTTTGATAATGATGTTTACTATAATATATTTTATTTATGTCATTTTGAAGAATATGGATAATCCTCAAATTATGTTTGGATCAAAGACAAATCATGAAGATATTTGTGTTATTGATAGTGGAAGAACTCATGTCATATTCAAATATCAGAAATACTTTTCTTATTTGCATAAGTAAAAAAGCAAATCTTTCAACAATTTGTGGTAATATAAGTTTGATTGAAGGCTCCGGAAGAGCCATTATATTTCTATCTAAAGGAACAAAACTTATTATAGACAATGCATTATTCTCCTCCAAGTCCCGAAGAAACTTGTTGAGTTTTATAGATATCCACTAAAATGGGTATCATGTTGAGACAATAGATGAAATGAACATGGAATATCTTTGTATTACAAAGAATATTTCTGGCCAGAAATGCATTGTAGAAAAGTTACCAACTTTATCTTCTGGTTTATACTATTCAAAAATTAGTACAGCTGAAGCACATTCTATCGTAAACCAAAAGTTTACGGATTCAAATACTTTTGTGCTTTGGCATGGCCGTTTGGGCCATCCTGGATCAATAATGATGAGATGAATTACTGAAAATTCGAGCGGGCATCCATTAAAGAACCTGAAGATTCTTACAAATGACGAATTTTCTTGTGATGCTTGTTATCAAGGCAAAATGATCACTAGACCATCACCAATGAAGGTTGGCATTGAATCCGCTGCCTTTTAGAGCGTAAACATGGGGATATATGTGGACCTATTCACCCACCAAGTGGGTTGTTTAGATATTTTATGGTCCTAATAGATGTGTGAGCACGTGATTTTTGCCTCATACGAATTACTCCAAAATAACTCCCGAAATTAGGTCTTTTCTTTAATTGTGTGTTATTTTGAGGAAATATTGTGCGGTTTTCCTGTTTGTTTGCATAGGTATGTGTGCATGTGTAGTTTTATTAATGCATTAAAAATACAAAAAAAATATATATATATAATGTAATATGTATATATATATATATATATATATATAATGTAAATATGTGTTACATGTGCATTTAGGATTTAGTTTTACAATTTAGGAATTAACAGGTTTGTTTTACAAAACGGAAAATCACAGAAAAATAGGGACTTTTGCATTTTTTAGCACTGATAAATTATGTTGGTTTTATTGTTAATTGACATTTAGTTGTATGTAATAAATGTAATTAAAGGATAATTAGTATTCTAATAAGTTAATTTGGTTGTTGATTTTAGAAAATTTAGAAAATAAAAAGAAAGGAAAAATTAGAAAACCCGGATTTGGGCCAAAAGTTTCAAAGCCCAAACAAAATACACCTTTAAACCCGTCCAAAACCAGCCCATACCCGTCCCAAATCCAGTTCACCTGTAGCTAAATTAAACGACGTTGTTTCATCATTCTCAATCTGGTCCATTGATTTCACTTGATTAACGCTCCAGATTAATTCTTCCACACCCGACCCGTTCCCATCCAAAACTGATCCGGTCTTAAGGATAAACAAAACGACGTCATTCCACTTACTCGGTTAATCCAGACCATTGATCTCATCAGATCGAACGGTCTGGATCCAATCCTCACGTGCGATATATAAGGGGTCCAAACTAACCCTCCCCCCAAACCAAGCCCCCTCCTCTCATTTTCTCATCAAACCTCGTCTCTTTCAGAGACGAGGAACCCTAATAGCCGCCACCCCGTTCCCTCGCCGTAAACCCGGCGGCGCCGGCTCCGGTGGCCGTGAAATTCACACCACTAGAGCACCTAACCGCCCTCTCCACGAATCCCTTAACCATTTTGCTCGAATCAGGCCGAAGCTCCTCGAATCTTCAATCGAAGATTCGAGCAAAACCTAACTCTACCCCAACCTACCCCAAACTCACACCTGATATCCACTAGGCTTCCCTCATAACATAAATGACCTTGGTTCTGTTCAAATATGTCTAGAAATGCTCGAATCTTAAATCAAAAAATCAGGAACCCTAAAAATCCAAACCATGGAATCTGTCCGAATTAAATAATAGATTGGGGTCTAATAGACCTTAATCGAGGTATTCTCAATTGAGAATACTTCGATTACAGTCTGTTCGACCTCAAAGTGTCCAAATTTGGATTCGAGCCTGGGTCAGAATATTTCCGAGGTATTTTACTTTATTTTCCTTCATTTTTGTATTCATGATTTTCTATCTATGTATCTGTTTAATTTAGTTTTATTAATTTTTTCCATTTTTCTAGCAATTAATTCTGCTCATCTTCAGTGGACTTTTATTTTGTCCAATTCTGTCATTTGTTTATGTATGCTATGATTGTTATGTGTGTAATCGATTAATAAGTTGCGTCGATTAATTAGTTTCCATTTAATCCTTGATTCTGGCAATAATACTGAAATTATTTGAATTGCATGTTTTCATTGTTTGCTGATCAATGTCAGTTATAATACGTAATCATTTGATTAAGCTTCATTGATTAGTTTGTTTGTATATATTGAATCATTCAACATTCTGTTTGGTTTTAGTTCTGATTGTTAATTGTCCGATTAGTTGAAATTCTGTGAATATTGTCCTAAATTGGAAATCTTTGTATTTTCTGCTGTAAGACTTTAGGAATTGGTTGTTAACTGTTAGGCAGATTAGTAGATAATTGTTCAGTTTAGGTAGTTTGGTTTAGGGCAGTAATAGTAAGGGAATTTCAGGGGTGATTTAGGGAATAAAACAGTAAGTGTGATACTTTATCCTTAGTTCTTTGTCAATGGGGTATTAATTAATGCAATAATGGGGGACAAAGGGATTGGGAGTGCTGATCATTAAAAAGGATGGCCTTAGTGGGATTAAAAGGTGGAAAAGATCAGATTTTAGTGCAAAAAATCTGTTTTAAATAAAATGAAGGGGGTCGGGCAGCACTGAGAAGAGGGGACAGATTTGTATAAAGAGAGAGGAGGAGATAGGAAAGATACACAGAGAGAGAGCTTAAGAGATTTAGGAGAAAGAGATTTAAAACTCTAAAAATTCTGAAAATTGAGGGCTAAGACATACACGGATATACACACACAGGAAGACAATTCTGCTGTTCCATTGAAGTTTTTACTAATTGAGAATTGTTTTTAAACTTCTGAAACAATCTCAACTCACCTGAGGGAGAAAGGTTTTAGAATTGGTCTTCAAATTTGGTTTAAAGTTGTACGAGATATTGTTTGATTGGGGCTGTTTGTTGCTGCTGGTGATAGCTGTTGTTATGCTTGTTGATCTTACTTCCTTTTGACTTTCATTTCCAGGTATGTAAAGACATTTGAACCTTGAAGTAAATCTAGATCAAAAGCCTATGAAATCGAGCTGAAATTATTGTTTTGTTCTTTCAAACAGAAGCTATTGCTTTTCTTGTGATTTCTGCACATTTATCTCGTCAATCATTATGAATAGTTGGTCATATAGTTTGTAGTCTATTTCCTTTTCAGATTTGGGATTTTCATCAATGGGTTATAAATAATGTTAGATTATTGGATTATAGCATTATTCTAGATTGTAAATTCTGATTGTGGCTCTCATCGGATTGATTTGCTGGCTAGTCCCCATCGAATATGATTTCTAGTACCTATTTAACCTTTCAGAAAAATGTAAAAATGTGGTCCAGACCATGCTACTCATGATATATGTTTGGTTACTGAGGAGAGTTCGCCCAGGACCTACCTGCATTTTTCAGGGAATATGCATTTGCTCTAATGTGTTCTTCGTAAGGTTTATTTTTCAGAAGTTGGGGTTTTGTTGTCTTTGTACGTTCTTATATCGAAATTTGTTCCATTCCGCTAAAGTTTGCTGGATTCAGGTCATAGCTTTACTATCAGTCTTCACAATTTAATCGTTAGTTTTAATATATGCCCGGAGGTATGATTCTTTGCGAGGGCATTTCAAATGAATTATTAGAGAAATAGCTTTGGGCTTTAAGAAATCATGTTTTGGACAATGGTTTGTGCTAATTCTTGGGGATTATGTCCAGCTCGCCTGGATCTTCGAACTGGTCATGTGACCAGATTTAAAGGATGTAATTTCAAACAAAGGACATGGGCCTAGCAAATAAGCTGTCAGGTCCTTCTCCATATTAACATTTCCTGGTTACAAATCTATGTGCCTCGAATTGGCCCATTTGCCCTTTTTTACAATGTAGCTGGCCCATAACTTGCGGCCCTAGCGATACTAATTCGATTTAGGGATAATTGTTGAATATTCGTAGAAAAACATATAAGACCGTTTAAAATACAATTGTGATTGCGCACATGTTCGCGTGACATAATTACAACTAATTTCGGAGTATGCGTTCGCGCAACTCCGAGCAAACTTTCTTAATAATAAAAATGGATTTACGGAGGTTATTAAATTAAATTAGCTCATATAGTCTGAGGTGTGACGCCTACCATTTAATCATACAAAATTGACAAATGTACGTAGTTTCAGATTTGCACAATTGCGGCTAAACTTTTAAATTAGCAGTAAAGAGTTATCAATTATGGACAAAAAATAGTGTTATAGTATTTAAGTCACAAATAGGTTAACTTTTTCTAGTAATTCTTGTGAATAGACTATAAACTATAATAAACTTTCTTTATAAGATTGTAGTAAATTTTTACACAAAGAAAAGTTTGTCTTCTCTAAATTGAATATTTATAATTTTTAACTACCTAGCCATGAAAGTTGGAAATTCCTAATCTTAATTTAGTAAGAATATTTTTATTTTTTTACTTTTCCTAAAAAAAAAAGAGGGAAAAGAACAAAAAATAACGTTGGATAAGGTATTTGGAATTATTAAGTTCACTTATATATATTTTTATATATATAACAATTTTTCTTTTTATTCTCTTTCTTTGGGAGCTTAATAATTCCACATCTATCCTAATCTTAAAACAAACATAAAAAAAATATAACTCATAAACCACTAGTATACTTTTAAGCGTATTTAAATAAATTATTGTCATTATGTACACATTCGCGTGACGTAGTTACAGTTTTGTTCATTCATTCATTTATATATAGTTTTGTTCATTTTCATTTTATATATATATATATAAATAAAATAAAAAAATCGGAATATGAGTTCGCACCACATCGAACAAGTTTTCTTAAATAATAACGAAACATTATTAATTGTGGACACGTTCTCGTGACATGATTTTTTGACGAGCCAAACAAATTGGTACACGTACGCGTGATCCATTTTAAAAATAATTTTCTTAGTTGAAAGCGGTCAAAAAGTTTAAAATTATGCATAGGTTCAAAAAATATTTTAAAATTAGATAATTAAGCCGAATATAACAGTTGAGCGACCGTGCTAAAACCACGGAACTTGGGAATGCCTAACACCTTCTCCCGGGTTAACATAATTCTTTACTCGGATTTCTGGTTTACGGACTGTTAAACAGAGTCATATTTTTCCTCGATCCGGGATTCAATCGGTGACTTGGGACACCATAAATCTTCCAAGTGGCGACTCTGAATCTTTAAATAATTAATCCCATTTCGATTGTCCTTAAAATTGGAAAAAAACTCCCTTATGCCCTTGCGGGTACAGGTAAAAAGGAGGTGTGACAGCTCTGGCGACTCTGCTGGGGACGGAACCCAGAATCTCTGGTTCAGGGTTCAAGAATTCGAGCTTAAAATAACTGTTATAGTTGGATTTGCTTGTTATCTGATTTTTTTTACATATTTATGCTTAATGTGCTAAATGTTGCTTTTTACCGCTTTAATATTATCTGAATTGTGCATATAAAACTGATACGAAACCCTTCTTCTTTCTGAGTCTTCTGAATTTATGGTGCACACGTGCGCGTGGACCACCTTTCTGTTAGAAGTCATACCAAATAAGACGAAGTTGGGACAAGTAACTAGGCTGGGTAGACTTTCGTGCTCCCGGTACGTTGCCCCCACTTCGGCTCAAGCTGTCCGTTTGGGTAAGCCAGGTCTAGAACAATATGCCTCAGGTTTTTCACTTAGAATAACTCAGCCTCATACCGGATCCCTAGTAGGAACGTCTGTTTGCATCATGTGCATTTGACCTTGGAGACTCAACACAAGGGTTGGGTCTGTCTAGGACAGGTGCACCCGAAATGGAAAGACCATCCTAATGCATCTTACTTGCTACTTGTGCATTCATTTGCCTCGGATTTGCATGTTGACCAGCTTAATTGGGAAAGGATAGAAAATCATTATGAGAGCCGAGAAATAAAATGGGCTGTTTTAGAAAATTCCCAAAATAGTTTAAAATTTTGAAAAAAAGAGAGAAGAAGTGTCGTTTTTTTATATTTATTAAAAATAAAAAATAAAAAATATTTTTTTTTAAAAAAATGATTTTTTTTCTTATGAGTGTCTGTTTTCAAAAGGAGTCTTGATTTTGTTAAAATTAATCGCAGATACAAAATGAGCACCATCCAAAACCCATCATTCGCAAATGTAGATGAGTTTCTATTTCGGCTTCAAATATGGTGGCATGAGTTAGGAGAAGATGGTCAGAAATGGGTCATTAAGTATTTGGGAACTCTCACAGATATTATGAAACTTAAACCACGCGATGATTTGATTACGACGTTAGTAACGTTTTGGGACCCTGTTCACAATGTCTTTCGCTTCTCTGATTTCGAGCTTACTCCCACATTAGAAGAGATAGCTGGATATGCCGGTTTTGACGGAGATTTGAGAAACCAAAATCTTATATTCCCAAAGGCTCCCTCGGTGCATCGATTCTTTGGTCTTTTGAACATCAGTAATCAAATCAGAAAAAGCAACGTTGTCAAAGGGTGTTGTTCTTTCAACTTCCTGTATTCAAGGTTCGGAAAGCCGGATAGATTTGAAATTCATGAAAAGGGCCTTACTAACAAGCAGAAAAAGGACACCTGGCAGATTCACCGTTGCTTCGTTTTCATGGTGGATTTTCTGGGAATTATGGTCTTCCCAAACAAAGAACGGACAATTGATATTCGCACAACGAGAGTCATACAGGTCCTCACTACCAAGGAAAGTCACACCCGTGCCCCGATCATTCTCTCAGACATTTATCGGGCGTTGACTTTATGTAAATCAGGGGCAAAAGTCTTCGAAGGGTGCAAAATTTTGTTGCAAATGTGGATGATCTAACATCTCCGGCATCACCCCAAGTTCATGCAGTATGGTCCAAGCAATGACAATTTCATCGAGAGTTATGAAGAAAGAATAAAAGATTATAAATCTCCAGAAGGGGTGGAAGCCTGGATATATCGTTTAAGATCTTTAACGGCAAGTCAAATTTAGTGGACTTTGGGATGGCTCCCGGTAAGAGAAGTGATACACATGTCAACCTTGAATAGTTATTTGCTGCTATTGGGTTTGAGAAACGTCCAGCCATATGCGCCACAGAGAGTTCTAAGACAACTAGGGAGATACCAAGTGGTGCCTGATGATGAGGATTTGAGTATGCAAGTGATCGAGCTACACCTCGAAGCCACTCTCCCCGAGGCTTTAATTCAGCAAATGTGGAATGGGTGTCGATACTTGAAAGATGATACTCAAGTTCCAGATCCTGCAAAGGGCGAGATAAATCCAGGATATGCTAGGTGGTTTGAGAAAAGATCCCGCGTGGATGATGCACCCGAACCTGATCTTAGAAGGCCTATAAAAAGACCACATGTTCAAACCTTTGATGATAAAATCCAAGAACGATTGGCTTGGGGAGAAAAGGAAAAGGGATACAAAGCAACTATTCATGCCTTAAAAGAAAGTCTGAGGAACCTCAATTTGGAGAAAGACTTACAAGCACAAGAAGCAGAAGGTGAAAAGAAGAGTCTGATTTGTGAAAATAAAAATCTCCACGCTCAATTTCAACAGATGAAGAAAGCTTCTGAAGTACCAGTGAGAAGTTGGAAAGATCAAAAAATCATTGCCAATCTGATGGAAAAAATGCAAGATTATGACTCCATCTTGGCAAAGACTGAAAAGGCGTTAGGCAAAGCTAAGGAAAAAAAATCATACAATTAAACGAGGAGGTCAAATCTAATAATGAACGCCAAGTAATGAGATCCGAAGAAGACAAGGCACAATTCAAGAAAGAGAAGGACCGTTGGATACATTCAGAAGCTCAACTCCATGCACAATTGGAAGAAACGAGAAGGTACAATAGAGAACATCAGCACGCAGACATCGACAGAGAAAGAGCACAAGCAAGACTCGATCAGGCCAGACTTCGAGCTCAATTGGAGTCAGATTTAGATCGCGAAGACCGCATAAGAGATATAGCCACCACTCGCCAACAACAACTGCAAAACCAAGACCAACGTCTCCAAGATTTCAGGGCACAAATCCATGATTTGGCGGTTTATACCTCTCAAAGTTATGTAAACTGCCAAGGGATGGATTATGAAAGGTTTTTAGAGCATGCACCTACTTTTGCCCGTCATCTGGCAATGGAGTTAGAAAGAATGAATCGTACACTAGGAGGTCAGCCGGGTCAAGCCCCACCGTGAGCAGATGTTCCAATTATTGAAAACAAAAGTGGGGAGTGGAGCATACTCACAGCTGTTAGGAGTTATGTCTTTTTGTTTGATTTGGGTTTGTGTCGAGTCTTTTAAACCATTTTCTTATAATGTTTTCCAAATGTAATGTCCTTTCCGTCTTTGTATTATTTCAAGAATAAATAAAAGTGTTGATAATTGCCTTCCGCCAGAACTACGCACGGTCTGATTCATGCAGGAACATGATACGTAGGCAATCTCTATAAGATTCGACCACAATCAAAAGAAAGAATAAAATGAAAAGGGATGGAAATAAAGATAAGAGTGAGTGACAATAAAAAGAAAGATCAAGAAAAGCTGGGATGACACAAGCAACCGAGCAAATACATGATAGAAAGTGGTTAATTGCTTAGGAACATTGCATCTCAACGTGTAATTGTATATGTGTTAAACTCGCAAAACTAACAAGTTTGCTCATTTCCAGAATTCAAGCAGTTAGTTTATCTAGAGTATACTGGCACATTATCATTATCAAACCAGATCAAAAGGACCGATACCTGAAAGCATGTCTATCCCGGATGTCGACACAGGTATTGAGATAGAGGAGTTGGACGTCAATAAAATGAAAGAAGAGATGCTTAAACTTAAGCAACAGATGGCCGAGATGTATCGGGCTTGGACCACAGGACAATCACCCCCAACTTACCCTGCTAACCCTGCCTCCACCCCACCACTAGCTCAAACTCAGGATAATCCTGCCACTGAACTATCCCCGAGTTCCCCCATTTACCAGCACTACCGAGGCACCACTTCTCATACACTACAGTCTCCACCCCCTAAACCAGTTCCATACCCTCCTCCACCAGTAACTCCTATCTTCGTAGCACCTCCCCCAGCTACACTCCACAAATCTCCTAGTGAGCCTATGTTCCAGGCCCAGGACAACCAATACTACCCCTCGGAGCCCACTTTCAAAGCTTCAGAAATCCATTCATTTACTCCCCGTTTTGACCTCCCAACAGAAATTGACAAGCCAGTCAAAAATACCGAACAGGAAGAGATGTTCAGGAAGGTTAAAAGCTTAGAACAATCGTTCCGAGATATGCGAGGGTTAGGAGGGCAGGTCAGTGTGGCCTACAAGGACCTATGTTTGTTCCCAAATGTGCAATTACCAGCTGGTTTCAAGATGCCCAAGTTCGACCTATACAACGGGCACGGCGATCCAGT
Organism: Nicotiana tabacum; assembly: GCF_000715075.1. Classification (NCBI taxonomy): domain Eukaryota; kingdom Viridiplantae; phylum Streptophyta; class Magnoliopsida; order Solanales; family Solanaceae; genus Nicotiana; species Nicotiana tabacum. The sequence goes on along the minus strand of NC_134097.1, from coordinate 112,073,064 downwards.
AGCCCACTTGAGGGTTTTTTGCAGCAAGATGAGGGGAGCTAGGGGGAAGAGACGAATTATTAATGGTTTACTTCAGTCAGAGTTTGAGCGGATCAGCTTTGGGTATACCCACCAAGACCATGGGAGATGGTACACCTGGGATGACCTGGCACAGGCATTTGCTTGTCACTTCCAATACAATCTGGAAATCATCCCAGATCGACTATCCTTGACAAAATTTGAGAAAAAGCACAGTGAAAGCTTTAGAGAGTATGGTTTCCGGTGGAGGGAACAGGCAGCAAGGGTGGATCCCCCAATAAAGGAAAGTAAGATGGTAGATTACTTCCTACAAGCCTTGGAACCTACTTACTATGGCCATTTGGTTTCAGCGATAGGAAAATCATTCAACGAAGTAATGAAGATGGGAGATATGGTGGAAGAAGGCCTCAAGTCGAATAAAATCATGAGCTATTCGGCTATCAAAGCAACTACTCAAGCTATTCAAGGCGGCGTAGGAGGGATAGGAAAGAAGAAAAGAGAGGAAGTGGCAATGGTTGATTCAGGAACTTGGTCCGGATCCAGAGGTTCACCTCATTACTACAATCAACCTCGATCCCACCAACCAACTTATCACCACAATTCACCCCAACACTACTATCACCCGTCGGAACCTCATTTTTCCGTCCACCATGCGCAAGCATACAATCAACCACCTGCCCACGCTCATTGGCGTGCTCCTGTCGTACCAAGTACCTACCCATATCCGCGAACCTATCCCGGACTAGGTTTCAGGCCTAATTAAGCACTCAAGGGTGAAAGGTTGCAGAAAAAGAAAACCTTTACTCCATTGGGAGAGTCCTACACTAGTCTGTTCCACAGGCTAAGAAAGCTAGATATGCTAAGGCCGATACAATCCAAGCTGCCAAATCCTCCTTCAAAGAATCTGGACTACACTTTTAGCTGTGAGTATTGTTCTGGTACACCAGGTCATGATACAGAAAAGTGTTGGCACTTAAAAAATGCAATACAGGAGCTGATTGATACTAATAAAATTGAAGTTCAAGCCCCCGAAGCTCCCAATATCAACAGAAATCCGATGCCAGTCCATTAGGAGGCCAATATGATAGAAATAATGTGGGCTGATGGGGAAACCAAGAAGCCGTCACAAACTGTCATGATGATTCGGTCTCATGAAGCCAAAATAGATGAACAGTTAGCAGATGAGAAGTCGATACCTAAGCAGAACAAAAACAGCGATGAGCCATCTGTGGTAGTTGAGAAGGGATCTTCGAGCAAAGTTGCCACGAAGTAGGAAGGGTTAAAGGTGATTGTACCAGGGGTGGCCAGCAAACCCATCATAGTCGTGGAAGGAGCCCGTGTAGATCGGGTTATTATCAAGCCAGTAACCCAATTACCAGTGATCAACAACAAGGCTATTCCATGGAACTACGAACTGGTGACGATAATGTACAAAGGAAAAGAAGTCAAGCTTTAATGAAGATCTTGAATGAGGCACACGTTCCCGATAAGATCTCCGTGAATCACTTGGAAAAAATAGCCAACAAAATCATTGAGGCAAACAGAGTCATATTTTTCTGATGATGAATTACCCGTGGAAGGTACTGAGCACAACAGAGCTCTTTACCTCACATTGAAATGTGAAAACTCCGTAGTGACCCGGGTATTGGTTGACAACGGGTCAAGCGCAAACATCTGCCCTCTCTCCACTCTGAGCAAGTTGAAAATAAAAGAGGAGAGGATCCACAAGAATAGTATTTGCGTACGGGGATTTGACGGTGGAAGTAGAGATTCAGTTGGCGACATAGTGCTGGAGCTGACAATAGGGCCAGTTGAATTCACAATGGAGTTTCAGGTGTTGGATATGGTTGTTTCCTATAATTTACTGTTGGGTCGACCATGGATCCATGCTGCTAAAGCAGTCCCATCAACACTACACTAGGTGGTCAAGTTTGAATGGGATATACAAGAAATAGTTGTGCATGGGGAAGACAGCTTAGATGCTCACAGCGGTGCCATTGTACCGGTCGTGGGAATAAAAAATGACCAAGGACCATGGGTTTACCAGGTTTCTGACACAATATTGGTAGAGAAAATTCCGGAGGGGAAATACATTCCAAATCCAAAGATAACCGCTGCATCAGTCATGATAGCCTATGAGATGTTGAAGAATGGTTTTGTACTCGGAAAAGGTTTGAGCTCATCTTTGCAAGGCATCATACAACCAGTATCTCTTCCCGAGAACTTGGGAACATTTGGTTTGGGATTCATACCCACTGTCACAGACGTGAGAAAGGCCAAAAAGCTAAAACAGAAGGCATGGGTCCTTCCAAAGCCAGTCCCACATCTGTCAAAATCTTTTGTCAAGTCCGGTACCAGAAATCACCCAATAATAACAATTCCTAAATCTATGATTAATCCTGAGGAAGAATTAATTGAAAGATTTGAAAAGTTGTTTGACAATGTAAACATGGTGGAAAGCGGTGAAGGTTCTAGCAACGCAGAGGTTCAATTCGTTGGGCCAGAGACAAAGCTTAATAATTGGAAAGCCACTCCTCTCCCCATTCGAAAGGAGTCTTGGTAGTTTATTTTGATTTTTCTTCAGTTTGTTTGGGTTATTTCAGGGTTGTAATCCAAATTTTTATCTTGCAGTTTGTTTGAAGTGTGCAAACATTGTTATCTTTCATCATCCAATGAAATACAGTTTCCTTTTCATTGTCATTCTTGATAGTTTTTCTTTTGTTTTTCTTCTCTTTTCTGTACAGTCCTTTTTACGCTGGCTCTAGTGATATGGCATGCATAAGGAATCCTCAGCCCAGTCTTAAAAATCAATCTGATTCCGAAATAATAATTCAAGAAGTATATTGTGATTACGAATCAGAATATGATGAGGATGAGGCTTTCGAAGAGATTAGTAAAGAGTTAATTCATTTTGAAGAAAAACCCAAACCCAACCTGAGTGATACAGAAGCCGTCAATTTAGGAGACACAAATAATATCCGAGAAACTAAAATAAGTGTCCACCTCGAACCAAAGATCCGGGAAGAGTTAATTAAAGCACTCATCGAATTCAAAGATGTTATTGCATGGTCATATGACGACATGCCAGGCTTGAGCACTGATTTAGTGGTTCACAAATTGCCCACTGATCCAATGGTTCCTCCTGTCAAACAAAAGTTGAGGAAGTTCAAGACTGATATGAGTGTGAAAATTAAAGAAGAAATCACCAAATAGTTGGATGCAAAGGTCATTCGGGTCACTCGATATCCTGTTTGGTTGGCTAATGTCGTTCTTGTGCCAAAGAAAGACGGCAAGATTAGAGTATGCGTCGATTACCGCAATCTCAACAAAGCAAGTCCAAAGGATAACTTCCCATTACCCAATATCCATATTTTGATCGATAATTGTGCCAAGCATGAGATAGGATCTTTTGTGGATTGTTATGCCAGGTATCATCAAATTCTAATGGATGAAGAAGATGCAGAAAAGACGGCATTCATCACACCATGGGGAACTTATTGCTACCGGGTAATGCTATTTGGTTTGAAGAACGCCGGGGCAACTTACATGAGAGCAATGACTACGGTGTTTCATGATATGATACATAAAGAGATTGAGGTATACGTGGACGATGTGATCATAAAATCAAAGCATCAGGCCGACCACGTTAGGGATTTGAGGAAATTCTTCGTGAGACTTTGCAGGTACAACCTCAAGCTTAACCCTGCCAAGTGCGCATTTGGTGTTCCATCTGGAAAGCTGTTGGGATTCATAGTCAGTCGGCGAGGCATCGAGTTGGACCCATCAAAGATCAAAGCCATCCAAGAATTACCACCTCCAAGGAACAAGACTGAAGTAATGAGTTTGTTAGGGAGGTTGAACTACATCAGCAGGTTTATTGCTCAGCTCACGACAACCTGTGAGCCTATTTTCAAATTGTTGAAGAAGGATGCTGCAGTCAAGTGGACTGATGAGTGTCAAGAAGAGTTTGATAAAATAAAAGGATACTTGTCAAACCCACCCGTGCTGGTTCCGCCAGAACCAGGAAGACCTTTGATTCTTTACTTGACAGTCTTGGAAAATTCATTTGGTTGTGTACTGGGGCAACATGACATCACCGGCAGAAAGAAACAGGCCATCTATTATCTTAGCAAGAAGTTCATAGCTTATGAGGTTAAGTACACTCATCTAGAAAGGACATGTTGCGCCCTAACTTGGGTAGCTCAGAAATTGAAACACTATTTGTCATCCTACACTACTTACCTCATTTCGCGTCTGGATCCGTTGAAATATATTTTTCAAAAGCCTATGCCGACAGGGCAACTTGCAAAGTGGTAGATATTGCTCACAGAATTTGACATCATCTATGTGACTCGGTCTGCAATGAAAGCCCAAGCATTGGCCGATCATTTAGCCAAAAACCCGGTCGACAAAGATTACGAGCCATTGAGAACTTATTTTCCCGATGAGGAAGTGATGCATATCGGTGAGATGGAGCAAATTGAAAAACCTGGCTGGAAACTTTTCTTTGATGGGGCTGCTAACATGAAAGGAGTCGGGATAGGAGCTGTGATTATTTCTGAAACCGGGCATCACTATCCTGTTACGGCTCAACTTTGGTTTTATTGCACCAATAATATGGCTGAGTATGAAGCTTGTATTTTGGGGTTAAGGCTAGCTGCAGACATGGATATCCAGGAAATCTTGGTTTTGGGAGACTCAGATCTTCTGGTACATCAAATTCAAGGAAAATGGGAAACGCGAGACTTGAAGCTCATACCATACCGACAATGTTTACATGATCTGTGTCAACAGTTTCGATCAGTGGAGTTCAGGCATATTCCAAGGATCCATAATGAGGTCGCCGATGCATTGGCTACCCTGGCATCAATGTTGCACCATCCGGACAAAGCTTATGTGGATCCACTGCATATTCAAGTCCACGATCAGCACGCTTACTGCAACATGATTGAAGAAGAATTTGATGGTGAACCATGGTTCCACGACATCAAGGAGTATATCAGAATGGGGATATATCCAGCACAAGCCACAGGGGATCAAAAGAGAACCATTAGACGGTTGGCAAATGGATTCTTCTTAAGTGGAGGAGTTTTGTATAAAAGAACACCAGACCTTGGATTATTAAGATGCATAGATGCTAGACAAGCTACGACTGTCATGTCTGAAGTACATTCGGGAGTTTGTGGACCCCACATGAGCGGATATGTGTTGGCAAAGAAAATTCTCCGAGCTGGTTACTATTGGCTTACTAGGGAGCGAGATTGTATCAGTTTTGTGCGCAAATGTCATCAATGCCAGATACACGGAGATTTGATTCATTCTCCACCATCCGAATTGCACACAATGTCGGCACCATGGCCCTTCGTCGCTTGGGGCATGGATATTATTGGACCAATTGAACCGGCAGCATCCAACGGGCACAGGTTCATTCTGGTAGCTATTGATTACTTCACCAAGTGGGTTGAGGCCAAAACATTCAAATCGGTGACCAAGAAAGTCGTGGTCGATTTCGTTCACTCAAATATCATCTGTCGATTTGGAATCTCAAAGGTGATCATCACAGATAACGGTGCTAATCTTAACAGTAACTTAATGGAAGAGGTATGTCAACAGTTTAAGATTATACATCGCAATTCTACCCCATATCGGCCCAAGGCGAATGGAGCAGTCGAGGCAGCCAACAAAAACATAAAGAAGATACTTCGGAAAATGGTAGAAGGTTCAAGACAATGGCACGAAAAATTACCATTTGCGTTGTTGGGATATCACACTACTGTTCGCACTTCGGTAGGAGCAACTCCTTACTTGTTGGTATATGGCACTGAGGCGGTAATTCCTGCAGAAGTTGAAATTCCTTCCCTTCGGATCGTCGCCGAAGCTAAGATTGATGATGATGAATGGGTCAAAACCCGTTTGGAGCAGTTGAACTTGATTGATGAAAAACGATTGGCAGCAGTATGTCATGGCCAATTATATCAAAGAAGAATAGCAAGAGCATACAATAAAAAGGTGCGTCCTCGAAAGTTTGAAGTGGGTCAGCAAGTGCTGAAACGTATTCTTCCACATCAGGTTGAAGCAAAGGGCAAGTTTGCCCCGAATTGGCAAGGACCGTTCATTGTGACCAGAGTATTGTCTAATGGTGCATTATGTTTAACAGATATTGAAGGAAAATGCATAGACATGGCTATCAATTCTGATGCAGTAAAGAGATATTATGCATGATTTTTTGGTATAATTATTGAATGTTTGTATTTGGCATTATTTCGAAGATTGGAATGACGAAGGCAATTTATTCAGCTATCTAAACACTGTACCCTTTGTTCCCCCTTTTTGAGCCACATTTGTTTCTTTCATACCCCTCTTTTGGAATCAATAACAAAAAGAAAAGAAAAAAAAGGAGAAAAAGGAAAAAATATATAAACAAGGAGATTAAGTGTGAACTACGTTTGACCTGATTCCTCAAAGAGGATACGTAGGCGCCTCACGGCTTGGTCATAGGGTGCATAGGGTGCATAGGGTGCATAATGTGCATAATGTGCATAGTATGCATACTATGACATGGTAAAATAAAATATCAAAAGATCCCCAAGCAAGAAACTGGGGGCAGAGGTTGTATTTGTAATAAGAAATGTGATTCCACAAGTTGTAATTTTAAACCCATATCAAATTGTTTTGGCTTTTGATACCCTTTCTTTCCAACCACATCCCAAAAGACCTTTCGATCAATCTTAGAGAAATGCCGAGTCGAGCAAATGAAGGTGATTCATATCAGGATAACACTCTGGTCCAAACAGGAAAAAGCGATGAAAATGAGAGAGTCTTATAGGTGAAAACCCTCACGAGCACCATGAGACGACGAAAGCTAAGAGAAAATAAAATGAGAGAGTCTTATCGGTGAAAACCTTCGCAGGCACCATAAGGCGAAAAGGAATTAAGAAATAAACAAATGAGGGAGGTTTGTCGGTGAAAACTCTTTAGGACACTGCAAGTCGAACAAGGTCCGTAAGTTGGCAAAAAGTAAAATTGGGTTGTGGAAATTTTGGAAAGCAAAGTAAAACAACTGAAAAGGAGATTGGTTAAATAGACTGGGCTGATTAATCCAAAATGCATACCATGATCATTGGTGCCAGTGACTCCAATCAGATAAGTTCCTTATTCCTATCTCCAACAGTCATCCAAATTTGGATTTTTCTTTTTATTCTTAATTGTCAAATTCGTCATGTTTCATCACTGATAATCTTACTCATCTAAAGCTTTTGAGGTAAGTTTTGTTCCAACAAATAAAAAGGAATGTCAAGGTATACTACCAAGATTCAAAATTGCACAATGCAAACTACGACCATGATAAGCGGGAGGTAATATGATGAAAATAAGATATGGGTGTGAGCAAAAGTTGAATCGCAGAAGTGGTTCAGTAATGTCACGAGAGACATATGGTTACGATTGAAAGGGTCTGAAGTGAAAACAACAGTTGGGTATCCTGCGGTTAAGGATCAATTATGAGGACAAAACAGTCCTTTCAACCGCTTCAAGGCAGTAAAGCAGGACAAAGAGAAAACCACCCCCAGCAAGAATGCCACAACTAACCACCATGCCTTAAACTAACAAGATTTTCTTTGATTTGAAACAGGGGCAAAGACAATATTTGTTTCAGGAAGCACCCGGTGAGGGAAGCAAGTACCATGCAGGCGTCCACCTGGAGAACAAGGAAGAACAGTTGAAATATCAGCAATCAGGCGTTCACCTGGAGAACAAGGAAAAATAGTTGAAGTATCATCAATCAGGCGTCCACCTGGAGAACAAGGAAGAGCAGTGGAAATATCAACAATCAGACGTCCACCTGGAGAACAAGGAAGAACAGTTGAAGTATCAGCAATCAGGCGTCCACCTGGAGAACAAGGAAGAGCAGTGGAAGTATTAGCAATCAGGCGTCCACCTGGAGAACAAGGAAGAACAGTTGAAGTATCAGCAATCAGGCGTCCACCTGGAGAACAAGGAAGAGCAGTGGAAGTATCAACAATCAGGCGTCCACCTGGAGAACAAGGAAGAACAGTTGAAGTATCAGCAATCAGGCGTCCACCTGGAGAATAAGGAAGAATAGTTGAAATATCAGCAATCAAGCGTCCACCTGGAGAACAAGGAAGAACAGTTGAAGTATCAGCAATCAGGCGTCCACCTGGAGAACAAGGAAAGGCAGTGGAAGTATCAGCAATCAGGTGTCCACCTGGAGAACAAGGAAGAACAGTTGAAATATCAGCAATCAGGCGTCCACCTAGAGAACAAGGAAGAGCAGTGGAAATATCAGCAATCAGGCGTCCACCTGGAGAACAAGGAAGAGCAGTTGAAGTATCAGCAATCAGGCTTCCACCTGGAGAACAAGGAAATACAATTCAAATTTCAAGAGGTCAGGAGCCCCCCTGAAGAATGGAGTGGCGATTAATTTTCGAAGTTGTTGAAATTTGGCCCGCCCGAAGAAAGGAATGGCGATTTATTTGTGGTTGAGGTCAGGAGCCCGCTTGAAGAGAGGAATGGCAATTTATTTTCAAAAGATGTTGTCGAGGTCAGGAGCCCCCCTGAAGAACAGAATGACGATTTATTTTTGACATTGTTGGTTGAAGTCAGGAGCCCGCCCATATAATAGAGGAATACACTTAGAGTCAATAAGGCAGAGGAATCCAACCGGAATCCACAACGGGAAACAACAAGAATCCCAAGCAGAGACAGGAAGTACAAGACTCGATGAAAAACAATACAAAAAGGAAATAAGCAGTTCAAGATCGGTAGTCTGAAGAGAATACAAGACAAATCGGAAGCAAAAGATACCAAAGGAATCACCAAGACATAAAAGCAACAAGAGACACAAGGGCATGATCTAGATAAGATTTTGTAATTCATATACCATGGTCTAGTCTAGCTTTTTGTTTTTCATTAAGCAGGGTGTAATAAGGAGGTCAGCAAGCAGTAAAAGCAGCATGCAACAGCAGTAACATCGCAGTCCCATGGTACTCCCAGCTACAAAAACTTCCCGAACTACATTGACCTGATTCCTTTATAGCCAAGGATATGTAGGAAACCTTTGAAGCAGAGGTTCGGTCAAATCTTTCAAAAAATGCTTCCCACGGAGTATTCAAACAGGCAAAAATCGCTCGTATCCGCTCACTTTATCTTTGCACGAAAACTCTTCGTGTTTCCGGACAAATAGGGGAAGCTGTGAGCACGTGATTTTTACCTCATACGAATTACTCCAAAATAACTCCCGAAATTAGGTTTTTTCTTTAATTGTGTGTTATTTTGAGGAAATATTGTGCGGTTTTCCTGTTTGTTTGCATAGGTATGTGTGCATGTGTAGTTTTATTAATGCATTAAAAATACAAAAAAAATATATATATATAATGTAATATGTATATATATATATATATAATGTAATATGTGTTACATGTGCATTTAGGATTTAGTTTTACAATTTAGAAATTAACAGGTTTGTTTTACAAAACGGAAAATCACAGAAAAATAGGGACTTTTGCATTTTTTAGCACTGATAAATTATGTTGGTTTTATTGTTAATTGACATTTAGTTGTATGTAATAAATGTTATTAAAGGATAATTAGTATTCTAATAAGTTAATTTGGTTGTTGAGTTTAGAAAATTTAGAAAATAAAAAGAAAGGAAAAATTAGAAAACCAGGATTTGGGCCAAAAGTTTCAAAGCCCAAACAAAATACACCTTTAAACCCGTCCAAAACCAGCCCATACCCGTCCCAAATCCAGTCCACCTGTAGCTAAATTAAACGACGTCGTTTCATCATTCTCAATCCGGTCCGTTGATTTCACTTGATCAACGCTCCAAATTAATTCTTCCACACCCGACCCGTTCCCATCCAAAACTGATCCGGTCTTAAGGATAAACAAAACGACGTCGTTCCACTTACTCGGTTAATCCAGACCATTGATCTCATCAGATCGAACGGCTTGGATCCAATCCTCACGTGCGATATATAAGGGGTCCAAACTAACCCCGCCCCTCCCCCCAAACCAAGCCCCCTCCTCTCATTTTCTCATCAAACCTCGTCTCTTTCAGAGACGAGGAACCCTAATAGCCGCCACCCCGTTCCCTCTCCGTAAACCCGGCGGCGCCGGCTCCGGTGGCCGTGAAATTCACACCACTAGAGCACCTAACTGCCCTCTCCATGAATCCCTTAACCATTTTGCTCGAATCAGGCCGAAGCTCCTCGAATCTTCAATCGAAGATTCGAGAAAAACCTAACCCTACCCCAACATACCCCAAACTCACACCTGATATCCACTAGGCTTCCCTCATAACATAAATGACCTTTGTTCTGTTCAAATATGTCTAGAAATGCTCGAATCTTAAATCGAAAAATCAGGAACCCTAAAAATCCAAACCATGGAATCTGTCCAAATTAAATAATAGATTGGGGTCTAATAGACCTTAATCGAGGTATTCTCAATTAAGAATACTTCGATTAAAATCTGTTCGACCTCAAAGTGTCCAAATTTGGATTCGAGCCTGGGTTAGAATATTTCTGAGGTATTTTACTTTATTTTCCTTCATTTTTGTATTCATGATTTTCTATCTATGTATCTGTTTGATTTAGTTTTATTAATTTTTTCCATTTTTCTAGCAATTAATTTTGCTCATCTTCAGTGGACTTTTTATTTTGTCCAATTCTGTCATTTGTTTATGTATGCTATGATTGTTATGTGTGTAATCGATTAATAAGTTGCGTCGATTAATTAGTTTCCATTTAATCCTTGATTCTGGCAATAATACTGAAATTATTTGAATTGCATGTTTTCATTGTTTGCTGATCAATGTCAGTTATAATACGTAATCATTTGATTAAGCTTCATTGATTAGTTTGTTTTTATAGATTGAATCATTCAACATTCTGTTTGGTTTTAGTTCTGATTGTTAATTGTCTGATTAGTTGAAATTCTGTGAATATTATCCTAAATTGGAAATCTTTGTATTTTCTGCTGTAAGACTTTAGGAATTGGTTGTTAACTGTTAGGCAGATTAGTAGATAATTGTTCAGTTTAGGCAGTTTGGTTTAGGGCAGTAATAGTAAGGGAATTTCAGGGGTGATTTAGGAAATAAAACAGTAAGTGTGATACTTTATCCTTAGTGCTTTGTCAATGGGGTATTAATTAATGTAATAATGGGGGACAAAAGGGATTGGGAGTGCTGATCATTAAAAAGGATGGCCTTAGTGGGATTAAAAGGTGGAAAAGATCAGATTTTAGTGCAAACAATCTGTTTTAAATAAAATGAAGGGGGGTCGGGCAGCACTGAGAAGAGGGGACAGATTTGTATAAAGAGAGAGGAGGAGATAGGAAAGATACACAGAGAGAGAGCTTAAGAGATTTAGGAGAAAGAGATTTAAAACTCTAAAAATTCTGAAAATTGAGGGCTAAGACATACACGGATATACACACACAGGAAGACAATTCTGCTGTTCCATTGAAGTTTTTATTGATTGAGAATTGTTTTTAAACTTCTGAAACAATCTCAACTCACCTGAGGGAGAAAGGTTTTAGAATTGGTCTTCAAATTTGGTTTCAAGTTGTACGAGATATTGTTTGATTGGGGCTGTTTGTTGCTGCTGGTGATAGCTGTTGTTATGCTTGTTGATCTTTACTTCCTTTTGACTTTCATTTCCAGGTATGTAAAGACATTTGAACCTTGAAGTAAATCTAGATCAAAAGCCTATGAAATCGAGCTGAAATTGTTGTTTTGTTCTTTCAAACAGAAGCTATTGCTTTTCTTGTGATTTCTGCACATTTATCTCGTCAATCATTATGAATAGTTGGTCATATAGTTTGTAGTTTATTTCCTTTTCAGATTTGGGATTTTCATCAATAGGTTATAAATAATGTTAGATTATTGGATTATAGCATTATTCTAGATTGTAAATTCTGATTGTGGCTCTCATCGGATTGATTTGCTGGCTAGTCCCCATCGAATATGATTTCTAGTACCTATTTAACCTTACAGAAAAATGTAAAAATGTGGTTCAGACCATGCTACTCATGATATATGTTTGGTTACTGAGGAGAGTTCGCCCAGGACCTACCTGCATTTTTCAGGGAATATGCATTTGCTCTAATGTGTTCTTCGTAAGGTTTATTTTTCAGAAGTTGGGGTTTTGTTGTCTTTGTACGTTCTTATATCGAAATTTGTTCCATTCCGCTAAAATTTGCTGGATTCAAGTCATAGCTTTACTGTCAGTCTTCACAATTTAATCGTTAGTTTTAATATATGCCCGGAGGTATGATTCTTTGCGAGGGCATTTCAAATGAATTATTAGAGAAATAGCTTTGGGCTTTAAGAAATCATGTTTTGGACAATGGTTTGTGCTAATTCTTGAGGATTATGTCCAGCTCGCCTGGATCTTCGAGCTGGTCATGTGACCAGATTTAAAGGATGTAATTTCAAACAAAGGACATGGGCCTAGCAAATAAGCTGTCAGGTCATTCTCCATATTAACATTTCCTGGTTACAAATCTATGTGCCTCGAATTGGCCCATTTGCCCTTTTTTACAATGTAGCTGGCCCATAACTTGCGGCCCTAGCGATACTAATTCGATTTAGGGATAATTGTTGAATATTCGTAGAAAAACATATAAGACCGTTTAAAATACAATTGTGATTGCGCACATGTTCGCGTGGCATGATTACAACTAATTCGGAGTATGCGTTCGCGCAACTCCGAGCAAACCTTCTTAATAATAAAAATGGGTTTACGGAGGTTATTAAATTAAATTAGATCATATAGTTTGAGGTGTGACGCCTACCATTTAATCATACAAAATTGACAAATGTACGTAGTTTCAGGTTTGCACAATTGCGGCTAAACTTTTAAATTAGCAGTAAAGAGTTATCAATTATGGACAAAAAATAGTGTTATAGTCTTTAAGTCACAAATAGGTTAACTTTTTCTAGTCATTCTTGTGAATAGACTATAAACTATAATAAACTTTCTTTATAAGATTGTAGTAAATTTTTACATAAAGAAAAGTTTGTCTTCTCTAAATTGAACATTTATAATTTTTAACTACCTAGCCATGAAAGTTGGAAATTCCTAATCTTAATTTAGTAAGAATATTTTTATTTTTTTACTTTTCCTAAAAAAAAAAGAGGGAAAAGAACAAAAAATAACGTTGGATAAGGTATTTGGAATTATTAAGTTCACTTATATATATTTTTATATATATAACAATTTTTCTTTTTATTCTCTTTCTTTGGGAGCTTAATAATTCCACATCTATCCTAATCTTAAAACAAACATAAAAAAAATATAACTCATAAACCACTAGTATACTTTTAAGCATATTTAAATAAATTATTGTCATTATGTACACATTCGCGTGACGTAGTTACAGTTTTTTTCATTTTCATTTTATATATATATATATAAAAATAAAATAAAAAAATTGGAATATGAGATCGCACAACATCGAACAAGTTTTCTTAAATAATAACGAAACATTATTAATTGTGGACACGTTCTCGTGACATGATTTTTTGACGAGCCAAACAAATGGGTACACGTACGCGTGACCCGTTTTAAAAATAATTTTCTTAGTTGAAAGCGGTCAAAAAGTTTAAAATTATGCATAGGTTCAAAAAATATTTTAAAATTAGATAATTAAGCCGAATATAACAGTTGAGCGACCGTGCTAAAACCACGGAACTTGGGAATGCCTAACACCTTCTCCCGGGTTAACAGAATTCCTTACTCGGATTTCTGGTTCACGGACTGTTAAACAGAGTCATATTTTTCCTCGATCCGGGATTCAATCGGTGACTTGGGACACCATAAATCTTTCAAGTGGCGACTCTGAATCTTTAAATAATTAATCTCATTTCGATTGTCCTTAAAATTGGAAAAAAACTCCCTTATGCCCTTGCGGGTACAGGTAAAAAGGAGGTGTGACAGATGCATCTTCAAGATGGTCTCATGTGTGCTTACTATCATCTCGCAACCTGGCGTTTGCAAAGCTATTAGCCCAAATAATTCGATTATGGGCACAATTCGCAGATTATCCTATAAAGGCTATTCGCCTTGATAATGCTAGAGAATTCTCATCTCAAGCTTTTGATCATTATTGTCTATCAGTTGGGATAAACGTTGAACATCTTGTAGCTTATGTTCATAATCAAAATGGCCTTGCAGAGTCATTTATTAACGCCTACAATTGATAGCAAGACCACTACTTATGAAAATAAAATTGTCCAGTACTGTTTGGGGCCATGCTATCTTGCATGCAGCATCACTTATCTATCTAAGACCGACACATTATAATAAATATTCTCCGTCACAATTAGTTTTTGGTCATAAAGCAAATATTGACCATCTACGAATTTTTGGATGTGCTGTATATGTGCCAGTAGCACCACCACAGCGCTGTAAGATGGGGCCACAGAGAAAGATAGGAATATATGTTGGGTTTGAATCACCCTCCATTATTCTCTATCTTGAACCATTGACAAGAGATTTATTTACTGCTCGATTTGCAGATTGTCGGTTTGATGAAACAATTTCCCACAATTAGGGGGAGAGAAAAATGAAATCAAAAGAGAAATTGTATGGAAAGTTTCATCATTATCTCACTTTGATCCACGTACCCCTATATATAATTAGGAGGTGCAGAAGATCATCCATTTACAGAATATAGCAAATCAAATACCATACACATTTACTGATTTGAAAAGGATAACTAAGTCACATATCCCTGCAGGGAATGTGCCTATTCGAATTAATGTCCCAGTAGGACCATCTACTAGTATGACAGCTAGTGAACCTAAAGCATGCCTAAAGCGTGGTAGGCCTTTGGGTTCTAAGGATCGAAATTCTCGAAAAAGAAAATCGACAAATGATCAAAAAAATACTATGAAGGGATCTCTTGAAGAGACCAAAGATCTGATTAGTTCCGAGATTCCTGAAGAAATCAATGAACCTGAAGCTCAAGTAAGTGAGGAACTTTTAATGAATTCTACCGGTGATGGGATTAATTTAAATCGATCTGAAATAGTGGTAGATAATATTTTTGCATATAATGTTGCACTTAATATTATGCAAGATAGTGATATCTTGAACCTCGATCTGTCGAAGAATGTCGACAAAGATCTGATTGGCCAAAATGGCAAGAGGCAATTCAATCGGAATTGAAGTCACTTGCTAAAATAGAGGTCTTTGGACCAGTAGTCCAAACATCTGCTGGTATAAAACAGGTTGTTAATAAATGGGTTTTTGTGCGAAAAAGGAATGATAAAAATAAAGTTGAAAGATACAAAGCTCGCCTTGTTGCACAAGGATTCTCACAACGACCTGGAGTCGATCTTGATGAAACACATTCTCCTGTTATGGATGCCATAACATTTCGATATCTCATCAGTTTAGCACTACATGAAAAGCTTGAAATACATCTAATGGATGTAGTTACAGCTTATCTATACGGTTCACTTGATAATAAAATTTATATGAAAATCCCTGAAGGATTTAAAATGCCTGAAACAAAATCTCAGGAAATGTATTCAATCAGTTACAAAGATCTTTGTACAGTTTAAAGCAATCTGGGCGCATGTGGTATAATCGCCTTAGTGAATATTTGCTGAAAGAAGGTTACATAAATGATGTTATTTGTCCATGTATTTTTATAAAGAAAATGGCATCAAAATTTGTTATACTTGTTATTTATGTTGATGACATAAATCTTGTTGGAACTCCAGAAGAGCTCCAAAAGGCAATTGAATATCTTAAGAAACAATTTGAGATGAAAGATCTTGGAAAGACAAAACTTTGTCTTGGTCTGCAAATTGAATATTTAGCAGACGGGATCTTTATCCATCAATCTACCTATACAGAAAGAGTCTTACAATGCTTTTATATGGACAAGCGCACCCACTGAGTACACCAATGGTTGTTCGATCACTTGAAGTGAATAAGGATTTGTTCCAACCTCCAGAAGAGGACGAGGAACTCCTTGGTCCCGAAGTACCCTATTTTAGTGCAATTGGTGCACTAATGTATCTTGCTAATACTACAAGGCTTGACATAGAATTTTCTGTTAATTTACTAGCAAGATATAGTTCTTCTCCTACACGGAGACATTGGAACGAGATTAAACATATATTGCGATATTTAAAGGGAACTCTTGATATGGGTTTGTTTTATGCTAACAAAGATAGTGCAGATCTTGTTGGTTATGCAGATGCATGTTATTTATCTGATCCCCATAAAGCTCGATCTCAAACCGGGTATGTGTTTACATATGGAGGTACTGTCATATCATGGCGCTCCACAAAGCAATCTATTATTGCTACTTCTTCAAATCATGCTGAGATAATAGCTATTCATGAAGCAAATAGGGAATGCGTATGGTTGAGATCAATAATTCATTTTATTCAAAAAAAATGTGGTTTGAATGTGAGAAAAGATCCACAATTTTATACAAAGACAATGATGCATGCATAACCCAATTGAATGGAGGATTTATAAAAGGAGATAGAACGAAACACATTTCACCAAAATTATTCTACACACGATCTTCAGAAAATTGGTGACATTGTTGTGCAACAAATCCATTCAAGTGATAATCCAACAGATTTATTCACTAAATCTTTGCCAACTTCAACTTTTGAGAAGATGGTATACAAGATTGGAATGCGGAGACTCAAATATTTAAAACAAGGTTTTCATCAGGGGGAGTAAAATATGCGATGCACTCTTTTTTCTTTACTAAGGTTTTTTCCCATGAGGTTTTCCTTATAAAGTTTTTAATGAGGCACATATCAATGCGTATTACTAAATATGTGTACTCTTTTTCCTTCACTAGGATTTTTTTCACGTGGTTTTTTTCTAGTAAGGTTTTAATGAGGCACATTATCTTTTAGTGAACATCCAAGGGGGAGTGTTATAAATATATTATATTATGGATGTTCATTTAGTACTCCATTGTAAATAAGCTTCCTGAAGAAGCTTATCTATATGGGACTCCGCCGTAAATATGTTTATCTATTTAGTACTCTATTGGAAATAAGCTTCCTGAAGAAGCTTATCACTTCGGTACCCGGTTATGGATAAACATTACCCCCGGTAGAAGATTATTCATACCGGGTACAATGAGCTTATCCTTTCAGTACTCCGTTATGGATAATCATTACCCCTAGTAGAAGATTATCTATACTGGGTACAATGAGCTTATCTATTCAGTACTCCGTTATGGATAAACATTGCTCTCAGTAGAAGATTATCCATATCTGGTATAGTAGCAGCTTGCAGTAGCAGCTTACACATCAACTTTCTTTCTTCTATAAATAGAAGAGATTTTAGTTCATTATGTACATCAGTTTTGAATTCTAATAATATATCAATTTCTCTCTATACTTGTCTTTACTTTACAATCTTTATTTTATAACAAAATGGAGAAAGTATTACTTTTGGTGCTTTTTATATTTTAACTATATATTCACCCTCCTAACATTAATATGGATAAGAACCATATTATCCATATAAAAAATGGATAATCGATGAGTATCCAATGAATAACCAATGGGTCTAACTTTTATATTTGTAAAGCCTCAAATTGGGGGTTCCTCAAGTTAAGGAGACTAAGAATTCTCCCAAAAGTGATCATATGTAAGAATTCATGGATAACCCATATTATCTGCCGGTTAACCCATTTTTTATTCGTATTAAATATGGGTCGGATCGGATAATTGATCCTTTTTCAGTACCTATTTTCGACCCGAACCATATCCGACCCGATCCGCCCATTTGCCACTCCTAGTGTAGTGTAAAAGTTCCTTGGTTTTACCCTGAAAGTTGTGAAATTTACCAAAATGGAAAGAGAGCGCTAGAGAGATATGGCCCAGGTGAATTCGACCTGGGCTAGTCTGGTATTAAATAAAGGAAATTTTACCTCTATAGCAAAGGTTGATACCTTATTTATTATAAATAAATACCCTTTTAAAAAATTATCTCCTATAACTACCTTTTAATTTTTATAGCAAAATATCTATTTATGGTCACTTCCTACCTATAAGCCATTAAATACGCTGTATATTATTTTTCTTTCCCTTTCTCTTCCTCTCTCCTCCTTTCTCTTTCCTCTTTCTTCTCTTTTCCCCCATTTTTTCCTCCCCTACTTTTAGAAACCCTAGCACTCTATTTTTGCGCATAGATACTAGTTTCAACCCCAAAACATTGGCACTACTGAACCGCGAACCCATTGTTGGATCTGCCATTTCTTATAAACATGTTGTTTTATGCCATTTGCTTCTTTGCCTAAAAGAATTTATTTCAGACTTAAAGATTAGATACTTTTGAGTCTCTGGTTCCTTGGTTGCAAATTTACAAAGATTACATAAGCTTCTCCAACAATTGTCTTCATTTAATCGGCAGTGACGCCCCACATATCAGAGACCTGGATATCGGTAGATTGGGGACGAAGTTTGGGGCTGAGGAACTTGAAGAGTCTGTTACTTTTTTTATTGTATTTCAATGTATCTCACTATATTTCATTGTATTCATTGTCTTTTTTTTTCATTGTATTTTCAATGTATCTCGCTATATTCTATGTATTTCATTGTATTCATTGTCTTTTTTTCATTGTATTTTAATGTATCCCGCTGTATTCTATGTATTTCATTGTATTTACTGTCTCGCTATATTCCATGAATGTATTCATATGTTTTTTTAATTAATATAATTTATGTATTCAGATTTATTATATAATTTCTCTGAAAATTGCTATATTTTTGGGGTGTTTCTCGGTTGAGAATCTTTTTTATAAATAGAAGTACAAAATTTGTGTGTTATAATTGAGTTTGCTGAGTTATATTAGGAGTCTATTATGTTAATTGATTCACTTTCCGTCTAAAAGCAGTGTAATCCCCTGTTTCACACCGTGAATACAGTCGAATACAATAATCTGTCCAGCAGTAATCCCATGTTTCACGCCATGAATATTGTCGAATACACTCGAATACAAAAATCTGTCTAGCTATAATCCCCAGTTTCACGCCTAGAAATGCTACTATATTCATGAATATAATAGCTTAAATATATCGAATACACTCTAAAATATCTGAAGACATAGCTATAGGAAGTAATATAGTAAATGGTAGCTACGACTAGCTAATAAACACTAAAACATAGTGGTTTCTGAAAGTACCCTTAACTTTGTTTAGCCCAAGCTCTTCCCATTTAAGACTCCATTAGAAGCAAAGGCCAAGATTAGAGAAATGGATATTTTTAGTCTCTCCCAAAAATAAAGCCAATAATTTTTTTTATTTCAGTATATATGTGTATATATACATATAGTATACATATTTTATAACTTCTTAACTAGCAAATACAACTAGTTTTCACCGACCGACTAGTTTTATACTTTGCCCATAAGATTAGCTGAAGCATCATAGAATTCTGAATTCACAGTAATGCACTACATAAGTTATTTGTTGGCCTAAAGTCCATGCATTTCTTTCTGTTAGTACTTGGTAACATTATGCATCTACTGTTTTTACCTTTTGTGAAAACGGCAAAAGATTTAAAGATTTTGCTTATTTTTCTAAATTAGGAGGAGCCAAATAAAAACAATAACACTATAAGTTCACTTAACGTAATAAAGGGATTATCATTCCAGATCCCATAAGTAAGTCTTGATTGATAGATTTATAAAGGCTTAAATGTCTACTATTAATAACAACTTTATTTCGTTTGGATTAAAGTGAGGACAATATCGAATCAATAAAAAGGTGTTTGAATCAATAAATCATGTATTAGCTTTGGTATTATTCAGTATTTTCCAATTTATACATAACTAAGTACTTATTTTAGTTAAACACAATATTCAGTACTATTCTTATACATAACAAACCATGGCATTAGTAATATTATGATTTTTAATACATGGATATATATGTATAAAGACAGAACTGTCCTTTTAAATCGTTTTCCAAATCCTTTCGACGCATGTGGTGGTATTTTTGTAAACAAACAATTATTTCAAAAAATTATGCAATGCGTGTGATTTTTAATACGCCGAACCAAACAATCGATAAGAAATATATAATCACAGCACAACTATTATTGATACACCTTATTCAATACTATTCTTATATACCCTACCAATACAATCCCAATCTTAAATAAACTTATAATGTTAAATCATTTAATTTATTGTAAATATCATGTGGGAATAAATATTTACTCTATTCGACTGGTTGAGCGAGGATGAAAATTGTGTTTGTTTTAGAATTTGCAAAAACTAAAATTGCAATTTTAAAACTCAGCTATTTTTGGAAAAAAATGTCTGAGCTATTTTTTCAAACTCAGGCTTTCAAATCTTATAAATGCTCTAAATGTATATAGTTTTTCAAACTACTTTAGTTATTCTCTATTTAGTAGGTTTAGCAGTTGGTCATGTTAGCTTAACCAAATCAAAAAGGACTATATCCAATCCAGAACCATAATAATTCGATATTTGATTGATAGTTTGTCTATTATATTCTAAGTTGTTATTCTCACTAACTTATCTCCAAAACTAATGTTATATATATTAATCATGGTGACTCTTGAATGTTCTCATTTAGGAGTCGTTTGGTAGGAGGTATTAGAAAAAATAATGCAAGCATTAGCTCTATGCATTACTAATACCTTGTTTGATACATTTTTTTTAATATGTGTACATATAACTAATACTTATATTAGTTATACATCATATTTGGTATTATCCTATATATGTATTAATAATGCATAGAAAACTATGACATTAGTAATACCAAGGCTATTAATGCATGCATTAGTATGTTTAAAGACAAAATTGTCTTTAAAGTCCTTTAAAGTTAGAGAATATGAAGGGCATTTTTGTAAACAATTATTTTTCTTAAAAATTATGCAATGCATTATAATTTTAATACACCACACCAAACAATAGATAAGAAATCGATATTTGATTGATAGTTTGTCTATTATCTTCTAAGTTGTTATTCTCACTATAACTTGTTGTTTATCTCCAAAATTAATGTTATATTAATCATGCTTATTGCTCTAAGTTCTCCGAATCAATTTTAATATAGGTTTGGTGGCTTGGCCCTCACCAAATGGAAAATTGATGTCTACCAAATTTACTACTTTATTCCTACCTAAGAATAGTGCATGGAAATAGTATGGCAAAATCAATATGTATGTATATCTTGGTTTTTTGTTAGACCTTGTTATTGGAGGGAGTTACCCACTTTTTCCTTTTATTCTCTACTTTTAAAAATATCACTCGAAGAGAAAACTAATCCGATTTTAAATGTATTAGAATTTATCATTACTTTAAAGAATAGAAAATTAAAAAAAAAAAAAAAAAAACCAGTCAAATCGAATACCTAAAAAATTAATAGTGGCTGAGAGCTGGTATAAAGAACCTACACCAGCCAAATCAAATACATTATTAATGGTCAATTAAAAAATCGGTTCGCTCATGCAACGGACAATTCGGATATGTTCAAGATAATTATTTTTTCCTTTGTGCTTTTTTTTTTTTGTTTTGTTTTTGTTTTTGTTTTTATAATAAGACTGCCCACATATCACTATCAACCCAACATATAGGCCGGTAGTTGGTAAGAGTCCAAAAAATAGGTGGGACTGGAGTATGGTATATTATTAAATTTTGACATTTGTGAAACATGCATATATTTAATGTAGACTAATTCATGTAACTTAGATAAATGATCACCCGAAGGCATTAAATTATGGATGAATAAAAATAAAAGTTCAATTAACAAACTAAATATATGATGACACCAAAGATTAAGAACATTATCATGACTTTAAGGTACGTGTTTCACATACTTCTCAAATTGGATTTATAAAATTGTTATACTTATCCCTTGGATCCAACCTCATAGTGAGATCAATTTGATAACACGGCAAGTAAATTTTTATAGAGGAGGTACTTAGGACAAAAACATCCATGACAAAGGGGTGGGGGAATTGAATACATAATGCCTTCTACAAATATTTTTCATTGAAGGCCAATATGTCGAAATTTATTAAAAGGTAAAGTGAGAAAAAAGACAAGAGATTAATCTAAATAAAAGAAATCATTATTTTGTTGTGTTTTTCTTCTAAATCGTGTCTTAAAAAATACTGAAAATTGCAATCAAGCAATCATGATTTTTTTTTTCTTGAGCAGCCAAAAGACCCTAGTGGAGTTGGTCAAGAACCTCCTCAACCTATACTATAAACGTTTGTGAATTGTGATTTACTTTTCATCAACTGAAAATTCGGCTAAATAGGTTAGACTAGGTCGATATCAAGAGAACATTATGCACAAAAGAAATTGAACAAAATCTCATAGTCGCATAAGGTGAACATTGGGATTTTTTTTTGGTTTCTCATCCGGTGTTCGGTCCCACATTGAGGCCCGATTAAATTCGGACTCGCGCCGGGAAGTCCCACATTGGGGGTAAAGCTTTTCCTAACAAAGGCGACTTCATACCCAGGGGCTCGAACTCGAGACCTCTGATTAAGGATGAATGAGTACTTACCACTCCACCACAACCCTTGTTGGTAACGTTGAGGAAATTATATTCAAGCAGATAGTGTACGTAGATATTGATACTTAAAGTGAACAAATCAATGTAACAAAGCTACTCAAAACTGAATCTTGTCATATAAGTTCACCAAACTTTAGAGGAATGGAAGTTAATTTGACATTTGATTGAAATATTAGGATCCATCACACTAAATTAGCCAAATTGATGTAACGGAAGTCAACATGGTGCTAAGGGGAAAGGGACCAATATATAGATTTGAATGCTTGCTGCAATATTGTTATTATTAATGTGTATAATTACTACGTTGTGTGATTACTAGAATGTAACTTGCACAATTTAATTAATGTGTACATTGTGCCAATGTGGTAATTTTTTTTCTTTAGGAAAAACTGGAATGAGGATTAGAATGTGAAGAACCGAATTTTTACCTATAAAAGTGAAAGAATATTCAATCAACTATATTATCATTATTTCACACATCCAAACACACCTTTGAGGATGTGAGGGATGGGATATTGAACGTCGGATTTTATAAGAATTGAACCTACAAGCTGCAACTAGTTAGTATAAAGTTTTCACTTGTTAATATAATATTATTATAATATTAGAGGTTAGAAGTTAGAAGCAGAAAGGGTGGGGATGAAGATACATACTTTAAAGTAATATATATGCTTGCATCATTATGACAATAGTTTAACCAAAAATTCGTTTCTTCACGTAAAAGGCCTGGGATTTTGTAATTAAAGCATCAAAAGTAATGTAGGACAAAGAATGTTTGCAACTTTTCAAGGTAATATCACTAACTACAACCTTCTTTTTTTAGTTTCCTACCTAATCTCCAATATTTGCGTTAGAGCTCCATTAATTCAGATTCTTGACATATAAAATCCATTAAAGAAGGAAATACTCTCCATCAAGATGTATTTATTCTTAAAGATTGAATCCGAAATCTCTAATTAAGAGCCAGAAATCATATTGATCCCACCATAACCTTGGATCACTGACTATAGTCTTATTTAGAATGCAACTCTTGGTTAACAAAATTTTTTTACTTAAACGCATTATTGCCCTTCTGAACTTTGAATCACCTTTATAAACCCCAAAAAATTTATGATAAATAATTACAAGCCGCAGAGAGAAGATTAAGATGCTTTCCTTGGCAAAAGCCAAAACCTAAATTCGCTATAGAAAAAAAAGAAAGAAAATAAAGCAGTAGTTGCAGTGGTCACTTTGGTCCGTAAAAGATTCACAGTTAGAACAATTCGAACTGAGACTTCTAATTAAAAAGAGAAAAATATATTCATCCTACTAGCTACAACGCTTGATAATATATGCATTGATGCAAGTTGTTTCTTTATATTTTTACTTTTTTTTTAGTACATTAAAAATGGCACTCATTTAGCAATATTTATTGTCATTACCTCAAAATCGTCCACTCATAACATATGCAAAAAACATACTATGTACTTTACATATATGTACCAAAAAACCCACAAATAAAACACCGAAGGGAAAAAGTGAAAAAACTCAAACCCTTTGAGTTACCAGCCTACCACAAAGACATGTTACATCATCTAATACAGCTCAACAATACCTTTTTTGACTATTAGTACTCATAAATAATACTAATACAAGCTTCCATTGCGTTCGTTGAAAGCTCTTCCTTTACTTTAAGATGGGGTTAGTTCATTACCACATAAATTTTCCTTATAATAGTCTTCACCCCTTCAACTCATTATAGCTTTGATCAGACATGTCATAGCTTCAATTGACGCATTAAGGTCGTTTATAGGTTTAAATATACTTCTAGCCTGTTTGGTCGAGCTTCTTCTTTGTCAAAAATATAATTTTTTATTGTCTGAAGTATTTTTTTTCAAAGTTAAAGTGTTTGGTCAAAGTTTAAAAAAGAGAGGCTTTTGAGTAGACCGAGAATGTGATGACCCGATAAGTTATCTTATGTTTTAGAATCTAATTCTGCACTTTGAAGCCTTAAATACCTCATTTTCGCAATCCTCGATTTGCATGCATAGTCCAAGCGTGTTTCTGGAAAGTTTTTATGTTAAAAACTGAGAAAATATAAAAAATTTGCCCTAAAATCCATTTGAGTTGACTTCGGTAAACGTTTTGAGCAAACATATTCGGATTCGTGTTTTGACGGTCCCGGTGGGTCCGTATCATGATTTGGGACTTGGGCGTATGCCCGAAATTGAATTCGGAAGTCCCTAGCCCAAGTTATCGCACTTTTTAAAAATTTGAAAGTTAAAAGCTTAATGACTTTGAAATGTTTGACCAATGATTGACTTTTTGGATATCAGGTTCGTATGTTGGTTTCGAAATCCGGTATAGATCCAATACTATATTTATAACTTGCATATCTAATTTGGAGAACAACGGAGTTAGTTTAACATGATTCAGACGTCCGGTTGTTAATATAGCAATTCTAAAGTTTCTTGAACTTTTCATTTGATTTTGGTGTCCGATTCATAGTTCTAGGTGTTGTTTTGGCGATGTGATCACGCAAGCAAGTTTGTATGATATTTTTAGACTTGTTCGCATAGTTGGTTTAGAGACCCGAGGGCTCGGGTGAATTTCGGATAGGCTACGGAGTGGTTTGGACTTAGAAAAACACAGTTGGTGTTATTCAGTTTCTGGTGCAGGTACCAGACCTCGCATTTGCGATATGGCAGCAAATCTGTCAGTTTCGTATTTGCGACCATGATGTTCGCATTTGCGAAGAGATCCAGTTGCGCAATAGCGACCAGGTCTTCGCATTTGCGATGTGGACTGGGGGGAGTTACTTCGCATTTGCGATCAACAGGTCGCATTTGTGATCTGACCATTTCGCATTTGCGAACAATTCATCGCAATTGCGATGAAAGTAGAGATGGGAAGGGCTTGGCATTTGTGATGGTTTCTTCGCATTTGCATAGTTCACATTTGCGAACCCCATGTCACAAATGCGACATCTGCAACTGATCAAAATGGGAGTTAGATGGGATTTTTGTTCATTCTCTCAAATTTTCAAACTTAGAAACCCTATAGACGATTTTTCAAGGAGCTATTCTTCCCCAAATCACTGGTAACTGATTTTAATTCATTTTCTTTCAATCTTTTACTACGTTTCCTAAGATTTCAACTTAAAATCTAGAGTTTTCATGGTGGAAAATTGGAGGTTTTGGTAGAATTAGAATTTTTTTTGTAAAATTAGGGATTAGACCTTAAATTGATATCAGATTCCAAAACAAATTACATAATCAGGCTCGGGGTGAATGAGTTATTGGGTTTTGTTCCAAATTTTAAATTTGGACCAAACAGCTCTGGAGTTGACTGTTTAAATAATGACTCAAATTGAATCCTTTGCAATCGTGGGTAATTCCTAAGGGTTAAGTTGAATCGTTTGGTTGGTAACTTTCTAGATTCTATTGGTTCGGAGGTCTGTTTGAAAGGCAAAGCCGTGGTTGAGCTTTGAATTGATCCATTGGAGCGAGGTAAGTATCGTGGTTAACCTTGACTTGAGGGATTAGGTCTTGTTTGCCTATTTTCTACATGTTTAGATGTTGGGTACAATGTATATGTGAGGTGGCGAGTACTTATGCGTTGTTGTCGGGTTATAGCATGCGGGTGAGACTTGTTCTTTACAATTATTGTTTTCCTTGATCATGTTATCCATGCTTAGACTAGTTAATTGTTAAATTAATCGTTCTTACCATGTTTATGAGCTTTGATGATAATTGAGTATTGATTTCGAGTTGAGATTGGTATTGTAGAACTGTTGTTAAAATAAGCTTATACTTGTTGATCCTATCTCCCTATTATTACTTGTTCATTATATGAGGTAAGGGAGAGCGTTAATGCACGATGGGTGATGTCGTGCCATATTGTAAGAGTTAATGCACAAAGGATGATGTCGCACAATATTGTGAGAGTTAATGCACGAAGGGTGATGTCGTGCCATGTTATGAGAATTAATGCACGAAGGGTGATGTCGTGTCGTATCTATTGATCCATACTGTGAGTGAGAGTAATAGCACGAAGGGTGATGCCGTAAATTTTCTTCATTATGCTTAATTGTTTTTACTGGTTAAAGGCATATTGACTGTTCTAGTTATCATTTCTGTTGTATCTCTTGTATCTGGTATCCCCTTAGCATGCCCTCCTAATAATACATGTATAGCTTCTATTTGTTATCTTGTACATATACTATTAATTGCATAAGTTTATTATGTATGTGTCTTGTCATAGCATCGTCACTACTTCGTCGAGGTTAGGCTCGACACTTACAAGTACATGGGGTAGGTTGTACTCATACTACACTCTGCACTTCTTGTGCAGATTTTGGTACCGGCCCTATCTGCCGTGAGTTAGAGCAGCTTGGATTTGCTCGTTCGGAGACTCGAGGTAGATCTGCTAGCGTCCGCAGACCTTGAAGTCCCCTTCTATTTTTTCTTATTTCACTGTTTCTTTTCTTTCAAAACAATTGTATTTCTTTCAGACTCTATTTGTAGTAAATTCTAGAAGCTCGTGAATTATGATTCCAGATCCGTATTGTAGTAGATATTGGGCATTTATGTTATTCCGCAACCAGTTTTATTGCATTTTGGCTTAATTAGCTTTACTTATTGAATTTGAATAATAATTGACTTAACAGTTCTCTAACGTTAGCTTGCCTAGCAAGTGAAATGTTAGGCGCCATCACGGTCCCGAGGGTGGGAATTTCGGGTCGTGACATAGAAGTAGTTTTTGAGAAACAAAAAAATAGGCTCTTCACAAAAGCACCTTTTGAAAAAGTATTTTTGAGAAAAATACATTTATAAGCACTTTTTAAAAGTTTGGTCAAACATTCATTGATCATCAAAAATACTTTTCAAATTAATTAACTAAATACAAATTGTTTCTCACCAAAAGTAACTTTTTAAAAAACACTTTTGAGAAAAATATTTTTTAAAATAAGCTGATTTTAGAAATTTCGCCAAATATGATATCAACCTCCTCTTGATTATGATATTTGGTTTAACTTATCTTATCTAAATATATAGTCCACAAAAAATAGAAAAAACATATGCAACTATGTTCGTGGGACTATACTGGGTATGTTGTTACTGTTGTGTAGATGTAACTATATAGCAAGTATTTTGTGTTTCTTTTATTTATTTATTTATTCATTAATTAATTTATTGAGAACCCTTTCATTTAGTTGTGGTTCAAGAGTACTTGGAAGTAGGGGTATACAAACGGAACCGAAAAATCGCATCAAACCGAAAAGTCAAACCAAACCGATTAAAAAAACTGACGAGGTTTTGTTTGATTTGATTTGGTATTAAGTAAAAAAAAACTCGAACCAAACCGACATACAAATATATAATTTTTTATATATAATTTTAAGACTTTATATAGAATTTTATTTAAAAGATGTCTAGAAATATTTGAGATCCTCTCATGGGATATAATATTTAATAGAACTATAATGTGCATTCATTTTTATTTACTTTAAATAATAGATTGTATCACTTTCTTATTATGTGTTAATGAAATGCATCAATCATCTCTTTGTGCTTTCATATTCATATGTTAAGATTTTTTATATCTTTTTCGAATTTGAAGTTGTATTTCGATGATATAAAATTACATAGAACATTATTATTATTTAGATATCATATTGATTTTTATGTTTAATTATTAAATTTGATTAACCCTGAAAGTGTACATTAACCAAATATTATTTATAATGACTAAGGAAATAAACTATTATTTGTTACTAAAAAAAAGACTCCCATAAGATCACTTTAGTAGATCATACGTTTGTAATCTTTTTACGTTTGTAAGATCACTTTAGTAGATCATACGTTTGTAATTTTTAATTTTTAGTAAACATATATTCATTTATCAAAACTCTATCTATAACTTTAATAATACAAGATTGATATAAGTCACGTAACAAAAAAAAACCCCGAAAAATCCGACAAAACAAACCAATCCAAAACGATTAAACTAATATAATTGGTTTGGTTTGATTTTGATAAAATCCGAACAAAGACAGCGTGTTAACATTCTCAAGAATTGCATCGTACGTATTTTCAAGAGTTGACTAATTGAAATTAATTGAGATTATAAAAAGGTTAGTATGAATTTATGATCCGTGTCAAAGTTACATTTTTTTGTTACTAACATGCGCAGTGGCGGAGGCAGGTTTACTAATAAGAGAGTTGAGAAAAAAGGAAAAAGTTCAAAAGGTTGTGGCCGGTGGGAATAGAATCCTTACAAAGATTTTGAACTCCCTTGACTATTAAGCTATATTTTTGGGCTATATCAAAAGGGTTCAAAACATAATATATAGATGTAAAAAATATATATAATTTTTCGACGAAGGAAGTTCGAGTAAACACCCTTCCGCCTTCTTAAATCCGCCCCATGCGATTGCTACATAACCTTATAATCATTATACAAAAATCTTGAAAATTCCAATTTCACGTGAACATATCCTATGTTAAAGGCTTCATTAAATTTAAAAAATAAAATAAAATATCCTAGTTCGATTGGAAAAAAGAATTCACCATTACCTCAACATCAAGAAAGGAGAAATGCCATTTTGCAGACGACTTCCCAGCACTGAAATAGTTTGTTTTCTAAAATGTATTATTAAGCTAATTTTCAACGTGCATATTGCAATAACCAGAAAAAAAAGACGAACAAATTTCTAAAAACACAAATTAAATACTTCATCAATCTCATCATGTGCTAAATTTCTAAAAGAAATATGAACCTTAAGGAGTCCTTTATTATTCTAAAATCAGCTCTTTTTGAAAAAAGTATTTTTAGTGAAAGACAGTTTATGTTTAAATAATTAATTGGAAACACTTTTGAATATCAAATAGTGGGTATTAGGACATAAGAATTGTGAAATTCCGGGAAAAAGTTTAATTTTTTAAGTGAAAATGATATATGAAAATTAGAGTTATGTTTGGACATGAATACAATTTGGAGTTGTTTTTGAATCCTTGTGAGTGATTTTTTGAAAATAACTTTTTGGAGTTTTTCAAATTTTCGAAAATCCTGAAAATCAACTTCAAGTGAAATTTGAAATTTTCACAACCAAATACTAGTTACGAAAAAAAATAAAAAAGTAAATTATGGCCAAACTAGCCCTTAGTGCTTGGCCAATCTTTTAAAAGGTTCTTCTAAGTGATTTTTCTCAAAAATACTTTTCAAAAAAGTACTTTTGAGGAAAAATTATTTTTTTTTACTTCTCAAATTGCTTCTGTTTTTATTCAAAAAGTATTTTTTTTTTCGTTATAAAAATTTAATCAAACACCTTAACTTCCAAAGAAAAAACACTTTTTGACCAAAAATAATAATTTCAACCAAAAAGAAGTTTGGCCACACATACTATAATAAGTCAAATTCTAATTATTGTGATACATACAAAATTATGTGCGCCGACAGAGGGGAGGGCACTAAAGAAGTTTGTGGTGGGAAATTGTTGTAGAAGTCCACAAATGTAATCCATTTGTCAATGAAAATGTGGGAGTTAAAGTCCTATTCAATCTGCCCCATTTGATCTCTTTGTTGAATCAAAATTAATATTTAAGGACAGCTGCATCTTACTATCTCTGTCATAAAAAAGAGTTACTACTTAACATTTTACTCAAGTTGCAAATCAGCATAGTACAAGTACACACACATATATTATCTTCTTTAATGTAAAATCGTATAAAACGTATTATAGTCCTAATTCTTTTTAAGATTGGAGGAGATGAATGTTCATTTTCAAAGTTTGGTATGAATCGAAGCAATACCTTGTTAGTCCTAAAGTTTTGACTCGTCGATTATTTTATATATTGAAAGTAAAGATCAGGAAAATATTTTCTAATTTTTTCATGTTTAGTTGTTTTAAATATTTTGAAAAATATCTTCCTCATGAACTCATTTAATTGGAGGAAAATGTTTTCCCTAGAGAACTAGAGAAGAGAAAATATTTTCCAAAACTCTTTTTCAAACTTCCCCACTTTATTCCTCATCCCCACCAACCCCTGTCACCCCACCTCTACCCCCACCCTAACCCTACCCCTACCCCCACCTACCTCTCAACCCCCGACCCTCTACCCTTACTCTAACTAGAAATATTGTTAAGAGTACTTTCTTTTTCATCTCAACATGATAGTATTTTCTTTCATTTCAACAAAATTATGCAGTAAAAAGTATTTTCAATGATGCAGTAAAGCAACACATTAGTTCCTTTTGGTTTGTGTGAGTTTTTAAAAGAATAATAAAAAATTTCAAGAAAATAGAGTCTTGAAAATTGGGTGTTTCAGGGGGGAGGGGGGAAGAGCACAGGAAACATGGGGATTTGAGGGACGGAGGTGAGGAGAATAGCATAAAAAAATATTTTGTTACTCTCTAACCAAACACTACAAAATATTTTCCGGAAAAAAAATTCACTCACCAACCAAACAAGAGAAAATAAGAGATAAAACTATTCATTTTTTGGAAAAACATTTTCTTTCGTACCAAACACACCTCAAGAGTTCGTAGCTGATAGAATACACTTGAATAACTAAAGCAAAGAAAACACTCTTTTGAAGTTTGACTAACCATGGAGTAGCATTTTCAACCCCGAAAAGATTGATGAAAATTTTAAAATAATCAAAAGCGCAGAAACAAGATTACGATTCTTTCCTTGGACAAAAAGCCGAAAGGCAAATTCTTACTGCAAAACACTAGTTGCAGTGATCACTTTTGTATTACCGAAAGCCATTCCCTTTAATTGTTCTCAACGGGACCCAAACAAATTTCCTATCCTTTCTCAACTCTACATTTCTCAGATATCATACCTCCATTTTAACTGAAAAAGGGACAGGACATACCACTTTACGCTGAATTGCTGTATGAAAGGATAAAACTAGTGGATGGGGGAGAGATGTTCTCTTTTATTGCTTTTTCTTTAAATCTTTTCTCCAACTAACTAATATCGCCTATAGATTTCAACTAAAAAGAATGAACATTTAGCTGACTCTAATATCGATTCTAACTTGCTTGGGATCGTGTCATAGTTATCAATGAAGATTTATATAATCAATCCCAAATGAAGATTCATATAATCATCTTATTTATGATTGAGACAAAGTTGTTGTTGCAGTAATTTGAACCCTGTCTGTCGGCAGCAAATCCAATGTATTACCTAGTGAGAGGAAAAGTTTCAAAATCAGGCATAAGATAGAGAGGTTGTTGCCGAAGACCGTCGGTTCAAGAATAATGATTAATTGTAGTCATTACCACAATTAAAAATTTGCAAAAGAAATTGTTTATCAGAAAATCTACCACTAGCGCAGATAAGTTGCCAAGGGAAAAAGGAGAAAATGGGTGCAAACATAGAGTATTTTCTTAATTGTTTACTAACAATGGATAGCAATTCCGATTGATACAATGATCCATTTCCACAAGTAGTGGAAAAAGCAATATGGGGATTAGCACTTTCTTGATTTTGTTTAAGGATAAGCCCAACATGATTGAAAAATCATAAGAGCAATCCTCATAATTTACCCAACACATATATACTCTTGCATAATATGTACAAGAAAACACACACACAACGCCAAATACCCTCCATTCCAGGAGCTACTACCACTAAGACATGATACATCATTAAATTACACCTCAATGATACCTTTTTGACTACTACAACTAACACTAGCTTTCCATTGCTTTCTTTGAAAGCTCTTCTCAAGCTACTTTCCTTTGGGGTTACTTTGGTTTGAGGGCATATTGTTTTTAACAAACCCTTCAAAACCTTATTCCCACCACGTGTTACTCTCCTACACCCAATTCTTTGTCAACAACATCATCAAAGTCACTCCTTCATCATCACCTGTTATAAAAATAAAAGATACTCAGTTTTAGATCACATCATATCGCAAATAACCTCTAGCCCTCCAGAAGGTAAGAGTAAGGTAAGGTCTACATACACACTATTCATCCCAAACTCCACTTGTAGAAATACATTGGGTATATTATTATTGTCTAGTTTTAGATCACATCATATTCACACAATCTTATTGCTTCAATTGACACATAAGGGTAGGTGTTAGAATTTATATACCAAACCCAACCTCCTCCTAATTCTTTAAGTAATATACTACACTTCCTTTAGTCTAATGATTATGACATTTGATCCAACTTTCCAATTTAAATCCCAAAAATTTTAAAAAAGAAACATCTGTTACTATGTGCATAATAGAGTATCTTCTTAAAATGCAATTCAATTCAATTATTGTCCATTCTCTTGTCCATACATTATGGATAAACCTATGAGTACCCTTACATTTGGCTGTAGTTCAAGACTTGGTGGCAAAAGAGATAATGGTGACAAACAAAGAGCCAAGGTGGCATCATTTTCAAGATTTCATATTGTGTATATTCAAGAGTTTGACTAATCGAAAGTGTAAAAATGAAAAAAAGAATCATGTCACATGTGAAAGTTACAAGTTTCTTGCTAACAGAGATGGCTACATACCCTTTTAAAATATTACACACACACCAAAAAAAAAAAAAGAAGTAAAACCTTCACAACTACTACTGGCAGCTACTACAAACAAAGTATTAAATGTTCTAATTTCACGTGAAAATCCTACCTAGCTAGATTGAAATAATGTCACCATAAGAAAAAAATGGCATCTTGAAGAGACTTTTTCACCACCCAAATAGTCACGTTCTACAAAAGAATTGTTAAGCTAACTATCCCAACAGCACAACTTCTAGAGTACTAAATCTACCAAGTAAACTCAGTAAAATTTGAGTAATTCCAACCCAACTCAGTAAAAATATCATTTTTTTTAATGAACTAATAAGAAAGAAATGTCACATAAATAAGGGACAAGCACCGATAGTCATTCTGGGGATGCTATTTAAATATTAGCTACTATTTATTTTGTCCTGGAATTTTAAACTAAAAATCTAAGCTTGATGGCACTTTTGTCCCGAGATGAAAAACCGAAATTAAGGACGCACACACTAATTACTAAATAGCGACCTGTTTCTACCATAAATAAATTGAAATAGAGGGAGTATGTATGACTTACCAATGGAGCAAACAAAGAACTAGTCCTTGAAAATGACTGAATCTGCCAATTCCATCAAAGGGTTCAAGCAATCAGCTGAAAATTTCCTTGCAAACATGTAAGAATACGTCGAATTGGACACCCTAAGATCATAAATCAGCTGTGCAGAAACTTCAGCAGGATAATAAGTATGTGGATGACCATCAACAGAATCAGTCCAATTCACATTTGTCAATGTATACTTAGTACACCCCTTTGGATCCTCCATTGATAACAAAGTAGGAAAATAATGTTCCTCGGGATAACAAGATTCAACATTAATACACTTTCTCTTAAATTTCCTCCATAATTTCCTATCCTTAATCACCATTAAAGAATGTTTCCTTGTTAATGCAAAAAACTGTGACCCAACTTTAAACTCCTCAAATTTCACCTCAGGTTCCATTACATTCTTCCCCCTCGCATTATACCTATCCAATAACGAATCAGACTCATCTAAAATCTCAATATAACTCGGAAACTCCATTTTCCTTGACAGTTTTTGTGTATCAAGTAAAAATTTGTAGAAATAACTAAACGAATGTAAAGGGATGCAATGTTGCGAAAGAAGAACAAAGTACGTGTTCGACGGATCGTCAAGAAGCGCGTGAGCGAGTAGCCTTCGTTCTGCAGAAATAAGTGTAGGTGAACTACGTTGAGTTCTTTTAGCAGGAATTAACCGATCTTTAAAAACACCCAATAAAGGTGAGATTTTAACAAAAGGATCAGAGTGTATGTAAATGTTATACAGATGTGGATCTACAGGGTTAATACTGTCATTAAAGAATTTTTCCCATAAAGGAGCAAACTTTATGTCTGAATTTGTTAAAAATAGGAAAGCAATTTTGGGTGGGCGAACGGTAGTAGATCCGAGCCGGAGTTTGTGTGAAGGTTTTTTAGGGAAAGTGGTTTCAGCGGCAATTGCTTTATGAAAAAGGGAAAGGTCGTCGAGTTCGTCGGGTACTGAGATTGAGATTTGACGAGGAGGGAGGATTCTGGGTGCTAATAAGAAGAGAATTGGGACTGATATTAGGAGAGTAAGTGAAGGAATAAGTATAGATAATCTGAACATATTTTCAAGAAAATAGGCTAGTTTTTCAAGAAAATGTGTGTGTTTTACACCAAAATGGACATCAATGTAAAGAATCTTGGATTTTTAGTAATGGGGTTTGGGGGAAATTAGGGTTGAGAGTGGAAGAGGGAGATTTGGGGTAAGGGAAGAAATGGTGAAAGTGGCTGAAATAGAGTGGAGGTTTGGTGTAGGGTGGGTGGGGCTTATAGGGTGGGTGGGGTAACGGAGAAGATGGGGGAGATTGACGGCGTTAAGACTTTAAGAGGCGTAAATGAGTGGAAACTGACAAATAGGGACGGTTCAAGGAAATTGCAGGTGTGTAGGAACTCGTGTAGATGATAGAATGGGCGTACCTTTGGGGTACTATTGGTTTACTTTATTATTACTTTTTTAATTGTTTCTATTACAAGAAAATATAATTTCTCTATTTTAATCCGTGATTGTACGGAGTTCAAAGTTTTTTTCTTTTTCTTTCCGAAATCTATGTTATTTGCGTCAGCATTTCATGCCCTTATTGAACAGAATTTACAGCCTCACAAGCTATAAAAATTTGAGAAGTATTTTTTTTCCAAAATATTTTTGGTGAGAAGCAATTTATGTTAGATTAATCATAGCATATTTGGGCAAGTTGGAAAAATCAGCTTATTTTGAAAAGTGCTTTTGAAAAAAATATTTTTGGAGAGACGACAGTTTGTATTTGACTAATTACCCTAAAAAATACTTTTGAGCAATATTTTGTGTTTGACCAAACTTTTTAAAAAGTGCTTTTGAATATCAAATTACGAATAAGGACATGAATAGATTTACTTAATAATTAATATTATAAGTAACTAAATAATCTCAAAATTTTGTTATTACGGGCAATAATTTAAGTAAAATATGAAAATAAAATTAAAAAATACTTAATTCTTTTAATATTATTTAAATATATTAAAATTCATTCAACAAATATAAAAACATTCACCTCTAAAGTCACAATATATTAGAAAGTTATCCTAAAAATAAAAAGAAATACTTATACATTAATATCCTAAGTATCAGGTTTAACGGTTATTTTAGTATATACTATATTTTGTTAAGGATATTTGAGGTAAGAAGAAAAGTCAAAACTGCTTCTGTTTCTGCTTTTGGGAAGAAGATATTTTTTTCTGCTTCTCAGAAATTGCTTCTGCTTCTTCTCAAAAGCGTTTTTTCCCCCAAAAAGCTTGGTCAAACACTTTAAGTTAGGAAAAAAAGTGCTTTTGGAAAAGAAAAAAAATATTTTTGGCCTCTTGAGAAGCTTGGCCAAACATGCTACTATTAACTTGAAAAACACTTGTGAGCAGCAATTAGTGTTTGACCAAGCTTTCAAAATCTATTTCTAAGTGTATTTTTCTCCAAAGTGATTTTTAAAAAAATGCTTTTTGGAAAGAAACTACTTTTTTCTGATTTTCCAAAACTACTTTTGCTTCTCTTTAAAAGTATTTTTTTTCCTTCCAGAAGCTTGGCCAAACACCTCAATTTTTAGAAAAAAAATCACTTTTGGCCCCAAAAAGTGAGACCAAATAGGCTATTAGTTTTAGATGGTAATGGGTGTGTACAAATATTTAGGTGGTGCTTGGTCTTTTGAATTGAAAAAAATAATTTTCATATAAAAGTTTGTGTTATTAATAAATTATTCGATTTTTAAATTGTACTGTATAACAAAATTAGCATAACAACCTTCCAGGTTGGGTGAGTGATTTTCTATAGGAGAGAGTTAGGATCGATTCCCCCATCACCGGCCTTCGCAATCAGAGTTCGTCGCATCGAGCTTGCTTTGTATGGTTTATATTTTTTGTATGGTTTGCGAGCTATTGTACAGTGAACATATTATCGCACTTGACGGTTTGCGGATTTCTTTGAAAATTTTCCAAAAAAAAATAGGAACATTAGCATAACATATGTGAGGATATACGCCTGGTACATTGAAAATAATATCGCACCTCAAAAGTAGTGATTGTGGGTTTCCCTGAAAATTTTCCAAAAAAAAAAAATGAACATTAGCATAACATAGGATATATGCATTATATTTTAACTCCTAAATTAGGCCAACGCCGCAAATTAAACTGCTAATCAATGCACTCTAAATGAGGCAAAACTCCTAATATATGCAAGAATTTTGAAACTAGATAAAACTCTTAATTAGACCCCCAAAGAAAAATAGTAAAACTTGACAAGAAAAAAATTAACTAAAACAGAAAAATTAAAGAAGCTAAAAGTGTAAAAAATGCTAGACAATAGTTGGTATGCCCCGTTACTCCCCTGGGGACCAAAGGCTCCTACAACATTTTCAATTCAATAACATTAGAAAAATTCGTGTGGTAATCTTAACTCTAATCTAAAAATAAATATGTTAGGTGCTTTCAGAAAACATTGGCGAATACTACACCTTTTGGTTGAATAAGCGCCCAGAGTTGATAATGATTATGTTATGTTATTTTGAGTTATTTTATTCTATTTTACCCTTCTTCATGTAATATTTAGGTTCTTAATTAAATGGACAAAATTTAAGTATTATAAATTGTTAATGCAAATTTCTTTATACCTTTGGGTTTAATTAAATAAAAATCTCTACATGACAGTATATATTATGGTCCCCACCCTTAACCAGATGTCCAGACTCTTAGGTTCTAAGTTTAGATTTTTTTTTTTTTTGGGTATGGAACGTTTAATCTCATAATAAGACTACCGTATATGAATACGAATTATCGAGCTAATTAGTACCGAATATTGTATAATAAAATAAAAAGTATTTAGTAAATGATTTCATCATGGAAAATATTTAGCTAGTGCACTTACAGCTTGTTTGGATGGTTGTTACATATCGTTTCATTATGTATTGTATTGTATTATATTGTATTGTACTGTATCGTTTGATGAATACAATGTTTGGATGGATTGTGTCGTTTTGCCGTCGTTTCATGGTATCATGCACCAGTAATATGATGAATAAACTTGCAATATTATAAAGAAAAATTATGAGATGGTATATAAAAAGGTAGGGTAAATGATAAAATAAAATTATTTAACAATAATGAAGGGTGAGATTGAGAGAAAAACACAAAGAAACGATGCGACCACACCAAATCGGTCGTTACATAAAGTGACACATTTCATCGTTACGTAACGATAGATTTAACGATACGATATAATAAAATTTAAGTAACAATCAAAACAAATATTGTATTTAAAGTAACAATACGATACGATATAACTGGTAACAACCATCCAAACAAGCTGTAAAAGTGCAAGCATTGTTTTAGAGGAAAAAATGGGCATGGCTTACATAATGAAAGTTCGTCGTGTTTTCGTGTTTCTTTACTTTGAGATCAAGGGTATGTAGGGTACGAAGGAAAATGTTTTTGTTGAAAATATCTTTTTTTTTTTAAATGGGTTGTTTTATTACTTTTTTTTTTATGTTTAGTTGGTGAGTAAAAAATTTAAAATATATTTCCTCCTCTCGGTAAGAAAAAAATAAGTTGATGAGGAAATATTTTTCATAATATTTAAGTCAATCAAAACATGAAAAAAAATAAAAAAATATTTTCTAGCCCAAAAGTTAAAGTTTTCAATTAATTGGAAGTGATTCTTTTTCTCTAATGATGTTCAGAATAGTCGCGTAAGATCTAATAGCATGGTTTAATGGATATTTTTATTGAGTAAACTATTTTATCAAATATTATAAAGCACTCCTATAGATCAGTGCATTAAATGTGTTACAATTATTTTAATAGGAGTAAAAGAAATCCATCCTCATGTTTTCCATAGAACAAAGACAAAATTAATTCAGTTTGGTCCTACACGTCTGCATATAGAAAAAGGCCATCTCATCTAAGTTGCTGAAATTATTGGTCAATTATAATTTCCGCAAATTAATAAGCTCCTCAACAGGTACAGCACGTCAACCTAATACTAATGTGCGAAACTGAGAATTTATAGGACCAAATATCTACTCCATCCCGTCCAAAATAAGTGATTTTTTGAATATTTTCACACAAATTAAGAAATCTACTTTTTAACATTAATTAACAATAAAATTGATCATATTAACCTTTACTATCTCACATAAACACTCCTAGCACATACTCCAACACTATTTACTCCAAAGCCAATGTAGGAAAAAAATAATTAATTCATTCTTGAAATCCGAAAAAATCACTTATTTTGGACCATAAAAAAAATGTAAAAAAATCACTTATTTTGGATCGGAGGGAGTAATTAAGAAAATATTATTTTCAACGTCAACTAGAAGACAACAATAGAAATTTCTCATCTTTATAATGTTGCTTAAGTTACAATAAGTAATTGAACTTTATGTCTACTCTAGTTTTGTACTCATCGAGTCAAGATATTTAATATTGAAATGGAATTGGTTCAAAATAGAGTTGAACAGACGGAGAAAATTTATATAACCAATCTCAAGTAGTCAGAAATTAAAGTATAGTTAATTGAGTGTTTGCATCTAAAACTTCAGAATTCATTAAATATTTATCTAAACCTACATTGTTCTCGAACAAAATAATGCAAAACTAGATTATTATTATTTTCTAATTCTACAAATTAAACAAGAACAAAGTCGCCATAGATTATGGTGCATGTCGGTTTGTCGTTGTGTGATGGGAGTATGTGCCTATCCCTTACTCTGAAATTCTGCCATATCTCCCAAAACTGCTCATAAGCAATACCCAAACTTAAAAGTAAAATATTTTACAATACAAAAATAATTGTGTTGGATGGAAAATTTTATTTTGTGTCTCATATAACTGACACTAGTTGTATGAGACTCTTTTTTGTCTTACAATTTTGTGAATCCAGATTTTTGTGGACCCAGAAGTATAAGATTGGGGTCCACAAATTTGTAAGACAAAAAAGAGCTCCATACAACTAGTGTCAGTTGTATGAGACAAAATAAAATTTCTCGTGTTGGATAGGATTCATTCACTATTAAAGTTTTGCATATGAACTTTGGGAATAGCAAAATTTTTGGTAGGAAATACTTCTTTGTTTGATAGGTTTTATGCGGCACGAATTTATATTAATTGGAATTCAAAAATAATATTTTTTTCTGTTCACTTTAAGTGATTTTTTGATTATTTTCATACGTATTCAAAAATCCATCTTTTAACATTAATTAATAATATAATTGACTATATTAACCTTAATTTGGTTATTAGAAATATAACAAATACTCCAATGGCAACTTAAGAAGAAAACAAATTAAATCTTTCTTGATATTTGAAAAAATTAAATATTATGGACCACAAAAAAAGTTACTCCCTCCGGTCCACAATAAGTGACCAGTTTTTTTTTTATTTTGGTCCAAAATAAATATCCATTTATATAATCAAGAAAAAATTCAATTTGTTTTTTCAAAATTATCTTTACGTACGTATTCCTAAAAAGTCATTTACTCCTCACATTTCAGAAGAGAAGTAAGTGCTACTATAACTATGGTGCAACATTTAATGAAGGGTAGTTTAGTCACACTAACTATTTTCGTCTAGAATTTAATATTTTCTTAATGGGTGTACCCAAAGCAAAAAAATAAATTAAAATAATGAGCATGACAACCTCGTGAAGTAGAGATGCCAATACGCAATATCACCTAACCTCGTAGATGTGCTACATTTGTTGTGTTTTCTTGGAAAAAACATAGACGCAACCCAATCTATGCTTGACTACATGTGCCTACGTTCATGTAGCCAAGACGAAACATCTCGATCTAAATATAACTTTTAAAATTGTAAAGTTTTTCAAGAGCTTTCTATTCAAAACATTTTGAGAACATAAATAAGTAAATACACCACCATTAGATTGGAAATGAGATTCTAAAAGATATACTCCTATTTCATTTACGTATTGTTATATAAAGTAGTATCTTGGGTATAGTTTTTGCACAACCATAAAAGTGTAATAGGACTATATCACAAACGATAAGCAAAGAAATTGCTGCATCATGAAAACCTAATCTAAAACGTGCATGAAAAAAACAAAATATATGTATGTTGTGCAGTCCTCCAATTATGCACGTAATGCAACCTAAGATGAGACGATTAGTGTGAAGAATAAGACTGCGTCTTTCTCTGTAAAAGCCATGTTGATCATAGTAACCTTTTGCCGGCATGCATTTTAGGGGT
Source organism: Nicotiana tabacum (assembly GCF_000715075.1). Taxonomy (NCBI): domain Eukaryota; kingdom Viridiplantae; phylum Streptophyta; class Magnoliopsida; order Solanales; family Solanaceae; genus Nicotiana; species Nicotiana tabacum. The sequence continues at coordinate 112,032,150 of NC_134097.1, read as the reverse complement.
GCACAGTTAGCCACTCATAAGAAATGTATTTACTTTTAAGCCACTATTTAAAATGTCTTTAGCCACTGTTTTGATAAACTTTATCCGTCCAGACGAAAATACCTTCTGCTCATAAAAGTTCAGGACCAAGTGTCCTTAACTTATGAGGTTGTTATTGTAAGTTCAAGACTAGATGTCCTTAATTTATGAGCTTGTTATCGTAAGTTCAGGACTAGCTGCCCTTAATTTATGAGCTTGTAAGTCTAAGTTCAGGACTACATGCATGTCTTTAACTTTTGAACTTGGAACTCGAAGTTCAAGACTACCTGTCCTTAATTTCTATGTTTGTAACTCTAAGTTAAGAACTGTCTATCCTTAATTCCTGTGCTTGTAACTCTAAGTTAAGGACCAAGTGTCCTTAATTTTTGAACTTTCAACTCTAAGTTCAGGACTAATTGTCATTGACACATCTAACTCCGCAATCTGAATTTGTACCTCCAAGTTACAATGGTATAATTCTCTACGGCATCTGGTCTGACAACGAACAATGATAAGTCAAATGTGTACTGTGCAAATATGGAGAAGAAATGCATTGAAGATATTTGTGAAATTTCAGCATACAAAGAAGGTAAGCTGCCTTTTAAGTATCTTGGAGTGCCAATATCTCCAAGAAGACTATCACCGATGGATTGTGAAGGGTTAGTGGAGAAGGTGTTGTGCAGATCTCATGTTTGTTCTCTCTCGGTTGTTTTGACAAATCGAGAGAGAAGCGAGCGTTTGGAAGAAAAGAAATGTGGAAAAAAGGGTAAAAATGTCTTTTCATATTAATTTTAATAAAGTAGTGACTATTTTTGCTCAACATTAAAGTTGCTGAATAAAAATAAATCACCTTAAATAGTGGCTACATCACGCCATTTTTACCATTAAAGGGCTAATTGAGGCCCAATTGCATGCTCAACCCGACAAGGGACTCATATTTGGTGTTACTACTTTGCCAACCTTTAGCAATTTCAGAACTCAAGAGGCTGAAAAATTATATTTACTCATTTTTACAAACCTTTAGCAATCTTCCATCTCTCGTCTTTCTGTTGATTTCTTTACATTTATTTGTTTATGCTTTTACTTGATTGAATCTTTGTTGTAAAGTATCTACGATCACACTTTTTTAGGGAAGTGCATGGTTAGCCACTAATAACACATGTATTTACTTTTAAACTACTGTTTAAAATGTCTTTAGTTTTTAACCACTGCTTTAATAAACTTTAACTGTCCGGACGAAAATACCTTCTGCTCATGTCCTTAACTTTTAAACTTAATTTCAGGACTTCAGGGCTACATGTCCTTAACTTTTGAACTTGAAACTCTAAGTTCAGGACTTCAGGACTACATGTCCTTAACTTTTGAACTTGTAACTGTAAGTTCAGGACCAAGTGTCCTTAACTTTTGAGCTTGTTAGTTTAAGTTCAGGAACTATTGTCCTTAACTTTTGGGCTTCTTAGCCTAAGTTCAGGACCTATTGTCATTAACTTTTGAGCTTGTTAGTCTAAGTTCAGGACTTTAAGACCTATTGTCCTTAACTTTTGAACTTGTAACTGTAAGTTCAGGAACTATTGTCCTTAACTTTTGGGCTTCTTAGCCTAAGTTCAGGACCTATTGTCCTTAACTTTTGAGCTAGTTAGTCTAAGTTCAGAACTTCAGGACCTATTGTCCTTAACTTTTGAACTTAATTTCATGTTCAGGACCTGTTGTCCTTAACTTTTGAGATTGTTAGTCTAAGTTCAGGACCACATGTCCTTAACTTTTGAATTTGGAACACGAAGTTCAGGACCAAGTGTCCTTAACTTTTGAGCTTGTTAGTTTAAGTTCAGGACCTATTGTCCTTAACTTTTGGGTTTCTTAGCCTAAGTTCAGGACCTATTGTCCTTAATTTTTGAGCTAGTTAGTCTAAGTTCAGGACTTCAGGACCTGTTGTCCTTAACTTTTGAGCTTGTTAGTCTAAGTTCAGGACTTCACGACCTATTGTCCTTAACTTTTGAACTTGTAACTGTAAGTTCAGGGCCTGTTGTCCTTAACTTTTGAGCTTGTTAGTCTAAGTTCAGGACCAAGTGTCCTTAACTTTTGAACTTGGAACTCGAAGTTCAGGACCAAGTGTCCTTAATTTTTGAGCTTGTTAGTTTAAGTTCAGGACCTATTGTCCTTAACTTTTGGGTTTCTTAGCCTAAGTTCAGGACCTATTGTCCTTAACTTTTGAACTAGTTAGTCTAAGTTCAGGACTTCAGGACCTGTTATCCTTAACTTTTGAGCTTGTTAGTCTAAGTTCAGGACCAAGTGTCCTTAACTTTTGAACTTGGAACTCGAAGTTGAGGACCAAGTGTCCTTAACTTTTGAGCTTGTTAGTTTAAGTTCAGGACCTATTGTCCTTAACTTTTGGGTTTCTTAGCCTAAGTTAAGGACCTATTGTCCTTAACTTTTGAGCTTGTTAGTCTAAGTTCAGGACTTTATGACCTATTGTCCTTAACTTTTGAACTTGTAACTGTAATTTCAGGACCTATTTGTCCTTAACTTTTGGGCTTCTTAGCCTAAGTTCAGGACCTATTGTCCTTAACTTTTGAGCTAGTTAGTCTAAGTTCAGGACTTCAGGATCTATTGTCCTTAACTTTTGAACTTGTAATTGTAAGTTCAGGACCTGTTGTCCTTAACTTTCGAGCTTGTTAGTCTAAATTCAGGACCAAGTGTCCTTAACTTTTGAACTTGTAACTGTAAGTTCAGGACCAAGTGTCCAAAGTAAATCAAAATAAGTCTAGTTTCATACCTGTCAGTGCTCATCCAGTTAGTCAGTTGAAACTTACGAAAATGTGATTTAATTATCAATACTGTCTTACTTGAAGCTTATGATATGTAGATATTAAAGCAAATTTAATATATAATATGGACTTTATGTGTGGAAAATCTAACATATGTTTACTGTCGAATTAAGGTAAGCATTTACCTCATTTTTTTTCTCCAATCTCTATTTTGGGAAGCTTGTCATGTATTATGGAATTTTAGTGAAAGTATAAGAAATAATTGCTTAGATAGTTAAAAGAGCCGACGTGCATCAGTGGAATTAATTCATGGCAGACGCATACACGACACGAGCCAAACCCATTGAAGATGAAGAAGAGTCTGCCATTTGTTCTTCTCCCTAACACATGAAAGAGATAGAAGGGTAACAGAATCCTTTCATATTAATTTTAATAGACTAGTGGCTGTTATTGCTAAGCATTAAAAATGCGGGATAAAAAGTAAATAACACTTTAAAAAGTGACTACCCCACACGATTTTTACTTACTTTTTGCCTACATTTTGGTTAGGAATTACAAGCTGAATTATCCGACTAGCCCATTAAACTCTCAGTAAATAGTCTACCTTCGGCGAATTGCGCCTACAACCAATGGTACTCAGATTTTGGTGTTAATAATATCAACGTATAGTATATGTTACAGTGCAGCGCACAATCTGGTCTACCATCTTAGCTTAATGAATGAATACTACATCCAGATCTTGTGCAGCTCAACAAAGAAAGTGTAAACTTACAAGACGTTGCCAATCAAACTCACCAAATACCCCAGCCTCAGCTCAAGAAAAGTCGCACATAAAGCAAATTCAACCTTTTTACAGTGGGAGGGAGAGGAAACAGAAAACACATACAAGTGACCTCTTTACTAGAACCTCAACGAATCTGCAATCGCAAGTAAATTCCACTATTCCGTAATAATTATGACAAGAATTAAAATAAATACCAAGATACATTATTCAGGAGATAGCAAGCCAGTCTCTCAACTCTGCCACGGACACATCCCTAGAAGAACATTCCATCTCCTTTAAGAAGGTGCCCTCTATTTACAATGCAAGGGCAACACTTGGATCGGAAATCAGGATCTTCAACGAGTACCTAAAAACTAATCAGCACCCTGTGGAACAGGTTCTGTAGATTTAGTATCAGTTCCATTTAATTTGGATTTCTCCTTCAAAGGCTTCTGTGCACTAGATGTCTTTTTAACACTTCTGTTGGGTTGTTTAGTTGTCTGAGGTGCAAGACCTGGCAAAATAGATATCATGGAATTAGAGTGTATGAAACACTAATCGCAGGAAAACTTGAACTCACTAGAGTGGCTACTAATGTGCATTGCGACTGCACTAAGATATTTGCCTGAAAAGATGTATCGAGTAAATATCCGCTCGCATCCTTTCTTACTGTCCTCTTCGATTATAGAAGGGCTAATAAAAGAGCATAAACAAGTTTCCCTCAGCATAGCACTACAAATTGGTTAACTGTGTGAGGGATTTGCAAAGAAATACACAAAATGCGGGGTGTTCTGGGGATTCACCCGAGAAAAGAGAGAGGGGGACTGGAGACAAGTTACTATGCTACTTTTGCTTATTGACAGTGGGCAATTGAAATGAGGAGAATAGGATATGCGCAGAGGGAATAAAACACACAGATATTGACTCAGGGTATTTATGGAGAAGAGAGTAATTAATTAACAATATTTTGCCTTTATGAAGGGGAGACTTGTTGTAACTGGTAAAATTGTTGTCATGTGACCAGGAGGTCACGGGTTCGAGTAGTGAAAAGAGCCTCTTGCAAAAATCTAGGTAAGGCTGCGTACAATAGATCCTTGTGGTCTGGCCCTTCCCCGGATTCCGCGCATAGCGGGAGCTTAGTGCACCGGGCTGCCCTTTTTTTTTTTTTTTTTTTTTTTATAATTTTGCCTTTATACCAAGCCAGAAAAAGCATATATGAAGCCTCAGGAGAGAAGAAAGTGGATGGAACAAAGAGGGTCTATATTGCTTAACATTTCTAGTGTCTGACGCAAGGCAATATCAGTTAAAAGTAAAACGCAAAGAAGAGAAGGAAAGATGACTTACCACTACTAGGCAGAGACAATCTATGTTTTCCTTGTTTATCAGACGGAGTGGATCTCTCCTTAGGATTGCTATGTGATCTAGAACCAAGGGCGGGTCTTGAACTAGCTTCCTCAACTAAATCTTCAAGATTTGGTTTAGACTTTGATTTGTTAACTAATGCTGCAGGCGTTTCTTGTGTGCTTGCTGACACATTTGGGGAAGAACTGCTGCAGCCATCAGAGAGAGATGCTGCTGTTTTCTCATTTGATTTCGAGTTACTGCTTGAATGAGATGGACCCGCTCTCTCATTTGCAAGATTTGCAGTTGCTGGTTTCTTCCCAGCAGATTTTGCCTGGTTCTTTATCCCGTTCTTGGGATCAGCTGATCCATTTTCAGGAGGCAGGACTCCATCTCTGACATTAATGTCGAGAAAGCGATTTTCCCACGGGCGTACTGCCATCCATCTCTCTAACCAGTTCCAACCCCAGTTGCTTTTATCTGGTTCAAACCCAGAAGGGGTAGCCTGCTGCCTCGATCCTGCCTGCCACTGCAGCATAAAATAGATTCAATAAGAAAAAGAAAAGGTGCCTTGAAATGAAAGCATTGGAACCTTGCCTAACTAGATCGTGACCAGTATCATAAAATGACGTCGGGAGTTAGGAGGTCTCCAGTATTGGCAGCTATTTTTTTGTTCTTCTAGAGTTGTTCCTGAATTCTAACTAGAGGCACCATGTGTCCATAAAAGTACGCATAGCATATAACAAGGGAAACGAAGAAGAGAAAGGACCCAAATAGCATATAGCAAGTGAAATGAAGAGGAGAAAATACCCAGCAGCTGAGCTTTATGAGCTACAATATAAGCTGGTTGCCAGGTATTTGCTCTACTAGTGCAGCTGATACAAATGCTATTGTATATTTAGATTCAGATACATTTTAGCCAAGAAAGCAGGCTGACCAAGATGCACCAGCATTGAGGAAAATCATAGTCGGTTTACTAGTATTAAAACCATTACTAGTGATGCATATCCGACCTATTAGTTACAAATAACACCTTTTGATCATGCTCTTGAATTAGAAGCAGTTATGACTAAATTTCCTAGAAGAAAATCAAAAGGCTACCATTAAAAACCTAAATAGGAAGAAATGCATAAAAACACATGGTTATTCCTTATTTTGTTATGATTTTTTAATTGTTGGATATTCCCATCTATAAGCAGATTTCAAGACATTTCCAAAAGCATTGGCGAATTTTTAACTAGTTCCAATGTCTATAACTACTTGGACAAAACTACAGGTTCCATTTAGTTGAGCATGAAAAGTTTTTATGCTAAGAACAATTGTCGGGAAAAACTGTGTAGAAGATCAGCTTTCTTATATTTATCCCGTGTTTAATTGAACAGATTTCTTCAAACAGAAGAGAACATGTGTACTAACCACAATACAATGTGAAGGTGCTACAACTTAATGGTGAAATTTATAAGAAGGGAAAAAGGTGGCCACAAAAATAGCTGGTAACGGAGGGAATATGGGCACATCAGAAAAAAAAAGGAAACTGGGATGAGACGGGCATTGCTAGGTCAGAGTAAGAGATAGCAGTGATGGGGGTTGACACTATTAGAATTGGCTTCTTGCTTACATGCCAATCACTCTCCTTTCCCAAGAGACAACACGGCATGGTATTCGATGCATCAACAATTTCATTGTCTTCCTCTACATCATCGAATTCAATAACAATGGTTATTCAGCTAACATCAGATTCAGGTGGTGTTACTAGTAGTACTGGTTAGTTCCCTTGCTGGGCACTAGAGTGCAATTTCATTTAGTGGTTAAGACTTTCCAAAAGGGCCCGGGTTTTGTTTGGATGTCCTTACAACGTAACTGGAATCTGTTCTCCATGACCACTGGTGGAACAAAGAAAATAAATATTCTTACAGGTATTTGTTGAAAGGAAAAGGAATGTTTAAAATGAGTAAGTAACCATTTTCCCCGTGACACTTCCACACTCTTTTGCAAGACTTGCTTTGAAGGGAAGTGCTTCTTGAGGTAAACTTTTTTACCACAACTTTCCTACCTATAAAACACACGAATGTAGGAAAGCTAACTTCCCCATAAAACAACCAATAGGTGCCTTATTGACTTCTTTAATCTCTGTGTAATGTTTTTACCAGAAAAGGTTTCAGCACTTTAAGACAGCAAACTCCAGAAAAATAAAACATCACACAAGGAAAATATCTGCACTTGCCCTTCTGAATTTCAATCAACTTTTTAAACTTAATTCCAACAGATGATCCCTCACCCCTAGCCATTAGACATAAAATGAGCCTTCTGCTCCATAGGACTTGAACAGTAACGTGCCTGCTTCTCTTAAATTCTATCTTTTTTCTCTTTTTGAACTTTTCTTCCACCTGCAAATATCCTAGTTTCATGACAAAACATTTTCCTTGATCACCCTTGTTCCAGCCTTTGCGGAAACTAGCATTCAATTTATTAATTCTCTGTTAAAAGACAAAGAACTTGAACAGATGAAAGCCTAAAGATCTAAGTTACCCTACAAAAACCTTTCTCAATCTTTAAACCTTAAAGAACTTGATTTGTGCTTTTACCTACTCTACCATAAATTAGAGCTTATACTTGAGCAAAGCCTTCTGCTAATTCTCTTGCATAATATTACTTTTTAACCAAGGCACCAGGGTATTTCTGGTTGCAACCTCTACGTAGCCAAAATGCAAAGTTTATCCATTCAGTAAATAAACAATAAGAGAGTGTGTGTGGTATATATCAAACAACCAACTTAATCGATCATGTTTACTACTCTTTTTCTTTGACTTTTTTTCTGAAGTACAAATGATAAGGGCCCCTGGAAGGAAAGAAAGGGAAAGGGAGCTATGAGTTTGAGCGGATTGACTCTAGAACCAATTTCATTGAAAGCTCCATTGTACAATTGGATCCAACAATTATGTAAGAAGTTCTGGGAAATGAGGGAACTTGTGGATACAGGAAATTATTTAGAAATATCATAATAAAAGAAACATAGGAGTTTGTTGTTAGGTACTTGACCAAAATGGATCATCCAATTCCTGTCAAACCTATCATTAAAAAATACCTACAAGGCCACAAAACTATAAGTTTACTCTTCATATTCCCGACCCTAAGCGTCTGCTGGCCTTGGTAAAATTTACAAGTCAAATGTCATAAGAAAGAGATGGTTCCCCTTCTCTCTAGATTACCGATAACATCCAACCATCTCCTTCCTTCATGGAGGACTTTCATAGCTTGTTGCGAACTGGAAGCGGAAACTTGTGTCTTTCCCCTAGCGGTGACACGTTCAAGTTGGAAAGACCTCTCACTCCTCTAATATTCAATCAAGACACAACATCACAGGTTTTTTAGTGATCTAGGAATCAGTATAACATATCAAACTACACAGATCATATTTCAAAATATCATTAGCAAAGCTAACATAAACGGCTGCTTCTCTTACAAGTTCCCACTTAAAATCTAATCTGAAGTTTTGCCTTCACTGAACTGATACATCAATGGACAAACATCGTCGAGAAGGACAATCAGATGCTTACCTGGTGAGCCAAAGCATAGGCCATTGCTCTTTCACGCTTAGCAGCTGCCTCTTGTCTCTTTAGCAGCTTTTCTTGAATTTGCTCAACAGATCCAATACTGTCACACCAGCCCTCCTGTTAGAAAAGTCAGTAGCAAAAAGGTGAGAAGCATGTTAATGGGAACAGTTTGGGTCAACCTACATGGATTCCACCAGGTAATGCGTAATTTTGTGAGTGAAACTTTTCTTTTTGCATGTTTTGGCAAGAAAGCTCATGTCAGCAAGATAAAGATTCCTATGACAACAACTCGAATCACCACATAAAGTAGAAAAACCAAACATATGAGACAAATGACAAGAACAACCATGAACCATGATATAACCTAATTTCTTGGCCACAACATTCAAATGATTGAGGCCCGATAGTCCCCCTGGAACATCCATGAAGAACCTATCAGGAAAGTTCCACATAGTTTAGTGTATATCATATATTGTAGGACAACATCCACCATGCGCAGAATCCGTGGAAAACCCCTAAAGCAAAATTGGCATGCCACTACAAAGAGACTCTTCCACTAGAAAAAAGACATGATTAACCACTTATTAATATTATAATCTAGTGATAAATGCCATTAAAACAAGTAGTGGGCACTATGGAAACGCCAAACGAGTATCTTAAGTAATAACAATTTAGAAGTTGCTTACTTCGATCTCTCGTACACGAGCCTCATTTTCTAGTTGTTGTTGAAGTTTCTGCTGGTCAGTTTGACTTTCCAGTGCCATGCGAACACGCCTTGCTCGTACACGTGCCTGAACTCTCACTAAAGCTTGCATGCAACGGAGGGTAATCGCAGCTTGCTTTCTCACTGCATGACCCCTAACAAGGGCTTGTAGTCTCACCAATCCTTTTAGAGCCCGGAGAGCTCGCCTTGCCTGACCAGTGCCAAGATATCAAATAAGATTTAATGGCTGTAATTTTTCCTAGTTAACAATTATCTCTTCAATTCCCCTAGTATGTTTGTTTCTACTCACCAACTGATAAGATTCATAAGAAATTAAAAACACGGTGGTTAACATACCTATATTCAGTTGTCAGAAAGTTCTTTTATGTCCAAAAGCTTAATCTATGAGTCAGATACCAACTTAGAAACTGGAGTCAGGCAGGTTTTCCCTGACTAAAAGTTGCAACCATATAAAACACCATTTTTCGCCATTTAAGCAAGTAAGTTCTATATGATATACATTCTTTTAACCTTATACAAATTTCCAGTCTCTGCAGAACATGCCTAACATAAAAATTGCTTAGGAATTTACCATAGCACAAAGTATCCCTACCTAAAATGGCAAACATAAGTTTCTTAAATATGAAAAAAAGAAAATAAACATGTATTTAATGTTAAAATGTGCAATTCATGATCTATTATTTCACTTTCGTGACAAAAGTAATTCTTTATGCTCTTCCCCCATTGGTACTTTTTATTACCAATCTTTTTTTTTCCTCCTAGTTGTCACTGGTCTGATATCAAAGAAGGCCTAAGGATCAGGATAGGTGGACTTATCGTAGTTAGCAAGTACAAAGTAGACCTTGTTGCATTAGTTTCTGGAACTTAGTGTTAAAGGGATCTCCGAAAGGGATCAAAGATCTCATCCAGCTCATCAGTTCTTTTAACCTCGATAATCTGGTTGTATCCTATTCTTTATTTATGCAGATCTTTCTTGATTTTCGTTTATCAAAAACGTATCTTGACTTTGCACCTCCCCATGGCTTATATTTCTCCCTCTTCAGGAGGTTATATTGCTCTAGTTCCTTACTTCTCTAGGATCAGTCTTTCCTAATTTGATTCTCTTTAGGTTCTCTGAGGGAAGAAAGAGTCTTATTACTGATGCTCAATTATCAGTATAAAGTGGATAAACCAGTTACTTACTGGAAGAAAGATTATTGTTTTCCAATTGTTTGATTGGCGAAGGGTACATTCAGACTTGGATTTACTGTATTTTAAGTGACTTCCTTTTATCATTATGTAGGAGAGATGGCCGAGTGGTTCAAGGCGTAGCATTGGAACTACTATGTAGACTTTTGTTTACCAAGGTTCGAATCCCTCTCTTTCGGTACCAGTGTTTTGAAAAGCGAGCGCTTTGTCGCTTTAAGCGCGAAGCGAGGCGAAGCGAGAAGCTGTCGCTTTTTCCTTACTAAAGCGACACGACCAGCAGAAGCGATCGCTTCGGCCAAAAAAGCGAGAAGCGACCCAAAAGCGAGAAGCGCAGAAGCGCTCGCTTCTGTTCAGAGGGCCATTTTGAAAATGAAAAAAGTTTGGGTCTTTGTTTTTGTTTTACAAAACAGACCCAAAGTGAAAAGACCTTCTTTGTCTTGCCAAAAATTGAGCTTTAGCAGCCGCAGCCAACGAGGGTTCAACCTCCAGGTAATTTTTCTGTTTTATTATTCTTCTTCTGCTGCTGATTCTGAAAGTAGCAGCAACAACCAACTAGGTTCAGCCTCTATTTAATTTTTCATCTTTTATTCTTCTTCTTCTTCTCTCTCCTCTTTTTCAGTTTTTCTGGACCAGCGACTGCGTTAGGGCAGGCGTTAGTTTTTCCCCTCTTTTATTCTTCTGATTTATTAATTATTAATTTTAATATGTATTTTAGTTTATAAATTAATTATTTAATTATTATATATATGTTATATTTTCAGTTTATTTGATTTTCTTAATGTATTTTTCAGTATATAAAATTAATTATTATATATATGTTATGTTTTCAGTTTATTTGATTAATTTTATATGTATTTCATTTTAGAAAATTATATATGTTATATTTTAGTTTATTTGATTTTTTTAATGTGTATTTCGGTTTATAAAATTAATTATTATATATATTATATGTATTTTCAGTTTATTTGATTATGTATTTTCTTATATCTTAATAGGGATTTCAAAATGCTCTTTATTCTTCTTATTTATTAATTTTAATATGTATTTTAGTTTGTAAAATTAATTATTATATATATGTTATATTTTCAGTTTATTTGATTTGTTTAATGTGTATTTCAGTTTATAAAATTAATTATTATATATATGTTATATTTTCAGTTTATTTGATTAATTTTATATGTATTTTCAGTTTATTTGATTATGTATTTTCTTATATTAATAGGGATTTAAAAATGTCCCAAAGTTTTTAAATTGAATTTTTTGATTATTTATATTGTGTCTTTGCAAGGTTTACATTATGTTTTTTAAAAATTGAGTGAAGCGTGCTCTTCGCTTTCTTATATTAATAGGGATTTAAAAATGTCCCAAAGTTTTTAAATTGAATTTGGATTTTTTATTGTGTCTTTGCAATGTTTACATTATGTTTTTTAAAAATTGCGCTTCAATTCAATGAAGCGAGCGCTTCGCTTTGCGCTTCGCTTTTGAAGCGAGGCGAGCCCCTGTCGCTTTTTTGCGCTTCTCGCTTTCAAAAACATTGTTCGGTACCTTCGCTTAATTCACCAATTTTAGTAACAATGAGTGCTCAAATAGCAATGGATACCATTATTCCAACAACTAGACCCTTCTTTGATCTAAAGATATAGATTCTCAATTCCTAATTGTTGTGACGCGTAAAATAGAATACTAAAAAAAATCATAATGAAAATATTGGAAAGAAAAGAGTAGACAAGGAATGAAAATAGATCCTTGGTCTATGATACAAAAATGGGGGAAATCCAGATCAAACTCAGATTACTTAACTTTAGGTTAATTTACTTGGCCTAAAGAGAAGAAATTTTCCGAACCCTTGGTTTCAGTCTGAGGTTTAAGTCTGATGAGAATAATATTCTACGACTAGCAATTGTCTTTTCCGTATTACTGAGAAATCTATTTCAATTAAGCTGTGGTAAGTGCTCGATCCATTGACATAGTCAAAACTCAGTCTTGGAAAAGAAGGATACGAGGACCAAACGCACAACCAAGCAGGCATGTCATATATTTCAATTAACAAAATTACAGGCTGACACAGTACCAGAAATCCTCTAAAAGCTGTTTGAATGCGTATAGCTGCTGACTCTTCTATCATACTCTGCTGAATTTGTGGGGCATGGTGCAATTGATGTGAACTTGAAGGCGAGCTGGCAGCAACTGGAACTGATGTGCTGCTGATATCTTCAACTGATCTTGCAATAGCATCATTATGAGCTAGCTCTCTCTGAAGTAGGTCAGAATCAATCTCAACTGAGTGCTTTCTCCGGTGCCAAAACTTTCCAGTCCCTCCTGATTTCTGTTATAATGAACGAGTTAAGATTAGTACACATGCTCATCCAATATGCATAATTACCTTTGCAGTACCTTGAAATAAACAGGCATTGACAATCCAGAAATAAGTTAAATATGATCTCATTAACCAACACACTGAAAAAATCTTCTTATAATTTTTTTTTTTCAATGATAAGCTTTTATCTTCTTACAATGTTTTCAGAATCAATTAATAGATCCCATCATAATCTTAGCATCTATAACACTGAAGTTTCGTGTTGGTAAATTGTTTGATATGTGCCAATTGGTGAGATATGAGATAACCGATTGAGAACACAATCAACATCACTGCATTTCAGGCTCCAGATGACAGAGGTGAAAGGACGAAAGCTAACTTAAAAGAGAAAGTGATATTACTCGAGAATAAGCCTGTCTCTTTAGGATGTAAAGATGACACCAAAGATTATACAAGTAGTTTGCTGAGATAAGCATTGATTAGGATACCCATCGAAAACCAACGAATCAGTCAGCTATCAAAGATATATGCAAGAAAGAAATAACATAGAAAAGAAAATGTTACCCACATTTTCATCTTTTTCTGAAGAATGAGACTTTTCTGCTTTCTTTAAACCAACTAATGCTCTGATCCATTTGCTTGAGACACCCATGCTATACTAACTTTGGCTCTACCAACTTGCACTGAAACAGGAAAGTTGACGAATTCAGTAATTTCGTGAACTGATTAACCTTAAGTACCAATCCAGAAGAAAGAGCACATGACAACCAACAAACATCAATTTCTTTTATGATAGGTTCCGCCTAACACAAATACTCAATGGACTGCTTAAGAATAACTGAGATAGAGGGATGAAGTTCTTTAGTTCTCAATTCAGAGGCAAACCTGGAATGCTTGAAATCTAGGATGAATATAGAAAATATCTAGCTTATCCAAGACGTGAAAACAGGTAACATTATGAAGACAATGCACAAGACCAACAGCCAAAATGGCAATATCAGTAGAGTAACTTCCAAAGATGGCTATCAAAAAACAAAAAGTAGAGAATTGATCAACCAGTGGCGGAAGTAGGATTTTCACCAAGGGGATTCAAAAAAAAACTAAAAAAGAAATAAACACACAAAAACTAAGGAAATTCAACACCTAATACATATACATGAAAAAAATAATTTAACTTATATATACAGTTTAATTATCGGCGAAGGGGCCCCTAAGATCAACAAAATAGTTCTATCTATTAACCAAAATTTTTTGATGAAGTAATAATAGATTTCATAGCTGGCATCAAGAAGATGCATAATAATACAAAAGTTATGGAAGCAAAAAAGACTTTATTAGCTCAATTACAAAAAGACTATTCTAGTACCAGGGAGAATCTAAGGGAGAAAGGTAATGCCAGCTATAAAGATACAAAAGACATCCAGCCTTGAGGGAATGATTTGGAGTTGATAAGCCTTCAAAACATCTGTTGTTCCTTTCTATCTATTGACCAAATTATGATCAGAAAAAATGTAAACATGCTTCGAAGTGATCGCTCACCAATATTGCGACCAAGGATTCATAATACCATCTTTTCAATTAGTACTGGAACACGTACATTATGTCAATACAACTAAAACAAATCAAAGTCACTCATTTCCCCTTATTTTATACCCATTCTCCAGAACAAACACAAGTCAAATCAAAGTCACTCAGTTCACTGGTCTATTACACGAACTCTCCAGCACATGACATGTTCATAATCACATAATGTACCTTAAATCTCGTAACTTCAACATTCCCTTAAGAATGTTTCAACAGATTTCCACAATGCCATACATCTCTCAACAAGGGTCAAGAGCTATCTATATATTAACTATCTAAACCCAAAGTTCCAAACTTTACTACAATCTAAGCTGAACTCGACAACACATTACATGCAACTTTCATTTCCCAAATTTAGGGTCATCATAAACCCAAAATAAGAACAACCCACTTCACTTTACAATTCTCTTTACCAAAATATTGACCATTATCTATATATTAACTATCTAAACCCAAAGTTTCAAACTTAAGTTCTAAGCTGAACTCCACAACGAATTACATGTAATTTTCATTTCCCAAATTTAGGGTCATCATAAACCAAAAATAACAGCAACCCACTTCAATTTACAAATCCCTTCACCAAAATATTGACTATTTGTAAGCTAAAGGTAAAGCCAGTAGAAAAAACAACTAACAACAACAAATGCAGATCTCCAAATCACCAATTAACATACATTATTGAATTTACTAAACTCTAATAAAACTAACAAAGATATCAAGTAAAAAACAACAAGAAAGGGAAAGAACCTTTTTTCCTTAAACGGGTTGGTTGAAATAGATGGATCTATCAATCAGTCAACTAAAAGTCAAAACTGAAGTCAACCCAATTCGCATCATACTCAAGTGAGCTTCAACAACCAAAAATCTTGAATTTTTCCGATTTTTTTTTTGTGCTTTTGGGGACTTGGATGAGCTGATAAGAAGTACTACTAAAGGAGTTATGAAATGAGTCAGTAGCAGCAAAGAATGAGTGTGAGGGGTGGTGCCAGCTAACGTACGCCAGAGGAGTGGGGAATATGGGGGAGAATAGAACGGCGTCGTTTTAGGTGGTGGGACGGGTGGGAGAGTAAGGTCGTTTTCAGAGGTGCATGCGACCAAGAGTCAATCACGGGATTTCCTCGGCCCCTACCCCTTCACCATCGTGTCCAGTCGGATTTTTTTCCAACTGAAAATGGGTTTGCGGGTCAGGTTTTGTTTACTTGATCAAGTTTTAAGTGACATTTTTTTGGGGGGGCAAAAATAGAAATTGGAATTTTGAAACCTTTTTTGGGTAGTCGTACAAATTTGATGCATACACAAACTTGAGAATAAAGAAATGCCAACCGTTCTCTTAATTAAACGTATAAAACTCTTTGTATTATTTTTATATTCTATTATATATTTCTTTTATATTATCTTAGAATTGTATTATTATATTTCTTATTTTTTTACTCTAACTCTTGTCTTAAAGCTATTTTTGCGTGACAATCCAAAACTAAACGATTGTTATCGACGTCTTGTGACTATGTAACTTGTTAGGGGAACCATTCATCCATCTTTCCAAATATCAAGTTATCAACTATAACATGCAATAACGTAACACCAGTCCATAGAATATTTATAATAATCACCCAACATGCACGCACATTTCAATTAACTTAGGATTATCATATTATTACAAACAAATATTGGTAGGGACAAATAAGCCATATGACAACTTAGGTATCTTAAAGTGCTTAAGATAGATGCAAAAGGTATTGGAGCTTTTAAAAGTCATAAACATATACAAAGTGAGATGCATCCTATCTAGAGGTGGCAAACGCACGGGTTGAATTGGATATAGACGGGTCAAAACAGGTAATATAAATACAGATAAATTATTCGACTCAATCCATATTTAATAAGGATAGAAAATAGGTTAATCAGTTGATAGTATAGATATTCATATTTATCCATGGCTTCTTAAATATGATCACTTTTGGGAGATTAAGACTTGAGGAATCCTCAATTTGAGTCTTTGCAAATGTAAAAATTAAACTCATTGGTTATCCATTTTTTAAGTGTATAATATGGATCTTATCCATATTTGATCCATTTTTAGAAGGTTAATTATCCAATTCATTTTTTAGTGGATAATATGGATGGATAACTATTTATTTATCTATTTTGCCACCACTAATCCCTCCTAGTATCTAAAATGTAGAAATAACATAACGGCATCCCTAAACAAAGCTTTACTGTATTTAATTTAGCTCAAATGCCTTCGATCAATGCAAATTATGAATTTTCACGGTTAATTATACACATTAGGCTCATCTCATAAAATTAGACATTGGCTAACGTCGAAATCAACAATAAAAAGGCAATTCTCGACAAACAAGGTAAAATTTCTGGCCCCCGTACATTTCATAATTAGTACTCTTAACCAGGCGTCTGAATATACAACAACAAATCCAATGTAATTAGGGGTGTTCGTAAAATACCGAAAAATCGAATTAAACCGTAAACCAAACCAAACCGACTAAAAATATCGATACTTTTTCGGTTTAGTTTTGAATTTTAAAAATCGATCAAATTTGGTCTGGTTTTCGTTTAATAAAAAATAACCAAAAAAATCGAACCAAACCGAATATCAAAGTAGCTATTTAAAATTTATTATTACACCTATATATATATATATATATATTTATATAAAGTTTCTAAAATTTTATGTTACATTTTAATAGTTTTCATTTTTCTAGTTCTTTGCTATTATAATAATCCAGTTCTTCGCCTTTACATTCTTGTTTGATTGGTAGTTTTCTTTTGCTAAGTACAAGAATTTATTTCATGTTAAAAATAATCTATTTTTAATTGAGCCCTAAACTTATTCATCACTATTTAGTTCAATTATAATCAATATATCTTGATAAATGATAGATTTCTCAAAGAGCAATTGGTTTGATAGTGTTATGTTGAAAATGTAGTCAGTGAATATGTGTTTGGTTGTGTATGTCTCATGTTTAAGAAAAAATCGATAAATAACCGAAAAAATCGAAAAATCGACATACACCGAATCGATAAAAACTGACTTAATTGGTCTAGTTTGGTATAAATATTTGGAAAACCGGCTTACCTGATTTGGTTTCTTTTAGAGAAAAATCAATCCAAACTGAATCATGAACTCCACTGAGTGTAATACCACAAACTGGGGTCTGGGAGGGATAAAGTATACGCAGATCTTACCCCTACCTTGTTAAGGTAGGGAGAATATTTTCGATAGACCCCCGACTCAAGGTAACAGTAAAGAAAATATACACAACAGGTAGTAACAACAATACGATAAGGTGATAATATGACAGGGTAAGAATAATCAACATATAGTAAAAGAAACCTATGGATAATAAGGTATGGAAATAAGAGATTAATACTAATATTACCGACATGAAAAGGAGACACTCCCGCCTATTTACTAACCTTCTACCCGAATTTCCAACATTCACACCCCTATTAAAGGTCATATCTTCAGTAAGCTGAAGTTGCACTATGTAAGGCTGTCAAATTTGGCCCAAGCCTAAATGACCCGCCCAAGGTTGGACTGGTTATTGACCTGTCAATTTATTAAACTCAACCTATCTCAACCCATTTAAAACTGGGTTGATTTTTATCCCAAATTGATCCATGAGTAACTTTGTCAAAATATCTTAGAAATATTTTTTTTGTTTGATATGTTACATATGACTATAACAAAAGAAAAAAAATCTTATTTAGTAATTATACAATTTATAAGAAAACAATACATATTAAGCACATGTTGATAAGAGTTGGGCGGGTTAGGTTATAACTCAAAATTTAGCCTATCTTGACACAACCCATCTTAGCCCAAGTGACTTTTGGATGGGTCATTTGACCCGCCCAATTATTTTTCAACCCATTTTGACCCGCTCAAAACCTCTCCAACCTCCCATTTGACACCCCTAGCGCTATGTCATGCCTAATCATCTTTTCCCAATATTTTTTGGGCCTATCTCTACCTCTCATCAGCCCCACCATGGTCAACCTCTTGCACCTCCTCACTAGGGCATCTATACTCCTCTTCGCATGCCTGTACCATCTCAACATAGCTTCTCACATCTTATCCTCCATAGAAGTCATTCCTACCTTGTCTCGAATAACTTCATTTCTAATCTTATCTCGCCTGGTATGTCCATACATCCATCTCAGCATCCTCATGTCTGCTACTTTCATCTACTGGACATGGGTGTTCTTGACCGGTCAATAATCCACTCCATACAACATTGTCGGTCTAACTATTACTCTGTATAATTTATTTTTGAGTCTTGGTGGCACCTTCTTATTACACAAAACTCTGGAAGCCAGCCTTTATTTCATTCACTTCACTCTGTTCCGATGCGTGGCTTCCTCGTCTATCTCTCAACTACTAGAAATTATAGATCCGAGGTACTTGAGACTCCCTTTATTGGGATGACTTGTAAATCTAGCCCCACTTCCACGTCCTATTTATGAGTCACGCTGCTGAACTTACATTGCAAGTACTTTATTCTAGTCTTGCCTAACTTGATACCTTTTGACTCCAAGGTTCGTCTCCAGACCACCATCTCACGTCTCGTCAATTAATACTATATCATCCACGAATAACATACACCATGTCACCTCCCCTTGAATATGCTACGTTAAAACATCCATTCCTAAGGCAAATAAAAACGAGCTAAAAGCGAATCCCTGATGCAAACCCATCACGAGCCGAAAATGTTCCAAGTTCCCTCCCACTGTCCCAATATAGGTCTTAGCACCATCATACATATCCTGAATCGCACTAATATATGCTACAAGCACACCTCTAACCTCCAAATATTTCTATAGAACCTCCCTTGGACTTTGTCGTTAACTTTTTCTAGGTCAAATAATACCATGTGCAAGTCCTTCTTCCTATCCTTATACTGCTCCACCAGTCTCCTAATAAGATGAATGGCTTCAGTAATCGGCGTTCAATTAGTGACTCGAATCCTCAATTTTCTCAACTGGGGATTTAGGGCTCAAAATAATAATTATCCATTTCTAATCTCATATTTTGAATGCAAAATCCATATAAAAATATGTAATCAACTTAAATAATGGTTTAAAGTCATTATCTTAGTCTAAATTATGAGTACATTGCTTAAAACCTTCAAACTCGTGAGTTACCTTGCCCAAAATTGAAAACACACTTCTAAAAATTGATAATATCCTTTACATATCAAGGGGTATTATAAGACATACATTTTATGTCACGACCCGGATTTCTCACCCTCGGGAGTCGTGATGACGCCTACTCATAGAAGCTAGGCAAGCCACGAAATGCGGAAAATTCAACCTCTTTCATTTTAGCCTTTTTAACCAATTAAATTAGCAGGTAATCAGCATTTATATAATGAAGAAAGATGAAATTTAAGCGGAAGACTTAGATAAATATTTTACCAAAACCGATACGAATAAAAATCCAACATATATCTCTACCCAGAAACTGGTGTCACAACATTCACGGACTGTCTAGGAATACTACATACAAGTGTCTGAAAAAGGAAATACAGTATGTCTCGGATACAAAAGAAAACAGAACATCTAAATTGATAGAAGAGACGTCGGGCCTGCGGATGCCTGTAGGGCTACCTCGGTGTCTCGGTGGACTGAAGGATGGCTCCCCTACCGTTGCTGACCAAGCACTACTCCTGTATCTGCACATAAGTGCAGAGTATAGCATCAGCACAACCGACCCATATGCTGGTAAGTGTCTGGCCTAACCCCGGCGAGGTAGTGACGAGGCTAGGACCATACTCCAGTTAAACCTATGCAATTATGTATATATACACAGCGGAAAGATAGACGGAAACGAACAATTAAAACTGGGGAGGGAAAACATGTTTCGGGGAATAACAGATAAGGCAGAATCTCAATAAAATTATAAGGAAACCAAAATTTAACTTCTAACAAGGATAAGGAAAATAAAGGCAAATTTCACTTTCAGTTTACTTCTTGTTGCAGGCGTGCAACCCGATCCCATTTTTAATATCTTGTGATAGGCGTACCACCCGCTCTCATTTCATTAAATCTCGTGGTAGGCGTACCACCCGCTCCCATTTCATCAAAACTCGTGGTAGGCATACCACCCACTCCCATTTCACTTAATCTCGTGGTAGGCATACCATCCGCTCCCATTTTATCAAACCTAGTGGTAGGTGAACCACCCGCTCCCATTTCATCTTATCTTGTTGTAGGCGTACCACCCGCTCCCATTTCTCATATCTTGTGGTAGGCATACCACCCGCTCCCATTTCATCATATCTTGTGGTAGGCGTACCACCCACTCCCATTTACAAGCTAGCACAAAATCACAAGGAATCCCGGCAAGGGAATAAAAGCAATACAATAACTTCCCAGCAACGGAGCAACAATAGCGAAACAATCATCCCGGCAAGGGAGAATCAGCTATAACCAATCCTAACTCAACTTCTACTCAGCTCAATTAATACCTATACTCAATCATAAATAAAATCCACGAGATTAAACTACATCTTTGCTCGATATCAAGAATCGTCAATTAAATCATCTGTAGTAACATTTAAGAACACAACAACTATCAATTTAAGACTCAGGGTCATGCTCGACTCCAACGTATAGATACCCATCACCATGCCTATACGCCGTACTCAACAAGAAGCAATTAACAAATTTGACTCAACTCCTAATCCCTCAAGCTAAGGTTAGACCGAACACTTACCTCGATGCTTCGAACGCAACTCAACTTTCAATTATAGCTTTACTCCTTGATTCCTCCGCCAATTCGCTCGTATCTAGCCACAAGTTACTTAATTACATCAATAAACGCTAAATGAATCAATTTGGATGCATGAAAATGAATTTTCCAAAGTTTACCCAAAAAGTCAAAATTGCCCCCGGGCCCACGTGGTCAAAACCCAAGGTTCGAACCAAAACCCGATTACCCATTCCCCCACGAGCTCAAATATGTAATTTATTTTGAAATCGGACCTCAAATCGAGGTCCAAATTCCCAATTTTTGAAAAACCTAAGTTCTACCCAAAACACCCAATTTCCCCTATGAAAATCATTGATTTGAAGTTGAAATCATGTTAAAAGATATTAATGATCGAAGAAAACTAGTTAAAAACGACTTACAATTGATTTGGAGAAGAAAGGTTGTTTAAAAAATCGCCTCTTATGTTTTTGGGGTCTTAAAAAAAATAAAAAATAAAAAATAACTGAAAATCTCGTCTAAATATACTGCCCTCAGATGCCCTGTGCGCGGACCGCACAAAATCAACTGCGGCCGAACATGCTTCATGTGTTCTACAGTGACAGGTCTTAGTAATTTGGCCATCAGTTTCTCTACAGATGTCCAAATTGTGATTTATTTACTTTTCTGGAAACTAGACACAAAGGACTACAACTTTCTTTTTTGAATCATCTCAAATTTCCTTGTAGATCAAAAGATATAGGCTTCCGAAATCGGACTAGTGAATTGCTCTTCACCGCGGACCGCACCAAAACTAGTGCGGCCGCAGTCCATATCGTGCGGACCGCACTGGCCTGTTCAGAGGTCCTCCACCTCTCTGAGCCTGCAACAGCTCAGTTTTTAAGCCTAAGACTCCCCGGAACCTACCCGAAACTCACTCGAGCCCTCGGAACTCCGAACCAAGCGCATACAAGACCTCAAAAATATCCTACGAACTTATTCGTGTAATCAAATCATTAAAATAACATCATGAACATCAAATTAAATCTCGAGATCAATGAAATTTTCTCAAAACTTTTTTTTAAACATCAATTTTGCGATTTAAGTCCGAATCACGTCATATGACATCCGTTTTTCACCAAATTCCACAGAAATGTCTTAAATCATATATAAGACCTGTACCGGGCACCGGAACCAATATACGGGCCCGATACCACCATGTTCTAAGCAAATTTCATTTCAAATTTCTTTAAACAATTTTCTTTAAAAAATTCGTTTCTCGGGCTTGGGACCTCGTAATCCGATTCCGGGCATACGCCCAAGTCCCATATTTTCCTACGGACCCTCCAGGACCGTCAAATTACGGGTCCGGGTTCGTTTACCCAAAATGTTGACCGAAGTCAAATTTATTCATTTTATAGTCAAAACTTATCATTTTTCACAGATTTTCACATTTAAGCTTTCCGGCTACGCGCCCGGACTGGGCATGCAAATCGAGGTGGTGCTAAGGGAGGTTTTTAAGGCCTCGGAACGTAGAATTTCATTTGCAACACAAGTGATGACCTTTTGGGTCATCACATTCTCAGCCTCTAAAACAACCGTTCGTCCTCGAACGGACAGAAGAAGGACGTACCTGAGTCGGGGAAAAGATGGGGATAACGGCTCCGCATATCGGACTCAGACTCCCAGGTTGATGCCTCATGAGGCTGACCTCTCCACTGAACACGAATAGAAGGAAAACTCTTTGATCTCAACTGACGAACTTGCCAGTCTAGAATAGCCACCGGCTCTTCCTTATAAGATTAGTCCTTGTCCAACTAGACAGTGCTAAATTCTAACATGTGGGGTAGATCGCCGTGATACTTCCGAAGCATGGACACATGAAACACTGGATGCACAGCTAATAAGCTCGGCGGCAAAGCAAGTCTATAAGTTACCTCTCCCACTCGATCAAGAATCTCAAACGAGCCAATGAACCTAGGGCTAAGCTTGCCCTTCTTCCCAAATCTCATCACGCCCTTCATAGGCGACACTCGGAGCAATACCCGCTCACGGACCATAAAAGCCACATCTCGAACCTTGCGGTCTACATAACTCTTTTGCCTGGACTGAGCTATGCGAAGCCTATCCTGAATAATCCTGACCTTGTCCAAGGCCTCCTGAACCAGATCCGTACCCAACAACCGAGTCTCTCCCGGCTCAAACCATCCAATCGGAGATCGACACCGCCTACCATATAAAGCCTCATAAGGAGCCATCTGGATACTCGACTGGTAGCTGTTGTAGGCAAACTCTACTAAAGGCAAGAACTGATCTCACGAACCCCCAAAGTCAATGACACAAGCTCGGAGCATATTCTCCAAAACCTGAATAGTCTGCTCAAACTGCCCGTCCGTCTGAGGATGAAATGTTGTACTCAACTCAACCTGAGTGCCCAACTCTCATTGAACTGCTCTCCAGAAACGTGAGGTAAATTACGTACCTCGGTCTGAAATGATAGACACAGGCACACCATGAAGACGAACAGTCTCCCAGACATAGATCTCAGCTAACCTCTCAGATGAATAGGAGATTGCCACAGTAATGAAATATGCTGACTTGGTCAACCTATCAACAATGACCCATACTACGTCAAACTTCCTCCTAGTCTGCGGGAGTCTAACAACAAAGTCCATAATGATCCGCTCCCACTTCCACTCGTGAAGCTCAATCCTCTGAAATAAACCACCAGGCCTCTGATGCTCATATTTAACCTGCTGACAATTTAAACACTGAGCCATATATGCAACAATATCCTTCTTCATTCTGCGCCACCAATAATGCTGCCGCAAATCCTGATACATCTTCGCGGCGCCCGGATGAATAGAGTACCGGGAGCTATGGGCCTCCTCTAAAATCAACTCCCGAAGCCCATCCACATTTGGCACACACACTCGACCCTGCAATCTCAAAACTCCATCATCATCTAAGGTAACCTGCTTGGCACCTCCGCGTTGCACCGTGTCTCTAAGGACACACAAATAGGGATCATCATAATGCCGATCACGGATATGCTCCAATAAAGAAGAACGAGCGACCGTGCAAGCTAATACCCGACTAGGCTCAGAAATATCCAACCTCACGAACTGATTGGCCAAGGCCTAAACATCCAAAGCAAGCTGCCTCTCACTAACCGGAATATAAACAAGACTGCCCATACTAGCTGACTTCCTACTCAAGGCATCAGCCACCACATTGGCCTTTCCCGGGTGATATAAGATAGTGATATCATAATCCTTCAACAACTCCAACCACCTCCTCTGCCTCAAATTCAACTCCTTTTGTTTGAACAAATACTGAAGACTCTTGTGATCCGTGAACACCTCACATGCCATGCCATATAGATAATGCCTCCAAATCTTCATTACGTGAACAATGGCTGCCAACTCCAAATCATAAACCGGATAGTTCTTCTCATGAATCTTCAACTGCCGCGAAGCATAGGCAATAACCCTGCCCTCCTACATCAACACTGCCCCAAGTCCAATACGTGATGCATCACAATAAACTGTATAATGTCCTGAACTTGTGGGCAAAACCAACACCGGTGCCGTAGCTAGAGTTGTCTTAAGCTTTTGAAAGCTCGCCTCACACTCGTCCGACCATCTGAACTGGGCACCCTTCTGGGTCAACCTGGTCATCGGGCTGCAATAGATGAAAACCCATCCACGAACCGACAATAGTAGCCTGCCAATCCCAAGAAACTCCGAATCTCTATAGCTGATGCTGGTCTAGGACAGTTCTTGACTGCCTCAATCTTCTTCGAATCCACCTGAATACCCTCTACTAATACAACATGACCTAGGAATGTAACTGAACTCAGCCAGAACTCACACTTCGAGAACTTAGCATATAACTGACTATCCCTCAGGGTCTGAAGAACAACTCTGAGATGTTGCTCGTGCTCCTCCCGGCTACGGGAATATATCAAAATATCATCAATTAAGACTATCACGAACGAATCCAAATAAGGCTTGAACACTCGGTTCATCAAATCCATAAAAGCTGCTGGGGCATTTGTCAACCCGAATGACATAACCAAGAACTCACAATGCTCGTACCGAGTGCAGAAAACTGTATTAGGGACATCAGATGCCCTAATCCTCAACTGATGGTAGCCAGATCTCAAGTCCCTAATCCTCAACTGATGGTAGCCAGATCTCAAGTCAATCTTTGAAAATACCTTGGGACCCTGAAGTTGATCAAACAAATCATCAATCCTCGGCAATGGATACTTATTCTGGATCGTAACCTTGTTCAACTGCCGGTAATCAATACACATTCTCATCGATCCATCCTTCTTCTTAACAAACAACACTGGCGCACCCCAAGGCGAAACACTGGGTCTAATGAAACCCTTCTCAAGCAAGTCTTGCAATTGTTCTTTCAACTCAGGCAGGGCCATACAATACGGCAGGATAAAAATGGGCTGAGTGCCCGGAGCCAAATTAATGCAAAAGTCAACATCCCTATCGGGTGGCATACCCGCTAGGTCTGAAGGAATACCTTAGGGAACTCACGAATAATGGGCACAGAATTAATAGATGAAACCTCAGCACTGGAATCGCGAACATATGCCAAATAGGCCAAACACCCCTTCTCGACCATACGCTGAGCCTTCACATACGAGATAACACTGCTGGTAGAATGACCAGGAGTCTTTCTCCACTATAAACGAGGCATACCGGTAAAGCTAAGGTCACAGTCTTGGTATGACAGTCCAAGATAGCGTGGTAAGGTGATAACCAGTCCATCCCCAATATAACATTGAAATCGACCATGTCTAAAAGCAACAAATCTACACGAGTCTCAAGATCTCCAATCACCACAACACAAGAACGATGGACTCGATCGACCACAATAGAATCACCCACCGGTATAGACACATAAACAAGAACACTTAATGAATCACTAGGCATGATCAAATACGATGCAAAATATGATGACACATATAAGTATGTAGACCCTGGATCAAACAACACTGAAGCATCTCTATCACAAACCAGAACCGTACCTGTAATAACTACATCTGAAGCCTCAGCCTTGGGCCTGGCTAGGAGAGCATAACATCGGGGCTTGGCCCCACCACCCTGAACTAGATCTCTAGGACGACCTGCAGTTGGCTGGCCTCTACCTCTAGCGGCCTGAGCTCCACCTCTAACACCTCTACGTCCACCTCTAGCACCTCTACCCCCACTTCTAGCTGGCTGGGCGGCCTGTGGGACACCTGGTGCCTGAACCATAGCACGGAAACCCTGATGCGGAGAACTGCTCGAAGCTCGAGGGCAATACCTAGCAATGTGCCTCGTGTCTCCACAAGTAAAACAAGCCCTCGGCTGTTGGGACTGACGACCCTAGAAACTCTGAAGTGGTGGTGCACTGATAGGTGCTGGTGGCGCACTGTAGGACTGTTGATCAAAATACTGCATCTGAGGACCACAGCTACCTAATACACTGTGAGAAACCTGGAGTGCTGACTGGAAAGGCCTAGGGGGATGGCCTCTACCATATGAATCTCTACTTCCAGATGAGGTACCACTGAATCTGCCTGAATGACGGGGCCTCTTATCCGACCCATGACCACCTTCCTGTGACAGGACTATCTCCACTCTCCTAGCCATATTGGCC
This sequence comes from Nicotiana tabacum, assembly GCF_000715075.1. Lineage (NCBI taxonomy): Eukaryota > Viridiplantae > Streptophyta > Magnoliopsida > Solanales > Solanaceae > Nicotiana > Nicotiana tabacum. The sequence continues at coordinate 112,005,520 of NC_134097.1, read as the reverse complement.
GCCTCCTGGAAAGATATCTCACTCCTAGTCTCCCTAGCCATCTAAAGACGAATCGGCTGAATAAAACCATCAATAAACCTCCTCACCCTCTCTATCTCTTGGTAGGAAGTATGACAAGAGCATGGCGAGCTAAGTCGATGAACCTGGTCTCATATTGGGAACAGTCATGGAACCCTGCTAGAGGTGCTCAAACTGCCTCCGATAGGCCTCTCTCTGAGTAATGGGGAGAAACTTCTCCAGAAATAGCTGTGTGAACTTCTCCCAAGTCAAGGCCGGCAATCCGACTAGTGTAGCTAAGCAATAATACCTACACCAAGTCTTGGCGGATCCAGTCAAGAGAAACGTAGCAAAATCGACCACATTGGTCTCAACAAATACCCATGTTCCTGAGAACCTCGTGGCAGTTGTCTAGGTAATCCTGGGGATCCTCAGTAGATACACCATTGAAAGTAGAAGTAAAGAGCTTGGTGAACCTATCCATCCTCCACAAAGCATAAGCGGACATAGCCGCTCCATTGCTGGTCTGAGCTACCACACCCGGCTGAACTGCTCCAATTGGCTGAACCGCTGGAGTCTGAATCTGGGAAGCTACCTGCTCCGGAGTGCGAGTAGTAGGAGTTTGGGCCCCTCCTCCAGCCTGAGAGACGGTTGGTGCTACAAGAAGCAAGCATGTCTTGGTGACACTCTCCATGAGGCCCACTAATCGGACCAGAGCATCCTGAAGAACTGGGGTAGCAATAAACCCCTCTGGGACCTGAGCTAGGCCTATCGAAACTGCTGGGGCCGGAACTTCCTCATCAAAATCAACCTGAGGCTCCATCACTGGTGTTGTTTCTCGGGGCTGAGCTCTGCCCCTACCTCAGCCTCTAGCACGGCCTCGGCCTTGCCCTCTGCCCCTTGTGGGAGCTGCTGCTGGGGCTCGGGCTGCCGAGCGGTGGATGAGGAAGCGCATGTTCTTGCCATCTGCAAAAGAACAGAGTAGAAATTTAATTAGCATTGAGAAACAAATCGCACGACAAAAAAGAACGAATATGAAGTTTTTCCTAACCATGTAGCCTCTAGGGGATAAATACAGCCGTCTCCGTATCGATCCCTCAGACTCTACTGAGCTTGTCCATGACTTGTGAGACCTATGTAACCTAGAGCTCTGATACCAACTTGTCACGACCCGGATTTCCCACCCTCGAGAGTCGTGATGACGCCTACTCATAGAAGGTAGGCAAGCCACGAAATGCGGAAAATTCAACCACTTTCATTTTAGACTTTTTAACCAATTAAATTAGCAGGTAATCAACATTTAAATAATGACGAAATATGAAATTTAAGCGGAAGACTTAGATAAATATTTTACTAAAATTGATACAAATAAAAATCCAACATATATCTCTACCCAGAAACTGGTGTCACAACATTCACGGACTGTCTAGGAATGATATATACAAGTGTCTGAAAAAGGAAATATACTCTGTCTGGAATACAAAAGAAAACAGAACATCTAAATGGATAGAAGAGACGCTGGGCCTACGGATGCCTGCAGGGCTACCTCGGTGTCTCGGTGGACTGAAGGCTGGCTCCCCTACCGCTGCTGACCAAGCGCTGCTTCTGTATCTGCACATAAGTGCAGAGTGTAGCATCAGCACAACCGACCCCATGTGCTGGTAAGTGTCTGGCCTAACCCCGGCGAGGTAGTGACGAGGCTAGGACCAGACTCCAGATAAACTTGTGTAGTTATGTATATATATAGCGGAAAGATAGATGGAAACGAACAATTAAAACTGGGGAGGGGAAACATGCTTCGGGAAATAACAGATAAGGCAGAATCTCAATAAAATTATAAGGAAACCAAAATTTAACTTATAACAAGGAACAGGAAAATAAAGGCAAATTTCACTTTCAGTTTACATCTTGTTGCAGGCGTGCAACCCGATCCCATTTCTCATATCTTGTGGTAGGCGTACCACCCGCTCCCATTTCATTAAATCTCGTGGTATGTGTACCACCCGCTCCCATTTCATCAAACCTCGTGGTAGGCGTACCACCAGCTCCCATTTCATTAAATCTCGTGGTATGAGTACCACCCGCTCCCATTTTATCAAACCTCGTGGTAGGCATACCACCCGCTCTCATTTCATCTTATCTTGTGGTAGACGTACCACCCGCTCCCATTTCATCATATCTTGTGGTAGGCATACCACCCACTCCCATTTCATCATATCTTGTGGTAGACGTACCACCTGCTCCCATTTCATTATATCTTGTGGTAGACGTACCACTCGCTCCCCTTTACAAGCCAGCACAAAATCACAAGGAATCCCGGCAAGGGAACAAAAGCAATACAATAACTTCCCGACAAGGGAGCAACAATATTTAAACAATCATCCCGGTAAGGGAGAATCAACTATAACCAATCCTAACTCAACTTCTAATAAGCTCAATTAATACCAATACTCAATCATAAATAAAATCCACGAGAGTAAACTAAATCTTTCCTCAATATCGAGAATCGTGAATTAAAGCATCCGTAGTAACATTTAAGAACACAACAACTATCAATTTAAGACTCACGGTCATGCTCGACTCCAACGTATAGATAGCCGTCACCATGCCTATATGTCGTACTCAACAAGAATCACTTAACAAATAGGACTCAACTCCTAATCCCTCAAGCTAAGGTTAGACCGAACACTTACCTCGATGCCTCTAACACAACTCAAGTTTCAATTATAGCTTTACCCCTTGATTCCTCCGCCAATTCGCTCGTATCTAGCCATAAGTTACTTAATTACATAAATAAACGCTAAATGAATCAATTTGAATGCATGAAAATGAGTTTTTCAAAGTTTTACCCAAAAAGTCAAAATCGCTCCGGGCCCACATGGTCAAAACCCGGGGTTCGAACCAAAACCCGATTACCCATTCCCCTATGATCTCAAATATGTAATTTTTTTTAAATCGGACCTCAAATCGAGGTCCAAATCTCCAATTTTTGAAAAACCTAGGATCTACCCAAAACACCCAATTTCCCCCATGAAAATCATTGATTTGAAGTTGAAATCATGTTAAAAGATGTTAATGATCGAAGAAAACTAGTTAAAAACGACTTACAATTGGTTTGGAGAAGAAAGGTTGTTTGAAAAATCGCCTCTTATGTTTTTGGGGTCTTAAAAAAATGAAAAATAACTGAAAATCCCGTCTAAATATACTGCCCTCAGATGCCCTGTGCGGACCGCACAAAATCAACTGCGACCGCACAAGCTTCCTGTGTTCTGCAGTG